>NC_081170.1:30058785-31258785 GCF_012432095.1 Onychostoma macrolepis | reverse complement strand
ACCCTGGAAATGTGAAAAAGGAATCATGTTTATTGTATTATTCTACACAGTATAATGCTGTGTAGAAGAGCAAAAAAAAAATAAAAAATACGAGCAAAAATTACCATACACAGAATGTCACATCTCACCCCGATAGTAGAGGAGGATGTAACACATTTACACAATTTAGAAGTTTTACATTTCAAAACATCAGTAGAAGACAAATGTATTGGCGAAATAAAATCTGAATTGCAAACTGCAAAAAGAGTTACAACCATTCCTGGTCTCCTCTATATGTGTGTTCTGCTTCTGGTGAATGAAATTAGTAAAATCAATGTACCCCTTTTTGTTTTTTTTGTTTTTTTATTTTTTATTTATTAATATATTAATATATATATATATATATATATATATAACTAATATATATATATATATATATATATATATATATATATATATATATATATATATATTATTTTTAATTTTATTTATTTATTTATTTATTTTATTATTATTATTAATGTAACTCCAGAAGTTCATGTACATGTGCTCTTAATGGGACAAAGGTTTTTAAAAAGTGCCTGTATAAAATTACATTTTGTTTAATCCGGTCCTGACTTTGAGATTACTAAAACAATACTGTTGTTCTGTGAATATAATTATGATAACATGTGAAAAATGATCAGACATAATCTTATGCTGAGTAAATCGTCCCTCTGAAATTACTACTATACCACTGGTTTTATCTGAATACTGTCCCAGCAACACTGTGCAGTAGAAGGCACTATTTATAAAGAAAATAACAGACTAAAATTACTGTCTCTAACATGTTTCTCAAATGTGTCGTTTAATCAGCTTTGAAAGAATACAAAAAGCACATTACAGTGGGTCAACTGAACTTGTTCATCTTAAAAACCAATATGTCTACAGACCATGATTGTGTCTCTACAAACTAGTCTATGTCACATTAAGCGAAGCTGTGCACTCTGCCTCTTTTCTAACTTAATGTTGTTTCCCTTGCTTTTGTCATTTCCATGCTTCATTAGCATAATGTGGAAAGGATGTTTGATGACTCCCTAATGACAGGAAGATACCCTTATAGCACAAATTTACATATTAACAAGCTTTTACCTATAATGGCAACTGAAATGGAAAAGCGTAGTTCTAACCGTACTTATGAAGTGGATATACCTTGATCTCTGTATCCTTCCACCATATTAAAACCAGTCTGTGGATAGTTAATCAGAGAAGAGACTGCAATGACTGAAAATAAGGTGCTCTCTTAAAACTTTAGTGAGGGTTATAAAGTGATTGAGCAAAATGGAATAATGATGCACGCTCTGGTAAATGGCTACTGAAAGTCTAACCGTGGCTGAGGTCATAAAAACAACTGATAGAAATCCATGATGCAACAGAAAAGTGTTATAAGCCCTTTAGCTTCTAAATGTTGTAAACTTCACTTCACTGCCTTACAGAATGTGTACTGGCTGAGTGCTGCAATTTTGCAGGTTATAAATGTCTAAGCAATGTTAGGCACAGCTTTTATTTATTTTATCTGTCTGTTTGTCTGTCTGTCCATATCTATCCATCTATCTATAACCCAAATGTTGGGACATTTTTAAAAATTTAAATAAAATGAAAACTAAAAGAATTTCAAATCACATGAGCCAACATTTTATTCACAATAGAACATAGATAACATAACAAATGTTTAAACTGAGAAATTTTACAATTGTATGCACAAAATGAGCTCATTTTAAATTTGATGCCTGCTACAGGTCTCAAAATAGTTGGGACGGGGGCATGTTTACCATGGTGTAGCATCTCCTCTTCTTTTCAAAACAGTTTGAAGACATCTGGGCATCGAGGTTATGAGTTTCTGGAGTACTGGTGTTGGAATTTGGTCCCATTCTTGCCTGATATAGTTCTCCAGCTGCTGAAGAATTCGTGGTCATCTTTGACATATTTTTTGTTTAATGATGCACCAAATGTTCTCTACAGGTGAAAGATCTGGACTTTCAGGCAGGCCACTTCAGCACCTGGATTCTTCTACTACGAAGCCATGCTGTTGTAATAGCTGCAGTACGTGGTTTTGCATTGTCCTGCTGAAATAGATGTCGTCTGGAGGGGAGCATATGTTTCAGCATTCATAGTGCCTTCCAAAACATGCAAGCTACCCATACCGTATGCACTTATGCACCCCCATACCAGCAGACATGCTGGCTTTTGAACTGAACACTGATGACACGCTGGAAGGTCTCCCTCCTCTAGCCCAGAGGACACGGTGTCCATGATTTCCAACAAGAATGTCAAATTTGGACTCGTCTGACCATAGAACACTTTTCCACTTTGAAACAGTCCATTTTAAATGAGCCTTGGCCCACAAGACTCGACGGCGCTTCTGGACCATGTTCACATATGGCTTCCTTGTTGCATGATAGAGCTTTAGTTGGCATCTGCAGAAGGCACGGCGGATTGTGTTTCTGGAAGTATTCCTGGGCCCATTTAGTAATGTCATTGACAGAATCATGCCGATGAGTGATGCAGTGTCGCCTGAGGGCCTGAAGACCACAAGCATCCAACTGATGAGATTTGCAAAGCCTTTGCAATTTGACGTTGAGGAACGTTGTTTTTAAAGTATTCCAAAATCTTTTTACGCAGAAAAAATTTTTTCCCAGATTTTTCACAGATTGAAGAGCATCTGCCCATCTTTACTTCTGAGAGACTCTGCCTCTTTAAGACATCCCTTTTATAGCTAATCATGTTACAGACCTGCTGTCACTTAATTAGTTGCTATATGTTCTCCAAGTTGAATCTTTTCAAAATTTCTTGCTTTTTCAGCCCTTTGTTGCGCCCGTGCCAACTTTTTTGAGACCTATAGCAGGCATCAAATTTGAAATGAGCTCATTTAGTGGATAAAAGTGTAAAATTTCTGTTTAAACATTTGTTATATTCTCTATGTTATATTGTAAATAAAATATTGGCTCATGTGATTTGAAAGTCCTTTAGTTTTCATTGTATTCATATTTAAAATAATGTCCCAACATTTCCGGAATTCGGGTTGTAATTTTATGACTGTCATAGCCTATCTGCTTTTAAAGGAAGAGTCACCCAAAAATAACAATTTGCAGAAAATGTTCTCATCTTTCTCAGGTGATCAAAGATGTAGATTAGTTTGTTTCCTCAAATTTGGAGAAATTTAGCATTACATGACTTGCTCTCCAATGGATCTTGTGCAGTGAATGGGTGCCGTCAGTGAGAGTCCAAACAGCTGATACATCACAATAAATAAAAACAATAAAAAAAAAACAATAAAGCTCAACTTGACTTGACTTGACAATAATCCACAAGCAATCCACATTACTCCAGTCCACCAATTAACATTTTGTGAGACCGAAAGCTGCATGTTTGTAAGCAACAAATCCATCATTAAGATGATTTAACTTCTAACAATTCCTCATCCTTGAGTCTGAATCAGTAGAGAAATATGCACAGATCAGGCACCGTTTACAGGTGAAAACAGTTCTAAACAAAAACATGTCAGTGGATTTTGATGTGAGAGGACAACAGGGGATGGGCTTTTTCCACTGGAGAAAGTGTTATCATGGATCATGGACTGGTAATGTAGCGAGAAGCTTTACTTACAAACATGCACATTTCTTACAAACATGCAACTTTTCGCTTCACATGGCATTAATAGGCTGGAATTTATTTGTTTGTGTTGTGAGTATTTGCAGTAGAGGTCTTCACGGAGGACCCGGGACCCGAGACCCGAGGACTCTGGACCCGTATGGGTTCAGGTCTATATTTTAAATGGTCAGCCGGGTCCGGGGTGGGTCCCAACCTATTACTTCGGGTCTCGGGTCTGTTTAACATTGTGTGTAATAGCCCACCCAAGTCGATCAGAGAACACCGCACCTGCCAGTGATCAGTGTCAGTCAGCATGCGTGTGTTTTGTAACTTGCAGTTTGTAAAATTAGGATGAGAAAATTGTGAGCGGGAAATAAGGTGAAAGAAAAAAAAAAACACGCGTTACCTCAGCCGCCAGAAGCAGAGCGCAGGCGGAGTTAATGTAGCCTACTGCAAGCGGTGAGTGATGTGAAAAAAAAAAAAAAAAAAGCTGAAACAAAACTGAAGAAGAGACGCAACTGTTATTGAACATGCACGCAGTAAAGTGCAACACACTTCTTGTTCTGCACATTTTTTTTGTTAAAAAAATAATTGCTCTGAGTCTTTATTACAACCAACAAAAAGTATCGTTTGTCAGGGATCGGTCGAGAGATGAGGCGAGGACTCAAGTGCAGGAGAAAGTGGGTCTTTTTATTAAAAAAAGAAACAAAAGATGAACAAAAACCACCCCGAGGGGGAAAACAGGCAGGCAGGCAGGCAGGCAGGCAGGCAGAGAGCTACAGCACACATAGACAGAGCTACAGCACACATAGACAGAGCTACAGCACACATAGACAAACCCACACACGATACCAAACATCCAACATTAACAACGAAACAGCACAGGACTGCAGACACCAGGAGACTATATGGGGAGCCAAACGAGGAGGACACAGGTGAAGTAACTGAAACAATAATGAGATAACAAGGAGGGTGGGGTCAGACAATAGACAGGAAAGCACATGGCACAAACAACAAACAATAAGCCATGTGCTAACACACACAGTGACATCTGGTGGCCAACCAGGGCACACCAGCAGGGCCGTGACATCGTTATTGTTGCGTAAACGCAACAGTCAAAGTTGACTCGAGATGCAAAAGAAAAAAAAACTGCAAAGTTGCATTAGTCATCCGTCACTAACCGTGACAGCAAGTAGACTTTTAAAGCAATAATCAGTGGATTAAGAAGGCTCTTTCAGTCGGCAATAGAGAGGAACAGCCTAATGAATTTTTGGACCCGTGAAGACCTCTAATTTGCAGCACATGTCTTTATTTGTTTGTGTTGTGAGTATTTGCAGTGCATTTCTGTTTTTGTAGCACATTACTTTATTTAGTTGCGTTGTGACAGGCTCAGTTGTATATATATATACTTCATATACATATATATATATATATATATATATATATATATATATATATACATTAGTGCTGTCAATCAACTAAAAAATGTAATCGCGTTAATCACAGTCATGGACTGTGATTAATCATGATTAATCGCAAATTTAAAATTTACCTGTAAATGTGTTGAAAAAGAAATGCATGAAAAACTAGTTTAAGGAAACAGAACCTTTCACACTTCCGCCAGGTATGAGACATAATCCTTATTATTCTTCTGTTTTTAGTCAGCCATTATCAGCCTTTAAACTGGCAATGAAACATTTACAAAGCCACATCGCTTCAATCCCAGTATACATTTACCCAACTATTATCAAAAGTATTTCTAAATAAATACAACAAAACATTTCTTGCGACCTTACGTGAAGTATTATGACAAAATGCATTATGAAGAATAATTGGACCTGTTCTGCAGGTGCATTAAAGCTAACATTAGCATCATGCTTCATAAGACAATTTATGAGATTAATAGTACACTTTTACTCAGAACTCACTTCAAACCACCATCGAGTGTTTGTAATAACTTCCTTTTGCGATCACATGTGGAATTTGGTCGTTTACTGTTGTTAAAATATGCTATTTATAGCCTTTTATTTCGCTGCACAAATTAGAATTTCATATGTACACATTCATCTCAAGAAATTCACATACAGACCATATCTATCGTAATCGTGTGTTTATTATCTTATATAATCTATAGTGGCTGTTGTCATGTTTATTTCTGCTGCTCTGGCTGAAACTCACGTTGTTTGTGATGTTACAACCCCCTCTCCGTTCTTAAGTTGCCAGGGATACATTCCAAGTATAATACACATTAGTAAAAGGATCTATTTTAATTTTTATTCGTCTATATACACTTTGGGCGGCATTATAAACACATACACATTATAAAAGTAGCCAAAAAAACCGCAACCCACGGCTCTGTAATTTTTTTCCCGCGACTGTATTTTCAAAACAGCCCACTTGTGCCGTTACCCTGGCAACACTGGTTCGCTGTACCCTCATCACACAATGATAGATAACCTTCCGCGCTGCGATGATGGGAAGAAGTTGGGGTCAAACCTTATCAAACGATTAATTTGCGTTAAAAAAATATTAACGCGTTCAATTATTTTGAGCAATGTGTTAACGTTGACACCCCTAATAAATATATATATATATATATATATATATATATGGATAGCATCCTGGATATATCCAGGATGGCTTCACATCGGCCTTAAAAACTATGCAGTCTGAGTTACCTGGTTTGTGGTGGTACACAATTTGCACCCATCCACTTATAAAAAAAGTTGTGGGCATCCAATGAACGGTAGTTTTTCATAGTTGTATGATCATGAATTTCTAACAAAAGGTAAGACAAATAACAAACAATCAGCTTTAACTTGATACTCTTCTCATGCCAAACTTTTAGTAGATATTTTAATAGGGATGTAACTTTCATAAAGCTAAGGCTATGCCTCTTGATTATTAATCAAGACGTTGTAGGCTAAAGCTAAGCTAACTATCCAAGACTTGGTTTTGATATTTGTTGGGTTAAATGATGATCCAACCAGGTGATTAGACACAAATATTTGTAAACATCAACATTTTTCAGATAGTTAATATTAAGTAGTAAATATCAAATTAGACGAATGCCAATTGGCCCAAGCTACAGCTTGCTAACACATAGATAATATAAGCTTTCTAATAGCTAACTTGTCCCATCATTTTAGTAATCAACTGCTCCCCTGTTTCCCTCTAACTTTCATAAAGCTGCGGCTATGTGCTGTGATTATTATAACATAAGTTAAGGGCTGAAGCTATCTAAGCTATCTATGCATTTTGATCTTTGTTAGGTAGATTAAATGATGCTGTTACTTGGTGATTCGATCAAATAGTTGGAGATGTCAGGGCCATTCAGTTGGATCATTTCTCCAACAAAAGGAAGGTAAGGAAAAGGGACACTGACATAGACCAATAAAATATAGTATCTCAATATATATCATCTCAGGTTCACATAGGGTGGTGAAATAATCCTTTGACATGGTTAAAAATAATGAATGTGTCCTGACACCGATTACGTTTCACTCCAGTGCACATAGTTCTCAGCATAATATGACACGTTGAGCTCTACTTTTGTGTCCTCAAATGTTCGTTTTTTTGGGGGTCGACAGATTATAAAAACATAGTTCTGGGTTATTTAAGCTTGTTTACTGTACACCTTGTCACATAGCAGCTTTTAGACATTGTTCTGTTTTTTTTGTTATAAGTCAGAAATGACAAGGAGGCAGCTTCCTGCAATACAAAGTCAATGGAGAGGGTTGGATTGTTTTCCCTGCCAGTGGGCGTGGTTTTCAGACTATGCCACGTGTTGCTCTGTCTCTTTAAGCAGTATCTTGTCTTTCTGTTCCATGTTTCTAGCAGATCTGCTTGATAGAACCCATTTGATTTATTTTTAGAACAATATTGTGTTTATTAATTAGCCAAAACACACAAATAATAGTTTGAATACAGACTGCCATTTGATGAATTTAGCAACATCATGACAAAACACCTGTTTTGTATGTATGTGTAATTTTCTGCTGTTTTAGCTGAACTTACGATATATTACAGTATATGCATTGTATATGTGTTTTCTGTTTGAATGATTCTAGGTCAACATTTGTTACAACTTGCAGAATAACAGGTTTACCTGAACTAGTGAGTTCAGGTTGTATTTCTTGCAATATGTTGTAGGTCATGTGGCGGTGGGTATGATGTGTTGAATTTATAAGCATTAGGCTCATGAAGGGCGAACACCTCCGAAGGACAAGAATAACTCAAAGACAAGTAGGAGGCCTGCACCATTGTTTGTCACCTATTTACAATTCACTGGTAGTCTCGCCTAAGTTGACAGCAATCTTGATTCATACAACCAGAAAGGGAAATCTTTGGCCCCATTTACACCTGGCATTAACATCCATCATGGGTGATTTGATTACAAGTGGTCACCTGAGACATATTACTTTTCATACATTAAATTAACATGCGTCTTAAACGGGTCTCTAGTGAGCACTTGCGATTAGATGTCATTGATGGGAGGGTCTTTCTTTACAATTTATCACTGTCTGTGTCAGACTGTTGATGCATGTTAATGTCAGACCTGTTTTGTGAAGTCTTGTATATGGGTCTATTTAGTTACGATAGTTTTCTTCTAACAGTTGCAAAGTTCAAAACCCTTGTTTTCTTCAGTGTTGTTTAGGACACGCCAGGACACATTAGTGTTTACACTACAACTCAATGTGGCCATATGTGTCCCTGGTCATCTCTGAATGTGATTTAAGTAATCAAATAACATGACTCACTTGTACTTAGTGCTAATTGGATTACCTGAGGTGGATGTTAATACTGGGTTTAAATGGGGTTCTTACGTCAAGTTTACACTGCTCCTATAGTGCAGGGGTTTTCAAAATGGGGTCCGCGGACCCTTGGGGGTCTGTGACGCAAAGCCAGGTGGTCCGCAAAATAATTTGATATACCGTATTTTCTGGACTGCAACTCACGTTTCTTTATCTTCTGAAACATGCTATGATTTATATTCCAAAGTGACTTATATAATGCATTAAAGGGATACTCCACCCCAAAATAAAAATTGTGTCATTAATCACTTACCCCCATGTTGTTCCAAACCCATAAAAGCTTTGTTCGTCCTTGGAACACAATTTAAGATATTTTGGATGAAAAAACGTGGTTCAATTTGAATTTTATGAAGCGACGAGAACACTTTTTGTACGCAAAGAAAATAAAAATAACGACATTTATTCAACAATTCGTCTCCTCTCTGTGTCAGCGTAGCGCCATTTTGGAAAGCATCCGATGGACTCAAAGTGCGTACGCTATTCTCTGTGATCAGTAACGCATACTTTGCTGTGCCTTGACAGTGTAATTTACTTGGCAGTCAATGGGACAGTCACAAACCTCCTGGGTTTTCATCCAAAATATCTTAAATTGTGTTCCGAGGACAAACAAAGCTTTTGCGGGTTTGGAACGATGTGGGGGTAAGCGATTAATGACAAAATGTTCATTTTGGGGTGGAGTATCCCTTTAATGTCAAATAAGCAAAGCGTAAACACTTAAAAGCGGGCACTTCAAGTTTTATATAGTTAAATATATTTCTCATATCTGTTTGACGTAGTATCGCTGAGTTTTCTTTATTTTAGGAAGAGGTTCACAGAGACCAAGACGGCAATCACATTTTGTTTGTTTTCTTTATTTTACAAAAGCATGTTTCACTGTCATTTTGAAGGTACACAAATAAAAATAAACTGTTTTGCATGATGTCTTGCTCTTATCTGACGAGTATCACATTTTTCCGCTGATACACTCTCAACTCAACTCAACTCAACTTTATTTATATAGCACCAATAAAAACAACAATTGTTGACCAAGGTGCTGTACAATCAATCAAATATACACAACATTAGCACTCAGAACAACAAATTATGGCACAATTATGGCTGATACAGCGTAAT
The DNA here is from genome assembly GCF_012432095.1 of Onychostoma macrolepis. Classification (NCBI taxonomy): domain Eukaryota; kingdom Metazoa; phylum Chordata; class Actinopteri; order Cypriniformes; family Cyprinidae; genus Onychostoma; species Onychostoma macrolepis. The sequence goes on along the minus strand of NC_081170.1, from coordinate 31,249,249 downwards.
TAACTACAGTTAAAAGCCAGAGAAAAAAGATGTCTGTAAACTCATTCAGTATAGAGGCAGTTCTAAGAGCAACCGGTAGGCTGTTCCAGAGTTTCGGAGCAGCAACCGCAAAGGCTCGGTCGCCTCTTGATTTCAATTTAGTCCTAGGAACGTTTAATAGTCTCTGATTGGAAGAGACCTTCCAGGATTGTGAATAGATAATAAATCAGACAGATATACAGGAGTTAACCCATTCAGAGCGTTAAAAACCAGCAGCAGGACTTTAAAATCAATTCTAGAACAAATTGGGAGCCAGTGCAAAGATATTAATACTGGAGTAATGTGCGCTTACTTATGCACACCAGTAAGGAGCCTAGCAGCAGCATTTGAAGTCGATTAAGAGGAATATAAGGAATCCAATGTGTTCGTGCTAGCGCCTCGCACGCGCACACATGTCAGTTCTAGCATTGCAACTTGACATCGCAGCCTCATCATCAGCAAACTAAATGAGACATTATCTTTCTGCTGATGAGTGCAAAAAATGAGCTTTTTTTTTATATACAACATATTTTCACCGCTGTAGATGAAAATCCTGATTGTCTCTTGAACCAAACACATTGCAACAAACTGCAACAAGTACTTTCTATAAAAATGGCTGAAAGAAAAGGAACGTCAATTGAAAGAGGCGAGATTTGGCAAGAGACCACAGCACTGAGAGGTTGCTTGTGTTAACTGAACGATCCATGTAGGAAGATGAGAGCTGCAGCAGGCATAAGAGGATCATGCTCTGTGTCTGTGCATATAACCCTGGCCCTGCAGGGGAAGTGTACCGTCTGTCATGCTACCAACCACATGAGTTAAATAAAACAAGGAAAACTTTCTACCAAAGCTTGTTTACTTTCAATTAATCAGACACAATATTTGTTAATATATTGTTTTATGGTGCTAAATTTCCTACACCTTCTACCTGATTTTATTTATCCTCAGGTTAAGTAAAGAAAGTCAAATATGTTCTATCTCATAAGCATCTAAGTTCATACTTACAAAACAGGTAACAGAAGACTTCTCCATGGTCTGTTCTGGCTTAGCTATAAATCAGTGGGGATTTCTTTAAGACTGCAAGGGAAGCTCGGCTTCCCCTATAATGTCAAAAAGTTAATGGTCAAATATGTACTGTTGTGTTAACATTTTATTGACTAAAAATGCATTAGAACATGTTCATTTCGAACACGAGTTTGTTCAGAATCAGCTACATATAGCAGGTCGGCTGACTCGATTTCCTTCTCATACATTCCCGTAGCGTCAGTGCATTTCTCTGTTGAAGCCTAGCGTCCATTGACTTCAATGGGGCTGCTTTGAACAGTTTTTTTTGGTGCTTCATAACTAGATGGTCATTGGATCAATGCTGCGATGTCCCGACCGCGGACGCTCAGCGTCTCTGGGGGTGAATGGAGGAGTGGGCTGGCCTGCACTGTTAGACATTTCTGTAATTTCCAGTTATTTACTGTATATCACCCAGTGTAATACTGCAAATTCCCTTTACAGTAAATAACTGTAATACCCTTTGCATCATGGGAATTTTCTGTGACGTCAATTTCCCACATACAGAGACTTACTGTATTTTTTAAAATTGCTGTATACTACTGTAACGGTCTCTTTGGCGCCATTATACTGAGGTCATTTTATTTTCCTCATTTCTTATATTTGGATTGACACGATTTGCCCTGCACTGTGTCTACAACGCCGCAACAGCTTGGGACTGACTACGGGATGTGTTACATTGCTTCTAATGACTGGAAAATCAGATTGTACTTCGTGTCAGAAACAGCACGAGCGTTTGGAGAATATCTGCACGTCAGAAATATACCGGGGCATCAGTTTACTGTCCGCATCCACTGCAGATAGTATATATAATGGGTTCTATATTGTTGTCTGTTGTCGAGTTGCACCCGGGTTTTGCCCGGGGATGAACACGCAAGAGTCGAAGAGCTCCGGAGAACATCTACGCTGTGTCTCGATGCACCTTACGAGATAATAAGCAAGGTAAAAATATGTGTACATTTGTCTGTGTGTTTGTGTCAGATTTTTACACACCAGTTTAGCCCACAGTAACATTTACTCGTCAACATGGCTGTTACAGAACTTTACCATGGTAAACTGCGCTGTTTCAAACTTTGACTTCAAACTTTGAAAAGATGACTTTTGTCATCTTATTGAATTAAGTTACCGAATTAAAATTATTTTTAACGAGCAACGCTTATCTTATATTAACATTAGGTTAACTAATGTGAAATTAATTTCAGGTGTTAATAATAATGTTGGCCAGTAGCCTATTGAGAAAATAAAATTGTATGTTAGCTAGGTTAAACTAGTTCTATGGCTAGCTGCCTTTCTAGTTTTAGAATTAGTTTGTTATAGTTTTTAATAGAATTTAAGATTTACTGCATTTTTTGTATTTGTGTTTTAAAGGCAACTGCAATGAAGCATCAAGAAAGACATGAGCAGGCCAGCCACCCTGAGACTGATAATTCATGGTAAGAGAACAACTATGGTTTTGAGAGATTTGTGTATTCTATATAGGGTTTGCCTTTTAAAAGTGTGCTATTTCTAACGTTACTTGTTTTTCAGAGAAGACATTTCTGTCAAAGTGGACGGTGAGCAAAGATGGTGGCCACGTTTTGGAGCAGCACCTGGGTTTTGCAGAGGGCTATGTATTTTTTGGCGGTTTGTCTTTTTCCCCATTATATTTCTGTTGCCTAAAGATTATTTGTGAGGATGAATCCAGAGGACACAACAAAATGCACTGCAAAACGTCCTAAGACAGGAGAAATGGTGAAGATGCACTGTTCCAGCATTGGAAGACTGTATTTTTAAGTGTTATACATGCAGTGTTTTAAATAAATAATTTGATATTTTGTAATTATTGTGTCTGTTTTAATTGAATGCCAGTAGTACCTATGTAGAGTAAAAATAAAATGAATTCTATATAAAAATGATAAAATCTAATGAAATCTATATTAAAATGAATGAATTACAGTAGTATACTGATAAATCAAATGCAGTTTGCTACTGTAAATCTTAATTACAGTAACTTACTGGCAACAGTGTTACTGTAAAAACCCTTTGAAATGTCTAACAGTGTGGATTCCGGGCTTCTGCGTGATGACTGGAGGGTCTGTCGAAAGACTGCATCTCCTTTTGATTGACAGCGATTTTGTACTATAAAAAGTCGCTGAAGCTGAAGCTATTCGAGCTCATTAGCGGATTTTGCAGGTGTAGTCGAAAGACAAACTGCTGCAACCTATTTCTTGGTATTTGCTTGGCGAAATTGCTAGCCAATTTTCAGCATAAACTAGGGTTGCACGATACACTGGTACTACAGTCGTATCGAGATACTAAAGCTTAAAAATACCCGTGGTGCCATTGCATTTTTTTAAACGGTAGTATCGCCCATACGGTACCGTAAGATATGTTTTAAACGTTTAAAACGTTCATTTGAACATGCCGGCAGAAACATTACAAGTTGATTGCCAAATGTCTTTCTGCTGTGCTCTGTGTAGTATAGTCTGTTTATACGTGTTATATGGTAGGCCTATTGAGTGTTTCCCGATGCTTCAGTTCAGTTAGCAATGAGAAGTTGCACTCAAAAGAAAGGGTTTGATTCAGACCATCTGATGTGATTTAAAAAAAACATCAGCTCAAGCATCACTTATTCAACATCATAATATCTTACAAGAAAGTATTCTCGCAGTTTTATTCATTTGACCACTTCTAGAACAGGTGTAATAGTTCGTTTCTGGAAGCATCTTTGCGATCACGAATGCAAATCCATTCATCAGCATAGCGGCTTTGCACTTGGTTCTTATCAATCATTATTATATATTTTTTTATTCATTTTATAATGTTATAATGTTTTAATATACATGCTGCTAAATCGGAAATTTCAAGATATGCGAGCAAAAAATGCTCCTGACACTTACGACACGAGCAAGAGTGCTGTTTTTGTTTCGTTTCTGTGTTCGATCCAAATCCGCGTTGTCTTGGGCAAATCACTGATTCACTAAGAAGACATTCATAAAACAGTTATTTGATTCGCTCCTGAAGGATTCAGCCGTTTTGAAAGAATTGTTTGACTCAGTGATTCAATCACGAATTTATGCCACCTGCTGGCCGTTTTTAAGTTTCGCGTCTAAAAGTAGGCATATTACATTATTTTCCAACATATTTCTATATTCAGAATTTAGTATTTAAAACATTAATCTCATAACATTATTTATGTAATTATAAATACAGTCTAAATGTATAAATGCCACATCTAAATGTCTATGCAGCTTCTGTGCAGTGCTAAGATGAGTTTTGTTTAGATCATTTCATGGATAACAATAGCCAGTCATTCATTCACATTAATTAAGTATGAAAATGAGCTTCCCCTCTTTGAAAGACCAGCAGCCGCCACTGCTATAAATCAATGCCAGGGAGGCAGACTTGTGTTATATAAAGACAAGTCAGTTTATTATTACAATTAGTAAGTAAGCAATACAAATATTCTACAACTACTGTATATAAGTATTAAAAAAAGTATAATGAAAAGGTTATTTGCTTAAGGCAATATCAGTGATGGTCCTGGTGCTGGAGAGCTCTTCAGGTGGTCTCGAAGCAGCACCTGATTTCATCATCACACTTCAGTCTCTTATAGACAGCAGGTGGATCCCAGTGTCTTATGAAATCATACTGGAAATCCCCTAAGAAGTGGTTTATAAAAGGCCTTGCATCTTCTAATTTTTCTTCTTCGGGATTTCTCTGCTCTGCTGTCTTCTACTCTTCATCTGAAACACACCAGCTGAGGTACTGTCCACTTTCTTTTTTCTTCAACGCTCTTGCTAATACATGTCATAAACCTTTTCTCAATAAAACAGTTACAATAACATGTGTGGTGTCTTTGTTAATAAACCACTTTCTTATTACAATGAATACAATAACATGTAGCAGTTACATAATTGCCCATCCAGGAAATAAACAAAATAATACACTTTTAGACATATTATATTAACTAAATACATAAAACAGTGAGGCAGGGTAATTGTATTCTTATGCATATTAAACAACAATATATATACACTTTAAAAAAAATCAGACCTCCCCAACTCAAAATTTTCTAGTGACTGATTACATCTAATTTTTTCCATTGTCCCAACTGAATTTCTGCAAATTTTTATTTTATTTTCAGTTGTGGCAACAGTCTGTTAACCCTCTACTCTACTGCATGAATTTTGATGGTACATGATAAAAAATTATTCCACATCATTTTTTGGTTTATTTGGGAACATTTTATTGATAAAACATTTTTCTTCTCTGCTGTGAAACAGAGGTGAATGTTACACTTTTTGCACAACTTGCACCCAGGAAACTTGCATCTTTAAGGGTTAACATTGGCTCTGTAAGAAATATTATGTTGAGCCAATTGGGAAAAAATAAAAAATAAAAAATAAAAAAAAATCTACCAAACCATGTTATTGGCCCAATTAAATATTTTAAATAGTAGTAGCATACATTTTTTTTTTTATACCTAATCTAAAAATGTATATTTGCAAATTATATTGCTAAAGCAACCTTACTGAATTGTTTATTCCCCATTGTCCCAAAAGAAAATTAAATGATGATACACTGAACACTGACACATTTTAATACATTTTTTAAATCAAATCTACAACAATATTGTACAAATACCTTACAATGATAAATTAATTGCAATTTTCTACACAGTAAACCTTACAAAATCATGCATTTTAACTCTCATAAGATGCACAAAGCTGATGAATTGCACTTTAAACATTAATACATTCACAAACATGCAAAAATATCAAAAATACCATAAAATGTAATAAATTATCTGAGGTTACTTTTTACAATTAGATTACCTTTACAATCAACTTTACATGAAGATCATCTTTAAAAACACTAAGAATTTTATACACTAAAAAATTTCAGACCTCCCCAACTAAAAACTTTCTAGTGACCGATTGATTACACCTGAATTTTTCCATTGGCCCATTTCCATTGAATTTCTGCAAATTGAATTTTTTTTTTCACAAAGATACACAAAGCTGATGAATTGCACTTTAAACATTAATATATTCACAAACATGCAAAAATATAAAAAACACCATAAAATGTAACAATTTATCTGAGGTTACTTCAACCAGTGCAGAGCCATAGAGAGAGAGAGTTGCGACAACTCCGTTGACTCCAATGGACCGTTTTTTTGCAGCAATGGCAATAGGCCTACCACTACTATTTTATAGAAGTAATCACAATAAACCTGTACTGTATTACTGTATTTTATACTTAAATGGCTTAGCTACTGTAGAAGCACTGTGTTGGAGGAGCAGATGCCACAGGACTGAAATGTGGTGGAGCATCACTTAACCATTTCTCCTGTGTTTTTCTCCTCCTCTATCTGGCTCAGAACAAGAACCACCTGAAGACTCCCTGTAATGAGATATCACCCTCACAATGAGTCTCTTCACTGGGTTTGGCAAGTCTTTCCCTGTTCTTTGTGAAAAAGTGCCAGTTCCCAGATATGATTACATCACATTTTGTTGGTGTAATCTATAGATTGCACCTGCTGACTATATCCAGCCTCTCATGAAGACTTCAGATGACCAGCACCTGTGAAGAGATGATGCCAGCCCTTGAGAGGACTTCAGATGAAGCTGACTCTGAATAAACCATTGCTTTAATTTGTTCATTGTTTCTGAACTCATGACATTACTTAACTGCATGATTTGTATAGCCTAATTTTAGAACATTTCTGCCATATGAGCATTACTTTGACACAGTTACACCTGTTAACAGAACTCTTATTTTTAATGTAGAAACATTCATTTTCTGTAAAGCTGCTTTGAAAATGTTTGTAATAAAAAGTGCTATACAAATAAATGTGAATTGAACAAAACTTGATGCATCGTTTTTTCTCCTCTCCATGTCAGTAGGGAAACCATTCATTCACACTCCTTTCTTTGAGTGACTGGAGCACTCCCATGCAGCACAGCAAACTATAGTGGAGACTGTTCAAGGACAGCATGCTTTATAGTATGTAAATAAGTGCATAACAAAAGTTAACATAAATAAAATATATGATTAAATGGGTAAAATTGTTTTAAGTTATTTTGGTTTCACTTTATTTTGATGGTCCCATTAACACATTCTATTGACTATAAGTAATGTTGCACCTACATTTCTACTAACTCTCATTAGAGTGTTAGTAGTGTATTAGTTGACCGGTAGGGTTAGGGTTAGATTAAGTTGACACGTTCTTGCAAAGTTACTTATAGTCAGTAGAATATCTGTTGGGAGACCAACACAATAAGGAGTTAGTAGATATGAAGCAGACAGTCTACTAATACTCTTATGAGAGTTTGTTGACATGTAGTTGCAACATTACTTAGTGTCAACAGAATGTTCAAAAGGGACCATCAAAATAAAGTGTTACCGTTATTTTATATTTGAATATACTACAAATATATATTTATATATTAATAATGGAGGGGTGCACAAGAATCAAAAACATTAAAAGAGTTTAATTCCCACTTAATCTTAAAATATCTTCACTTATTTGGAATTAATTTTCAAAGACAACAAATTTAACATTCACCATGAGATTAATAAAACGACAATGAACATTAAGATGTGATTGCACTTGACTAACATACAAGTTGTTAGAAAACACACACACACACACACACACACACACATAATTATATTTATACAGAGAGGCTGAAGTTACCTTGGTAAAAGACCACAATGTCGTTTATATACAGTAGCTAACATAAACTTTTAGCATGATAACGTCAGCCTAAAATATGTTAACATGGCAGGTAAGGATAGCTGACCACATTAATCCTCAAATATTAGCGGATTTTATCTTTTAAAAGCAACACCGATACAACTACATATACTACATATACATTATTTTATAAATAATGTAAATAAAGTATTTTATTGTCTACTAATTACCAAAAATCGCAGTTCTGTCTCTCTAACTCAATGCATTCCAATTGGCCGCTATTAACTTCCTGGAACTATTGAGGTCTGCGTGAATCACGTGACGATTGAGCGTTTTGAACTTCCGTTGTCGCAACTCTGTCTCTCTATGGCTCTGAACCAGTGGTACTTTGAGCTCATGAAACGGCATCTTACACTTCAAATGTTTGCCAAAAAATAAATAAATAACAAAATAATCTCATCAGAGGTACTTTGAAATTGAAGGGTTAGTTCACCTAAAAATTTAAATTATGTCATTGGTCCCACTTTATATTAAGTGGCCTTAATTACTATGTACTTGCATCAAAAAATAAGTACAATGTACTTATTGTGTTCATATTGTATTGCAAAACACTTGTTACTACTGAGGTGGGATACGGATAAGGTTAGGGATGTTAGGGACGGTTAAGGTGTAAGGGATGGGTCAACAGTGTGATTATAAATGTAATTACAGAAATTACTTACAGATGTAATTACATGCAGGTATTTTTTTTTTTTTTAAATATAAGTACAATATAAAAATATGTATGTACACAATAAGTGCATTGTACCAAATAATTAATTTAAATGTAAGTACATAGTAGTTAAGGCCACCTAATATAAAGTGGGACCCTGTCATTAATTACCCTCATGTCATTCCACATCTGTAAGACCTTTGTTCATTTTCAGAACACAAATTAAGATATTTTTGATGACATCTGAGAGCTTTCCGTCCCACCATAGGAAGCTATGCAGCTTACACATTCAAGGTCCAGAACAGTAGGAAAGACATTGTTAGAGTAATCAACGTGACTCCAGTGGTTTGAACCTCAATTAGGGAGCAAAAATAAATTAATAAATAACCACCTTATTTACTAAAACACTGATCTGCAACCCAATAGGGGAAGCACGACCACACTTTGGATATTATTTCGTAAATAAAGTAGTATTTATTTTTTATTTTTTATTTTTTTCCTTGTGTTGTTTCATTAAATTTAGGTTAAACCACTGGACTCACACTGAATACTTTAATGATGTCTTTCCTACTGTTTTGGAACTTGAATGTGTAAAGCTAGCCGCACATTAGAGGATTTTAAGGCCGATTTTAAGCCGGATTTGCACTCCCGAAAGATCGGGGGGTGTGGCCCGATTCACTTTTTTTTTTTGTCCAAAAATCCTACAAATATTTCCACAAATATTTTGTGGTGTCATTACGATTATTTATCTGTTCCCAATCGAGACGGAGCGTCGCCCAACTCAAATCGTAAATATCAAACATGTTTGATATTTAAGACGGGCTGCCTCTGACATGATACCCGCGATAGCCAATGAGAGCGAGCAAGCGTCACCTACCAGATGTTGCGTGCTTCTATAGCTGAAAACATGACATATCACCCATATTCTTTTCTATACTTTGTTTTTCACTGTGAAACAGAACGCGTGCCAGGAGAGCAAGCTGACAACGTTGATTGTCCTCTATTTGTTTTTCTTCTCTAGTCACGTTTGATCTCGCGAGTGTCAGTGAGATCTCGTGTCACTGTGAAATCGGTCCTACAATCTTCAAGTGTGTGGTCTTGCGGTCTGGTCATGGTTTTAAAATCATTTAAGATTTGAAAATCGTCTAGTGTGCAGCCAGCTTAAGTTGCATAGCTTCCTATGGAGGGTCAGAGAGCTCTCGGTTTTATCAAAAATATCTTGGTCACACTTTATATTAGGTGGCCTTAACTACTATGTACTTGCATCAAAAAATAAGTACAATGTACTTATTGTGGTCATATTGTATTGCAAAACACTTTTGCTGGTATTGAGGTGGGATATGGGTAAGGTTAGGTACAGGTTTGGTGGTTTGGATAGGTTTAAGGGTGGGTTAAGGTGTAAGGGATGGGTCAAAAGCGTAATTATAAATGTAATTACAGAAATTAATTACAGATGTAACTACATATAGGTATTTTTAAAATTATAGGTACAATGTAAAAACATGTATGTACACAATAAGTGCATTGCACCAAATGATTAATTTAAATGTAAGTACACAGTAGTTAAGGCCACCTAATATAAAGTGGGACCAATATCTTAATATGTGTTCTGAAGATGACTGCAGGTCTTACGGGTTTGGGTATGGCATGAGGGTGAGTAATTAACAACAATTTTCATTTTTGGGTGAACTAACGTTTTAAATCCTTGTTGTACTCCATGTTGAGTGCATACAATAATCCAAAGAATACAATAAATACATTTACAAAGTCTCCTAAGTTGTCAAGCATCACCTCCTCTTCCAGGACAACTGAGAAATTTAGCACACTTGACAGGGCTCTTGAAGTGCAACTGCTGCTGCTTACTATTCCAATTTTCATTGCAGTTGTGTGGTTCTCCAATGACTCTGTAAAAAAAAAAAAAAAAAAAAAAATTGCAATGTCAATATAAGTCTACATATAACTTCAATAACTTGCGCAGCCTGCATTACACAGAGCCACGTCACACAAATTACATCTAAGAGCTAATAGTATTTGACACTGATATGGAATAAACATATTCAATAAGAACATAGAGAAATTTGTAGTGGTTCCTTTTCTACACTTCTGACTAAATGGTGCCTCGTAAGTTCAGACCTATGGTGGGTTACACTGAGGGGAACAACAACAAAAAAAATGTTATAGCAGAAACGTATCATAAAGTGAAATAAAAATAATTTAGTTCAATAAGTAGTAACTTCAGGTAACCGATAGATAGGGGTGTGCGATATTGACAAAAATTATATCTCAATATTTTCTGGGATTTTATTGATAACAATTATTAGACAATATTTTGCTGAGTGTGTTATTGTACTGACATTTTAAGGACTACCATGGACTCCTAAAGTTTTGATATTCTGCATATTCTGTGTGGTGGTCACTGGTCAGTTCAAAACAGTCATAGAAATTAATATTTTCCAATACGTTTAAATTGAGTTTGACCTTTTATGGGAATTTTTACCTTTATAAAGCCATTTTTGTAAAAGTGTGCATCATCTTTTGAGTCAAATTCTTACATTTTAGTAGTCAATTAGAACAAGACATTTGGGCTGTTACCAAGCAAATTAAATCAGTATCAACAAAATTCATCTTTGCTGAAACACAGAAGCTACATCTGAAGTGGCATTTATAAGTATACACACTGTTTAATGCAGGACATGAATCATTTAACCTACAATTACAACTGCATAAATAATGTTTTGATATTTTAAGCATTAAAACGTTGAATAATGATATTTGGAATTATTTATAAATTAAAATATACTTTAAATGTGAAATTAAAACCGCCAGCAGGTGGCATCAAGTCACTATTAATAAGTGAGTCATTGCCATTGAACTGAATCATTTAAACGGTTGATTCATTCAGGAATGAAACACCGACATGAAATAGAGCAAAAACAGGCAATATTGTCTCTAAAACGGTTGTCTCTAAAATATTAAGTCCCTTAATATTACCATCTTGTTTATTGAACTGTTGTATACAATCAGTATCACATTTGTAATCATGTTGCTTTGTGGAAGAAAAAATGTCACTCTTCGTGTGACATTGATTAAAGGGGTCATATGATGCGATTTCAAGTTTTCCTTTCTCTTTGGAGTGTTACAAGCTGATTGTGCATAGATGAAATCCCTGAAGTTGCAAAGAGTAGTCTCAAAACCAAAGAGAGATTCTTTATCAAAGTTAAGACTCTGCCACACCCCCTAAAACGGCTCATTCAAACACGCCCCCACATGTTTACGTCAGATGTGGAAATATTTGCATAATGCCCCACAAATGTTCACGCAAAGAAAGAAGGCGTGGTTTCAGTAACCGCAGTAGTGTTGAAGCAGCCATGTCAGGGAGACGCTGTGTGTTTCTAGCTGAAAGTAAAAGCACTTTATTTGGTCTTCTGAAAGTAGATGCAGTTAGGAATGATTAAGATTATTTACAACAGAACAGCACAATCCAGATGTTATCACAAAGCATTCTATGGACAACCGTTTCGTGAAGCTAGGAGAGGATGTAATTCTCACTTTGCTGTGACAATCTGGCTCTTCTGAATCAGTGACTGCAAGTTTGTTTTGTTATTAGTTTAAGTATTTGCTATTGACTGTTCAAATGCAGAGTTTTGCGCATCGTGTGTGTGTGTGTGTGTGTGTGAGAGAGAGAGAGGGTGACATGGTCACACAACTGGCGGCTTGTGTACTGCAAACACATAGGAGCTTCATCACTGTGTCTGTCACCCGACTCTGTTCCCCTCTCCGGCTTGAACTGATGGTAAAACTAAGGAAGTTACATTTCGACTCGTGCTTGTGGTGTTCGGCCAATCACAGTGCACTGTGTCAGCTGGCCAATCAGAGCAGACTGTGTTTGTCGGAAGGAGGGACTTTGTGTTTGAGAGAGGCGGGGCATAGAGGACTTACAATAATGTACAGTATTTGAAAAATAATGTGTTTTTTGAACATTAAATCATGTCAACATATTATGTTACACCAAATACACAAAATAATGATCTTTAAAAAAAACATCATATGACCCCTTTAACTATTTAAAATGATATAAATATATACAGATATTTCCCCATATCTTGAATTTTGTGATCATTCTAAATGCATTTTAAAAGACTGAATCACGCAGTGAAAGAACACACTCTAATGTGCACGCACACTAGTCTAACCTTCATCACGTTATGTATGCGTGCAGTCTGTAGGTGTGTTTTGTTTGGTTTTTGCGATATACTCATAGGAGCTATTTACACATGGTCACTTCATGCGTTTTTTTCTGATCGGATAGTTATCCGATCCTGAAAAGAGCATGTGTAAATGCCCTCCGAAACAAGGTCTGAACTGGTCCGTATATCACGGATCAACTGTGATCCGTTTAAGCCCTAATAGCCATGACAGATCAGAGCAATCTTTATTTACTAATTTAACATGAAATCGTCAAATTGCTACTCGATTTCATTCGCATACAACGAAAATACAGAATAATTAGAAAAATCGTTTACGCACATTAAATAACAGGGCGTCATATCTATACACATTTTCCGCAGAACTTTCTCGCAACCTGGTAGGAATTCTTCCACAGCCCGGTAGTGGGTCGTGACCGGAGGTTGGGGACCTCTGCACTACACCAACGGTTTCTCTCAGGCACAGGCGACATGTACACACGTTTTTGCTGCAAAGCTTGTTGGGCAAACACAGATTTTTTCACTTCTGCTTGATAGATTGGCTGAACACAATTTAATATGTTCGGTGAATATATATTTTTAATTTTAACTTCAGACCTTCAGCTAAAATTACTACAATGCATTTTTTGTTTGGGGTAATTATTGGGAAGCAATTTGTTGAGTCAATATTTGTTTGTCAGTTTCCACAATTTTTCAAAATGTAATTATTTTAACACTCTGTATATATATATATATATATATATATATATATATATATATATACAGTGGGGCAAAAAGTATTTAGTCAGCCACCAACTGTGCAAGTTCTCCCACTTAAAAAGATGAGAGAGGCCTGTAATTTTCATCATAGGTATACCTCAACTATGAGAGACAAAATGAGGAAAGAAAATCCAGAAAATCACATTGTAGGATTTTTAAAGAATTAATTGGTAAATTCCTCGGTAAAATAAGTATGTGGTCACCTACAAACAAGCAAGATTTCTGGCTCTCACAAACCTGTAACTTCTTCTTTAAGAGGCTCCTCTGTGCTCCACTCGTTACCTGTATTAATGGCATCTGTTTGAACTTGTTATCAGTATAAAAGACACCTGTCCACAACCTCAAACAGTCCAACTCCAAACTCCACCATGGCCAAGACCAAAGAGCTGTCAAAGGACACCAGAAACAAAATTGTAGACCTGCACCAGGCTGGGAAGACTGAATCTGCAATAGGTAAGCAGCTTGGTGTGAAGAAATCAACTGTGGGAGCAATTATTAGAAAATGGAAGACATACAAGACCACTGATAATCTCCCTCGATCTGGGGCTCCACGCAAGATCTCACCCGTGGGGTCAAAATGATCACAAGAACTGTGAGCAAAAATCCCAGAACCACACGGGGACCTAGTGAATGACCTGCAGAGAGCTGGGACCAAAGTAACAAAGGCCTCAAATCCTGCAGTGCCAGACGTGTCCCCTGCTTAAGCCAGTACATGTCCGGCCCGTCTGAAGTTTGCTAGAGAGCATTTGGATGATCCAGAAGAGGATTGGGAGAATGTCATATGGTCAGATTAAACCAAAATAGAACTTTTGGTAAAAACTCAACTTGTCGTGTTTGGAGGAGAAAGAATGCTGAGTTGCATCCAAAGAACACCATACCTACTGTGAAGCATGGGGTGGAAACATCATGCTTTGGGGCTGTTTTTCTGCAAAGGGACCAGGACGACTGATCCGTGTAAACGAAAGAATGAATGGGGCCATGTATCGTGAGATTTTGAGTGAAAACCTCCTTCCATCAGCAAGGGCATTGAAGATGAAACGTGGCTGGGTCTTTCAGCATGACAATGATCCCAAACACACCGCCTGGCAACGAAGGAGTGGCTTCAGAAGAAGCATTTCTGGAGAGTGGCCTAGCCAGTCTCCAGATCTCAACCCCATCGAAAATCTTTGGAGGAGTTGAAAGTCCGTGTTGCCCAGCGACAGCCCCAAAACATTACTGCTCTAGAGGAGATCTGCATGGAGGAATGGGCCAAAATACCAGCAACAGTGTGTGAAAACCTTGTGAAGACTTACAGAAAACGTTTGACCTCTGTCATTGCCAACAAAGGGTATATGACAAAGTATTGAGATGAAATTTTGTTATTGACCAAATACTTATTTTCCACCATAATTTGCAAATAAATTCTTTAAAAATCCTACAATGTGATTTTCTGGATTTTTTTTTCTTCTCATTTTGTCTCTCATAGTTGAGGTATACCTATGATGAAAATTACAGGCCTCTCTCATCTTTTTAAGTGGGAGAACTTGCACAATTGGTGGCTGACTAAATACTTTTTTGCCCCACTATATATATATATATATATTTTTTTTTTTTTACTGGCATTGTTCCACAAAGAATTTATGTCTGACACACGTTATTGCGTAGATAACTGTAAGGCCTCTACTGTAAAAGATGATGCACTGTTAACTTAGTAAAATTACGTTCATCTTACTTATTTGTTTCTGCTCTGTTGACATTACTCAGTTTGATCGAGTTTTTATTACTTTCTGTTACTTAGCATTGCAATTAAGTACAATGAACTTAATTTCTTTGTGTTCAATGAAAAGGTCGAACATGTGGCTCCTTTGTGCATGTGTTATAGACAGAGGTGCACATTAGTTTTTCAGCCTGGTTCTCAAAAGAGAACCTGGAGATTTGATTTGGTCCTCACACTGCACATAGTGTGACCCATTAAATAAATAAATAAATAAGTGCTGTCAAACGATTAATCGCATTTAAAGTAAAAGTTTTTGTTTACATAATATATGTGTGCATTCATTTTGTATATATAAATACAAACACATGCATGTATATATTTAAGAAAAATATGTTTATATATTAAATTCATATATAATATATATTATAAGAATATAAATATATAAATGTATATACATGTAAATATTTTCAAAATATATATGTGTGTGTGTGTGTGTATTTATGTGTAAATAATAAATATAGACAGTACACATACATTATGTAAACAAAAACTTTTACTTTGGATACGATTAATCAATATATATATATATGAGGAGTTTATTTGCAAAAACAGATAACTATTTATAATTTTCAAAAATCATGTTTTTTTATTATGTTATGATGTTTTTATTGTGTTTTATTGTTTTAGTTAGCTGTATTTTTAGTTATTTTTTAACCTAATCAAAATAACCCAACTACAGTTTGATTGAGATTAATTGGAATGCAAAATGAAAAACACGATTTTTGAAAATTGATAAAATGGAGTTATCTGTTTTGCAAATGAACTCTTCATATAATAAATAAATATAACTATAAAATAAATAAATAATAGAGATAATATTATTGCACTTTATTTACTTAGTTTTTAAAATAAAATAATAAACAACATAATACACTGTGATAATACTACTATACATAATTTTAAATATTTTAAAATAAAAAGTGAGCATTAAATACATATACAATTATTATATAGTAAACTTAAAAATAAAATGCTAATATTTACTTAAATTTTTTTAATATGAATTTTCATCATTTTTAAACTTAAAATCAGCAGGCTTTTATTTTGGCGGGTTGCCGGCGCTTCCGACCAACAGTCAGACGCATGCGAGCGCGAGTACTTGTGCCACCGCTGGCATTTTCAGAAGACTTTGCGTGCTCTTTTTTATATTGTCAAACGGCGTTACTTCCACAGTCTATAGGGGATGGGGGCGTGACGTCACTGCTCTAGCGCTGCGGTGGCTGATGGGAAAAATCGCCATTTTGTGAGGCCACTTGTTGCGCGACGCGCCGAGGAAGTTGTAATATGAATGTTTTAAATAGGATACAGAAATTGAATAAACTGTAAATCAACATATTAAAGTTATTCAACAAAACATTATTTAGTCAAGAGCAGTGAGGGATTTCTTGTGTCTTTTGTTGTTTGATTAACATTAATGACAGACGGCACAGCTTTATTAGGCTGCTGTCACAAGACCTGTTTCACGGATCCAATACTTATACATATATGCGTTTTCTTTCGCAATTTAAGACAAAACCGACAATGCTTATGAGGATACTTGCCAGGACGACCATTTTGACGTTATTTTGTGTGTATTTGGCCACTTAAGTGCATCAAGCTTTGTTTGTTCGCAGCGCAGAGCTTTGGATGTGTCTGTCACCCGACTCTGTTCCCTCTCCGGCTTGAACTGATGGTAAAACTAAGGAAGTTACATTTCGACTCGTGCTTGTGGTGTTCGGCCAATCACAGTGCACTGTGTCAGCTGGCCAATCAGAGCAGACTGTCTTTGTCGGAAGGAGGGACTTTGTGTTTGAGAGAGGCGGGCATAGAGGACTTACAATAATGTACAGTATTTGAAAAATAATGTGTTTTTGAACATTAAATCATGTCAACATATTCTGTTACACCAAATACACAAAATAATGATCTTTAAAAAAACATCATATGACCCCTTTAACTATTTAAAATGATATAAATATATACAGATATTTCCCCATATCTTGAATTTTGTGATCATTCTAAATGCATTTTAAAAGACTGAATCACGCAGTGAAAGAACACACTCTAATGTGCACGCACACTAGTCTAACCTTCATCACGTTATGTATGCGTGCAGTCTGTAGGTGTGTTTTGTTTGGTTTTTGCGATATACTCATAGGAGCTATTTACACATGGTCACTTCATGCGTTTTTTTTTCTGATCGGATAGTTATCCGATCCTGAAAAGAGCATGTGTAAATGCCCTCCGAAACAAGGTCTGGAACTGGTCCGTATATCACGGATCAACTGTGATCCGTTTAAGCCCTAATAGCCATGACAGATCAGAGCAATCTTTTATTTACTAATTTAACATGAAATCGTCAAATTGCTACTCGATTTCATTCGCATACAACGAAAATACAGAATAATTAGAAAAATCGTTTACGCACATTAAATAACAGGGCGTCATATCTATACACATTTTCCGCAGAACTTTCTCGCAACCTGGTAGGAATTCTTCCACAGCCCGGTAGTGGGTCGTGACCCGGAGGTTGGGGACCTCTGCACTACACCAACGGTTTCTCTCAGGCACAGGCGACATGTACACACGTTTTTTTGCTGCAAAGCTTGTTGGGCAAACACAGATTTTTTCACTTCTGCTTGATAGATTGGCTGAACACAATTTAATATGTTCGGTGAATATATATTTTTAATTTTAACTTCAGACCTTCAGCTAAAATTACTACAATGCATTTTTTTGTTTGGGGGTAATTATTGGGAAGCAATTTGTTGAGTCAATATTTGTTTGTCAGTTTCCACAATTTTTCAAAATGTAATTATTTTAACACTCTGTATATATATATATATATATATATATATATATATATATATATATATATACAGTGGGGCAAAAAGTATTTAGTCAGCCACCAACTGTGCAAGTTCTCCCACTTAAAAAGATGAGAGAGGCCTGTAATTTTCATCATAGGTATACCTCAACTATGAGAGACAAAATGAGGAAAGAAAATCCAGAAAATCACATTGTAGGATTTTTAAAGAATTAATTGGTAAATTCCTCGGTAAAATAAGTATGTGGTCACCTACAAACAAGCAAGATTTCTGGCTCTCACAAACCTGTAACTTCTTCTTTAAGAGGCTCCTCTGTGCTCCACTCGTTACCTGTATTAATGGCATCTGTTTGAACTTGTTATCAGTATAAAAGACACCTGTCCACAACCTCAAACAGTCCAACTCCAAACTCCACCATGGCTAAGACCAAAGAGCTGTCAAAGGACACCAGAAACAAAATTGTAGACCTGCACCAGGCTGGGAAGACTGAATCTGCAATAGGTAAGCAGCTTGGTGTGAAGAAATCAACTGTGGGAGCAATTATTAGAAAATGGAAGACATACAAGACCACTGATAATCTCCCTCGATCTGGGGCTCCACGCAAGATCTCACCCCGTGGGGTCAAAATGATCACAAGAACTGTGAGCAAAAATCCCAGAACCACACGGGGACCTAGTGAATGACCTGCAGAGAGCTGGGACCAAAGTAACAAAGGCCTCAAATCCTGCAGTGCCAGACGTGTCCCCTGCTTAAGCCAGTACATGTCCGGCCCGTCTGAAGTTTGCTAGAGAGCATTTGGATGATCCAGAAGAGGATTGGGAGAATGTCATATGGTCAGATTAAACCAAAATAGAACTTTTTGGTAAAAACTCAACTTGTCGTGTTTGGAGGAGAAAGAATGCTGAGTTGCATCCAAAGAACACCATACCTACTGTGAAGCATGGGGTGGAAACATCATGCTTTGGGGCTGTTTTTCTGCAAAGGGACCAGGACGACTGATCCGTGTAAACGAAAGAATGAATGGGGCCATGTATCGTGAGATTTTGAGTGAAAACCTCCTTCCATCAGCAAGGGCATTGAAGATGAAACGTGGCTGGGTCTTTCAGCATGACAATGATCCCAAACACACCGCCTGGCAACGAAGGAGTGGCTTCAGAAGAAGCATTTCTGGAGAGTGGCCTAGCCAGTCTCCAGATCTCAACCCCATCGAAAATCTTTGGAGGGAGTTGAAAGTCCGTGTTGCCCAGCGACAGCCCCAAAACATTACTGCTCTAGAGGAGATCTGCATGGAGGAATGGGCCAAAATACCAGCAACAGTGTGTGAAAACCTTGTGAAGACTTACAGAAAACGTTTGACCTCTGTCATTGCCAACAAAGGGTATATGACAAAGTATTGAGATGAAATTTTGTTATTGACCAAATACTTATTTTCCACCATAATTTGCAAATAAATTCTTTAAAAATCCTACAATGTGATTTTCTGGATTTTTTTTTCTTCTCATTTTGTCTCTCATAGTTGAGGTATACCTATGATGAAAATTACAGGCCTCTCTCATCTTTTTAAGTGGGAGAACTTGCACAATTGGTGGCTGACTAAATACTTTTTGCCCCACTATATATATATATATATATTTTTTTTACTGGCATTGTTCCACAAAGAATTTATGTCTGACACACGTTATTGCGTAGATAACTGTAAGGCCTCTACTGTAAAAGATGATGCACTGTTAACTTAGTAAAATTACGTTCATCTTACTTATTTGTTTCTGCTCTGTTGACATTACTCAGTTTGATCGAGTTTTATTACTTTCTGTTACTTAGCATTGCAATTAAGTACAATGAACTTAATTTCTTTGTGTTCAATGAAAAGGTCGAACATGTGGCTCCTTTGTGCATGTGTTATAGACAGAGGTGCACATTAGTTTTCAGCCTGGTTCTCAAAAGAGAACCTGGAGATTTGATTTGGTCCTCACACTGCACATAGTGTGACCCATTAAATAAATAAATAAATAAGTGCTGTCAAACGATTAATCGCATTTAGTAAAGTTTTTGTTTACATAATATATGTGTGCATTCATTTTGTATATATAAATACAAACACATGCATGTATATATTTAAGAAAAATATGTTTATATATTAAATTCATATATAATATATATTATAAGAATATAAATATATAAATGTATATACATGTAAATATTTTCAAAATATATATGTGTGTGTGTGTGTGTATTTATGTGTAAATAATAAATATAGACAGTACACATACATTATGTAAACAAAAACTTTTACTTTGGATACGATTAATCAATATATATATATATGAGGAGTTTATTTGCAAAAACAGATAACTATTTATAATTTTCAAAAATCATGTTTTTTTTATTATGTTATGATGTTTTTATTGTGTTTTATTGTTTTAGTTAGCTGTATTTTTTAGTTATTTTTTAACCTAATCAAAATAACCCAACTACAGTTTGATTGAGATTAATTGGAATGCAAAATGAAAAAACACGATTTTTGAAAATTGATAAAAATGGAGTTATCTGTTTTTGCAAATGAACTCTTCATATAATAAATAAATATAACTATAAAATAAATAAATAATAGAGATAATATTATTGCACTTTATTTACTTAGTTTTTAAAATAAAATAATAAACAACATAATACACTGTGATAATACTACTATACATAATTTTAAATATTTTAAAATAAAAAGTGAGCATTAAATACATATACAATTATTATATAGTAAACTTAAAAATAAAATGCTAATATTTACTTAAATTTTTTTAATATGAATTTTCATCATTTTTAAACTTAAAATCAGCAGGCTTTTATTTTGGCGGGTTGCCGGCGCTTCCGACCAACAGTCAGACGCGTGCGAGCGCGAGTACTTGTGCCACCGCGGGCATTTTCAGAAGACTTTTGCGTGCTCTTTTTTTTTATATTGTCAAACGGCGTTACTTCCACAGTCTATAGGGGATGGGGGCGTGACGTCACTGCTCTAGCGCTGCGGTGGCTGATGGGAAAAATCGCCATTTTGTGAGGCCACTTGTTGCGCGACGCGCCGAGGAAGTTGTAATATGAATGTTTTAAATAGGATACAGAAATTGAATAAACTGTAAATCAACATATTAAAGTTATTCAACAAAACATTATTTAGTCAAGAGCAGTGAGGGATTTCTTGTGTCTTTTGTTGTTTGATTAACATTAATGACAGACGGCACAGCTTTATTAGGCTGCTGTCACAAGACCTGTTTCACGGATCCAATACTTATACATATATGCGTTTTCTTTCGCAATTTAAGACAAAACCGACAATGCTTATGAGGATACTTGCCAGGACGACCATTTTGACGTTATTTTGTGTGTATTTGGCCACTTAAGTGCATCAAGCTTTGTTTGTTCGCAGCGCAGAGCTTTGGATGTGACTGCAGCGCACAGAAAAGCGCCTCTGGAGCGCACGAGTACCGAAAGACTTAAAAAGATGTGCAAATAATACATTTCTGTGACAATGCAACAATGACTGATTAGGCAATTGACAATTCTGTACCGAAACGCGAGCTAAAGTCTTGTATCGCAGCGTGCAGCAGATGTGAAGAGAAGGTCAAAGAGAGAGAGGACGCAGTGCAGCTGAATCACTCATGCTGTTTTCAAATAACTGGTTGTGTGAATTTATTTACTCATCAAACCTACACGCTATATTGAATAAATGTTTTTCAGGAATTTCCCTCATTTTAAAGTCGAAAACTGCGGGAATATATGCGCAATCCCACACCGAAATTCAGGACCTGATTAAGCATAATACTGTACATAGAATTGTGAAACATGACTTTTCCAAAACTTTCTGGGTTTATTTATTTTTCCAAAACTTTCCAGGCCTGGAAATTGCTGTTTTAAAATTCCATGACTTTTCCAGGTTTTTCATGACCGTATATGAACCCTGAATGTGACGATCGGGTGCGGTTATCTAAATCAAAATCAGGCAAAAATATAGGTGCGGGTGGTTGGCCATCTTTTCCAGGTACCGTTTTCTTGCGTCCGGTAGAAGTTTGTCTCTGTATAGTACATTTCGTTCTTTTAATCGACTTTTCAACATTGTTTTTCGTTTTAAGTCTCGCCCGATGTGGCCTCACAATATGGCGGCGCCCTCTTGTTTACGTCCCAGAATGCACTGCGCAGTGACGTCGGTTGCCAAGCTCTATAAACGCTTAAAGTGTTGTCAGGTGGCAATTGAAGCAAAATAAACCCCTTTAAATAGGGTTGGGTACCGAAACCCGGTACCAATATGGCACCGTTACCTATGTAACCGGTATGTACTAGAACCGAATCAGAACGCAGATTTCGGTGCCATGCCTGAGCGATTGATTTAAATATTTGTCCTTTGTTTCTCCAAAAGGAACGTAAGCATCATCACCGGCACATCATGTGTAAAATAATTTCCCGACTGAGAAAATGCACGTGAACTCAAGTCGAAAAGCTCTAATAATACGAGTCCAACAAATCTTTGTAGTAACGCGAGCGTGCTGTTTTCACATTCTGACTTAAAAGCACAACTCGGGAAATGAGAGCATCCGAGGAGCGCGTGAATGCAGAAATTACACTTGCTCTGACTGCAGCAGGTAGCCCTCCACTAACTAGCTAAGCTAAACATTCTTAAATTAAAATGTCTAAAGCTAAAATTCTCTTGTATTCACGTTTTTAAACCTGTTGTCCAACACAAGAGAACATTATAACCTTTTTAGTCCACAACACCAGTTAAATGCTTCCTTTTGTGATCTGATGTAGCTTCTTGTCACAGAATGAGGCAGAAAATATGTTCCATAGGCTACTAATACATCATTAGCAATGGATTATAAATATACTTAATTATTATGAAAATACCAGAGGATGGCTTGAATAACACAGATAAACTATATGCATTGTCGTAGTCGAGTGTTTATTGTATTTGTTTTATCATTCAAAACGTTTATATCTTGTTTACTCAGTTACATCCATAGCAATGCATTTGTCCATATTGGGGATTTCCTGGAGCTTCATGAGTTCCGCTTGTTCTGTGACTGGATATGTGGATTGTTTTGTGAGAGGGCGCCCTCTGGCATCCAGTATGAATGAAAAAGAGAATGGTGTTTAGTGCTAATGACCAATCCAATTATTAATTGGTAATTTTTATTTATTTTTTATTATTTTTAAGTATCGGTTTAGGCACCATTAACATTTTAAAAGTATCGATTTGGCACCGGTATTGAAAAAAAAACAAAAAAAACATACCCAACCCTACTTTTAAATTAGCCACAAATTTAACTTGTCTCATTCTGAAGGCCAGTAACGTTAAGTTAAACATGATGGCGCAAGCAACCGTGAAGACTGAAGATATTAATTCTGCATATTACTAAAGACTGAAGATAATACCACCGCCATATATTCTGTATGTAATTGGTTTTATTCTACGTAGAGGACACTTTATAAATCTTCAGAGGATGGGAGCGGCATTCACAACCTGACGCAGTTTTACAGACGGGTGGATGGGAGCTAAGCTAAAGGTAAGCATTATAAATGTACTTTTATTCGTTGTTTTGTCCATGTAATGTTACATTTCCCACTATATTTATATTGTTCTGTGTTAATAAGTTTTCAAATTCCCCTGTGTTATTTTACACAGGTTTATCCCTGTTGGTGTATTTGTGCATGAGGTGGTTCAAGATACTGTCTGAGGTAAATCAGATCAGATGATACATTTCAAGGCATTCATCCGGTATTTCTACTTAAATCGCTATTGTGAGTAGGATTATTTCTTCCGCATTTCATCCAACGCCTCCATTGCTAATTCCAAAACGTCATTTTAAACCTAGTAACGGAAGCTTGAGCCGTTGATAACAGATTAATGCAGTTAATACCATATATATATATATATATATATATATATATAAACACTAGATCTCTTAAGGCGGAGCCACTTCCGGCATCATAGGGCGGCCATCTTGCCACAGGGAAGCTTTCTGGCAAGTTCTGGGGTATCTGAGGTAAGATGAGTGATCAGCACGAACATAAATCTTCTTATCTTATAAATCTATGTAACATGTTGAAATTGCAGATTTTCTTTTCGAAAAACGACTTAATCGTGCAGCATAGTTGTGTATCATGGCTAACGTTACTTGCGCGCAAGTTATCAAGGCAGAGATCACAATCGTGCTGTTCGATTATAAAGTATTTACCGACACCAATAATGATTTTACTAATCTCTTTTGTCAAAAGTACAATATTTGTTGATGTGTTTGTAGTTAGTTGCTGGCCAATAACAATAAGCTTAGCTAATGTTTTCTTTTAAATATAACTCAAGTTGCACATGATTTTCAATCAGGTTGGTTAGTTAAAAACACCTTGCATTATGATACAGGATTATTAGAGAAGATGCCAGACTTTTGTGCAGCCTACGGATGCTCCAATGAACGCGGTATCGAAACGAGAGCCCGTGGGATCACCTTTCACCTGTAAGATATGACAATATTATGATTATATTTGAGATAATAGTTATTTACTTAGTGGATGTATGTACAATACAGGTCCTGTTACACAGTAACATCAGGGCTATGACATAATAGTTTTGTTTTTGACCCAAAACTTTTTAAAGTTTGTTTACACAATCGCTGAATGTTTCTTTTGCACATCTTTTTATAACTTGTTTAGTGTGGTTTTCTTATTCTTAAGTAAGTTACATACACGCACACATACATAGACTACATACAATTACCCTAAACATATGATAAGTTAGGAGTGTATTTTTGTCCTTACCCTTTAATGTTGAAAGAAGGAAAAAGGGTTGGAAATGTAGACAATAATTTATATTTCTGGGTACATTTCTCACGTTTTTAAGGTTTCCCAAAACTGGACAGATAAGGAGGCAATGGGAACTTGCCCTGAGAAGGGACGGATTTGTTGCCTCTAAGAGGACACTGCTCTGCAATGAACACTTCAGGAGCGAGGACTTTGACAGGACGGGGCAGACTATCCGGCTTAAAGGTGGTGTTGTGCCAAGTATTTTTGATTTTCCAGCTCATCTTCAAAGGGTATGTGTATCATTGGCCAACAATAATTCAAGGTGTATAAGATTGATATATCAATATGTGATTAAAAGTCACTTTAGTTTTTTTATATAATGTGTAGTTTATTACAACACATTTTAGACACTCAAAACTTCTTTACTTTATTTCAGCTGGTGGCAACAAGAAGCACAACCACCTCTAGAAGAGCGGAAGACAACCTGCCAATGGACTTGTCTCAGGATGTACCTCAACCTGATGTTGTGAGTGTTTGCACGTGGAATGTCAAACAAATGAGATCCTCATATGGCTTGTTGCAAACAAGTGAGAACATCATGTGTCTTTTTTTAATAATTCCATTATCTTGGTGGTACCCAGAAAGACATATGTTGTTAGTAGTCTAAGAGCCCAATATTATTTGAGGTGGTAAAAAGTGTGTAAAAAGTTTGAGAACTAATGGCTATCTCACTTGCTTCGTCGCTTCAACATTTAATTTCTTAAATGTATGCTGTTGTGTTTTCTGTTGGGGAATTGGAGAACCTAAACATGTATTAAGGCTCACATCATCTAAAAGTGAAGATTGAATTGTTAAAGTAACTTATTAATTTCCATATATAATTTGTATTTTTGGAAAAACAACAGGGAGAGAGGAGTTTGAACCGCAAGCGGCAGGCCACTGACCACTTGTATTCATTGCCTGCTTGCCCTAAGGCTATAAAGGCCAAACTAGAAATGTCCTCTGCAGCAGGAGAAGAAGATCTTCCGTCCCCGTTTGCAGACATTCCTGCCCTTGTACATGACCACAGCTACCTTCCTGTCCACTTCGATGGTCTTGTGGACAACGCTCTAGTGTACATTTCAGGTAAAGGCTAACTGAAAGTCAATTTTCCCTATAACCGAAAGTGCCAATAGTCAAAATCTGGGGGGAAACAATCTCATAATAGTCCAAAAAGTCTTCCCTTAATTTCCCTGTGCTTATTAATGATTATATTTATAAGTTATGATATTACTATATTAACTCAAATTTCAGGATTTGTTGTGCGACGGGCTCTGAAGAAGCTGTCCTGCGATGTCTGCCGTGCCAGCCTGGTGACACATGCTTCATCTGCCATCAAGGACCAGAGCTACCACCTGCTTGCTTTAAAAAACAATGGAGGTCTGGTGATTCCTTCAGAGGAACCGTGAAGGTTGTCAGGGCAGCAGAGTGGGTCATTCGGCAGGCATCAGGCAGTACCAAACGATCACAGCCCATCAAACTGCTTGAGGTCGTTTACATTGTCCGAAAAAGGATCGGTCTAGAGGATGTGTTTGTGCTAGGGGAGCACATTGGCGAGACACAGTATGGGATAGACAGCCACCACCATATGCTTTTAAAATTAATTGTGTCCCTGTTTTTGAAGCTAAGGCTGCACCATATCACCAAAGTTACAAACCTCAGATTGCAGAGCAACAACATGCGACAGAAACATAATAAAACTGTCCTTTTTAAAGGGCATTAGCCAGTGTGTTTTTAAAGTTACTGTCCACTTTAACAGTAGTGTAGTTCTCTCTACAGTATTTTTTTTTTGTATATTTGTAAATATTTTGCAACTAAATTACACTTTTTATAATGGTTTACAAATAGAGACTTTTGTGCAATTATTCCATATATATCAGAACCCCTTAGATACAATCCAAATAGTGTACAAGTAACATCAGAGTGTTACCTTTGATTTAATTTCATTATGATTCTACACGAAGACGTTGCCAAACAGTAAGCCTTTTATTGTCAGTATGCATTTTGGGTAACCAAAAGTCCTATATGGGGAGTTTCCATTGGGCATTTTACAATACGCATGACCATTCCTTGGCAAATAATGGTCTAAAGTACTCATTTTCATTCTGTATTGATCTGCTTTTGCACACAGCTTTACAAGACCTGGTACTAGGGCTCAGTTGTGTTTCTAAAGTCATATCAAGTAACTTAGAGGGCTGAAATGTGGTCAGTTCAGAGATGCTTGTTATCCGGCAGAAAGAGAAAACGTAATAATTTAATTATAATAGTTATAATAGTTTTATTATAATAGTAATATTCATGTTACAAAAGTGTGTGTGTGTGTGTGTATAAGTCATGTCGCCATTCTGTACACTTAGTTTTATTAGCCTATATATTTATTTAACTTATACTTTATGTGTGTAATATTCATTGCACCTAACTGGTTCGGTGCAAGGATATTTTCATATGGAAGTCTATTGTTATAATTATTCATATGTATGCAGTGTCATAACTACATCTCTGACGTTGATAACAAATCAAACCGTTTGAAAATCGGTAGATAATTGAGCAAGTTATGGTTATTTAAAAAGTACATGCTTCATACAACACAATGTTACGAGTGAGCGAGCACCCTGTGGCAAGATGGCCGCCGTGTGCGGACGTCGACCTCCATTGGCCAACAGCGCGTACGAGGTATCTAGTGTTTATATATATATCTATGGTTAATACAGTTAATAACTAAGTTATAAGAGAGAGAGAGAGAGAGAGAGACTCTGTGCGTCTCTCAATAGTGTTCGGCGGCAATGTCTCTAGTTGTTGTGAAAGTTCCTTTTGTTCACGAACAGCGCCGATGTTACCTCGCTTGTGAGAAGTCATGTAGTTTTTAAGTTGTCTACTTATAAAATCGTCAGAGTAGCGCTAACAACATTAGCGTGATGTATGTTAGTGTGTGTGCGGTCTATGAGGGAGAGAGAGCGGGAGAGATAGAGTATGTGCTTTCTGTACATAACGCGTAATTTTGTGGCAAAAACATGAACATGATCTGTCGTTTTTATCATATTGTTTACTATATGTATTTGTTTGGCCAGTGTCCTTGTGGGTCTTGGTTATTTTGCTGTTGTAAGACCTTTGAAATAACAGAAATCATTTGGCGAAGTGATCATGTAATGCGGTCAATAGCTGCCTGGAACTACGTTCGCCGTGCGTTTCCCTGAAAATAATTGCACACCTTAGATCGTTCGTCAGCCAATCAGATTCAAGCATTCAACGGCACCATTTCAAGGACGTAAACAATAACAAAGGCGTTGGAACTCTACTGCGCATGTCTGGCCCTGAAGCATTTCCGGTAGCGCCATTTTTAAATCTCAGATCTGTCAAAACAAGTGCGTACTATTTAAGTCTAGCGAAAACGTAATATTTAAGTTATTTAATAAATAAATAAATAAACGGTGATTGGAATACCCTAAATATTTCTGAGGTGCAAACCTACAAGGAGCATTAGTCTTCCGGACAGCTCAAAGCGGCTCTGACTGATGCTGCATGTGCGTGTATACGAGAGATGGCGGTAAATGTATCGCAGTCTGGATGCTTACAATTAACTCCATAGCGGAAAGTTTGGGATCATTTGTTCGTACAATGGATGACATCAGTCTTATGTTCGGTTAAACTGAAGCTAGACAAACAGTGTCACTTGCGTACTTATCATGGTTTGTCGCCAAGATGTCCGGGGAGCTGATTAGTTGACATTTCACTTGCATTGCTGGGTCAGTCTGTATATCTATGCAAATATTATTTTCCATATTTATTTGTATAGCGCTTTTCACAATACATATAGTTTCACTGCAGCTTTACAGAACATGCATGTATATTACAACGCTATATGAATGCTAATAAACTAATCACTACATGCCATTATTACTGATTTGATTCATTTTCAAATGTGTGCTTAGTTTGGTTAAGTTTGTTGCTGTGGAACAGTGCGAGAAATAATTTGAATGCTCTATCAGCCATCATGTTGTCACAAATAAGATGAATGTGAATGCAATTCAGTGCTGGCTACCGTGTTTTGCACACACCTTTTTTATTTAATTTTTTTTAAAAGATAAAAGTATAGCCTACATGCAGATTAATAAATGCTCACACACTAAATACAGTATATATGTGGGTATAAATGTTTTTATGCACATTTACTGTAAACACATACACATACAGTAGTACTGGTCAAAAGTGTGGGCACTATTACTATTTTTAATGTTTTTCCGAATCAGAATGAGCTTTATTGCCAGGTATGTTTACACATACGAGGAATTTGTTTTCATGACAGAAGCTTCCACAGCGCAACAGAACGACAGCGACAGGACAAAAAACACAGATAATAAAAAGAAGAATTAAACAATAGAACAAGTAAATAAGGAATTACAATATACAAATTGACAATTGCATGTACAGGTATATAACAATAGACAGTTATATGTACAGGTATATTATGTGCAATTGAAATGTAGACTAAGTATGTGTGTTAGATAAATAAGTGTATAAATAGCGTGTGTTCCACAATTATTGTCAGGTGTTCATGAGATGGATTCCAACACTGACAATAACCAAATATCAAATCTGCACATAAGAATGATCTCTGAAGGATCATGTGACAAGACGAGTAAAGGCTGACGAAAATTCAGCTTTGCATCACAGAAATAAATATAAAGAATATTAAAACAAAACCATTTATTTTAAAATTTAATAATATTTCACAATATTACTGTTTTTGTCTGTATTTTTGATCAAATAAAATGGAGGCTTGATGAGCATAAGAGACGTCTTTTAAAAACATTAAAAATAGTAATGTGTCTAATAGTAATAAATGTAATATTAATAGTAATGTATAGTGTGAATTTTGACCAATACTGCATATAAACAAAAGACATCCTCTCACTTTGAACTGTTTCCACCAAATTTATTAATATGTGATCAATATCAAAAGAAGTATCTGGCCTGGCCATGAGCAGCTTTAAGTACTACATTGCATTCCATCCTCAAGTTCTCAAACACATCTGGGTGTTCATATGGTCACATGTGGTTTGGCACTGCAGGACAACCAGCTGTCCTTCCTGTCTCCCTGTAGCACTCGGTGACATTACAGATGATGGCTTTCCTAAAGACAATAGTAGAAAAACTATTTAATTTAATGCACAATATTTAAAAAATAATGCTATTATTGTTTAATACATCAGTACATGTTGGAATTAACATTAGACAAGCTTAATAAGTGATGCATTTTTTTTACCGTTACCTTTTGTAAACTACTGCAGTTAACTGTTACACACAACAAGTTTACAGTATACATTTCTATAATGTGTTACGCACTGCATTTATCTGCTGACAAGATAGCTGGACAACTAATGTGAACTCATATTTAATTATAGCCCTCATAATGCTTGCAATAAAACGGAAATAAAAGCTTGGCTTTGTTCACTAAAAATAATCAAAACGCTAGGCGCATATGTAAACAATGATGGAAACATAATGCTGCATCATACTTGAAGAGATAACGTAAAGAAATACAAATAATCAAATGGGGGGAAAAACAATATTTCCTTACCTGGATGGAAATGTGTGCTGTATATCCTGGAGTTGCTAGTTGCTATTCTGCTTCTCGCTTCACTGCTGCAATCCAGGCGCGTTTCTCGGAAATCTAAACCCTTTAATTTCCGATTTATTTATAAATTAATGTTAGTTACAGCCCAGAGGGAGCACCCAACCACTGAGCAACAAGGATCTCCATTTTAATTTTGACAATTTAAACAGCAGGATTAAATAAATTATCGCAATCCTACTGTGTGTCAAGTGCCTGCCGCCATTGTTTTGAATGCGCTCGAACATTAACCGGAAACGTCCGAGGACCAAAGACGTCACTTCCTTAAACAGCTGAATAGCTGTTGAAATGGTCTATTGCGTTTTTTTTTCCCCTGTTGGCAAAGGAATGGCCCCGCCCTACTCTGCCTCTGATTGACTTACCTTAATGTTCTTTCCCTCATCCAACCAATCTCACTCCTGAAGCCCGGTGATGTAAACTGAATAATTATATATTCTATTATAATTATATAGTAATATTGTGCGTAGGCTATGTAACTTATATAGTTATATTGTACATTACAAAAAAATAATAATTTTATTCTTTTCGACAACTTTACCGACGCTGCATCCGACACGTTTTTTCACTGACACGCCCCCAAATCGGAAAATCGGGACTATTATTTTTCCCACTCGTAATAACGACTTTGTGGTGGCATTCATGTGCGTTCAACTCGTAAATACGATGTATCCGACATGACTTGAACGCAAGTGTCACCCTGTAACAGCCTGTTTCAAGACGGAGAAACACCTCGCGTTTAGCCCGTCAGCTGCTTCAAAAATTCGAAACGAAGCTGAAATTAAGGTTTACAGTGGTTTATTTGCCCTGACTAAGTTCATGTAACACCTTAACAACGATCAATTGTTGATTGTAGACCATAGTTGTCGCTCAGAAGTCTTTTAATCATATAAAGGTGTTGGGGGTTGTCACCTTTTTTACCCCTGACGAGTTTGCACCCCTGTGTATTGCAGTGGCGATCTGCCGCGTACCCAGGCCGTCTGAGAGAATGAGTTCACGGGCTAATGAATATAAACATGATTATAAGTTGATACCTTGTCATTTGAGATGTGACTTAAAGCTTAATGAAGTGTTGGGAATAAGTATGTAAAATGATTTATTTGAAAACAATGGTCATTTTCTGTAAATCTACGTCAGTGATGGAAGCTTCCGGGCAAGCGGATTCTCCGCAGCTTTGGTGCCTCCGCTCTGTTGCTATGACTAGTCAGGATTGGGTCTTAATCTTAGCACTCAGCATACCTTGTTAAAAAAGTCACCGCTTGCCACTGGTGTATTGTATGAAGTGCTATAGATAAATAAGGGTGAGTTGACTTGCTTTTGACAATTCTTCATAGAAATGTTTGTGCTGTCTGTTTTGAACAATTTTGTATTTTTGAGAATTGTATTAGTAGCCTTCAATGTGAAAGAGATCAGTAAAATAAGATTACATCAAATCAGTCTCAAGTGAATTGTAATTACACAAATACAATAAATTGTGGTTACTTAATTTTCTCAAGGCAACGGGTTTCCTCAATTTAATTAAGTAGACAGAACTCAGATTAGCGTGTTAGTTTTAAGTTAAGTATATTCACACTTAAGTAATCACAATTTAATGAATTTAAGTTAGTCTACATAAAAAGTGACCACAACACATTTTCTTTTGTTTATTTGTTAATGTAACTCAGAATTGTCAAGTTCACTTAACTAATTTCTTTTAATTATGCATGAATTTCCTTTACTTAATAATTTCAAGACAGCGGGTTTCATCAATTTTAAGTAAGGTCAACTGATCGCTTTTTACAGTTAGTACTTCTTTCATTTAATAATTTATCACTGCAAATATTTCAAGTATTATTTCAAAATATCCATAACTTTTGGTCAGCATGGTCTGAAGATGATATGATTCAAATTTGGTGAAAATCAGACAAATGGTTTAGGAGGAGTTCGAAAAAGTAGGTTTTCAACATAAATCAAAATGGTGGAAAGAAAGTTCGGCTTATTATGACATAATTATGACATGTTGTCGGCATGACCCAAGGAATAATTTGAGACCAGTTTGATTACAATAGGCTAATGCAGTCAAAAGTTATTAGCATGTTTGGAAATGTCATTATTAATAATTAATCAATGGTTTATTACTCTTGACCAATAGGTGGCGCTGTTACCAAACTGACGTGGCGTGGTCAGTGTGAGGTGACAATGTCACATACAAAATTTGGTGCGAATGTCAAAGTTTCGCTGAGATACAGCTTCAGATGCAGTTTGTCATCTTTCCAGCAAATTCGTTGATGTGCTAAACGAAAAACGTGTAATATATCGACACACAATCCATAACTTTTTGCCAGCATGGTCTGAAGATGATCCGAGTCAAATTTAAACGATCTAGGAGGAGTTCGAAAAAGTAGGTTTTCAACATGAATCAAAATGGCGAACAGGAAGTTTAGCCAATTATTGCAAAATTGGTATCGATGTTCTTGGCATGACCCAAGGAATCTATCAACATCAATTTGATTACAATAGGCTAATGTAAGCAAAAGTTATTAGCATTTTTAGAAATTTCATTATAACTTTTGACCAAAAGGTGGCGTTTTCCCCAAACTTTTGAGTACCATCAGGGCATGGTGCCGAAGAACCACACCGAGTTTCGTAATGATACGTTAATGCGTTCGTAAAATATAGCATTTTACGACAAAATTCAACATGGCCACCGCCCAAAATGGCTGATATGGGAAAATTGGATATGGTTGGACTCTGCATAATGCACCGAATCTAAAGAGACAATTTTTGCAAAAAATTCATTTTTCATATCTCCTGACCACTAGGTGACACAGCGCCGAAACACTGCAGGTAGCCTCAGGCCATGCTTGTTATAACACACACCAAGTTTCGTCTCAATATGCCAAACCATTGCGGAGAGATAGCCTCAGATCCATTTTTGCATGGTTTTCGTAGAATTCATTCATTTGTGCATTATTTGAGAACGGATGGACTAATTGACTTGAATTCCATAACTTATACATAAAGTTATTAGCATTTCAAAAGTGAAACTTTGGACAAGTGGTGGTGCTAGAGGGTTTGAGTTAGAGACTCCAAATTTGCTGTGGTTACTATTGACACTGTCCTCTATCAGTGTGCCAAATTTTACAATTTTCCCGCAAGCGGTTCTATGGGCTGCCAAAGACTTTGCGATGGAAGAAGAAGAAGAAGAATAACGCCAACAAACACAATAGGTGCCTACCTATAAAGTTTGTCAGGGAACTGTAAAGGCTGTGGCATAATTTCTTATCTTGTTAAATTGAAATCTGTCTCCAGTGCGTTGTTGCTTGTTTTGTGCACCAAATTTTTAACTATAGATTGTAAAACTAATTATTTTGTGTATTGATATATTTATACAATTATGTTAGTGGTGAACTTTTACTTTTGCTTCACTACATTCCAAAGCATAATAGCACATGTTTGCCTCTATTACCTTTCATAAAACATAAAATATTTCATATAAATCTTTCAATAAGATTTATTGACTTTGCTTATCAGCATCTGGCAATTACCCAAGATGTTACCCAAGATGGCGGCGCGAGTACATCGCGAGGCTCTGGGTCTCTCCAGATTTTGCAATTTTGCGGTATTTTTCTTACTCATCTCGGCCTGTTCGCAGAACAGTTGTGCCTTTACATCGTACACCCGTTGTGAGCTTTTGGATATCGGTTTGCGAATTTCCGACACTTTTATGGACAATCTTGACTCCTTCCTGAGATCGCTAGGACACCCGAGGCTATGCACCCTACCCGGCCGGGCGGAAGTGCTCGCAGGCGGCGTCGAGATCGTAAACAAAGGCGGGGAAGCGCGGAGGACTAAGAGCTAAGCTAAGGCTAACACCACACCGCTCTCTTTACCCAGCATTTTCCTTGCCAATGTACGGTCGCTAGTGAACAAAATGGAGGAGATTCGACTCAGCATCACACACAGCAAGAAACTTTTGAACTGTAACGCCCTAATCTTCACGGAAACCTGGTTAAACAGCGGAATACCGGACACCGCTATTGAGCTAGCGGACGCCACACACTCGGGCGGATAGAACATTAGATGGCTCCGGTAAGACCAGAGGTGGTGGATTGTGCATTTACATTAACAAAGCTTGGTGCACAAACTCTGCTATTGTTGGGAGTCATTGTTCAGCTAACCTTGAGTTTCTCATGGTTAAATGTAGACCGCTTTATCTACCGCGGAGTTCACTTCCACCATTATAACTGCAGCCTATATTCCCCGGATGCTGATGCCAAGCTTGCTATGAAAGAACTTCACGCAGCCATCAGTAAACAACAGACTGATCACCCGAAGCGGCTTTTATTGTTGCAGGTGACTTTAATCACTCAAACTTAAAGTCAGTGCTACCCAAGTTTCACCAGCATGTTTCCTGTCACACCAGAGGAAACAAAACCTTAGACCATGTTTACACAAACATGGCTGGAGCTACGTTGCGACACCCCTCCCCCACCTGGGACAGTCAGATCACCTTTCTTTGTTCCTCACCCCAAATATGCACCCCTCATCAACCGTGTGAAGCCATCAGTGAAGACCATCAAAGTGTGGCCTGCGGGGCAGATTCCACACTCCAGGAAAGGTTTCTACACACAGACTGGAGTATGTTTGCTTCTCAAGCCACCAGTGGCGCTCACACAGACATTGACTCTTACACCTCCTCTGTATTGGATCATATCAATATCACCATTGACAGTGTTACAACCCAGAAACAGATCACCACATATCCAAATCAGAAGCCTTGATGAACAAGGAAGTGCGACTCCTGTTGAAGTCACGCAACACTGCCTTCAGATCAGGAGATGCACAAGCCTACAGCACATCCAGAGCAAACCTGAAGAGGGGCATCAAAAGGCCAAGCACTGCTACAAGCTAAAGATAGAGGGACACTTTTCCAACTCTGACCCTCGACGCATGTGGCAGGGCATTCAGGCCATCAGTGACTACAAACCCACCCACTCCACCCCGCAGCCACTGATGTCAACTTCCTGAACGAGCTAAATTACTTTTATGCTCGCTTTGAAAGAGACAACAGAGAAACTGCCACCAAGCTCAATCCTCAGATGACCACCCACCAATCATACTCTCCTCCACAGATGTCTGCAAGGAACTGAACCGGATCAGCGCGCACAAGGCTGCTGGACCAGACAACATCCCTGGTCGTGTTCTCAGGGCATGTGCGGAGCAGCTCGCTGGGGTTTTACAGACATTTTCAACCTGTCTCTTGCCCAAGCAGCCGTACCAACATGCTTTAAATGCACTTCCATTGTGCCAGTGCCAAAACACTCTAGTCCGAGGTGCCCTAATGACTACCGCCCTGTAGCACTCACACCCATCGTCATGAAGTGCTTTGAGCGGCTGGTCCTGGAACACCTAAAAGACTCTCTACCATCCACATTGGACTCACACCAGTTTGCCTACCGTAGCAATAGGAGCACAGAGGACGCAGTTTCCATGGCACTGCACTCTGTGCTCACTCACCTGGACAATAAGAACACTTATGCACGTATGCTGTTTGTTGACTTCAGCTCAGCATTCAACACTGTCATCCCAACCAAGTTAATAGCCAAACTTGGAGACCTGGGCATCAATACCTCAATGTGTAACTGGATTTTGGACTTCCTGACCAACAGACCCCAGAATGTTCGATCAGGATTCACCTGCTCCACATCCATCACACTTAACACTGGTGTACCACAGGGCTGTGTGCTAAGCCCGTTTCTCTACTCCCTCTTCACCTCTGACTGCAAGCCTGTGTATGGATCTAATTCCATCGTCAAGTTTGCAGGCGACACCACGGTGATTGGCCTCATCAGTAACAACGATGAGACTGCCTATAGGGAGGAGATCCAGCACCTGGCCACATGGTGCACTGAAAATAACCTGCTCCTCAACACCACCAAAACGAAGGAGCTCATCGTGGACTTCAGGAAGGAGTCAAGAGGCACACACGACACCATCCACATCAATGGAATGGCTGTTGAGCGTGTCTCCAGTTTCAAGTTCCTGGGGATCCACATCTCGGCGGACATGTTGTGGAAAACCAACACCTCCAGCCTGGTCAAGAAGGCTCACCAGCGCCTCTTCTTTCTGAGGACACTGAGGAAGAATCAGCTCTCCTCAGCTATCCTGGTGAACTTCTATCGCTGCGCAATAGAAAGCATCCTGACCAACTGTGTCACAGTATGGTATGGGAGCTGCTCTGTTGCGGAGCGCAAGGCACTGCAACGGGTGGTGAAAACTGCCCAGCGCATCACAGGGACTCCACTACCTGCCATCGAACACATCCAGAGGAAACGCTGTCTGCATCGAGCTCGCAGCATCCTTAAGGACTCCTCTCACCCAGCCCACAGACTGTTTTCTCTCCTGCCCTCCGGCAGGCGTTTCAGGTGCCTCCGGACCAGGACCAGCAGACTAAAGAACAGTTTCTTCCCCAGAGCTGTCTCTTTACTGAACTCTACCCCCCGTTGATCCACTTCCTCATATATTATTAACTCTTCTCTCCTACCTCACATCTGCCTTATTTGCACTACTGAATGTAAATATTTATCACAGTAACAACTGTTTACTTTTGTATCTTGCACTACCATACCTAAATTGGACTATGCTCATTTGCACTGCCGACTGTTGTTACATTATCAATGCTTACATTAATATTTTGTACAGTTAATCACTTCCACTGCACTTTTACACCTTGTTTATAGTAACAGTCATCTGTATATATATTATATTGATAGTACATATCACCTGTAAATTCTGCCTATAGTAATAGCCATCTGTATATTTATTCACTATACACATTCACCTGTAAATTCTGTATATTTATTCACTATACATATTCACTTGTAATTTCTGTATATTTATTCACTATACATATTCACCTGTAAATTCTGTACATTTATTCACTATACACATTCACCTGTAAATTCTGTATATTTATTCACTATACACATTCACCTGTAAATTCTGTATATTTATTCACTATACATATTCACCTGTAAATTCTGTACATTTATTCACTATACATATTCACTTGTAATTTCTGTATATTTATTCACTATACATATTCACCTGTAAATTCTGTTTATATTAATAACCATCTTTCTATATATATTTATACATATACTCAGTACATATCCTTGTCCTGCACTTATTCAACCATTGTATATACTGCACTTGCTACTATTGCACTTCTGGTTAGACCTAAACTGCATTTCGTTGCCCTGTACCTGTACTTGTGTAATGACAATAAAGTTGAATCTAATCTAATCTAATCTAATCTAATTACAGGTGCTGGTCATATAATTAGAATATCATCAAAAAGTTGATTTATTTCACTAATTCCATTCAAAAAGTGAAACTTGTATATTATATTCATTCATTACACACAGACTGATATATTTCAAATATTTATTTCTTTTAATTTTGATGATTAGAGCTTATAGCTCATGAAAGTCAAAAATCAATATCTCAAAATATTAGAATATTACTTAAGACCAATACAAAGAAAGGATTTTTAGAAATCTTGGCCAACTGAAAAGTATGAAAATGAAAAGTATGAGCATGTACAGCACTCAATACTTAGTTGGGGCTCCTTTTGCCTGAATTACTGCAGCAATGCGGCGTGGCATGGAGTCGATCAGTCTGTGGCACTGCTCAGGTGTTATGAGAGCCCATGTTGCTCTGATAGTGGCCTTCAGCTCATCTGCATTGTTGGGTCTGGTGTCTTTCATCTTCCTCTTGACAATACCCCATAGATTCTCAGGTCAGGCGAGTTTGCTGGCCAATCAAGCACAGTAACACTATGGTCATTGAACCAGCTTTTGGTACCTTTGGCAGTGTGGGCAAGTGCCAAGTCCTGCTGGAAAATGAAATCAGCCTCTCCATAAAGCTTGTCAACAGAAGGAAGCATGAAG
This sequence comes from Onychostoma macrolepis, assembly GCF_012432095.1. Taxonomy (NCBI): domain Eukaryota; kingdom Metazoa; phylum Chordata; class Actinopteri; order Cypriniformes; family Cyprinidae; genus Onychostoma; species Onychostoma macrolepis. Next base: position 31,210,860 of record NC_081170.1, on the reverse strand, counting down.
TGCTCTAAAATTTCCTGGTAGATGGCTGCGTTGACTGTGGACATCAGAAAACACAGTGGACCAACACCAGCAGATGACATGGAAGCCCAAATCATCACTGACTGTGGAAACTTCACACTGGACTTCAAGCAACATGGATTCTGTGCCTCTCCACTCTTCCTTCAGACTCTGGGACCTTGATTTCCAAATGAAATGTAAAATTTACTTTCATCTGAAAAGAGGACTTTGGACCACTGAGCAACAGTCCAGTTCTTTTTCTCCACAGCCCAGTTAAGATGCTTCTGACGTTGTCTCTGGTTCAGAAGTGGCTTGGTATCCCTTTTCCTGAAGACGTCTGAAGCGTGGTGACTCTTGATGCACTGACTCCAGCTTCAGTTCTCTCCTTGTGAAGCTCTCCCAAGTGTTTGAATCGGCTTTGCTTGACTGTATTCTCAAGCTTGCGGTCATCCCTGTTGCTTGTGTACCTTTTCCTACCCAAATTCTTCCTTCCAGTCAACTTTGCATTTAATATGCTTTGATACAGCACTCTGTAAACAGCCACAGCTTTCAGTAATGACCTTCTGTGACTTACCCTCTTTGTGGAGGGTGTCAATTTTCGTCTTCTGGATCATTGCCAAGTCAGCAATCTTCCCCATTATTGTGGTTTCAAAGAACAAGAGATACCCAGAATTTATACTGTAGGGATGGTCATTTATTCAAACTCAAATGTAAATATTCTAATATTTTGAGATACTGATTTTTGACTTTCATGAGCTGTAAGCTCTAATCATCAAAATTAAAAGAAATAAACATTTGAAATATATCAGTCTGTGTGTAATGAATGAATATAATATACAAGTTTCACTTTTTGAATGGAATTAGTGAAATAAATAAACTTTTTGATGATATTCTAATTATATGACCAGCACCTGTATATGCCATTCTTCTCCTCGTCTCTTCACCTCTCAAGCTCTGTCAGGTTGGATGGGGGCAGATGCACATTTTCAGGTTTCTCCAGAAATATTTGATTGGGTTCAAGCCCAGGCTGTGGCTGGGCCACTCATAGACATCCACAGAGTTGTCTATAAGCCACTCTTGCTGTGTGTTTAGGCTCATTGTCCTGTTGGAAGGTGAACCTTCTGCCCAGTCTGAGATTCTGAATGCTCTGGACTAGGTTTTCATTAAGACTATCTCAATATTTTGGTGCACTGAGCTTTTCTTCTAGTCTGACGAGTCCCTCAGTCCCTGCCGCTGAAAAACAGCCCCACAGCATGAGGCTGCTACCAGCACACTTTACTTTTGGGATGGTACTCTGCAGGTGATGAGCAGTGCATGGTTTCCTTCAAACATGATGCTTGGATTTGAGGTTCATCAGACCAGAAAATCTTATTTCTCAAAGTCTGAGGGTCCTTTAGGTGCTTTTTTTTTTTTTTTTTTTGCAAATTCCAAGTGTGTTTTCATGTGTCTTCACTAAGGAGAGGATTGAGTTTGGCCACACCTCCATAAAGGGTTGCAGTGGAGTGTTGCATTGATGTTTCTTGAGAAAATTAACCTGCCTTTATAGAACACCAGATGATGAGTGTCTTTAATTTGTGTGCCTCTGATTGTGCTGTTGTGGTTAATATTCATCAGACAGGGACATGTTTCAGATTAAATGGATATTTCCTGATTCTCTTTCCATGCTTCCTGGTAATTCTGACAATGACTTCACATTTTCTGCTTCAAATATTGGTTCTTATTTTAGAATTGTGGTTTAAGGTTGTTGAAAATAAATGAAAAGGTTTGTGTAATGAACGAATTAAGGGAAACGACCTAGTTAGCTTAAGACACTGTTTGGCAGTAAGATGATTTTGGGGATTTCTTGTCTAAGAGCAATTGAATTGAAAGGATTCCAGCGTGTTTACAGATTAGGAGGATTATTTAAAAAAAAAAAAAGATCTATCTTCTTACACAGTAATAATCCAAGATGTTCTTTTGACGCCTCTTAGTGGAATGATGAGCAAGATTGTGCTGGAAAAATGCAGCTCGCAAGAATACTTGGCTTTGTCTGCAAATAAAATGCGGCGTTGGCAAAGTTAAGCTTGTGAATGAGGATACGTCCGTTTCATGTTTTGAGGATAAATGCCATAATGCAAAAGCAGATTAATCTCCACTATTTCAGCACTACACCGCTGCTATCTGAAACTTAGCATACACACAGTTTACCTTTCATCTGTTTACAGGTACTTTTCTGTGGATATCACTAGATAAATGTAGAGAAATGTAGGCCTACTTCACAAATTCCCTACACATAGGGAAAAATGTGCATATAATAGGAGAGACTTGGGCTAGTTGTCACATGGGGAAATTGTCAGTTTCTGTCTGCTAAGTAGCTTATTATATCAACTATAACATTTAGAACCAAAAGTCTTATTACATTTTTATCCCTAGTGGTGTTTTTTTATGTTGGTTTAAAATGCTTGTAAAAATTACCTCAAACTAATTTCCAAATTCCAGTATCATCATAGCCGTCTTTAGCAAGTGAGTATAATGTGTGTGTGTGTATATATATATATATATATATATATATATATATATATATATATTTTCACATTTATTTTTGTATAATAATATAAAATTATTCTTCTTTTGGTTGGCCAACAATTGTCAAGGTTTCCAGGTATTTATTTAATTTTTTTCAGCTCTGCCCAAACTTGAAAATGGCTTTCAAACTCTGAAGGACGCAAGAGTACAACTCATCGAACTTTACTGTTTTTTATTTTACTTCTGTTTGCAGAGGTATTGGCAGGATTAATAGTAGAAACAGCAGCACAGTAGCTGTGGTACGTTGAAAACCTTTAAAAGGTTGATACAACGAAAACAAATTATGTATTAAAATAAAGGTATTATTTAAACTAACATTTCAAATCTCATTCAACATCAACATATTAACTGTATTCAACTAAATCAGATCAAATAAGTTTCATGCCTTGACAATAAACTATAATGCTGACAAACCTAAAACACACCTTTCAAAATCAAATAATAGGCTAGTTATCGAAGTTCAATGTAAATCAAACAAAATGTAGCATCAATCAGTTCTGTAACAAATCCCATCAAACAATTAAAGTTCACAAAATTAAAAAAACTATAGGCCTACTGAAATTTTACAACTTCAAAGCTGATATTTTATATTAAAGGGGACTAATTATGCCTCTTTTTACAAGATGTAAAATAAGTCTCTGATGTCCCCAGAGTGTATGTGAAGTTTTAGCTCAAAATACACCACAGATAGAGAGATATGCATGTATGTGTGTGTGTGTGTGTGTGTATATATATATATATATATATATATATATATATATATATATATATATTAGTGCTGTCAATCGATTAAAACATTTAATCGTGTTAATCACAGTCATGGACTGTGATTAATCATGATTAATCACAAATTTAAAATACTAGGATTTACATGTAAATGTGTTGAAAAAGAAATGCATGAAACTAGTTAAAGGAAACAGAACCTTTCACACTTCCGCCAGGTATGAGACATAATCCTTATTATTCTTTTATCATTATTCTTTTGTTTTTATTCAGCCATTATCAGCCTTTATACTGGCAATAAAATGTTTACCAAGCCACATCGCTTCAATCCCAGTATACATTTACCCAACTATTATCAAAAGTATTTCTAAATAAATACAAAAAAAAATCATTTTCTTGCGACCTTATGAAGTATTATGACAAAATGTATTATGAAGAAGAATTGGACCTGTTCTGCAGCTGCATTAGAGCTAATATTAGCATCATGCTACATAAGGCAATTTATGAGATTAATAGTACACTTTTACTCAGAACTCACTTCAAACCACCATCGAGTGTTTGTAATAACTTCCTTTTGCGATCACATGTGGATCACATTTGGTTGTTTACTGTTGTTGAAATATGCTATTTATAGCCTTTTATATCGCTGCACAAATTAGCATTTCAGATGTACACATTAAATCTCAAGAAAATCACATACAGACTATATCTATCGTAATCTTAAATAATCTATAGTGGCTGTTGTCATGTTTATTTCTGCTGTGTAAAAGCCTTAACATGTATGCTCTGCTGAAACTCACGTTGTTTGATGTTACAACCACCTCTCCGTTCTTAAGTTGCCAGGGATACATTTCAAGTATAATACACATTAGTAAAAGGATCTATTTTAATTTTTATTTGTCTATATACACTTTGAGCGGCCGCGGTACATTAAAAAAGTAGCCCAAAAAACCGCAACCCGCTCTGTAATTTTTCCCGCGACAGTATTTTCAAAATAGCCCACTTGTGCCGTTACCCTGGCAACACTGGTGCTGTACCCTCATCACACAATGATAGATGACCTTCCACGCTGTGATGACGGGAAGAAGTTGGGGTCAAACCTTATCAAGCGATTAATCTGCGTTAAAATATTAACGCGTTCAAATGTTTTGATTAATCGCATGCGTTAGCGTTGACACCCCTAAAAATATATATATATATATATATATATATATATATATAGCTTGTTAAAATTGCAGTTACACTTTTAGGGTATGAGCCAGAATGCGCTGTTTTGAGTATGTTGCTTTAAATGCAAATGAGCTGTTGCTCCCGGAGAAGAGGCCGGAGCTTCAAGAGCTCAAGCCCCAGCATTAGCAGTGTTAGATTTTGCAAATAAACATTCCACTATTAGTACAAGCCTGTTATCTTTACAGAAAACATACTCTGTTTCAAAGTCAGAGTCATCTGATTGTACTGTGCATAATAAATTTGCGTTTATGAATTACACAGACTGGAGCACGGTGTGAAGAAAAAAAATTAAAAATAAAAATTCCATAGCTGGTCTCATGTTATAAGTCCCACTTCTGATTATGAGCTCAGCAACTTCAAGCGATCGACTCACATTGCCAAGAAGCTTATTCTGAAAGGCAATTTGGAAAACAAACGCGTGATACTTACTTTGTTTGGAGCTGACGTTCGCACATGAAGCGTTGGTATTGATTCCTAAAATATAGGGGACTTTACCAATTTTTTCCAGGATAAGCTATTTCCTTCGAAAATGAAATTTAACCACAGTCACCTCAGCTCAGATGGGGGGAGTTTATGGAGACTCCTACGTTCATAGGTGCATCCCAAAATACAACACTTGTAATGCCTCTTTGGCGCTGACATTGTATCTCCAGCAGCTAATTTACAGCAAGAGAACAGTAATGGCGGCCCACAGCTTCTCACTCAGGGCTGTGATTATGCTAATAGGGCAGAGGGCGTCACAAATGGGCGGGACTTTTTCCCCTCGGTGACATGAACAGAGGGAGAATCTGAAATGGCGCTTTTGGAGCGACTGTTCATGATTTATATCAATTATAAAAAAAAATGAGTGGGTGGATTTTTAACATTATAGGCTGGTTGTTTTCACACACTCCAGCCACACAACTGTGTTCAAACACCTTAAAGTGATTTTTGCATAATAGGTCCCCTTTAACATAACTGGATCGATTAACAATGTTCAAACCAGCTGCACCTTCAGGCTTGAATTTGAGCTGAATGAATGAAAGTCCTCTGTTTGTCAGTGAAAATACCTTCTCCAAACCTTTCCAACTGCATGTGCTCTCAGAGGTGCACCATTATACTGTTCCCCCCTAAAAACACACCTAACAGGTTCCAGTTCAGTCACCATGCTGCAATGCGTTTGCCAGGAATTTATTAACACAGAGGAACTTGAAGTGAATTCTCACTTTTTCATGATGCAACAGAGATTTTGTATGCTACCGTTTACATTTCTTGCTCTTTCATTGTTTTACTGTATACATTTTATTAAAAAGCCTATAATTGACTATTTAATGGCATATTTCATTGTGACAACCTACTCCATATCCAAAAGTGTGACAGTATGACACTGTATCTATCATTTAATGTTCAATAGCTTTTGTAGTCTATACAGAAATGTACTTTCAAAATAAACATATCTTGAGAAATATTCACTGGAGTAAAATCTGTGACCTAAACACATTTTACAGTTAAATTTGTTCTTTGATAACTTTGTCATTCACAATGGTAGAAATTCTTTGTGAAGGAGAAGAGACCATTTTTAAAGTGTTCAAGCGGTTGGTACATACTCAGACATCTAATTCAGCATACAGCCTTCCCTGCGGTCTAATCTCTCTATCGACCAAGTTGAGAGTTTGTGTGTTTAACTGCTTCTGCAAAATTGATTGGTCAATCTGTCTGCTATCTCCTCCATGCAGATGCACATTTGTGCTGAATAACAACATCTCTTGCTGTCTCACACCTTCATCTGTACTGGTGTACGAGGGAATTTCACGGCTAACTACAAACTTGATAATTGTATTGAGCTGAGGAGTTTGAGGAGTAAGTACAACTGCTCTCTGTGAATTTGATGGTAGCTCCATCAGAGTCTCTAAGACGAGACCAATGGTGACTAATTTAAGACTGCATGGGAAGCACAAGTTCATCTATAATTAATTTAGGTCCCACTTTATATTAGGTGGCCTTAACTACTATGTACTTACATTTAAATTAATCATTTGGTACAATGCACTTATTGTGTACATATAGGTATGTAATTACATCTGTAATTAATTTTTGTACTTGCATGTATAATTACACTGTTGAACCATCCCTTACACCTTAACCCACCCTTAAACCTACCCAAACCTGTCCCTAACCTTACCCGTATCCCACCTCAATATCAGCAAAAGTGTTTTGCAATACAGTATGAACACAAAAAGTACATTGTACTTATTCTTTGAAGTAAGTACATAGTAGTTAAGGCCACCTAATATAAAGTGTGACCTTAATTTAAAATGTATCAGTGTGTATTTATTTACATATAATCTATATATGTAGACCCCGAACATGTAGCCATGTGGACACACTAAGACACTTAAAAATATCTCAGTACCATCTACCTCACCTTTCTGAGCCTTTCTGCAATTATTTCTGACTGACTGCCCACAAAGCTATGGCTCCAACGTAAAGGTGATTTTAGTGGATTAGTATGCATGTCAAACTCAGCTCCAGGAGTACCATTGTCCTGGATAGTTTAGCTCCACCTCACACATACCTGGAAGTCTCTAGAACTCCTAAAGGCTTTGATTAGCTGAATGAGGTGTGTTTAATTAGGGTTAGAGTTAAGCACAGCAGGACAGTGGCCCTCAAGGAGCAGAGTTTGACACTATTGGATTAGTATGAAGACCAGGGCATTAAAGTAAACCACACGGCAACTACTGGAAACTGCTGTCAGTGCTCTCTCTTCGAGCTTCTCAAAAGTGGTTGGTGCATTGCAGAGGCCAAGTGGCATTACTTGAACTTCCACAGCCAGTGGCAAAAGCATTTGGCATACAGCTCCTGAGTGTGGCCTACGTGTCTGACCAAAAAGCATCATGCTTGTCATGTGACACACCGCAGACACAATAGCTGTGAATGAGTGATGTATCGCTTTTATTTCATTTTTCCTATTCCCTGTATGTTTCATTCAAAATATTCACAAACGTGTTAATTATATTATGAATTATCTAATATTCCGATTTTCACATACGTGTCAGTAAAGGTATTTGGTAGTTTAAACACTTTTATAATGACCATAACTGCATCCCAAATGACACACTATACAGTATGCACTTATGCACTATGTACTCAACCATGTATTGTATGAATTTTATAAGGTTATTTTGTCATTAATAATCAGAGTCTAATAGCCCCGCCCCCTTCGCGATGTAATTAAAGCTGTGACAGTTGAGTGCATGAAGTGTCCAACATTCCACACTTTGTTTTTTCATCCGGGTATTTAAAGTGCACTTTTTCTTTTTGGAATTTTCAGTGTGAACGCACTACTTGCACTATTCACACTACAAAACGTCATAGAATAGTGCATGAGTACACGATTTGGGACGCACCTCATGTTAGTTGATCTATCACGAGTGATGGGCACTGCCATGTTAGTTTGTGTTGAATGCGAGCTGTGGGATTTACAGCACGTAAATTCATCCTCTACAACTGAAAGACATTAAAGTAAATTTCAGGTGAACAGGGAGAAGAATAGAGTAAACTTTGTTACTTACACCGTGTATATGATATCAATAAATCATGTCGTCAAATTATATTTGTAGGGAACATTATTGCCGCTTTACTATACATCAGTGTGTATTTTACTAGTCTCAGCCTCAGACGTCACACCCATGGATCATTGGCTAAACGTCTGATGCATATGGCACACAAAAGTGGGAAAACTTCATCGGATTGGTTGAATTATACAGGATTTCTGGAAGATGTGTGTGTCGCATTTTTTAACGCTCTGCCTGGAAACAAAGATGCCGTGATGCCAAACCCCCTCACGAAATAAGAAAGATGTCGTGTTTACAACTGTGACAACGAGCGCTTATCAGGATCAACTAAATGCTGGATTTTCAAAAGTATGTGAAATATTTCAAGTTTGCGGCATGGAATCTTTAAAATACGTCCGAGAGTTTTATAGTCTGTTATTGTGGCGACATTTCCACGCCTCAAAACGTGACGCTGAATGAAATGAACTGTGATTGGTTGTTTGACGTGTCGGTCAAAAGGCCTCATGAGCGGGCCTTAGCCAATGAAAGCCATGGATTCCAGACCTTCAGCCGTCAGTCTGAAGGTCTGGCTACGCTACACCAGCCCAGGCCCACCCACCCAGCAAACACGTTAATGTGGGGCCCACATGGGTTTCACATGGGCTACAGGGGTACAGAGTGGGCATGGGCTCAAAATGGGCATCTTATCTGGGGCCCACTTGGGTGGCCCAGCTAGGACCCACATGGGTGAACCCAGGTGGGCATCTTATCTGGGGCCCACTTGAGCAGCCCATCTAGGACCCACATGGGTGAACCCAGGTGGGCATCTTATCTGGGGCCCACTTGGGTGACCCAGCTAGGACCCACATGGGTGAACAGGCCAATGTCAGTTTGTGTTGAATGCGAGCTGTGGGATTTACAGCACGTAAATTCATCCTCTACAACTGAAAGACATTTAATGTTAATGCATGCTTTAGAAGTACTTTGTAATGAACCTTGGTGCTGTATTTTTTGTTGGCAATTTGACATGCAGTTTTCATATGCTACACACCTGGCCCACCCAGTTTTATGTAGGCCCACCCACTTAAACATTTCTGCCTACGCTAGTGCGCTACACTAGTATTTTACAAACTATAAATGTATATTTTGCTAGTGCTTATGTGTATTTAAATGTCTGAAACATAATAAACATTATGTGGTTGAAAACACTAAATAGTTGTGAGAATATGCCAGTTCAGCCTGTCCGATCTGGCTCAGTGCCAGGAAAAGCACAAAATCAGATTTGAATTAAGCAGTTGATCACGTGACGCACTGAACGTTCTGATCACACCAGTGTGATCGTATGCTCCAGGGACCAGCCTAGAGTGATTACACCGGTGTGATCATATGTGTTAACTCTGCTTTTCATTGTGCATGCAACAAGCAACCTCAGAATCTCAACCTTCTTTTGAATCGGCTCATCTTGATTTTTTTTTCCATCTCTGCTGCAGTAAGAGTACAGTAGCCCTGCTTCTTCACCGGATTGAGGTAAAGTTAAACCAGAAGCTCTGGACTCTCAATCACCAGCACCATGTGGACTATAGTGTCTTCTAGGCTCCATCCAGCTCACCAGGCTGCTAGCCACACATGGGCAAAGTAAGGGTCCGGAGGCACAGACCCATCATACCAATGCAGCTTCACATTAACCCTTGCACTTTTTTGACGACTGCAACGGACAAGACATGCTGGGCATTCACTGTTACAGCACCATCATCCACAACAAGCTGAACACAACACGACAACAGCTGCAGGACTTACATGTCCGTGTTTGAAATTTTAAAAACACTTTGAAAACATTGCTGTTATTTACTGTGCTGTGCTCAACAGTATAGGCCGCAGTGCATATGCATTTATTAGCCATTATAATCTTGTCTTTTACTATTAGTCTAGGTCAGGGGTGTGAATGCATTTAAAATATATACTAAGCTTGTTAATTTTTTGTAAGTTCACTGTTTAGTAAAAAGTTTTATAGGAGGGTAGCTTAGAAATATAAATTAATCGAAACCTTGCCAATCTCATATATGCAATGGGGGAGGTGAGAGTTTTTAAAGACTTCATATGGTTCTGTTGAGTATTAATAACTTCACAAGGATTTATTGGATTCCTTATTAAATTAGCAACTGCAGAAAGAAGTTCAGTATCCCTAGAGCAGAGCGTACCATATATGATTTAAAAGGCATGTCATTTAGTGTTATCTGTACATATGTGGAGGTGCATTTTTATGCATGAATGAATCTGCAGGAGTAAGACTTCGCCCACATGCATAATAGTTATCCTCTCCTATTACTGAGCTGCAATCTGGTCAACAGTTTGAATTTCTTTGCTTGCATGTGTGTATGACAATTATTTATTTATTTATTCATTTTAAGTCATTTTCTGCTCCCCTCTTAGTAATGTAGCTGTGATTTTATGGCAAGATTATCATGCTAAACTTATTTTGCACTCGTTGCAAGGCTGTCATGTTTTGGCAGCTTGTCCTTGTTATAAATAAATGCTAAATCTGTGAAAGCATTTGGCATCCATCTGGGAGAAATTTAAATGTAGCGCACCAGGGTTTGTCGTTTCCTTTAGAAATAAGTGAAAAAAAAATATATGACAAGATAAAAATGATTTGTTGTAAAGATGGTGCTTAATGAACATGTGAAACAGATGTATTATAAATGTCTCAAATTGTTATTCCAATCAGGTGGTATGTCTTGACAGCCTGTTTTCTGCCATTACATTTTTTTATTGTTTGGCAAGATAATGTGGACTGAGGATGAATCAGAATATTATTATTATTATTATTATTATTATTTTAATGTTTCGGAGAAAACAATGCTAGCAGGGCTTGATATTAACACCCGCCAAATGTGGGTGGATTTCAGCTGTGGCAGGTAAGACGGTCACTCCTACTAGCCACTCTGGCAGATTGAATTTTATATACAGTATAACAGATCTCGACATTAATGCTTGTCCGGGACAAGTGAAAAAAAGATCATTTTACTCGCCCGACCGGACAACTAATCTGATTAAAACATTTGAATGCACCGAAATTTCGGCGAGAGTGGTTCTGATTTTCGGCGATTGATAATGGATAATCAGTAACAACAAGGTCACGCCAGTTGAAGCTCACGCAGCCTATGTGAGAGAATCCCGTGGAGAAATCAAAACAAATGAATGCAACTGCACACAGAAGAAACATGAAAATGTAACTTAGTGTTTATATTTATAACAGCCTAGTTAACCAACATGACATGACAAAGAGAGGGAAGTTCCCTGAAAACAACGATTGCAAATTTGACATTTTATACAAGAGTTACAACTAGTAGTTAATATACATTTTAGTTCAATATTTGAATTTGAATTTATTGAAAGTATATATTGTCAACGTTGACTGTTTTTGCTCCATTTGGTTAATGAAAATAGTTCCAAACAAATATCACAGCAGCATGTCTGAGCAACACATAAATAAACATATATTTATTTATTTTTTTAAATTAAAACATCGAGCTCACAACATTATTCATGCTGTTATAATTTTGCATGCAGTGTAAATGCATTCGTGCTATATTTCAACTTTATTGAACTGTCTGTGTAAATGCACCTGAATGGCGCTCCATGCAGTCGCTTTTGTTTCTTCTGCAGTGGAAAGATTGATTTTGTAGATACAGATTTCATATGATTGGTATAACAGCCCTATATTATCTTATTATATTAAGTGAAATTATTAATAAAATGCAAGAATTTGATACGAAAGATGATGCATGCATTTAATACGGTTAGGGGGAAATGCCCTTTAAATAGATCAAAAATCACCTGGAAATCAATTTAAATACATTTTTGTATGCAGTATTAAGTCATATAATATGTAATTTCCCAACAACAAAATTGTGGCTAGTGAAAATGCTGAGTGGCTAGTAAATTTGGAAAACGACTAGCCACAGTGGCCGGTGAGCAAAAAAGTTAATGTCAAGCCCTGAATGCTAGGGTTTTATGGGTGGTTGCCAGGGAGTTGCAGTGCAATTGTTTGGATGTTTTGTGTAGTTTTTAGCAAGCCATGTGGTGCTGATTTTCACATCCAGGAGATGTGCTTTATTTAATCTGCAAAGCCTTTACTGTGCTGTAAATAATTTTATTTTACGCAACATGGCACAGGGATGAGAAGTCAGTCAGCTAAATGTATCAGTCACTATCGTTCATTTCATACGATGGAAACCGCTTATACTGTACTTAATCAATATTTTTTTTTTTTTTTTTTTTTGTAGGTGTTAAATATGTTCTCTTAATTGTATATTGTTTGTTTATGGGCAGGTTATAAGGAGTTCATCACGATGTCTTTTGGTCTGAGGTTTGCAGTTCCCCAACTGAACACAGGCCCAGATTTGGCCAACGCAACGGCATGAGAATCAGCACCATTTCATTGGAAAAGGGATAACAGAGAATAAATAACAAATGCTATTTTCAAATATCTATATTTAAAATAAACAAAACAAACAAAAGAAAAGAAAAAAAGAAGAACTTAACATACAAATAACATGAGAAAAATGTATCTTCATACTTACAGTTACAAATAGTATGAGAGGAAAATTTCAGTATTCGGTACCGATACCAGTCAAAATCCACGGTTCTCGGTACCAATTTCGGTACCACATGCTAATAAAAAAAAAACACACTATTTTTAATAATAAAGTCAAACAAAAATAAAAATTTACAAAAATCAATGCCATTCTTTATACTTTATTTAAATTGTGTTTCACGTTTTTCCGCAAGTAATAAAATTAGAAACAGTAAACAAGTTTCACCCAAATTTAATTTGTCTTTTAATTAATTAAATTTAAACACATTGTATTGTTTTGGTAAATCAAGGGGATTTACTATTAAAATTAAAATATGGAAGAAATATTGTGTGATTATATACACACATAGATAATTATATTTCTGGCACAATGTCTTTAAGATAAACTTTTATTTTGACGGGTTGCCATGAATACCTTTACATTTCTGTGTGTAGCTATATGATATGACGCTGGTTTTACTCAATGAAACGGTAAAATGCTCGCGAGGGGACTCTCAGAGCAGTTCTGTAGATGTTGTTTATGTATTTATGTCCTCATTGAGACGGCAGATGATGAATCACCACGAGCGTCAGGCGCGCTTCAGTGTATGTAGTAAAAAAAAAGAAAAAAACCGCGCGTCTCTGCCATTCATTCACTCACACAGAGACTCGCAGAACATGCGGGATTCATATTTGAATCGACTTTTGCGGCTTAATATTTACAGATACTAGTCCACGTCGCGATTTGATTTAAGTGCAATGACCTACTTTTGATTAATTCATCCAAACTTGAATTAACAACGTGACATTCCGTGCTAAACTGTAAATTCCGTTATTATAACTGGATTCCGAGATTCCGTCCGCGTTTTCTGCATCGCGGAAATCATCGGGCCGTACGCGTCAAGAACCGGGCTGACCGAGTACTCGGTACCACCGGTACTTAAAAAAACCTGGTACCGTGACGTTTTCACTTTTTTAGTACCGACTTGGTACCGAAGTACCGGGTCTTTTGACAACACTAGAATTTAGAATATTAAGAATATTTTCTTTTAATTTCCTTACCTTTATTACATTAATTTGGTTGGCAATTAGGCACACCAGCTGTTTATCTACTTTGCTTTATCATATATAAGCTGCACAGACAGCTTTTTGTTATATAAAAAAAAACTAAAAAAAAAAAAAAAAACTAATCATTCTTCATAAGGCACAAATTGGCCCAGTCTAGATTATCTACCATCAACCACATTTTAACCACCATCTAGAAACTAAAAATGTCCTGTTCATGTCTTATTAACACAAAGCAGAATAGATTACCTTTTTTTGTAAAGAAATCAAAGATATTTAGACATTTTAAACTACAAAATATAAACAATGTGAAACTTCTACAAACTCCTAAAGGGATGTCTTCCCATAATGATGCAATTTTCTTTATAGCACTATGGGTAGGCCTTGCTAAATAAATCAATTTTAGAGTATGTACTTCTGGAAGAAATGTTGCAGAGAATAGGTTATGCTGATCTAAAATAATATTGCAGATGTCAGTATGTGGTTTCAGGGCCATTTTAATTAGCTCCAGTATCCTGAAACGCTTGGAAGCCTAGCAGAGGGAATATTGATCATTGTCTTAGCAACCTATGGCAAGTGTGATGCATGAAGGTGTATGAAGTTTTAAATATACTAAACTTCTGTTCTTTTCCCTACAGATAGCAGTTAAGAAAATATGTATTTTCAGAGTTTGAGACATTGATGCATGCTCTGAATGATGGCCATTTAGAAAGGATAAGACAGACAACTTTTGCTCACAAGTGATCAAACTAAAAGACCAAAGGAGCCCTAATGCTACTATTTAAATTGGGATTCAAATTCAGATACATTCTTTGATTCACATTCAATTTTCCACCCATTCACCAAAGTCAAAAAACAAAAACACAAAACCAGCTTTATGGCTAAGTTCCAATAAAGTTCCCTTTCCACTAGTTGCGTAGTTCAACAAATAACAAAAAATAAAACTTGAACTAAAATGGAAGAAGGTGCCTCTGAGGTAGCAGTTTCACGGATGCATGTAAACCCCAACAGATTCACCACTCCCTTGAGATTCCGCTCGCACTTGTCAGCATAAGAGACTTGCTCCGCTCTGCAGCGGGTGTCCGGAGGTGCAGCACGCACACTCAATCGCCTGGCAACTCACGCTCGTAGCGATCCACCCTGCCCAAACACAGCGAGGTCTCCGTAATGCAGAGACGCCGTCTGATTCAATTCAGGTGATCTGCATCTCTCTGCTCATTACTGCCGCGCTCTCCTGCAGCTCCACCCTAAATACAAATTTCCTCACTTCCCGATAATTGATTTCCCTCCTCTGCTCGGCCATAACACATTAAAAAATCCTTATATATTTTCCCATACTGCCACCCCCCACCCCCTTTGAGTAAACAACTCAAGGTTGTAAAATAGGTATGAACCGAATGTTTAAAATCCCAAGAATTCTTCATCCTCTTTGAGGGAATCTTGGAATATTTCCAGAAGTCATTTCTTTTCCTGGACCTCCAACTCTTCGGCAGTAGGAAAGCTATATTTTAAATTACTGACATGTACAGTCTGAACATCTTCCCCAGTGGACTCCAACGCCACTTGATAATTTGGTCCCAGCTGCTTTATTACTCGGTAAGGACCCTTCCATCTTTGTGCTAGTTTTGCACTGAAGTGGTATTGTGCACTGGATTGGGGAAAAGTCTTTAGCCAGACACAATCTTTTTCGTTAAAGAAAGCTTCACGTCGGCTTTATTGTAGCTCCGAAGTTGTCTTTTTCTGAGCTCTTTTACAACATTCCTTTGCTTTTGATTGAAGTTGAGATAGATGATTGACAACATCATAGGACGGTAAATCGGGAGTGAGATTTTTGCCTCGCAACAGTTTATCCATTGGACCTTGCAATTTCCTCCCTAGGTGGAGTTCTGCTGGTGTCATGCCAGTGATTTCCTGGACGGCTGAATTGACTGCAAATCGCAGTTCAGGCAAGTACTGATCCCATTTTTTATGATTGTCTTCTACGTAAGCAGCAATCATGTACTTTAGGGTACGATTCACTCTTTCTGTCATATTTGTTTGCGGATGGTAGGCAGTCGTGAGTTTTTGTGTGACACCCCATTTACCACATACCTCCTTAAATATCGCAGACAGGAACTGGGTGCCTCTGTCAGACAGGATGAAATCAGGAACACCCCATCGTGTCAGAATCTCTCTCTGAAAAATCGCTGCAATGGTTTGTGCAGTAGCATTCCGCATGGGAAATAGCTCCACCCAGTGAGAAAAATAGTCCACAAAGACAAGCAGGTACTCGTTCTGGTGAGTACTTCGGGGCATTGGTCCCATGATGTCAACACCTAGCATTTCGTTGGGGCGTGATGTACTAACCTGTTGTATTTTTCCTGCAGGTTTACGATTTTCTCCTTTGAGTGTTTGACATGATTCTTCACATCTGCCCACATTCCAGGCCAAAATGCAACGTCATGCAGCCTCTGGTAAATCTTGTAAATACCCATGTGACCACTCAAAGTATTTGAATGATAGTATTGAAGGAGGGGCGAAACCAGGGTGTTGGGAACATACACCCGATAATGGCATTGCCCAGTCTTCAGCTGAGTCATGTAGTACAATTTATCTTCAGCTACCTCGTACTGATTCCTTAGTTGATCATCGTTTTCTGCCAAGGTTTGGAAGATTTTTATGATTGCAGGATCCTTGTGTTGTTCCTCCCATATAGCAGCAGCAGTGAATGGAAGGTCTGATTCCTCTGTACTACTGGCATATACACTGCAACCAAGCTGAGTATGAATCCAAGAGAGTGCATCAGGTGCGACATTCAGTCTTCCTTTACGATATTCAATTACAAAATCAAACTTTTGCAATCGAAGAACCCATCTAATGAGACGGCTGGTGGTTCTTGTAGAGCTCATTACCCATTGCAGGGCTGAGTGATCTGTCACAACCGTGAACAACTTGGGCTCTAGATAATGCTGCCACCTTCTCAGTCGCGGAGTAATTTGATTCGGCTTTGTTTAAGGTTCGGCTAGCGTAGGCAATCACATGCTCTGAGCCCTGGTCCCTCCGCTGCGTCAACACAGCACCTAATCCAGTGTTGCTTCCATCTGTATATACAACAAACGGGAGATCAAGATTGGGATGTCCGAGAATGGGCGGTAATGTGAGGCATGCTTTTAGTTGTTAGAAAGCTCGTTGACATTGAGGAGACCAATGAAATGCACAACCTTTTTTCTTCAAGGCATTAAATCGATGCAACAAAACCATAACTCCTGCTGACAGTGAAGTTCCATGACCAAAATAGATAGTTTCCCCATTGAGATTTCCAAAATTTCACATCCAAGTCCGTAGAATGTGTCTCCTGACAGAAAATAATGTCAGCATCACTCCTTTTAAAGTAAAGAAATAAAGCCTTTCGCTTTGTGTTTTCGCGAATACCCTTTACATTCAAAGATGCTATGCTTAAAGAATAAAACTTAAAATCCATTAGAAAAAAGCAAAAAAAAAAAAAAAAATTCGACAATAAAAAAGAACAATGAAGATTACTTTACAAAACACCAAACTCCAAGACCTATTGTCTTGAAGCTGCAATTAACTTATCTAACTATGAACCAGGGGAAGCAGCAGCCAATAGACCTTTGTGAAACAGTCAGGCATTTTTAGTAATTCGAAGCAGCCTCTTTTAATTTAGGCTATTAAAAAACGGCCCTTTTACCTTCCTCCCGAGCCTTCTTCACGCCCGGCCACAGTTTCTCTCTTGCTGCTTTATCTTCAGGTGACAGTAATTCAGAGATGCGAAGGTTGTTATCCAGTAAGAACTCGGAATTTCTGGCTGCTCTCCAGACCTCGTCACGGTAAATGCGCATCGAGAAGAGAATGACGATGGCCCGCTTAGGATTCGCATTTGACGGTGAAGATTTGCGACCAATACGATGAACTACATCCACCACCCGATCAAGCTGGTCTTGTATTTTCGGAGCAACTTTAGCAAGAGCATCGATAGTTATCCGTCTAACGTCTTCTCCATCAGTCTCTTTCAAGCCATGCATTTTGAATGACCATCTTCGACTGTAACGTTGCGCCTCGGCTATATTTGCCCTCAAAGATACATTTTCAGCCTTTAAAGCTCGCATTTCCTTCTCCATCGCGGATAGCCGTTCATTGTGAGTTTTAACATCAGCAATGAGTTGTTGCACAGAAGCTACTAAACTGTCCACCTTAGCCGAAGTAAGCTCCGTAGTCTTCTCGATCGTTGAAATCTTTGAAAGTGTACAATCAAGTTTCAAACTAAGAGCCTGAATGGCTTCAAGCACTTCAGAAGTATTCTCAGGGTCCATTTTCGAACCGACTTTGTTACTTTTTTTAGCAGGAGAGTCACTTTTATATATATATATATATATATATATATATATATAGTGTAGCCTATTAGGGTTTTACATTAAAACAACAACAAGAACAATGTTGTGTTGGGTACTTTTTTATTGACATGTAATATTGTAGCAAAAATGTCAGTGCTCTTAACAACAATTATTAGCTGAATACATTAAAAAATTACAATTGACATTGAACATGAATAAATACACAAATAAGTAAAACAAAATAAAAACAAAAAATAGATGTGATGAAGACCAAGTTCCAGTGAAATATCATCATATGCCTTTAAGTCCATCATTATGGTGAGACTGAGTGACAGTTTATCTGCAGATGATGAGGTTGTGGGATGTGATGCATCTGAAATACACAACTGAGTTTAGAATTACAGTGTGTCCATTTGTTTATGTAAAAACAATTATGTTCATGAAGGCCAAAAGTAGCAAAAAATGGACAGTATGTGAGCCCTTCACAATCTTAAAAGAAAAAAAAAGTTATATAAAGTCGGATTAACAATGCAGATTAATTTTCACAGCCTTCTTTGTTCATATTTACCAAGGGTGCCGATATTTTTGGCAATGACTGTGTGTGTGTGTGTATATATATATATATATATATATATATATATATATATATATATATATATATATATATATATATATATATATATAAAATTCATTATCGTCCCTAACACTAATGGAGGAAATAGCTGCTGAACTTGCTAAACAAACTGAACATTCTATACACATTATATATATATATATATATATATATATATATATATATTATATATATTAAATGCCTTTGAAATTTGAAGCTGTCCTACAGTATGACTCACAGTGGGAATTGCAAATAAGAGGTAAATGAGAAATTCTCCTCTCTAATGCCAACTACACAAATGAATAGTTTACCCATGCTTTTTCTTGAATATATATATATATATATATATATATATATATATATAAACATTGACTCAATGGAACTATGGTGGTGACCTGACAGAAACATTCTATTACTAAAGATAAGAAATGAGAGACCCAGGTCCTAAGAAGTGGTGGAAGTTAAAACTAGTGCAAAAAAGTAGGTCATGAATTTCAAAAGTGGAGATTACCATTTCCATGCCTCTTCCCATTAATCAACACTTCGCTTTTGAGTCCCACCAGAGACAACAATGTATAAGGACGTTACCCAGAAATTATTCCATTAATCAAATGACGCATGAAAAAATACCTGCGCTCACGGTGTCTAATGATAAACTTCATCGTGCCTGGAGGCTCTGGAGGTTGCACAGGGACTACACTCATAGAGCACAAGGAAGCTTGGGATATGTTCTTCTTGCCACTGTGGGGATCATCTCTGCTTTACTGTGCATAGGTGTTAACTTCATTTAGGTCTGTCAGGTAATAGATAATGGTTAACTTTACAGTCGTTGGGTTGTTGGGTTTTGAATCCTATTCTAAACATCATAACGTTTATTTTTTCGATATAAAACATTATGTAAATGTTTAGGTTTTTTTTCCCATGGGAACAGATTTTGAGAAATTTAGCATTACATCACTTGCTCACCAATGGATCCTCTGCAGTGAATGGGTGCCGTCAGAATGAGAGTCCAAAAAGTTTATAAAAACATCACACTAATCCTCATGACTCTAGTCCATCAGTTAATGTCTTGTGAAGTGATAATCTGCACGTTTGTAAGAAGATGCTATAATTAAGATGATAATTTCAAAAACTGTTGCTTCCAGTTAAACAATGATAATATTTATTTCTCTTGTGAAACAAGAGTGACGGCATAAATACTCTATTCACAGACCAAGGACTATCTATAATCCCAAAACAGTTCTAAACAAATACTGTATGTGGGTGGATTTTGATGTGAGAGGACAACATGGACGTTTTCACTAGATGAAGCCGCCTTATGGATTATGAACGCATATTTTGGGCAAAAGTGACAGTTTATTGATGGCTTTGTTGCTTACAAACATGCAGCTTTTCACTGTACTGGAGTGGTGTGGATTAGTGTGATGTTTTTATCAGCTGTTTGGACTCTCATTCTGACGGCACCCATTCATTGCAGATGATTCACTGGTGAGCAATTTTTGGTAGAGCTGACCAAATATAGTATCAGAGTTTGTTGACACTTCCCAATTCCCTGAGACTGTGGATCTGGTGAGAGAAACTTTTAGTCAAGACACGAACCTGTGTTCCTCTGATTTGCTAGCACTCAACTGTCAGCGCCCAAAAGAGAATGATCACCGCATTACCAGCTGGTTGTTGTTCAGTTCAGTTCTGTACACTTATGCAGATTTTATATAAATGTGATTGTTACTACCTGAGAAATTACCAATCTCTGTGTGTACAGAACAAGATTAACCTTGAAGCAGGAGTGACAATCGTATTAGACACTTGTGTACGTGGGCAAATACAGTGGGCGCAAAGGAGCCAAAAGACATGCTGTTTCTTCCTTAATCCTTATCCACTGGTGTCGCTATTGGACAGTTTTACTTAATAAAAACATGTGATTAATATATGATGTATTATTCGTCATCATAGTAATATTTGTTTTGTTTTGTTATTGTACTGTCAGATTTTCTTTGAGGAGACAATGCCTTTCTTGCTTCTTCAGAGAAAACGCCTCTATTTCACACATTATAAAATGTTGTGCTTGTTGTTTTGTTAAGACTGTCTTTATTTGTTTACTTGTTATTATGACATTTAATGAGCCATTTAATGAGCACACTGAGCCAATGGTTTTCCCTCTAAACAGTTTTCCATGTACTAATGACTACTAATTTCAGTGACTAACATAATTTAGCTAAAGCTAGATAGTACACTTATAACAAACAGGTTCTGCTCTACTGGGGTATCCTGAGGTCAAGTTTTTTGATCAACAACACAATATTTAACGTTTCTTGCTTGTCACTTGTGGGTTTGAACCTGCCCCATAATGTAATGTATATAATAAAGATTTAATACACATTCCCTAAGAATTACCCATTCAAAAAAAAAAAAAAAAGTTTACTGTTCCTTTCCTCAAACAACCCACCCTCTTTATCCATCTCTTTATATTTAATGACGGATAGGAGTTAACAAGACTGACATTCTCCTTTAGTGTATTATAAGGCAATGAATATTCAAAGCAGTTCAGTTTAGTTAGATAATTGAAAGTATATTGGAGTGTATCATAAAGTCTCAATAAAAATCACACAGCTGAAAATCAGCTCTCTAGATTAAAGATGTGACTCCATCTACGTTTCTTGTGCTCTTAAGTTTTGAATTTAACCTAGAATTTATTTGTGCTTTTTGGTAATTGTAAATGTTTAGATTTGTAAATAACATATACACTTACAGAAATAGTCATGTTAATGTGGGAAACCAAATGGACCTAAATGGTACTCTGTTTCAGCTGTCTTCATTTTGAGAAATACAATTAATTTGTTGTTACTTATAAGAAAACTACAGGTGTTACGGATCTGTGGTTGTGGTGTGAGCAAACTTAAATCTAAATGAATGACGAGAGAATAAAATGGCTTCAACGCACTTTTTCCCATTTATTAACATATAAGAATGGCCAAACACAAAGGGAGAACTGAGGACTTTTAAAGGAAAGGGAACAAAAGATCAAACAACGTAATTCAAAACAGGTGGGGATAATGAGAGGTAATTAATTAACAAGAAACGGAACCTAACCAAATAAGGAAAAAGGAGACTAGGACAGGCAGACACGTTACAACAGGAGTCAGGATGTGTTATTCTTCTGGGAAATAAGATATTTCTACCATAGAGCAGTGGTTTTCAAACTTGTTTCTGGGGACCCACAGCTCTGCACATTTTGCATGTCTCCCTAATTTACACACCTGATTCAGATCATCAGCTCATTAGGAAAGAGCTCCATAAACTCAAATGAGTGTGTCAGATAAGGGAGACATGCAAAATGTGCAGAGCAGTGGGTCCCGAGGAACAGGATTGAAAACCACTGCCATAGAGTATATAAATAAGAAAGTACATAAAAATCAATTCTTTCTTGTTGGCAAGTATCTTTTTTTTTCATAGTTATATAACTAATAAGTTATAATGCTGCAATAAATTATAATATTTTTACGCATTCTTTATCACACATTCATGAGATATGACATGGTGTAAGTTTGATCTGAGTTCTGTGAACTGCACACAGCTTTAAAGTGGATGTTGGTTCTTGAAAAATTCAACTCTCTCTTCAGGAAGAAAATTTGACACACAGCATAGGTGTCAAGAATCCGTGTTATGGATTTCTGTTCACTCACCACCAGAGGTCACCCGCTCACCACATGGACTGTTGGACTAAACTGCACTTTCCCCCGGACTACAGTTCCCATCATCCATTGCACTGATGACACACACACAGCTGAATGCACTGATTACACAGCTGATTCCCATCAGACATGCTACTTAAAGGAACACACCACCGTTTTTCCATATTCCACTATGTTCTTCCCTCAACTTAGACGAGTTGATATGCACCTCTCCCGTCTCAGTACGTGCACTCAATCGCTGTAGCGCGCGGCGCCAATATGCAAGTGTTTAGCTTAGCACCATTCATTCCTTAGGATCCAAACAGGGATGAATTTAGAAGCTACCAAACACTTCCATGTTTTCCCTATTTAAAGACGGTTACATGAGTAGTTGCACGAGTAAGTATAGTGACACAAAATAAACAGTGGCGATTTTCTAAGCAGATAAAAACGATGACTATAATGTATGGCGGAAGAGCACTTCGCAGCACTTCGACCTCGGCGCAGTAATATCATCACTCCTGAAAACTCCCCCGGGTTGCCTTAAAATGAAGTTGACTCAACTTTTTTCTTTTTTTTTTTTAGTGTTCCATTATTTAGATATCTCACTGTAACTAATTATTTTCAATTTCACCGTTTGTATGTGTCCACATTGCACATCATCACTAGCCTGAGTCTGAATATTGTCTTACACTCTGAACAGATGTGGGATTTCTATCTTTGATGTAAATAAATAAAGCTTTGTACCTACATCGCGAGTGATACCTTTATCTTATTTGCTAAATCAAACAGCTTCTGATATTATCAGTCATGCAATGTCCAGGATCTTTATTATATTTTAGTTTAGCTTCAATTGCATAGTAAATATGTGATAAAATGTGGCCTGACGGATTTGTTTAAACATAAGTGAAGTCACAAACTGAAAAAACATGTAATATATTTCAAAGTATAAAAACAAAAAAGGTTGCCCTCCTAAGACAACAAGTGTAGATGTTAGGAGTGCTATGCCAGAAGAGCGCACGACACGGGAGTTTTCCAAATAATAGTCTTTTAATAATAATCCACAGAATAAACAGATGGATTCCAGGAGCACGGTGTAGCATAACACATGATACAAATGATAACTGGCAAATGAACTGGGGAGAACTCAGGACTTAAGAACACAGGAACTAATGGAATAATTAATGATGTAACAGGTGGTAACAATGAACTTAACAAGACACAGGCAAAAACTAGGTCAAAACAGAAACTTAACACAGAGACATGTGACAGTAGAAGGCACATGTTAATTATTACACTGCACAATGTAGAACAAAAATGTTGCCCTCTTGTGACATTATAACAGGCATGGAAGGCACTTGAAGTGACACATTCGTCTGCACTCCTATTCATGCACACACAAAGTTCCCTTCTGTAGTTTGTGAAGGACACAGGTTCCTCCCCAGACAGCAAGCAGTGTCGGCCCAGATCCGGGCCAGATTTCACGCGGGCCAGATGTGGGCCGGATCTGGGCCAACACTATGTTGCTGTCTGGGTCATTGTCAACTGTATGAGTTACAATGGCTCCGACGGACCTTGAAATCTCGAGGTGTGTGAATGTATGACCTCCTCTTTGCTGGGCTTTGGTAGCAAAGCAATGTTAGCAGCCAGGTGAGGTACTTGGATACGGGATGATGCATCTTTGAATCTGACTGTAGGGTCTAGTCTTCTTCGGATCACTCTTTCAAAGAGGTCATCTCTGAATTTTTGAGTTCCGCTGTTTTGACTGCTTTTGAAAGACAACACTGTGTGTTGGGAGGCCTGAAATCAAAACCAGTATAAATGAAGGTGTTGGAATTATAGTAAAGTTATGATTGTGATATTTATAATGTTATTACAGATCTGTTAGAACTGTAGCTGTTTGTGTATTTTATGTTGTTGTTTTTTTTTAGAAGAAGAAAAACATTAGTCAGTCATATGTCTATGGTATCAGCTATGTGAAAAATATTCATCGTGTTTATCTACGGATGAAACCTCACCGTTAGCGCGTGGGCGTGACCTAATTAGAGATAATGAGACCAGACGGAAAAACTGGACATGTCCTTGGTTTCATACGGATTACTTTATCACAGAATATTTGTTTTCGGTAAGACTTACTTCATTTAACAGTAGACATGTCAAGCTTTCTATAGATATATTTATCATGCCTCTGTGTGAAGTACTTGCTGAGTTACAGTTTATTTTAGTGACGTTTCAAAAAGCAGTTCGCGGAGACGGAGAAGATCGGCCTGTGGACGGCGGAGGAAGGAAGTCTCCACATCAACTGCCTGGAAATGCTGGTAGTGTGTCGAGCCCTTCATACCTTCTTATCAGACCTAAAGGGGCACCACATTCTGGTCTGTTCGGACAGTATGACCGTGGTAGCCTACATAAATTACCAAGGGGGGATCTCCTCGAGGCACCTCCTCCTTCTAGTGGAGCGCCTCTTGGTATGGTCTCAGCACAACTTGCGTTCGCTGAGAGCAACGCATGTGCGAGGCACACTGAGCCAGGGTGCAGACATGCTGTCACGGAGTAACGTCCCCTCAGAGGAGTGGACACTCCATCTGCAAGTGGTTCGGGAGATCTGGGAGATATTTGGCAAGTCAGAGGTCAAGGCTACTGCTCTGAGGGCCCTCCCTTTGATCCGCTACAGTCTGTCGACCTCCGACCCCTGTCGCTAAAGACTGCTCTGCTACTGGCGCTAGCATCGGTCAAGGCGAATGGGAGATTTGCAGGCGCTCTCTGTGGGCCCTACCTGCCTTCAGTTTGGGCCTAACGACTCCAAGGTCGTCCTAAAGCCAAGGCACGGTTATGTATCGAAGGTGCTCTCCACTCCATTCAGAGCACAGGTCATTTCGCTCTCTGTGCTTCCTCCCTCAGACGACGACCAGGAGGTGAATTTACGCTGCCCCGTTAGGACACTGATAATCTACCTGGAGCGTTCCACCCCCTTTTGGCAGATGGAACAGCTCTTTGTTTGCTTTGGTGACCGCACCAAAGGGCATCCGGTCACGAAGCAGAGACTTTCAAGGTGGATAGTTATGGACACTATTACGCTAGCTTACTCTTCCTTGGGCCTGCATTGCCCCACTAGAGTACGAGCACACTCCACAAGAAGCATGCCTCGTTGTGGATGTGGTCTAGCGGAGTGTCCATTGCAGAAATATGTGCGGCGCCCGGCTGGGCCTCGCCATCCACATTTGCTAGGTTTTATAACCTGGAAGTCCCTGCCTTACAGGCACGGGTCCTTTCTGCTTGAATGGACGTGAACCTTAACAGGTGGGACCAGCACTGTGCAGAGCTCGGCCATAGCATGCCCGACTTGACAGTATTGCTTACTTGTGTCTTTAAAGCACTGCATGAACCAATAGCCGTGCAGTAAGACTGCGTTATTAAAAAAGGCTTCAGTTATCGGAGAAAAAGGAGTTTTCCCCATATGCGTCTAGTAAGACGCAGTACTCGTTCGTTTATTTTACTCCCCAGTTGGTACGCCCTGTAGGAGGGGCTAGCTGAGAGGAAGTCAATTTTTGTTTTGGTTCTGATTGTGGATTGAGCAGTGTTGCATACTTGGGCCATTTGGTTTAGCCAAGTTAAGCACATTGTTGGTGTTTTGTTTTTTTTACAGTTTTTATTTATTTTTGTTTTCTCATGCAATAAACCACCAATTTTTGATTATTGCACCAACATTTTGTACAGGACGTCATTTCCTTTGCCACTTCAACTGGTTGGCATCCTACATGTTCCTTTTAGCTTTGTTTGAAAACTGAACATGGCTGAGATTCCATTTGATGCAAGCATGTCTTTGAAGATTTGAAGTAATTTAATAAAGATTACATACAATGTACAGTGTCATAGTTTATATACATTTATTTTATCATAGTTATCATATATACAGACAAATTCTCTAGTGGCTAGAAATGCACAGACCCAAATTTAATGTGAGCACTCTGACAACACTGTAGAACACACAGAGCCTAAGCCGGAGTGCATTTTGTTTACTAAGGAGCGTACAATAGCAACAAAATAAATAAAAATACAAAGTAAGGGTTTTCACACAAACTCTGGCCCTCATTATCGTATCATTTTTCCTCTCAGACTTTTGGTGCATCTTGAAGGCATGAAGCTTTAGTATTAGACAAAATAGCCTAAGGGAAATAAATACATAAATAAATGAGTAACTTCTAAAATGAGAAACCATGTACAGTAGTAGTCTACTTTGGGGGGGAAAAAAGTACACTGCACTTTTTGGGGGCAGAGGACGTATATCTTTTGTTATTTTCCATGTTTATGTCAGCATAAAACCTCTATTTTTTTGTAGTTACTTGAACTGACAGAACTTTGTATGGGGTTACAGTCACATCTGTGAGCACAGGGCATTTGATTGTAGTGAGTAGGTTTTCATGTTGACATTGGTTGAACATTTTCATTATGAAGTGATGTTCAAGTGTGCATTGTGTGGTTGGGGGCGTGGATGGTAGTAGTTTTCAGCGCCTTCAGCGTGACCACGCTCTGAAACGTGTGTAATCAGATCAATGGATGGGCGCAACGTCACGGACGGAGTGACGTGTGACCAGGAAGCTATAAAAGCACGTGCAGTGGAGACAGCGACATCTTCTGTCATTCAGCAACGCGCTCTGTGTGTGTATGTCTTATTTACTGTTGTCTGTCACTTTTACCAATGATAAGACCATACCAAAGTCAGGATGCAGGATGCCATTTGTAGGGACATTCCAAATGAAAGTGATCAACTGAACCTTCCACAAGTGTGTTGGTGAAGGGAACATGTATTTGTCACTTTGCGCATGCAAGTTATCTTTTATGATTGTGACCCAGGGTGGCAAGTCCTTACAATTCAAGAAATGGGCACTGCAGTCCTAATTCAAAATATTAGAGAGAGTTGTCTCTCCCACCCCCTCCTCCTCAGACATGATGCTCACGGGGGTTGCCAAATTGAGGACACAAGAGGAATGAGTGCAACTGACAACAGACGATGAGCATTATACTGTAAAATGCTGAGGTGTTTTAGGACAGATAGAATCTGTGATCTCTAACCAAATTAGTTTGCTGGCTTCCATGGTTGAATTATGCTGTATTTTCCACCAACTGGCAATCCAGGGTGTTGAAATCATATTGGGCAAATTGGCATTGGGCAAAATCACACAGACCGAAAGAAAAACAGACATTCTGACATGGCTGCAAAAGCAGAGAAACAAGGATGCAAGCCATCTTTCAGAGAAACAAGGATGTTAACTTAGGGTTAGGTTAAACTTAGGCATGTTTCCTAAATATCTGCAAACATATTATGGTATGTTTATGGTTTTGTCCAAATAAATAAATAAAACTAACGAATAAATAAATAAATATTACATACAGCGCATTTAAAGCTAGATGGCAGGAGAGTTTAAGTTAATGCATAAACAGAATAATTCAAGTTGTTTCGTGATATATTCTCATAATGCATTGCATTATTAAAACTTCTTTAATACAGGGGTGATGGATGCCACAGTGGAAATAACATTGTATTTAATTGCTACCTTTGCCAAGTGTGTTCCAAATGGTTACATTATGACAAACAAGTGCCCTGCTCCCTCCAAACTGCCCACTTCAAGGGCTCTGACCTTTGGAGTGAGTAGAGCATAGGGATGCTCACTTATGTTTGAAATCCACCCAGACAGATATATTTGCAGTGTTTGGCTGGTTAGCATGTCCCTGTTAGTTCATTCTGGTGGACGCATATCACCCCACACAACTGCCTTCAAGTACTGA
This sequence comes from Onychostoma macrolepis, assembly GCF_012432095.1. Lineage (NCBI taxonomy): Eukaryota > Metazoa > Chordata > Actinopteri > Cypriniformes > Cyprinidae > Onychostoma > Onychostoma macrolepis. The sequence continues at coordinate 31,182,769 of NC_081170.1, read as the reverse complement.
GGTGAATGGGAATGTTACAAAGATTGCTCTTTCCAGGCAGACTACACCTCTTTGGATCACACACAGAGGCAACAAAGATATACAGTATGCAACAGAGGCTCAAAACAGGCTGCAGTTTCCAGCTAAAATGAAAAAAAAAAAAAAAAAACATACAAAAAGGTGATCACAGGGGCATATGGTACAGCTCTTCAATTGAGTCAGGAGTCAAAAACTTGTAGAAACAATGTAAAATGGCATACAGTATATATATATATATATATATATATATATATATATATATATATATATATATATCAACTCTTAACAAGTTACTCTTACATGAAATAATAATCGTAATAATAATAATAATAATAATAATCTTTTACATTTCATGCCATGTCTAAGTCAAATCAAATGATTAGACATTTATACATTGCCTCTCTACTTTCATGCTGTTTACAAAATATTACATGTAGTTCACTGGTCCATTTCAACTGTTTTTGTGCAATATTGTGAAATTCATAAGCAGAGACAATATATTTGGATAGTAATGATGGGGAATACTGGGAAAAAGCTCTTGAACTGTTAGTTAATAAACTGACTGACTTCTTTCCTCACAAAAAACACACTTTTTTATTATTTCATTGTAAACTCCACTTCTTTAGAAGGGTTCTTAATGTAAATATCACAGACCATCTTGTTCCTCTTGACAAGATTCTTTATAAGGTACTTTGGTATATAATAAAGCCACTGCAAATATTATCTATATCTAGAAGACAACTCCGGTTAATGAAACTCTATATTTTTTAAAAGAGATTTCAACCAGAGTAAAAAAAATAAAAATAAAAAATCGGGGAAAGAAATTATATATAAAAGTTTTTGTAACGAGAAGTCAGACAACAGGTTAGAACCAAACAGACGTGTTTGATAAATTTTTCACAGACGTGAAGGCCATGGTGCTTCGCTCTCCAGTTGTTTTAGTGTTTTTGTTAGTTTTTCTTTGTCAAACACAATCTGTTTAACCACTGCTGAACATTCGGCAGAACACACCACAAAATCTGCCGAACATAGTAGTCGGGGGAGCAGCAGCGCTGTTCAGACGCTTCAGGACGTGCAGACGGGGGAAGCGAGCCGGCGCGCTCGTGAAGCTCAGACAGTGTGGATTTAGAACGGTGTTGCCTAACATCCATCTGGCGAATCTCCGCTCTGTACCCAACAAAAAGCACAAACTTCTTCTGCTCTCCTGGACAAATAAGGATTTCTCACACTCTGTGCTCTGTGTTTCACGGAAACCTGGCTGAATGGCGCCATTCCGGACAGCACTTTAAGTCTGCCGCAAGCGCACGTGAGCTCAGCTTTACAGAAACTCACTGATCAGATCACAGACACAAAATGACACATGTTTTAATCATTCTCGGGAACTTTAATAAAGCCAATCTCTCCCGTGAACTGCCAAAATACAGACAGCACATCACATATCCCGCCAGAGACAGTAATATATTGGATCACTGTTATAAAACAGCAATAAAAGATGCATATCACTCTGTCCCATGGGCAGCTTTGGGGCTCTCTGACCACTGCCTGGTTCATCTTATACCAACCTAAAGGCAAAAACTTACATCTGCTAAACCTGTACTAAAGACTATAAAGAGATGGACCAACGAAACAGAGTGGGTTTTACAAGCCTGTTTCGACTGCACTGATTGGAGTGTTTTTGAAGCTGCTACCACCAATCTGGACAAGCTCACAGAGACTGTAACATCCTATATTAGTTTCTGGGAGGATATATGCATTCTTACCAGGACTTATTTAACATTCAACAATGATAAGCCATGGTTTACAGCAAAACTCAGACATCTTCGTCAGGCCAAAGACGATGCCTATAGAAATGGGGACAGAGTCTTGTATAATCAGGCCAGGAACACACTGAATAAGGAGATTAGAGCTACTGTTACGGAAGGAACAGAGGAAGCGTTCGGATCCATCTACAGATCTTTATTCATAAACATGGTCAAAACACAGGCAGGGTCGAACAACAGCAAACGGGTATGGCATGGGCAAGACACAAGAGTAAATCTAGGGCAAGCGTGGGTCTTCGATCGGCGAACATAATCCAGGGAGCAAAACGAGAGATAATCCTTAAACACGAGCAATGGTTCATGCAGGAGCAAACAGAGTCCAAACGGCAAGACAAAAGAGCAATCCAAAATAAACAGGCAATAATCAAAACAAAGTAATCCAAAAAAGGAACTAGACTGAGACTAGGACTAGAAAATAAGCAAAGGCTAACGAACAGGCTCCGAGGTGTAGCTGCGCGAAGACAGTGATAATGCTAACAATACTCGGCAGTGATAAAGAGGAAGTCCATGGTTTATATAGCATGTCTGATGGGAATCAGCTGTGTAATCAGTGCATTCAGCTGTGTGTGTGTCAATAGTGCAATGGATGATGGGAACTGTATTCCGGGGAGAAGTGCAACAGTTAGTGTAGTGCAAGAGTCAATATGATGAAAGAGTGACCTTTTGTGGTGAAAGAACGGAAGTTCATAATCCAGATTCGTGACACCTATGCTAAACAGTTGGAAGATCAGTTCACTTCCAATGACTCAGCTTCAGTGTGGAAAGGTCTGAAAGCCATCACCAACTGCAAGACACCATCCCCCAGCAATGAGGTGAATCAACAACTTGCTGATGACCTGAATGAGTTTTATTGTAGATTTGAATCCCCCGACACCTGTCCTGACCATCTCTCTACACAACCGCTAACATCTCCTTTATCCCCCCTCTCCCCAACACCTGCACTCCAGATCAGTGATGAAGATGTGCGCCAGGTCTTCAGAAAGAACAAGAGAAGAAAGGCACCAGGCCCAGACGGTGTGACACCAGCCTATCTGAAAACCTGTGCTGACCAGCTGGCCCCCATCTTTTCACAGATCTTCAACAGATCTCTGGAGTTGTGTGAAGTTCCTGCCTGCTTCAAATGCTCCACCATCATCCCCGTCCCAAAGAAACGCAAGAGGACTTAACGACTACAGACCTGTGGCACTAACGTCTGTTGTCATGAAGTCATTCGAAAAACTTGTTCTGGCTTATCTGAAGGACATCACTGGACCCTTACTGGACCCACTGCAGTTTGTTTACCGAGCAAACAGGTCTGTGGATGATGCAGTCAACATGGGACTGCACTTCATCCTGCAGCATCTGGACAAATCAGGGACATATGTGAGGATCCTGTTTGTGGACTTTAGTTCGGCCTTCAACACCATTATTCCAACACTCATCCAGACCAAACTCCAGCTAGTGAGACTGCGGAGATTCATGTCAAACAGCCGCTCCCCAACACTGGTGCCCCTCAGGGATGTGTTCTCTCCCCACTGCTCTTCTCCCTGTACACCAACGACTGCACCTCTAAAGACCCCTCTGTCAAGCTCCTGAAGTTTGCAGATGACAGATGAGTCATTGGTCTCATCCAGGACGGTGATGAGTCTGCTCACAGACAGGAGGTTGAGCAGCTGGCTGTCTGGTGCAGTCTTATCAACCTGGAGCTAAACACGCTCAAAACAGTTGAGATGATCACGGACTTCAGGAGAAACCCCCCTGCACTCTCCCCACTCACCATAATAGACAGCACTGTGGACAGTGCTGTCTACACAGCTACAAAATCAGACATCAGAAGACTACAGAGAACGGTTCGGACTGCTGAAAGGATTATTGGTGCTCCCCTGCCCACCCTCCAAGAACTGTATACATCCAGAGTGAGGAAAAGGGCTCAGAAAATGCAGATGCGAGATGCATGCCAGTTAGAAAAGTGTCCGAGTTAAGTCAGCCTTGCTCTGATGTCATGCTGATGTGTGCCAAAAAACTCTCGCGACGGCGAGGTGGCTGTGTCGGATTGAGCAGTCGCGCGCAGTTGCTCTCCACCGACTGCGCTGATCAAAAGCATGATGGGAAACGACTGACTGACGACACAGCTTAATGCTCATTGGTTCAGACAACCTTGATGCTGCATTCTCTTCTAAAATGTTTTATTTTTTTAATCTGATTTCATGCGATTATGTATCTAAATTATGCATGAACATTTCCAAACACTATGACAGTGCGATCTCTGGGTGAGATATGTGATTGCTGCCATATTTCAATAAAAATCTAAAATACACGATTGTATTAAAGTAGAAATGGATGACAAATACGCATTTTGTATGGAATTAAATAGCAAGCACTTTGAGTGTCTTGTTCATCATATTTATATTCATATAAAGCAACAGAACTGAAATCATATCATGTTTATCAGCAGCACAGCATATGAGTGAGAATAACGCGATATCTGCCTTTGATCTCGTTGGTATCTGTTCCTCTTCGAGAGGGCAGAACTGTCCGTCTTGACTGCGCTTATTTCACTCCTCCCCTCACTGGAGCCGCCTACTCTCGCCTTCATTTCAGGCGAGGCGAGGCACATCTCAAACAAGCCTATTGCAGCACGGCCACATAAGAGGGAGAGATTTATAAAGCTGTTGACAATATGTTAATTTGATTATTGATGTATCACAGCTGTTATCGTTGTCCCTTTGTTTGTATTTCCCTGTCCAGTGTTGTGTACTCTGTTTTCTTCTGGCAACGTGCCAGGGGTATCCCGTGACGTCATCCTAATCATCTGATTTTGCACTTCCGATAAAAGAAGCCGGTTGATGGTCGTTCAAGAGCAACGTTGTTCGTGCTCAACTGGAAACATAGCGACCGATCGCCTAATTCTACTTTCTGCTGTTTTAGACTGTGACTCAGAGTTTCTTCCTTGTGGAAATAACCGTTTTGGTGGGATTATTTTGCCTTGGACTTCATCACAGAACAGCGCTGTTCCTTAACGTGCTCCCGGACTAAAAGAGCTTCACTGATGAGACCAAAACATACACACACACACACACCACACCATTGGACTTGTATGGACATTTACACCCATGCATACTTGTACATATGTATATATTATTTCCTGTATCTTTTTGTATAATACATTCCGGGTTGGCATTTATTCCTTGTTTTGTTGCTTATTTTACCTGCATTCAGTCGAACATAATAGTTAAAGAGAACCGGATAATTTTATTTGTGTAGCCTGCCTTATTTCGGCCGAGTGTTACAATATTATGATAATTTAATATTATATGATGATATAACTTTAGTAATTAGAATAACCAAGTATGAATGCATATTTGTCATCAATATAAAACGCACTATAAGGATTAATGAGCTGCTGGGTTCATGAATATTAATCACGTTGTCTGCGTTTGCTCGAATTGATTTGCTGAAATCAAAACAGGGATGATAATAGGTGAGCACCGGCCAATGAGATTGTCGTGTGCGCATTAGTTCCGCCCACTACCAGTGAACCCGGCTGTAGAGGAGAACCTCTGTATTTTCCTGATAGACCTTGAAAACTGGTGACTCCGGTAAGAGAGTAAGGGCTCAGAGAGTTATATCCACAAAAGTTTTAATGAGTTGGGCCCATAAATACAAGTCACGTTGGTGAGCAATGGCATTGCATAGATGTATACAAGTACAAAATATTGGCGTTTAGGTGTTTGTGTATGTGTGGTTTTTCTGCATGAATGCACACTCATTTAAAGTTCGGTTGCTCACCGGGACCCAGCGCGTGTGGTGTATAAAGTGCAGTGTCTTAAAGGGAAAGTGAATAGGTATCAGTAAGATGAAAGACATGTGGCCTCTAGTGGTTAAATATGAAAGTGCAACTAAAGGGAAAGACTTTCCTACACCGGCAGTTCTTAAAATCTGAAGAATTCCAAAGGAACTCCTTTATTTTGACAGGAAAATACAACAAAGAATATCGTTTACATGTAGCGCGTCAATTCTGCATGTTATGAAAGACTCTCGCTCTGTATCTTTCTTTGCGTGCGTGTATGTGAGAGAAAGCGACGGCGAGTCGTGCGCCTTCACACTAGAGTTTATGGTACGCCAAATACAACTACACACCGCGCATCCATTCAGATGAACTGAAAAATTAAATTCTAATAATATAATATAGTAACGCCACATTTTATTGTCAGTAATGGTAACGGCGTTGTAACGGGGAAACAGTAATTTGTTTGATTACTCGTTACTGAAAAAAATAATGCCGTTAGTAACGCCGTTTATTTATAACGCCGTTATTCCCATCACTGGTCTTCTTATAGTGCAGTGTGTCAATGAGGGTTGAGTGATGTCAGCATTGCGCGCTCAGAACTCCAGTGATTGTGATCGCTGATTGGTGGAAGTGTCATTGTTTCCGTGACAGTACTTCTGCATTGTCAAATAACCAATATCCTTTAGTTAACCTCACAGTCTGGCAAAACCATCGCAATGTTTTGAATAGTGGATTCTGTGCACAACATTCAGATTGTATTTATATGTGGAAGACCAGACAGAACACTACTGGATAAGCTGGAAATAACATTAGAAATTATTTTTTTCATTTGCCATGGCAAACAAGATTAGTCATCTGTATTTTGTTCCATTTTCCAGGGGAATGAAATGTGTATTATGTTAAATGTATATCTACATATCTTATAGCATACATATAAACCTCAGATTCTAAAACTAAAATCTTTTTGCTGTATTGAAAAATACAAAAGGATTATTGTGCATCATCAAAAATCTGATTTAGATAGCATCAGGTAAAAAAGCAAAGGGAATTTAAAAACATCCCTAAAACATTGCGCAAAATACTCAGTGTGAATATCCTGCTGAAATTAAGCCAGTCTTGAGCCTGTTAAAAAACAATAAATAAATAAATAAATAACAGAAATCTGCCATCTGCTTTCATCAACATGACAGTTTGTGTGCATGCACCAAATGGATCTCACTGCTTGACTGTTCTAATGTTAATGCTGTGCCATTACAATCTAAGACACTGGAGTGTATTTGTGGAGATGAGATGGGTGCAAGTAAATTAAAACATTGTGAATACAGATTATAGCTTCCCTAACATCAGATTACGGATTAAATTCAAGTGCCTAAACTTCTCCAGAAGGTACATTGTAGACTTTCAAATGCATGACATTATTATTATTAATATTTTTAAAACAAGAAATAGTATAGCCTAAGGATGGTTGGTTTATGTTACACAATGAGAGTTGCATTTATTTAGCACTTTTTAAATGTCATTTCAACAATTTTGTGAGGATTGTGTCTTTGTTATATTACTGACCAGAGAGGTAGGGAGAGATGCCATTTCTTCAAAGCTACATGAATAATGGAAGTGCCAGATCATTACCGGATCATTAGTCATGTTGTGCATTTGACTTTTAACTGAATTGTAGACAACTCACCTTAATACTGTTAAGACTATATTAAGGTTATTTGCAACATTTTTTATGTAATTTGAAGTACCCAGGCACAGAGTAAAAAATATTGTATATATGATGAAATATTTGTGTGATTTAAAAACAAACAAAAAAACAAAGTGGTAAAAGTTATTTGATTAAACTTTGATTCATAATGAGAGTTTGACTACTACACTGGATTCTTCATTGTTACTGCGGGTTTGCCACACAATTTGTTGCCAGTATATGTTCAACAAAATGTGTGCCAGTTGTGGCAGATAAATGCCAAATGTTTGCCAAAAACTGTCTGCCAGTAGAGACAAACTGTTCAGTTTTGCCAAAGGTTTGCTGCAGGTTACTACTACCACTGAAGAGCTACAAACATCTGGCAAACTGGCATATCCATGTGTCATAAAATTGTCAATGTTCATGTTTTCTGTAGGTCTATAATAAGCCCATCCCATGTTTTAGTTTAACATTTTAACATGCTTGATGAGTACTACAGTAATATGTGTTTATTGGGCTGGCCATTTCTTTTTTTGTTTGTGTATATTTTGTTAAGATTCCATGTGTATGAAGTTATTATTAACCATTCAGCACAGGATCATAATTCAACCAAATCACATTTCTACTGGTCTGTTTCTTCATATGACTAGGATGTAATACAACTAGTGCTGTCAATCAATTAAAAAATTGAATTGCGTTAATCACAGTCATGGGCTGTGATTAATCATGATTAATCGCAAATTTAAAAATACTAGGATTTACCTGTAAATGTGTTGAAAAAGAAATGCATGAAACTAGTTTAAGGAAACAGAACCTTTCACACTTCCGCCAGGTATGAGACATAATCCTTATTATTCTTTTGTTTTTATTCAGCCATTATCACCATAAATACAACGTTTACCAAGCTACATCGCTTCAATCCCATTATACATTTACCCAACTATTATCAAAAGTATTTCTAAATAAATACAGCAAAACATTTTCTTGCGACCTTAAGTATTATGACAAAATGCATTATGAAGAAGAATTGGACCTGTTCTGCATTATGACATTAGCATCATGCTACATAAGACAATTTATGAGATTAATAGTACACTTTTACTCAGAACTCACTTCAAACCACCATCGAGTGTTTGTAATAACTTCCTTTTACGATCACATGTGGAATTTGGTCGTTTACTGTTGTTAAAATATGCTATTTATAGCCTTTTATATTGCTGCACAAATTAGCATTTCAGATTTACACATTCAATCTAAAGAAAATCACATACAGACCATATCTATCGTAATCGTGTGTTTATTATCTTATATAATCTATAGTGGCTGTTGTCATGTTTATTTCTGCTGTGTAAAAGCCTTAACATGTATGCTCTGCTGAAACTCATGTTGTTTGTGATGTTACAACCGCCTCTCTGTTCTTAAGTTGCCAGGTATACATTTCAAGTATAATACACATTAGTAAAAGGATCTATTTTTAATTTTTATTTGTCTATATACACTTTGAGCGGCCGCGGTACATTAAAAAAGTAGCCCAAAAAACCGCAACCCATGGCTCTGTAATTGTTTTCCCTGCGACTGTATTTTCAAAATAGCCCACTTGTGCCGTTACCCTGGCAACACTGGTAACTGGTTCACTGTACCCTCATCACACAATGATAGATAACCTTCGGCGCTGCGATGACGGGAAGAAGTTGGGGTCAAACCTAAACAAACAATTAATCTGCGTTAAAAAAAAATATTAACGCATTACATTTTTTTTTGATTAATCGCATGCGTTAACACATTAACGTTGAAACCCCAATATATAACGCTCCTCTTTTTCTCCATAAAGTGAAACTAGACTACATATAGTATAGGGACTCCATTGACAGTAGTTTTCTTGTTAAAGCAATACCAGCCTCAGACATAACCATTAGTACAGACATTTTACACAAGTCTGGTAATGTATGAGCTCTGTTTCCCCACCACAGTAACAAGACACTCTGGCCGTCTTTTATCTCTATCAGCTGCGGTGATAAATAGACAGTGTGTAGGAAGCTTGTGGAAAGCGAGACTGAGGCATTCATTTTTCATGATCTCACTCAGCATACTAGAAATTTCCTTGAATTTGGTGGCATCTGCAGTCTGGGGGAAAAGAAACAAACTGCTGCCTTACAACTTAGACCAGCTTTAGTCAGCTTCAAGATGAATTGCTATATTACAACCCTTGATTTGAAGCATAAGAGTATTTGAAAATAAAATAGGTAAAGGTACAAGACTGCATACTTAACATTTATGAGACCGTTCTCATACGGTCAATAATTGTCAATGGCTATACGTTTGGTGGACCAGATGACCACCACAGCAAAGCAGACAGGAGAGATGGCCATGGTGGATGAGGTGGCGCTGGCGACCACCACATTGGTGCAGGTGGGGCTGAAGACCACCACAGTGGCGTTGTAGACCACCAAGCCAATTTGTGACGAGGCTCTGAACTGGCGACCATCTTGTGAAGAGGCACCATATGAGACAGCACCTCTTGTTGCAGAGCTGACTGCCTCCCACTGAAGACGATGGACTCCACAAAACCCTCAAAAGAGAAATACTCCAACCCAAACATCCTCCCCGTGCTAATGGGTTTATCTAGGGCATAATTAAACAAGTCCTTCAGAGCCGATTCATTGTAGCCCAGCCACTCAGCAGCACTCCTAAACTCCAGGGAAAACTCCCTCAGGTCAGTTCCCCGTTGACAAAGGGAGCTTAAAGCTTCAAACTAGAGTATGCATTGGTAGAGGGGGTGCTGACGTTAGAGGCTGGTGGATGGAGTGAGCCCATTCTCCGCTGAGTCCTCATTTGACTGTTTCGTTCTGTCACAAACCGGGTGAGTGGAAGAAGCGAGGACTCAAAGTGCAGGAAGAATGGGTCTTTTATTAACAAAATAAAACAAGACAACAACAAAAACTACCCAGAGGGGAAAAAACAGGCAGCCCAAGGCAGAGCAGGGCAAGATGAACATTCCACACACACAGCAAATACTCATTGACAAAAACAACGAAACAGCACAGGACTGCAGACACCAGAAGAATAAAGAAGGAGACACAGGTGGAGTAACTGAAACAATAATGAGATGACAAGAAGGGCGGGTTCAGACAATAGACAGCACATGGCACCAACAACAAGCTATGTGCTCAAACAAACACACAGTGACATCTGGTGGCCAACCAGGTCACACCAGCAGGACCGTAATAAGATACCTATAATGAGAGCGTAGACTCTGTGACATCATTTGTAAAGGTTTATGAGAGTGGGTGGTTGCTGCTTAGCTCTTTTGACGTAATTCTTGTTCCCTTACTAACAGTGACTTCTCTGATTGGCAACACTCTTCAGAATTATGGCTAGTGGAGTTCTTCACTGAGTATTCATCTACTGCACAGTTTTTGTTTAGTTTTTTTCTTCTTCTTTTCTATATGAAGTTCTACGAATGAAATTGAAAATAAAATCATGTTACATGTCATTGCTAAAAACCTATTTCTCTATGGAGATTTTTTTTTCTTTCTTTTCTTCCAGATCCCTATTCTTATGCTCTGTTATGGCAATCAATCAATCAATCATTTCAGGATGCGTGTGTCTCCCTGCCAGAGGTTTCTGACACCTGAGGACTTGTGTGTTATGTGTTTGAGTGAGGAGAATGCGAGTTCAGTTCTTGAGGGAGCTAAATGCACGCATTGTGAAAAGTTCTCAATGGAGAAGCTCAGTTCATGCATGTCCCTATTCTTCAGGGATGAGGGACAGGGGTCCTGACCCCCATGGCTTGGGACCTGTGATGGCTGAGGCAAAGTAGAAACTGAGTTTGTGGGGATCGCACAACAAGTTGGCTGGAAATTAAAAAACGGTGTGTCCCTTTCGCTGGATCTGGATATCCGACTCTGCCCTTCAAGCTCTCACATTCAGAGACTTACTGTATTTTTTTAAATTGCTGTATACTACTGTATTTGTCATAACAGCCTCTTTGGCACCATTCCTAATTGAGATTTTTGAGGTTTAATTTTCCTCATTTCTTAGATTTGGATTGACAAGATTTGCCCTACACCGTGTCTACAACGCCGCAATATTTGACAATATTGGTTACATCGCTTTAATGATTGGCACATACTTTTTCCCTTCATGTCAGAAACAGCACGAGCGCTTGGAGTACTACTGTATTTCAGAAATATACCGGGGCATCAGTTTACTATCCGCATCCAGTGTAGATAGTATCACGGATTATAAAGGGTTCTATATGAAGAGTTTGGTTCCAAAACGCGATAAACGCCATTTAAAAAATAAATAAATGAGTTAACACCAAAATCAGTATTGTATCTGGTCAGTATTGAAAAGTCAATTTTTAATTCTACACAAAATGCGATATCCGTCATGTTATTCTGTCATGTTTTCTCCCTTTTTTTTCCAAACCGCGACAAACGCCAGTCTCCCTTCTCTGCAGAACGCGATATATCCGCTCAACCAGTCACATTGCACCATTCCGCGCCCTGTAGACAGTAATGGCGGCGCTCTGAATACACCTGGTATCCGAGTTTTTCTTCATCTACAGGGGCGGATTGGCCATCTGGCAAATGCCAGAGGGGCCGGACCATTTTCTTTAATGTGGGCCGGTCAGATTTATATAAATAAATAAATTATATAAAACAATTTATATAAATAAATTTGTTTTTACATGCCAACAGCGCATATGATGGCTTTTTATCGTTTGCACGATTTGTTTTCCCAGCGGGCTTCTGTACAATGTGGGTCGGCCCATTCCGAAAATATATAAAGAATGAATTAACTATAGTAAATTTAGCCTAAGTAGCCTATATTGGTAAATCGGCCCAGACGAACGGCCCGCTTGAGTCAAACATTCTAATTAATGTAGCGTGCTCTGGCTCAGTGCAGCGGCTCAAAAGCGCTCGTCAATGTCCCAATGTTTGAAATAGCCAATCAAAGTGTAGAAGGCGTGATTTACCGTTCACAGAGCTAAGCTGCACGGCACTTGAATGTGAGCTGAGGTAAAATGTAAGCAGCTAAACATGACGAGACAATTCAGTAATATTTGCTAACTATTTACGACATTAAAAAAATGTTAAACAACAGACATTATTTTTCAGGTATGCAAACTACTACTGTTATTCATCACAACATAAGATAAAAACTACCTGGTCTCATGGCATTTACGTACCTGGGTGCACTTTTAGTGTGACATGAAATACGTACCAATAAGTACATATCACTGCAGTTTCCAAAATAAATGAACACTTTCACACAAATTTACAGAGTTGCAATTAATAAAGCGTAATTTTCACACAATTACTTGAAAAATATCATGCTATGACTTCAAAACAATATTAATATGCTGGGAGATTTGAAAACTGATGATTTTGAACATTAGCATCGCACACATCCAGCTTCATATTTATGGGTTTTCATATATGATAAGTTTGTTCGGTAGCGGAGTACGGAGACGGACTTAGAAGACGAGAAACACCGGTTCGAATCCCGTGTAACTACGGTGCGACAAAGCCGTTAAAATCTGCGTATAAGGAAGTTCAAATGGCACAGTTGCATCAGCTGATATGTTTTTATATCAGTTTTGCATTTGTTAACACTATCGGGTAGGTTTAGGGCTGGATTTGGTGTAGGGAATATTTCCAACACGATAGAGCATTAACCTTTAGCGACAGTCCCCGGATATTTGAATTCTGAACCACCGCAATAAGTATCTGAAGCAACGTAATAAAAAAAAACAGCAATACGTACCAATATCTACGTAATAAAAACGTGCCAGGGTTCACATATTGAACCTGTGTTTTAGCGCCACTCAGTGGACATTTCTATTTCAAACTGCGGCGAAACGTGCAGCAAGGTACGTAAAACGGTGTCGCACAAAAAGTGCGCAGAGGTACGTATTTTTATGAGACCAGGTTGGATAAAAGTGAATGTTTGTAAATCCAGGCTTTCTTCTTTCACGTGTCTAAGAAAATGTTTAAAAAAAAAACAAACATAGGCTACAAAAAAACAAACAAACAATAAAAAAACACGTAAGCCTAAAATATCATTCTCAAACGTAGCTACAGTACTGTACTCTAGAACATTGTTAATCTGAAGACTTTCACTTTCAAGTGCCATGATTAAGAAAGTGACATATATTAGGTTGTAATAAAAATATAATTTGCTATTTCACATTAATTATTTTATATAGGCCTACAAATTGACTTTATATTTATTTATTTTTTAAAAGAATGCTGAATTTATATGATCAAAAATACAGTAAAAAATAATAATATGAAATATTATACTTAAAATAGTGGTTTTCTGTTAAAGATATTTTAAAATGTCGTTTATTTCTGTGATTAAAGCGGAATTTTCAGCATCATTGCGTCAGTCTTCAGTGTCACATGGCTATTCAGAAATTATTCTAATATGCTGTTTTGCTGCTTAATTATCATCAGGTATTAGTTATGATCAATTATTACTTTATGGTTCTTATTGTTATCAATACTGAAAACTGTTTTTGTTTGATATTTTTGTGGAAACTGTGATACTTTACATTTTTCAGGATTATTTGATGAATACAAAGTTAAAGAACAGCATTAATTTGAACTATAAATAATTTGTAATAAGTATAAATATCTTTGCTGTCTTATCTTTAAAAAATTAATTTATAAAAAGATAGCATTTTATTTCTCTATTGTGTTATATTTTTATAAGTAGTGTTAAAAATTGCTCTGTGCATAATGAGCTGGTGGGTTTATGGTGTGGTGTGTTGCGGACCGGGTGTGGTGGGCCACTCTGTGCCAAAAAGTCCAGGGCCATTTTTTAGCCCCAGTCCGCCACTGTTCATCTACTTTGTACTTTGTGATCAACAAACAAACAAAAAGGGCTGCACGATAAATCGCATGTGATTGTCATGCGCATCTCGTCAGTAAAGCCGTTTCTGTGATCTCCATCACGTGCTTTCAGGTGGAGCGGCATTTAATAAGTAGATCACTGACAAGCTACGCAATATTGCGTTAATAATTGCAGATTTTTTGCATTCGATTATGAACTCGATATTGCGTAGCTTGTCAGTGTAAGTGTTTTTATTAATGCCATTAATGTTTTTGTTAATACAGCGTATAGCACTAGTCAACTAAATGAATGTAACATGGCAAAGATGAATGCACTGGAAGTTGAATGTAAGGGAAATGTAATTTTGGAATTTCTGTGGTCTAATGTGATATTGCTGTTCATGTTCTTGTTCGTGATGAAGTTCTTTTATTGTATCCTTTTAGTTTCAATATGAAAAATAACATATTGATTCAATGGATTGCATTTGAAAAAAAAAAGTGTCATAGATTTATTGCATTTTGGGGGGGGAAAAAATCTCTTTTTATAATAAATCTTTGAAAATCAAAATCTGGATTTGAATGTTTAATGTTATTATAACCTAAAGATGGTATGTGAAAGTTTTAAATAGAAAATAGTGGTTTTCATCTCGCCACTTTCTTGGTAAAAAAAAAAATTTACTCAAATTAATCAAAATGGACTTATAGCGTTTTGGAACCAAACTCTTCATATTGTCTTTTGTCACGTTGCATTGCCCAGGGATGAAATCGCGAGAGTTGAAAAGTTCCAGAGAACATATGCGCTGTGTATCTATGCACCTTACGAGAGAATAAGACCAGCAAGCATGGTAAAGGTGGTGGCCACGGTTTGGAGCAGCACCTGGGTTTTGCAGATGGCTATGTATTTTTTTTTTCCCATTATGTTTCTGTTGCCTAAAGATTCTTTGTGAGGATAAATCCAGAGGATACAACATAATGCAATGCAAAGTGTCCTAAGACAGAAGAAATGGTGAAGATGCACTGTTCCAGCATTGGCAGACTGTATTTTTAAGTGTTATACATGCAAAGTTTTAAATAAAGAATTTGATATTTTGCAATTATTGTGTCTGTTTTAATTGAAAGCCTGTAGTACCTATGTAGGATAAAAATAAAATGAATTCTATATAAAATTTATAAAATCAAATGATGATTTGAATATGAAATCTATATTAAAATCAATGAATTACAGTAGTATACTGATTAATTGGATTTTTTTTTACAGTAATTTACAGTAAAGTACAGTTTGCTACTGTAAATCAAATACAATTTGCTACTGTAAACAACAGCTACTGTAACTTACTGTAAAAACCCTTTGGAATGTCTAACAGTGTACAGAAGGTGAGTGCTGCGTCTTCCACCCCTTCCTGCAAAGAAAGGAATCAGTCTGATTATAAGGGTTGTAAAAGATGTTTTTAAATGTACTTTTTAAATGCTGGACCAATGGCACATATCACTTATTATACATGATCTGCTTTCTGATACTTCAGTATGGGACTTGTGGGTAAGCTGTGTAGCATACTCTGGTAGTGTACAATACACAAGTTGAGGATGTTTGCTAGGAATAGTGTTCCTACTCATTTCTATTACTACTCTAACAGGTGGCATAAATCTAGCAGACTAGATGAGCACACAAGGTTGATTCTGCCTCCCCCAGGAAATTGAGGTTCTCTAAGCAGAACGACTACCAGTCACACTTTATATTAGGTGGCCTTAACTACTATGTACTTACATAAAAAAATAAATACAATGTACTTATTGTATTGCAAAACACTTTTACTACTATTGAGGTGTGGTATGGATAAGGTTAGGGGTAGGTTTGGTGGTATGGGTAAGTTTTTTGGGTGGGTTAAGGTGCAAGGGATGGGTCAACTGTGTAATTATAAATATAATTACAGAAATGAAATACAGATATAACTACATATAGGTATTTCTAAAAATAAAGTACAGTGTAAAAGCATGTATGTACACAATAAGTGCATTGTATCAAATTATTAATTTAAATGTAAGTACATTGTAGTTAAGGCCACCTAATATAAAGTGGGACCCGACTCCCTTATAGCTCTTTTATGAGGACAGCAGTATTGTGTGGTTGTAGCTAGCACTTAGCGGGTAGCTAGCACCCTTGGAAAGCGATTCCCATGCATTGAGTATAGTCCTCTGCTCTGCGTGAGAGCTTTTGTCTGATCTCTAAGAACCCGGCAAGATGTGGCTTCGCCTCAAATGTTTGCACCCCTTCTTGATTCATGGGACCTTTGGGAGTGCTGGACATAAAATCATGTACATGTCCCTTTAAGGTAAAACAGATCCCTTCCTCCATTGTTGAGGGTCTCAAAGTAGGGTCCTCGGCTTCCCAGGGATTTTACCCATCTCCTAGAACCCAATGAGAAGTGGCTTTTAACTCAAATTTTGCA
This sequence comes from Onychostoma macrolepis, assembly GCF_012432095.1. Lineage (NCBI taxonomy): Eukaryota > Metazoa > Chordata > Actinopteri > Cypriniformes > Cyprinidae > Onychostoma > Onychostoma macrolepis. The sequence goes on along the minus strand of NC_081170.1, from coordinate 31,166,189 downwards.
TCCCTTTTCATTGTCATGCACCTTTGAAAGTGCTGGATTCTTGTGATTCTGGAGTGGTTTTCTATTGAGGTAGAAAGGCTGTAGCTCCCCTGGGGGTGTCCTAGGGGTAGAGTTTACAAGACCTTGCTCCTCCTAGAGGTAGTGACCGGCTAAGGGAACTAAAATGCTTTCCCAGGGCTAGAATTCCCAGGGAATATGCTAGGTGGTGTCTAGCGTTAAGGGCTGACATAACCAGACCTTTGAGCTCTGCCCTTGGGCCAGACACCACTGCCTCGGCTTTTTTATTTTATTTTATTTTTACTCCGTTAGTTAAGTCTATTGAGTGTTATGGTATGCCCATTGCTGCAGTGCTTAGCTGGTGTGGCAGACTTCCCCCTCAACATGGTGGAGTGGGTATCTGTTTCCCATAGTGTTAGGTGACGCAGTGCATTTCCCATTCGAAAGGGAACATCTCAGGTTATGAGTGTAACCATGGTTCTCTGTAAAGGGGAATGAGTCATTGCATCTCATTGCCATGCTTCGGCCTGCCCGCAAATGTCTCCTTCAGACAAAGAAGTTGATGATGTGTACTACAGGTGCCCTGTTATACTCATTGGCACACCAGTAGTGACGTCACAGACTGTCATGTTTAAGACACATACTTCAGATACCAATCACACTGAGGGTGTTCCCCATACATCAGTGTCACAGTGTCTCATTCCCCTTCTCAAGAACCATAGTTACACTTGTATCCTGAGAGATGTTCATGCTTTCAGCAACTAATAATTCAATGCACAACCGCCACAGCCATATCACCCTGCAGCTGGTTGCCCACTGAAGCTAAGCAGGGTTGAGCCTGGTTAATACCTGGATGAGAGACCTCCTTGGAAAACTGGGTTGCTGCTGGAAGAGATGTTAGTGAGGCCAGCAGGGGGCGCTCGCCCTGTGGTCTGTGACAGGGACACTATACTGTCAAAACCATCTTTCAGATGAGATGTTAAACCGAGATCCTGACTCTGTCGTCATGAAAAATCCCATGGCACTTCTCGGTGTCCTAGACAAATTCCCTCCACTGGCCCTTGTCAATCATGGCCTCCTAATAATAATCCCCATCCACTTGATTGGCTCTATCACGCTCTCTTCTCCACCTGTACCTGGTGTGTTGTGAGCGCACTGGCGCCATTGTACTGTGGCTGCTGTCGCATCGTCCAAGTGGATGCTGCACACTAGGGGTCGCTGAGGAGAGACCCCCCCATGATTCTAAAGTACTTTGGGTGTACAGCTATACACAATAAAGCACTATATAAATGCCTCATTCATTCATCCATCCAACCTTGCAAGGCATGACAAGTAAGACACTGAATTAAGCGTGAAGTACTGAAATAAATTAACTGGAAATATTGATATAGTATTTTCTTGTAAAACATATTCCAGTAATCTTCATTTTATGTATAACTTAGAAAAAAATATTTTACATTGTAGCATTATTTGCATTTAGTATAGTTGTTTTCCCCTTGCTGTCCTCAAAACTATCAGAAGAGGTCTTCAACCCATTATTCAGTTGTGAACCACCCGTTAAAAAACACTGCGCTGTAATGTATGCAGCTCCTGCAACCTGTCTCTTTCTCTCAGCACTCAACTCTGTCCGTCTGCTTCCTCTAAGGAGCTCATCGTACTGTAGATGTGTTTATTTGTCTTTGAGTTTCTAAACACGACAAACACATTCGCATACAAATATCCCCTTTCTTTTGGTTTTTCCTGTAGTTTCTTCTTCATATCACCATTGCTGACAGAGCAATAGATTAACAAGACTGAAATCTCAGGGGTAAATTCGATGTCATCTCATTGTGGCTGAAGCTCTGTAGGAACAGCACGCTAACAAGGTGGATTCAGCTGGAACGAGAGGCAGTGGGAGGGAAAGAAAAGAAACTCTTGGCTCAGTCTTCCTCTAATATTTATGAATTGCGTCTTTGTTGTTGTGGAGCTGATAGGCGAGCCACATCCATCCCTGGAGCTTGAAGGTATTTGAATGCTGAAAAATGCATGAGTCTCTTTATCGATGGAAGTACCGATTTGCATGTGATTGATCATCAGTGATAGCAAAAAGAGTGCAGGAATGGCACTATGTGAAGACAATGTAAGCTGCTGGAAGTGTATTCGGTGTTATTTGTAATGCTGAATGATTGTATTTGAATTATCCCTACCACAGAGACGCCATCACTGCAGGGATTTGACAATGTACAAAATTATAACTGATAAATTAGCGCATGAAAATCAACAGATCCATCCACATACAGAATTGCCCTAGTGTCTGGAGTGCCTGAATCATGCTGGATTTGCCTTACTAACTGGTGAACACCGCAGCTAAATGCATTCTATTCAATATGGTACACCAAGTAACTGTTACAGTCACATCATTTTACAAACTAAAATTATATCTGTGTATAATCAAATGTAAAGGCAGAAATGCCTAGATGTCTAGCTTGAGTGGGCAGAAGTCTCTGCAGTTGTGTAGATGCTGTGTCATGCTGCAATATAGTTTCAAATATTTAAATCATTACTGCTTCTGAAATTTGGCTTGTTAAAAAAAGGGTCACTAATGTCAACTATGCAGTAATAAAATTGAATGTATCTGGTTTATCAAGCAATACATTGCTATTTGCACAAATCATGTTAATAAACTAGTCAAGAATGTGCATTTCAAGACATGAAATATGCAGTGTTGTACATGCAATACATATTTAGTGTGACATACTGCTGTAAGTATGCAGTATTTTGACTTGTCTATACACATAAGTCTATACACTTGTGCACTTATGTCTATACACACAAGTTGCTCATGCATATATGTATAATAATTGTACTTTAAAATGTTAATATATACATCAGCACTACTTGAATTTAAACAGCACCATTTGAATAAAGCTTTTAAATATAAGGTGATCAGTAAACTTTTTTTTTTTTTTTAGCTCTTGATATCTTTAGTTCAAACTCTTGACTTTTTTCCTTCTATGCAACACACCAAAAAGGTAATTCCGAAGACTCTGCTGGTTTTTTTGTTTTTTTTTGTTTTTGCATGCAGTTGCAAGCTTTGTGAACACATCATTCAGTCCTTGTTTAGTAAACAATATCAACCAATCCATTGAAAGAATACGGCCAAAGAATAATGATCTGTTTTGTCACACAATGTGTCATATGGCTTCAGAAAACTTGCAATAAAGAGCAACTTTTTTTTTCTTTCTTTTATAGTGCTTGTGCATCCTTTTTCAAGTTTGAAAGCAGTCTTTATTAATGGTAATTGTACGAAAAAGAGCTGTCTTCACATTTTCCCTTTTTGTGTATGCTATTAGTCTTATTTCTACCTGATCTGAGCCTTGAAATTACTTTTGTTGGTGTAACCCAATACAATCAAGTTAATATTTATGTCTTAAAAGACAAAGAAATTAAGCACACTTGAAGCACACTTAAGTGTAAATTTACAGTGTAGAGTAAACAATAGTTTCTGAACGACTGTATATGTAATACGCATGTATTGATTCACACTTTCTCAGTATGACTTTTATTATTTGCCTTGTCCTCTAAAGCAACAGCATATAAATGATATATGGCCAGATTTGATTCTGAGACTTACAACCTCCCTGTTTAGTACCATCATAATATGCAGGAAGAGCTAGACTTGTCAGCCCAGCCATGGTTGACTGACTGCTGCTTAGCAACAGTACTGATGGACATCGTGTGGTCTGTCTGTTTTTTTCCCTTCTTTCTTTTTCAGGTCTTGCATAATTTGATACTGTCATCTTGGATTTTTCAAGAAAGCCTCAAGATATGTAGTACCTCTACAAGATTAAGTACTCCATCTCAGACACAGAGCTCACATTAGAGAAAAGACAAAAAAAAAAAAAAAACTGCACATTAGAAATACCCTGTGCCCACCGTATTGCACTTATAGTAGGTGCTGGTTATTTTCATAATAAACTTAACACCACTGGAAAAAGTTTAAACATTTAAATATGTAAATTATAAAACCTGATGGGGCGGCATGCTTATAGGGTGGCGGGCAGCTCCCAGTCAGGCCTTTCTGTGTGGAGTTTGCATGTTGTCACCATGCTGGCGAGGGTTTCTTCTGGTTGCTCCAAACTGTCTGTAGGAATGAGTGAGATTGTGAATGTGTGTCTGTGTGTTTGCCCCGTGTTGGACTGGCCATCTGTCCAGGGTGTGTCCCTGCCTGTGACTAGAGATGATGGGAAAGGCTCCAGCACCCACGATAAGCGGCTTGGAAAATGAATGAATGGATAGAAGGTGATAAGTGAAAGTGAACTTGCTCCAATTATATCGGATATTTATATACATATGGATATGTATATTAAAGTTATATATAAAGTGGGCCCCACAAATGTTTACACCCTTGGTAAATATTAGCAAGACTGATTGTTAGTCTTTCTCTTACTCTTACCCAGTGTCCGAAATCAAATACTTACCTACTATATACTGCAGTAGGCAAAAAGTATATAGTAGACCTAGTACTACACATTCGATGGACACTTTCTTATCCCAGTGAAGTGACACAACTGATGCTGGTAAGTCACAATTTCACACACAACAGTACACAATTTCTGATGCACTGTTAGTCTTTCAATGAAAAATATTCACAAAAATCTACACTTTATATTTGCAAAATGAAATATGACTTATTATTATTATTATTATTATCATTTACTTTGTCGAATGGAACATAATGACTTTTGTGGCCCTTGCCAAGTGAAAACAAAAAAACTTGGGTATAAGACTAAATGGTTTTAAAACTGGTCACACTTGTTCTGTTCACAGTCAGAATTGGCCATCACAACAAACAAAAATAAATAAATAAATAACAAAGGGACATATTAAATCTACAAATCAGCCATAGTATATCCAACTAAAATTATTTCTGAAAACACTGTTCTCAGCAATAGGAATATATACATATACGGTACAGGCATCCAATGGCTACACCATGTTATTACAAATTATTTTATTTATTTATTTCCACCAGATTGCACTTCTATCTGCCTCCATTTGTTGGATTTTAAATGTTGTATAACTTAAATACTGCAATAGCTAAAAATAGTTTTATTGAAATAAATGTTAAATAATTTGAAGGTGGATAGTTTACCCTGAAACTTTAAAGCAAACATTAAAAAATGTATTGAACTAGGCCTAAATATGGCTCAATACGTTCATTACATTAAAAAAAATGTGTTAATTATAACAATCAGTACAAGAGTATATTTAGACATTTTTATTTCCGTAATTAAATAAGTTTCAATTATTCAGAAGTAACTGTTCAACAATTAATATAATAATAGTAATAATAATAAAATGTTCATGCTGTCCTCAAGAAGAAGAAAATGCATGAGGGTTGGTGTACTCGCGCTCCTGCTGTTTGCTCGCGCGAGCAAGAGCGATTTCAAATACAAAGAAAGTAACGGCTCCTTTCCTCAAAGAAACAACCGCTGCGCAAGGTGAGTAACATTTTAAGGCTCCAAAATAAATATAAGTTACAGATTTACTATTTGTAAACTAATTCCTAAGCTGACACTGTTTGTTTTTCTTTTTAAATGTTTGTCTAAACTGCTAATTTTATCCAGCTTTTTCTTCAACGCGGAAGTAAGCCTATGGGTGAGACTTCTGGTTCATTAGCCGTTGTAGATAAATAACCAGAAGAATAATAACGTGCAGTAAACGGTAATTAAGATAATACATTATAATAATATTGTAAGACACAAATTTTCAATATCAAGCAGCAAAACGAACTGTTTTGTGCAGCTAAAAATAGCTGGACGTGGATGAGACCGGAAGCTAGACCCATTCAATTTACAAATGGCCGCGCCCATTTTTACGGCAAGAAAAAGGTGGATAGCCGCGATGCTAACGAATAATGAACTTTGTGAGACAAAATGGAGCCTATTAAATCACAGATAATAATTTTTAGTCAGCTTTTCATTATGCTCTTCTTTTCCTTTTCTGAACTATTTGTTGTCGTTTACGTTTGTTAAATAGTTACACATCCATGTTACATGTAACATTAGGCTGTCTAATAAGATATTAACTTTATCCTATTTTTTTCAAGTCATTTACACATACATAAAACTCGTTTTATCATTTTATCTCCTCAGAACATCCAGTATACATGAGTTCTCTTAAATCTCAAAGGGTTCACTGAGCAGCACTATGTAAGTATTTTTTTTTTTTTTTTTTGACATTGAAATAACTGAAATAGTGTTTCATCTTGGCCTAATTCAAAATTATATATGAATCCAGTCCTATATACACTGTTACACTGACCTAAATGAAACAGTAAAAAAAAAATCCATGTATTCTTTTTTATTCACCAGTTAATAAAGAAATGTGTTCTGCATATGTTTCATGAATATGGCTCTGTAGTGGACAGTTGCTGATGTCTGTTGCTGGGTGACAAAAAACTAAAAAAGACCTCTCTGGACCTACCCCATCCTTTGAAGGTGTGTAAAAAAGTGAACAATTGCAGATACACATCAGAAACCATTCTAAAGCATTCAATTATTTATAGTTTATTAACAAAAATAAAATAATAAAAATAAAAAATAAAATATGTACATTTATAACACTATACTTTGTATTATATCACATTTGTATCAAATTACAAAAAAAAAAGTAGTTAACGCTAATGTGAGGGTGTTTCTAATGCAAGGTCTATGGGAGGGATGGTAAATTTGACATTGTTCTCTCTTCTGTCTCTGTCATTTTTTTTCCTTTGATTGAAAGTCATGAAAATGCTGTCGCAGAGTTTTTCTTTTGCTATTTGAGCAAATGGGAATGCAAAAATATATATTTGTGTAACTCTCTCATTCATTGCTCTCAAAGTTTACCCAACTATGATGACTTCCGCTGCTGAGAAATCCGGAAATGTGAAGGTTTATTAAGCTATACAGCTATCTTGAAGCTTATCAATTTCTTAAATGTCCTGTGTGAATGTTCCCAATCAGTGACCTCCATTTAGAACAGGAAAGAAAATGTTACTATTGATTGCACTGTACATAAAATTTTAATTAAATTTGTAATTTAACTTATTAACTTAAATTGTACTATTTTTTGAGGTACATGAAATGTGTTTTAAAGTTGTAAGATATTTGAGTCACATTTATTTCTTTATAGTTTTGTCAAGGTGTAAATGTTTTATGTTTTGTTTATAACAATATTAACACTATTGTGTTTCCATGAATGGGATTGTGATGTGCAGTATTGACTATTTAAGGTGATTATTTGAAACTACGGATATTGTTGTTGTTTATCAATAAACAATGTTTGATATGCATTTGTTTTAGTTTTTCAGTTTGTTTATTAAAATTATTAAAAATGTCAATAGCAAGAACAATAAACTAATGGGGGGTGGGGGGTGCAAATTAGGGATGCACCGAATATTCGGCCACCGAAAATTTTCGGCCGAAAATGGCCCAAAAGTGCATTTTCGGTTTTCGGCCGAAAGACTTTTATCATCGAAACAATACAGCCGAAATGTGATGACGCAAACAGAAACCGCGACCTGCACGTGCTTGTCTGAAGCAACATGTCTGCGGTGTGGACGGATGTTTTCAAATGGAGCGGCATTTAATACACAGAGCCGTAGTTCACTGACAAGCTACGCAACATCACGTTCAATATCGCAGACGATTCATCTGCGATTCTGAGCGTGAATTGCGTAGTTTGTCAGTGAACTACGGCTCTGTGTATTAAATGCCGCTCCATTTGAAAACAGGTGATGGCGATTTAGCGCTAATCACGGAACCGGCTTTACAGACGAGATGCGCATGACTATCGCATGCAAAACATTCCGAGCGCTACGCTGAATATGAGAGGAACGCGGCACAGAAATGGAAAACGCCTCCGAGCACGCCCACTCCGTCTGTGGCGGACGTTTTTGAAAAGGCAAGGAAGTTTCCCAGTGATGGTGTCAAGGCAAAGGGCATAAACATACACAAAAGTTAACATATGGGCTATTGCAGTCTTTGTTTTGATACACTATTATGTTGAAGGCCTACAGAGAAAATATGACTGTATCTTTAAGCAGTTGCACTTGTTCTGAATGCACTTTCTTATAGTATTCCTACAGAGAAAAATTTAAAATGCACTTGACCTAAATGCACTTTGTTTTTATGAGAGAACATTTAATTTTAAAACCTTTCAGCAGGCCAGTAGGCCTGTACATTATTATTTAATGTACACATGAGTGGGGTCAAGTTAAACATTTTGGTTTGAATTTTATTTTATACTGTGCATTGTTGCAATGTGCTAAATAAATATTTGCATAATTTGTAATTTATTTATTCTTTGAAACTTTAATATTAATTTATGCAATTGCAATGCCTTGATTTTAGTAAAGTTAGTACACAGTCATGGCCATAAATGCAATGGTACTAATAATTGGCATAATTTCTTTCGGTGTTTCGGTTTTCGGCCTTGCTTTCCTCTTTTTCGGTTTCGGCCAAGAATTTTCATTTCGGTGCATCCCTAGTGCAAATATTAAAGAACTGAAATTAGGAAATGGTGCCTCGAAGCACCCAAGGTGGTTCCTGACCATTCTTAATAAAAGGGTTCCTCCAGGAACTGTTCCTCAGAGAACCACCCCTTTTAAAACGGTGCCTAGAGGTTCCACAGAGGGTTCCGCCGGCGTGGCAAAGTGAAGAACCCCAAAAGGTGCCTCCAGGAACCTTTAGTTTTTACAGTGTAGTTGGGTCTTGTGGTCAGAAAGTCTCTAAAAGTCTGATTAGACTTCACCTAGTACATAACCACAACTTACTTGGAAAGTTTGCCGCAAAGAAGGACATTGGTGTCATGACACAAACTCATGCACTTACAAATGAATGCACCAGATGTTAATGTAATTTTTGACTAGGTTTTATGGTCAAGTTTGAGACAAAAATAGGGCTTTTTGGAAATAACTTTAGAGGTGAGTTTGGCATAGACAGAAAGATAGCCATAGAAAACTACTACCTCCTTATTGTTAAGTATGGTGGTGGATATTTAATGCTATGGGGCTAATTGTCTTGCAAAGGCTTTGAACAATTTATTCGGATACATGATATCATAAACAACAAATGCTAGCTGTACTGTAAACTACTGTAAATTACTGTAAACTAACACCTAAATGAGCCAGGAAGGAAGCTTAAACCAGGCCATAGTTGGATCCTCCTATCGTAACAGGATAATTAACCAAAGCACACATCAAAATCAGAAGAAAAAAAATTGTTAACTGCCCACAAAATGAAGCTTTTGTCATGGTCATAGCAGTTCTCCAACCCAAACCCCATATAAAACCTGTGGAATGAGCTGAAGAACAAGCATGGACCTTTGAATCTGTAAGATCCACATGGAGTAATGGTCTAATGGAAGTGACAGTTGTAGCTGAAATATTTAAATTAACTGCCCGATAGATAGATGATAGATTATATGAACACACACAGAGAACTATTATTTTTCAGCACAAAGATCTGTTTGCTGGCTGCCTTAGTTTCTCCACAATGGCTTTTATCTCACATATATTTTGGAATAGTGTTTCAGCACTGGCTCTTTTCTGACAGACTCAATATTTTCCTCCCGGTTTCATGGTGTGCGCTTTCCAGGTGGCACAGGAAGCTGGTAGTTTCAAAACCCAATCCATCCAACAAAGTTCAAACCGTCACTTTCATTTCAGGTAAAACGTTCATTAAAGATTTACCTCTACTCTCTGTGCACTTGATTTGAATATCTATGATGAGTCCTACAAAATATTTAATAATGAAATGTTATTACTCCACCTCTTATGTCCATAAGAGAAGGCCCTGCAATGAAAACAGTCTAATATATCACTGGTTTCCAGCTACCCTTCATAAAGAACAGCAAGAACAAACATGCCTTCATAGAGCAAGAAGTATCACTTCTGTTTATTCCTGTCTGATATGAAAGACCTGGAAGTCTCTGTTGTCACACCAGCAGACTCAGGAATAGCTTTTCCCCCTCAGCAGGAAAGCTGCTCAAGGCCTAACTTTATAATTTTGGGCATATCGTTGGGCATATATTGTTTGATGGCTTTTTTACCCTTTCTGTCCACATCCTTTATTTGACAGTCATATTTATCTTCAAATAATGTAAAGCTAATAAAGTCCATTGACTCTGGAAAATAGGGTTTTGGTCAAAATTCAGCTCAGTGTTTATCCTCCTATAGATGCAATGTTGTCCATGTTTGTTTGACTGTTGTCTAATATTGACAGCAAATCTACAAGCAAGACAGTTTACTTTATTTTCAAAATGAGGACATAGCACATACATTGATCATTTTTATAATACGCTATTAAAAATGATTAGACTAACCTAACACAAACCCCACCTTTAAATTTAGGTGTTCCCAAATATAGGTTTTTGTAGATTTGGTTAACTTCTGCATACCCACAAAAAAAGGAATGAACAGATGCACAGGAATGAAAGTGTATGTAGTATTTTTGGGCCAGCAACCATTTTGCTTGTTCATTGATGGCAGCTGAAAGGGAAACAGATCACTTAAATGGTCCTCTAATGACGAAAAACATGCTCTTACCAGTGATGATAGCACTTCCCTGAGGATAAGCATAGATCTACTTAAAAAGCAGCAGACATTAATGCTGACGCTGCCTTTATTCACTTCATAAAAATCTATTCAAATCAGATGCCAGAAGCCCTAGAGCAATCAACAAACTAAGGCCTGTGTCAGGGTCTTGATCTTGATAGCAAGATGTAACAAGGATAACAGCTTTGACAGTTAACAGAGAGCGAGAGAGAAAGAAAGAGGGCGAAATTTTAACTGTGGATCTTAGACATTTTAATAAACTGCCAAATAATATAAGTACTTTTTGTTGCAGTGAAAAATAACATGTTTATTACATGTATTACCATTAAATGCATATGTTTAGCTCTCTTTAAGTTGTTTCAAAATTTACATAGGCAGCCTCCTTACTGAAATGAAATAATCCAACATTCTGCATGTCTCACAAAATAATATTTCACTCAAGAACAATATGACTGAGAGACTCTCAATTGAAGTTTTGCATAAGTTTCTAAGCCATAGCTAATTCCCTAATCTTCTAGTAATCATAATATACAGCTCACAAAATTATATAAATAAATATATATATATATATATATATATATATATATATATATATATATATATATATATATATACATACTGTACATACACTCACACACACACACACACACACACACACACACACACACGCATGTTTGTTTCTGTGAATTGTGGGGACTTTCCATAGACTTCAATTACTTTTATACAGACCAAATTATATTTTCAATCCCCTAACCCTAAACCTACCCCTTACAGAAAACCTGTTTGCATTGTTACACTTTCAGATGAACATAATTTACTATTTTTATTTATTTATTTATTTTTCCCTCGTGTCAATGTCAAAAAATTCTGGTTTTACTATCCTTGTGGGGACATTTGGTCCCCACAATGTAGCATAAACAAGTACACACACACACACACACACACACACACAGTATTTAATGAAATACTGTATGTACATTACACATTTGTCTCGATTTCATTATTTATTTATTTATTTTTTTTTTGTATTTTTTTTTTTTTGTATAGTATCAGCTGTGGAAAAACTTACTCATCTATGGAAAAAAAATAATGCATTTTCTTATTTCAGTTTGATAACTGAAGTTTGATGACTACAGCTTCATAACTGATAAGGGTAGACAATATTTCTGTAACTGGAATCGATCTGGAGTTGTAAATCATTGAGAAATGTATTTTGTGAACACACAGCATTCAAATTCTCCTAGATGGCCACTTCAATAACTTGCTTTTTTCAACTCATTAATAAATTAATGAGTCAAGATAATATGTGGAAGTGATGTATTTAAAGACATTTTAAATAAAGGAAGATGAAAAATCTTACATTCTTCATCATGAGTTGATGAAGAATAAGTTGCCCATTTTATTATGCACAATTATTCCCAAAACCTACCAATTTAAGATATAATTTTTCACAACTCCTTTACTATTTATTTCTAGTGAAGTGGAATACAGTTTAAATTAATCAATTAAAATTCCTGAATGACACATTTGATTCCCCATGCTTATCATAATGAAATATGCCCTAGTCAATAAAAAGCTGAGCTCATATTGAAAGTGTCCTCCTGTGTGGTACAGAACCATTATTGAACTTAAATTAATCTTCATTGAGTCTAGGGGTATGGGCTTTGTACTGTATAATGCACCAGATTGCTCAAATGCTTTAATCCAGTTTAATATATTATCCTGTGTCTGTAATATGACACTGCTGAGTTATACTTAAAATCTCCACAACTGAAAACCCTCAATGCTTTCCAATGATGTTTTGTTAATGTGCACCGAAATTAATGCCTATGAGATACAAACTGTGTTGATATGCACTAATTTTTCACTATTGCCAGTTTTGTCGCCGTGACAATACAGTTAAATTAATGCAAGATTTGTGAGCATGAGTTTGCTATAACGTAATTTAAGGTTGGGTATATAGTTATTCAGGATAATAAAAGAAGGTTTCTGAGTTTAGACAGACAGACTAAACACCAATTCAGTGATAAATTATCATTAGACTTTGTGTATATCTATTTGATCTGCTAAACCTTTCTGACTCTCTCAACAAAACTTTTAGGGCAGTTGCAAAAAAAATTGTTTAGACAGAGAAAAATGGCAAAAGATGGACAGGTGAACCGACAGGTGTCAAAATTGCCTTACTTCATTCTTGCTTTATATCAGCACAACCCATAGGAAAAAATGTATTGCTCAGTGGCAGTACCGCTTCTAGGCATAGGCAAGCTAGGCGGTCGCCTAGAGCGCCACCATCTGGAGGGGCGCCAATGATCACACGTACTGCCGCTACATATTAACAGGTGCTGCGTCCCAATGTGCCTACTTATACTACGCCCTTAAAGTATGTACTCTTTTTGGTGAAGAAAAAGTACACACTTTTGAGTGTGTAGTAGAAGAGTAGGCAAGCTTTGGGACATACTATCACGTCACACAACTGCATCTTTAATGGACCGTTCATGTGGCATCTGTTACACGCACCCTGTCACTGTAAACTGGCCTGTCAATCATCTTGTCACAGTTAACATCCTCCACATTTAATTTAATTTAATTTCCTACCATATTGGAGAAAAAAAAGAAGTAGCTCGTTGATCTGCCAGTCGCGGGTCTTTTATGCGGAGAACTCTGCTATTTTCTGCATAATGATGCATTTAAAAGTTATTGACCAAATGGATGTTTATAAAAGTTCACATTGCTGTTGCAGATGAAATACAACACGGATAACAATAAATAAATAGTTTTTTACCAGTTTAAATGTTGATTATTAGTAACTCAGACCCCTTTTTGTAAACCTCTCTACATAAAGGTTGATCGCGCGCATCCGCCACGTTTGTAGTTTTTCTAACGCTTTTTATTCGTGTTTGTAGTTCTGGACCGAATCCTTCGCCAAAGCGCAATGGATTGTGGGCAATTTTAGCCATTAGAGTGTGCACGGATCCACACTTCAAAAATTGACCTGAAATAGTAGATCATCCGGGGACTTTTGGCATACTCTTTTCAACATACTATGCTTTGGGACACACTTATTGCAGTCTCACATACTATTTAGGATGGATAGTATGAGCACTGGGACACAGGGTCGGTTGTGATCAAGAGTGGCACGGACACTGAAATATGATTGCCGCCCCCACTGGATTCCCCAACATCATTGGGCTAGAGTACTGTCATTCTGACGATGACTGTATGCCATTGGATCAGAGCGCTGTCAATTGCTGCCTCTGATTGTTGCATCATGCAAAGTTTGCGTTTGGATTTGGAGCGCTCAACAATGCCATTAGATCAATGGGCTCTGTCAGTGTTTTGGCAAGGTAAGGCTTTTTTTTTTCTTTTTCTTTTTTTTGCCATGCAAGTTCAAAGGCCAATTTAAAATATTGGTACATAAAAAAGTGCACAAAACCAGTATTTTGTTTAGGCAGTATTTGTGTCATGAATCTTGTCTGCACTTCCATTCACCCTCCACCAGAGGTCACTCGCTCACCACATTGACTCACACCATACATAACACTGGACTTAATTTCCCATCATTCATTGCACTAATTGCACACACAGCTGTAGGCACTAATCACACGCACACCTGATCCCACGCACACACTAATCACACACTCTATTTAAACCCTGGACATTGTTTCCCACACTGCCGAGTATTGTATGCGTTTACCGCTCCCCTAGCCGTAGCAACTCTACAGAGCCCCTGTTAGTTTTCCCCTGCCTGTCTTGGATTGTGTTTTCCAGTGTTTGTTCTAGCCCGTGTTCTCTGGATTTACCTTTGCCTTGCCGTTTGGACACTGTTTGCACCCCTATTGGATTCTAGCCCGTGTTCCCTGGATTATCTCTCTGCCTTGCCCACTGGATACTGGAAATCGGCGACCTTCGCTTGCCCTAGGATTACTCTGTCTTGTCCCTGCCATACCTGTTTTGCCATTGCTCGACCCTGCCTGTATTTATGACCATGCCTATAAATAAAAGCTTGCACTTGGATCCGCACGTCTCACGTCTCGTCAGCCCCGTTACAATTTGTGACAGTAGAGAAATCATGTTTCATGTGAAACTGGTCTAAAAGGTGTGCATTTTTGCACCAATGCATAGTTAAAGGTTCAGTGTGTTGTGTAATATTACCATATAAAACTTTTACAGCCAATTAAGATCAATACATACTTAAACCGCTTTGTCAGAATTAATGCATCCTTACGGAAGTGTCGAAATGCTGAATCAATTAATTTGCTTCCAAAAAATAAATAAATAAATAAAATAAATGAATTCGCTTCCAACAGCGCTTAAAGGTAGTAGCAGCATATACAGAGGGCAGAGCGTCACATTATTTAAGGGGGAAGTTCACACATCAATGAGTAATAAAAGAACAAGTAGCTGCATTCTGATTGCTTTTATGTCACTGATCAGGCTTTTATAGGCCTATGTAGTTTGGGGTAACAAAATGATTTTTACACAGAGCTACAGGCATCCAGTGGCTATAATGTTATCACAGATTATAAATTGTGCAAAATGTTTTATCTTAACAGTCAATTTACAAATAGGCCTAATGTGTTCAGATTTGTGGAACTCACAATGTGCTGAATTTCCACAAATTAGTGTCGTTACTATGACAACCAATCTAAATGTGACAAGAAACTGATGTCTGAAAAAAAATTATATATATATATATATATATATATATATATAGATGGGCGTGGGGGGGGGGTAATTTCTAATAGGAATTTCGCCTAGGGCGTCAAAATGGCTAGAAACGGCCCTGCTCAGTGGTTGTTTTTCCTAAACTCAGATTACTTAGATGAGATTCTCATATATCTCTCATTTTAGTATCAACGGCATTTCAGATGTTTCTCCTAAAATTCCTGAGGAGAAATAGAAGTAGACACAAATGAGACATGAGAAATATTTGAGAAAAAAAGTCAAAACTGAGAATGTGGTGGAAGAAACAGAATTTCTCTTTATTGTCTTTCTGCAATCTCTATCAAGACTCCAATGTAGAAATATGTTATTGCTCAGTGGTTGCATTTCTAAGCTCATGAGACTTAGTTGTGATTCTCATGTATTTCTCTTTTTAGTCTCAACAATGTCTCAGATGTTTCTCCTAAAAATCCTTAGGAGGTCGGCGCCGATAGCCTCGTGGGCAGCGCGTCGACATGTAGCATTGTTGCGCTTCGGGCGTCCCGTGTTCGAGTCCCAGCTCGCGGACCTTTCCCGGTCCTGTTCCCCTTCTCTCTCTCCAACTTCGTTTCCTGTCTACCCACTGTCCTATCAAAGCAAAAATGCCAAAAACAAATCTTTAAAAAAAAAAATCCTTAGGAGAAATAAAAGTAGACTCAACTGAGACATGAGAAAGTTATGAAAGAAAGGTATCCAAAATGACAATGGGAGAGAAACATGGGAGGTCTCTTTATTGTCTTGCTGTAATCTCTTGCAAGACTTCATTATAAAAACCTTTAATGGTTGGGACAGAAGGAGTGAAGACAGGAAACAATTGGACAGGTGAGAACTGAACAGGAGTAGGAAAGTAACTTTAGCTGGGATTCAAACCCATGCTGTCTGAGGTGCAGTTGTGCCTTCACGTCGATGTGCTACCCACAAGGCTATGACTCTGACAGAGGTTACTCTACACTCAGGATACTAAGGGGTGATTCTCTTATATGTGTCATTGATATATCAGCTTTGTCTTTAGACGTCTTCAGTTTAATTTTAGGAGAAACGTTAAACTTTTACTAATATTGTAAATACTAAAACTATTTCAATTGCATTAAAAAATTCAGAATATCAACTAGTTACTAGTTTAAATGTTTAAATTTATCTTCAGTGTCCAGCATTGTGTATATATAGTACAACACATTTTCCAAACACACTAGAAAGGACTTAAAAGTGCAAGATGTTTAGTATAAGAGCAATACAGCAATGCAATATTAACAAATGTAACACCAGTGGGTAACACTTTAGAATAATGGTCCGTTGTTAACAAGTAACTATGCAGGAAGTAATAGGTAGTACTACATTAACACTCAACTTAATACTATTAACTAATAGAGAAGCAAGATTAACTAAGCAGTAAGTAATAGCAAATTTAGGAGAAAGGTAGTTCCTTATTAGATATGTGATAATTATTAAATAAAAATCTCCTCATTGAGAACTACTTGTGAACTATGACCAATTAATAAAGAATAACCAATTAATTACTAATCACAACAGTAACGTCTTAAAAGTGAACAATTGGATTCTTTGTGGAAATTAATTTATGAATATGATATCCCCCAAATAAGTCAGCTACAGTTTGAAATTGTGACTTCTACTCTTACCAAAGGATGGATGTTCTCTGTTTATTTCAATCAAAAACAGAGAATAATAATAAAAACAATAATTCACTTAAAAATGTTAATAATTAGGAAGTGAAGCTGACAAGCTCATGATTGAATTAGTTCACAATTACGAACTCTGTTTTATGTCAGTTCAATATGTATCCCACTCCAAATGATCTACTGGTAGAATATCACTAGTGCCTCACACAAATGTATGACTGTATCATGTGTCATATATAAAACATTACATAACTTATTAATTTGTTTGTGAGTAATTACTGAGGGGTTAACATGTTTTTCACTTTAAAATAATGGTCCAGATCACTAGTAGTTCCTTAGTAGCACTTTAGCTTTGAAGTGAAAAATACATGAACCCCTCACTAATTACTCAAAGGTTAGCTTGTCAGCCTTCAGGAACTACTAGTGATCTGGACCATTATTTTAAAGTGAAAAACACCTTAACCACTCAGTAATTACTAAGTAATTTAATCCGTTATTTAACATATTTAAATCTGACACATAGTGTACATTCATACATGAGGCACATTCATTTGTGTGAGGCACTAGTGATATTTTACCAGACACTGTAATCTGGAATATGCTGTTTTGTGCCTAACACAATATAAATGCAGTCGATGCCTTCATTAAGGATGTGAATTGCTTTTGTCAAGAGAACATCATTATTTATATTCAAGAAAAGTCCTCCCCAGCCTACTGTCACTAAAATACTGAACTGACACAAACTAGAGCTCATAATTGTTAACCAATTCAATCACATTTTTTTATTAATTATTTTTATTATTATTATTCTCTGTTTTTGATTGAAATAAACAGAGAACATCCATCCTTTGGTAAGAGTAGAAGTCACAATTTCAAACTGTAGCCGACTTATTTGGGGGATATCATATTCATAAATTAGTTTCCACAAAGAACCCAATTGTTCACTTTTAAGACGTTACTGTTGTGATTAGTAATTAATTGGTTATTCTTTATTAATTGGTCATAGTTCACAAGTAGTTCTCAATGAGGAGATTTTTATTTAATAAGTATCAAATATCTAATAAGGAACTACCTTTCTCCTAAATTTGCTATTACGTACTGCTTAGTTAATCTTGCTTCTCTATTAGTTAATAGTATTAAGTTGAGTGTTAATGTAGTACTACCTATTACTTCCTGCATAGTTACTTGTTAACAACGGACCATTATTCTAAAGTGTTACCCACTAGTGTACTAGTGTTTGTTTCTTCTTCTTCTTTTTTATTTTATTTTATTTTTTGTTTGTTTAGTAGCATTAAAATTTTGTCTTGTACAGCCCATTTTTGCATGTATGTAAATATAGGTTATGGTTTCCTCTGTTAAATCATTGTCTAATAAAACACTTTCTACATAAAACAACTTCAAATATGACAATGCATGTATTGTCTTTGATTGAAATGGTGTGGATAAATGACATTGAAGCTAACCAGCGGGGAGAAAAAAAAAATACATCTATTTAACATTTCAAATATTTCGGTCACACTTTATATTAGGTGGCCTTAACTACTATGTACTTACATCAAAAAATAAGTACAATGTACGTATTGTGTTCATACTGTATTGCAAAACACTATTGCTGCTATTGAGGTGGGATACGGGTGAAGTTAGGGACAGGTTTGGTGGTAAGGGTAGGTTTAAGGGTGAGTTAAGCTGTAAGGGATGGGTCAACAGTGTAATTATAAATTCAATTACAGAAATTTATTACAGATGTAATTACATATAGGTATTTTTAAAAAATATAAGTACAATGTAATAAACATGTATGTACACAATAAGTGCATTGTACCAAATGATTCATTTAAATGTAAGTACATAGTAGTTAAGGCCACCTAATATAAAGTGGGACCAATATTTCTCCTAGACAGAAATGAGGTTACTTTAACAATGAATGGAAACTTTTGCTGGAGTCTCCTGCTTCTCAAACTTGTTTCCTGAGACAACAAATCTAACACTTTCACAATGGTATCCTTTTAAGCTTTAGAAGAGATCTAAACAACTTTACACACTGTGCTCAGATATTTATCCTAGTCTAAAGACTCTGGTGGTCTCATATTTGTCTCCTCCAAAGTTTCAAACAAGATTTCAACAACATCACACACTGTGCTCAGATTTTTCTCTTCAGTTAGAGACGCTGGATCTCTCATATTTGTCTCCTCGAAAGTTTAGAAGAGATCTCAACAACATTACACACTGTGCTCATTTTTGTCTCTGTAACACTTTATTTTAAGGTGTCCATAATACAGAGTAATTACCTAGTTAAGTACTTAGTAGTAGCAGTTGTACTTACCATGTAACTAAGTTATGGAACAGCCTGTACTTACAGTTTGTAATTATGTAGATGTAATAGGCAGCTACTGTTACACATATGTAACAGACCGAGTCTGTTATACAGCTACTTATGTAACCAAAAGATTGTTACATATGTGTTGCAGACTTTATACAACATAATTATAAATGTAAGTACACAGACATAAGCTACTTAAAATAAAGCGTATCAAGATTGTACTTCATGTGTATCTATACTGTACACCTTATCCAGCTGCACCTTAGTTTGATTTAACCCACCAGTACACAGCTTAAATACATGTAATACCTTTCTAATTACATTACACTTACAGAATATTACACAGGCATAGGCTACTTAAAATAAAGTGTCTCAAGATTGTACTTAAGTGTACTTCATGTGTATCTATACTGTACACCTTATTCAGCTGCACCTTAGTTTGATTTAACCCACCAGTACACAGCTTAAATACATGTAATACCTTTCTAATTTCATTACAAATACAGAATATTACACAGCCATAAGCTACTTAAAATAAAGTGTATCAAGATTGTACTTAATTGTACAAGTAGCTGTGTAACAGACTTGGCCTGTTACATGTGTAACAGCAGCTATTACATCTACATAATTACAAACTGTAATTACAGGTTGTTACATAACTTAGTTACATGGTAAGTACATTTTATTTCATGTATACGATGGCTACTACTAGTACTTTATTAGGTAATTACTCTGTATTATGACACCTTAAAATAAATTGTTACATTTTCTCTTTAGCTAGAGACTAGGCATCTCTCACATTTGTCTCCTTAAAAATTTTGAAAAGATCTCAACAACATCACACACTGTGCTCAGATTTTTCTCTACAGCTACAGACGCTGGATCTCTCACATGTGTCTCCTCAAATGTTTAGAAGAGATCTCAACAAAATAACACACTGTGCTCAGATTTTTCTCCCTAGCTAGAGACTCTGGATATCTCACATTTGTCTGCTCAAAAGTTTAGAAAAGATCTCAACAACATCACTGTCAGTCCTCTCTCATGTGTGTCATGTGTTCCCGCTTCTTGTTTCCTTATTTGGTCATGTTCCTGTCCTCATTCAGTGTGATTATTAGTTAAGTCTTGTCCAGCTGTGTTTGCCTAATTATCAGAAATTATCATGTGTATTTAGTTCATGCCTGTTCAGTTAGTACTCGTGTGGTGTACTCATTACTCCCCGGTGGTCCTGTCTGTGTCAACCTTGGCTGGTCTTGCCCTGCTTTGTTTGGATTCATTAAAGACTATTATTTGAGTTTATCCTCATCTTCTCGTTCCTCCCTGCTGTGTGCACCGTGACAATCACACACCGTGACATGCTCAGATTTTTTTCTACAGTATAGACTTGAGAGCTCTCACATTTGTCTCCTCTAAATTTCAGAAGTGATCTCAATAACTGATCTCAATAAGTGTGCACCGAGTCAAATGCCTCAATATGAGCTCAAACATTTCTACCACATGATATACATTAATAATCAAATTGGTCAATTAATAATCAAGACCATTTATGTGCCTTTCAGCAAAGAAAGCTCTCCAGGGTTACATTTTCTGTAAATCAGTTTTGATTAAGGCATCCGGTACATTACTATTTCCAACACCAAGTTGTGTGCCTAAGTACATAAACATTGTCCCATAAAAAGTAACATTATCCTTATTTCTGCATAATTTCTCTCTCAATACAGCCTTTAACTCTGAATGTATTATTTTATCCCTTTTATTTAGTGCCTTTCAAGTACTTGACTTGATGCACACTTTGTAATGTTGTTGAGATCTCTTCTAAAGCTTTACAGGAGACAAATATGAAACCCCCAGGTTATTTAGCTAAAGATAAATATCTGAGCACAGTGAGTGATGTTGTTGAGATCCAGAGTCTCTAACTAAGGGTAACACTTTATTTCGATAGTCCACTTTAGACATTCTATTAACAGTAAGTAACTTTGCAACTACATGTCAACTAGCAGTCATTAGAGTATTGGTAGACTGTCTGTTTAATATCTTCTAACGCTTTATTTTGATGGGTCCACAACATACAACATACTGAGTATTAGAAACTTTGCAAGTATATGTCAACTTATTCTACTAAACCTAAACCTACCCTACTGAGAGTTAGTAGACATGTAGTTGCAAATTAATGAGAATTAGTTGACATGTAGTTACAAAGTTACTTATAGTTAGTAGAATGTCTAAAGTGGACTATCGAAATAAAGTGTAACCGACAAATATGAGACCACCAGAGTGTTTAGCTAAGGAGAAATATCTGAGCACAGTGTGCGATGTTGTTGAGATCTCTTTTAAAACTTTAAAGGAGACAAATGTGAGAGATCCAGAGTCTCTAGCTAAGGAGAAGAATCTGAGCACACTGTTATGTTGTTGAGATCTCTTTTAAAGCTTTAAAGGAGACCATTGTGAGAGTGTTAGAGTTTGTGTCTCAGGGGACAAGTTTGAGAAGCAGGAGACTCAAGCAAAAATCTTCATTCTATCTCAATGTAAGCTCATTTCTGTCTAGTAGAAATATTTGAGAGGTTAAAGAGATCTCACTTTTGATTTTTCTTTCCTATGGGAAGAGCTCTGTCTGTTTTTTATTTATTATTATATTTTTTATTCATTTATTATTAAATTTTTTTTACTGTTGTGCATGTCTCTTTTAGAATTTAGCAACCTTTCATTTGTTGAACCTCCTTACAGTATCCAGTATTTAACATGTTGCTAGAACTGGCTGAAACCAGCCATCAAGGTCACAAAGCACTGAAGCATTTGTTCCACAAGCACACAAAGAGAAATTGTTTTAAACCATTCACTGATAAATGTAGCAAAATACACATAATTTTCAAAAACAGGCAATTTTCAAAAGAGTCACTACATTGTTTTGACAATATAGCAGGTACACAAACTGAATAATGGAAAATTTGATCCAGCATCATACAGTATGTTTCATACAAACATGTTTTTGATAGTTTGCATTTTTGAAAGAAGCCATTTAGAATACTGATTCCCAACCTTCTTACCCTGGGAACCTTTTTTTTTTTTTCTTATAAGTCATATGTTTTCTGTTTTTTCTGGCTTTGTCATTCTGTTATGTCAGGAGTTATTTAGTGATTGACATATTTTATGCTGTTGTGTGCCGTTGTTTTGATCAAAATGATTTTCTGAATTCTGAGAACTTTCACAGTGAAAACATAATTTTCTTTGAAACAGGAGCTGTATTCTGTCATGTATTATGAGCATTAACAAATTCAAAATACAATGAATGAATGGATAAAAATAAGTACAATAAAATTGTGTGTTACAACACAACAACATGTACTTCTAAAATATGTTTTGTCTTACTCAAGGGTACAATAGTAATAGCTCATGGTTCGCTTTCTACAGAAACCAGTAACGCGGTTCAGATGTGAATAATGGCTTAGTGATTGGCCCGCATTATTGAAAAGTGTGTGTTAAAAGAATAGGTCACCAAAGTAAAAAACAAAATTCTTTCATTTTTTACTCATATCTTTCCAAGCTGACCTGGCAGATACCACAGAAATTGGTGTTCTAGGGGGAAAAGTACCTTTTTCTGAGACAGCCTCTGTAAACAGCAGAAACATCTCTCATCTCACTGCAGCCGGTACATATTAATCAAACAGAAAACTCTGAGAGACTGTCAATGGTGTGAGTTTTTGTGCGGATCTGTTTGTTGAACAAAGGAAGATGGAAATTGTCCTTTTGGAAAAGTCATTTTTGCAATTTGGTTTGATGCATAAAGCCTAATCACTTACTGCGACTTTAATATCAGGCAAGAATATTGTGCAGACTGTCATTACATAGTTATCCTGTCGAGGTGTAAAGAGATGTGAATACAGCTTTTGGGGTCTGTGCTGCCATTTGATCATAGCTTTCTGGGTGTTGAATATCAAAAGTTTCCCAGATATAGGGTTCATTATTAAGACAAATAGCTGTTTTCCATAATTTTGGTTGGTACGGAAGCCACAAGTTATCTGTTGCTATGGTAACTTGCCTGAAAATATGAGATCTGAAAACAAACTGTACGCAGTGAGAGCAAACAGAGCCTTCTAAGCCGCATGTTTGTGGTCAAGTCGACATTTTCATGACAGTCACAACTACGTTCCCAATCCTGGTTTGTCTGTGGTTCAGATCTTGACTGTTTGAAGGTAATTAACATTTCTTGTATAGTTATTTTCCAGTTAATCGCTGATTGGGGCAATAGTCACTGAGGAGGCAGAAGGGAGCCGAAAAGGATGTCGTAGAAGGTGTGAGAAACATTCTGAATTACTTTCTCTGCATAATACACAGAGATCAATGCCCATTGTAATGCAGTGAAGAGCCTCCACCTTAAGATGACTGGAGGGAATAATTACCTTAGAGGTGCACTCTTGTGAAAGACACTCCAACCAATCGGTGAAAGTTAGATCAAAGCTTCAAGCCTGCCTATTGATATGTGCTGCGTGCAAACATCAAAAAGCCTGTAAATATGGAAAGGGGTGATGTGAAGGCGTCAAAATATTTGAAACAACAGCTCTGTGTCAATGCATTCAATTGATATACATTAGACTGCAAGAAGTGAGATAGATGTTTCTTAAATGCGTTTCTAAAAACGTATATTTTATACATCAAACTTTCTTCTCACTCAAGATGTTTGCTGTGAACTCTGGAAACCCAAAATCAATGCAGTTACACAGAAAGAAAGACAGTGGAAATGAAAGCCAATCACCACATCAGTGAGAAGAGAGAGTTTGGTAACACTTCAGATTAGGGAACACTATTCCCTGTTGACTAGTTGCTTCTTAGTATGCATATTACTAGCATACTGGCTGTTTATTAGTAGCCTACTCATAAAGCACATATTATGGATTATTCTACATGACCTTATTTTAGATCCCTTAACCTTACCCTGTACCTAAACATAACTGTTGCAACAACTTACTAACAACTTACTATCAATAAGCAGTCAAATTAGGAATTTATTGATTAATTAATTAATTGTGAATATGTGTTCCCTAATGTAAAGGGTTTACCAAAAGTTGCCAATAATCTCTGGTACTTAGTTGAAACTCAACTAATTCTCTGTATGTCAATGAGGCAATCTTGATCATTCCCAAGTTACTCACTCTTAAAATGACTACTCCAAGGTTCACTAGGGCAAGAGTTTGATTTGAATTGAATCACTCATGCAGCCATTTTATTCTGCAATGAGAGAAGTGAGAGAACTGTTTTATAAAGCACAGGAGCATGAAAGAATGAATCTCATTTTGTGCCTGAGACATTTGTCATTCAGTTTTGAACTGAGAGCAATTACCTCAGCCTTATTGTATTACCACTTTCACAGCATCCCTTCATTCTTCATTTTCAGTGTGGTCCAAAGGCTCCAAAAACTTCCATTAGTACCCTCCACCACTGAGGTGACTACTGTAATTCTCTGTCTGCCCGTCTCTCGCGTGCTTTCTCTCTTTGTGTCATTGACCGGGGAAAAATTGCAGTTGGAGCACAATGATGTGATAGGATTGCTGATGATATCCACACTCATTCCGCTCTGAACTGCACTCCAGCGCTAGTGTGCTGCTGTGAGCCCATCAACATTGTGTCCCAAATAAGCAGCTGGCTTGAAGATGAAATCCTGACCTAGTAATACAAGTCAAAAGCAACGACGCATGTAACAAAGGAATCGTGACATCATGCTGGTCGAAAGTATTGTCAGATCAGATTTATTGATGATGATCAGGTACATTTATGGAGGCTTTTATAGGACCTTTCTAAATGAGTGCTCTTTGGCTGTTAGTGAAATTTTGTTAGCAAGAAATGTTCTTTTGTTATCAACTTTTTATTTATTTTCAAACACAACATCATAATATCCATTCAAAACAAACAAAACAAAACAACAGAGATATAACCAATACTTTAAAAGTCCAGTCAAAAAGGAGAGAGAGAGGGGGAAAAAAATCAAGTAATTCCTTTATATAAGAAGTATGTTAAAGAAAAAACCCTGCCAAGCATCAATAGTAGAAGGCTTGGCCCCATTAATTCGCACTGTTGTTCATTCACAAGTCACTATTTTCAGGAGGCTATGGATTCAATATGTTTTTCCACACATGTGCGGTGTAAACCAGTCTTTATTATTGTCTTCTTCGCAGCTGTAAAACCAGCAAACGACATTCTGTATTAAGCTTATACAGAGACCAGAATCATCATTAAGAAGACACAAACTTGGGTTAGCAAAGCGATCAATTTATAGTAAGGAGGATAAAACCAAGTTTACATGTGTCCATAGATTAATGATGATAGGACACTCCCAAAACATATGAAGAAAAGTACCTGATGATGCAATATTACATATCTGGCAGTTAAAATTTGGTTGTAGTTTCATTTTGAATCTTTTGTAAGGAGTTATGTATGCTCTATGAATGATTTTGAAGTGAATATGATGATGAGCCAAGTTTTTAGATGTTAAGCTGAGGTTAGACCACACTCTTTCCCAGTCGACAGATAAATTAAGGTCAGATAATTCCATATTCCAAATAAATTTAATAGAAAGAGGTTTTGTAATGCAATCAATCATTTTATTATATATTAAGGAAACAGATGGCCGACCAGAAGATGGTGCAATCCAATCCCGCATAGGATGAGAGGAAATGGGAGATGCTCAAGGATCTCCATAAGCTTTGAGAGCAGAACATAATTGATGAAAGGCAAAATATGCAGATGCTGATAAACAAAATTTCATTCTTAATGTCTGAAATGAACAGAGGCCCTGGTTATCATATATATCACCGCACGTGTTTACGCCTAAAGAAGACCAAGAGGGTTGGAAAAATGGATGATTTCCGCATACAAAATTAAAATTATGCAATAAAGGTGTCCTGTTACAAAATTTGAAGGGTCCTCCTATCAGACGTTCAACCGTTTTCCAGATTTTAATAGAATTAGCCACAACCGGACCAAATTTATAATTATCACCTTTTTTCCCTGTGCCAGTAAATAAAATATCTTGAAGATCAACCCAATTATAAGGAGCCTTAAGTTGGAACAACCAATAATACAATTCAAAATTTGGTACAGCCAGTCCTCCTGCGTGTATAGGATGTTGTATTGTGGTAAGTTTGATTCTGGGGGCATTTATCATTCCAGATAAATTGAGAAAGTATGGAGTTGATTCCAATTTATCTAAATACTGCTTACAAATTGGTTCATCAAAATATGTTTCGGCTTTATACAGATTTGTGTAAAAACCTTTAAATATGTCGTTAATCGTCGCAGGGTTCATAGTGACCTGACCATCCGATGATTTTATTGCGCTAATATATGTAAGATAAATTCCACCTTTGAGTGTGAAAGTAAATCATATTCTTCTTTTAAAGAGGACAGCTGTGTAGCCTGTTGCTCAGTAAAATGTATTTTTTGTAGGTTTTGTAATGATTGGATTTTATTTTCTAATTGTGTAAACTTGTGAATTTTCGCTTTGGCAAGAGTAGAAGAGAAAGATATACAGAATCCTGTCTAGTACACTTAGTCGTTTCCCACAGTATTTGAGGATCCACCTCAGAGGGCATATTAATTTCAAGAAATTCCTTGATATATTCTTTAAGAGAAGTAATGAAGGTCTGATTACTTAATAATGATATGTTAAAGCGCCATCTAGGGGATTTGGCTTTAATATCGGAAAGAGGTATTGCATAACACAGCAGAATGATCAGATAATAAAATTGGTAATATAGAGATGGAGGAATTAGAGGAAATTAAAGATGGGCTGAGAAAAATGTAGTCTATCCTAGAGAAAGTCTTATGTTTATTTGAAAAAAAAGTGAAGTCCTTAGATTTAGTATTTTGAATTCTCCAAAGATCGGTTAAGCTAAGTTCAGTGATAAATTTATTCAGTAATTTAGGAGATGGATTGACTGTTGTATCAGATTGAGATTTATCCAAAGCAGGATTTACGACAGCACTAAAATCACCACCCACTAATGGGCAATCAGTATGCTCAAGTAGTGTTTTGGAAATATTTGTAAAGAATTCACTGTCTGTCTCATTCGGACCATAAACAGAGACCAATGCTAACATATTAGTATGTATCTTGCAATGGATAAAAACAAATCTACCCTCCTCATCACTTTCGATATGTTCAGTTGTTAAATGTAACTTCCTGTTAACAAGGATAAGCACCCCCTTAGTTTTATTAAGAGTGCAGGAGAAGGCTGCCAATTTATAATACTTATTCTGGAAACGTGCCACGTCAGATTGCTTTAAATGTCTCTTGTATCAGTGCACAGGAAATCGATTTACGGTGTAAATATTCTAATACACGAGTACGCTTCACAGCAGAATTTAGGGCATTCACATTCAATGATAAAATATTTAGAGTATGCAGTGAGTATTCATAATCCCAAAATTGTATTCAGTAAATGAAGAAAAGCAAAAGCACTCCCATTCTGTAAGTAACATGTAAACGCTGGTGTGCATTCTAGATACAAAACCACCTAGATTAAAAATCCTTTTAGAAATAAGGTAAAATAAATGAAAGTATGAATGTCTGTTGTAAAAAATAAAAGCAAGACAGAAACAGGAACAACAAACAACTATAAACAAGAAACAACTCAGACTGCACATTACCGAGAACGTAGGTCTGATTGAGCAACAAAAAATGGTGATGATATGTGACCGGTCCACCTCAACGCAAGACCCAAAAGGCCCACATAGTCAAAAATTATTGTAATTAAGCCTACTCTCCATTAGACCCCTCCAAAAAAAGGGTGTTAGTCTTCCTAGTAAAGAGACAGTTGTGCTGGATAAATAGGAATAATATCCCAGGAGGAGAGAGAGAGAGAGAGAGAGAGAGAGAAAAAAAAAACGATTTAAGAAGCGTCCATGTCCACCTTATTATTATCCTCTCCTGGGCAGCTGGAATCACCTCTATCCCGGTCATTAAGTTCTTCTCGCTGGGCCGTGGAGATGGTGGCCGCTGTTTTCCTGTTGCTTTGTAAAGCTGCAGCATATGTCTTCTTCTGTGACAGTGAGCTGATAAAATCCTCCGCTTTCTGAGGAGAGTCGAACATCATCTGCTCACCTTTGTGCCGTAGTTTAATTACCGCCGGATAGGAGAGAAAGGGCTGGAGACCAAGTGCTGTCATCTTCTTCAAGACTGGATTCAAGCTCTTTCTCTTGGTAGTTGTGGCTGGACTAAAGTCGGGAAAAAATAGTAGCGTGACATTGTCCTGCGTGTATTTCACCGGATATTCCTGCCGAGCACCCTTCAGGATCGCCGATCTGTCATGCCATCTTAGTACATGGAAGATGAGAGTACACAGCCTATCAGAGTTTTTCCTTCTGTCATACACGCAATGGTCCCGGTCAATCTCGATGTCACGGCCTTTCAGTGAAGGGATCCACTTGGAAAGATTAGCTCTGAGGAAGCCAGCCGCATCGGAGCCCTCTGCTCCCTCCGGTAACCCCACCAGTCGTACGTTATTTCTCCTGCTCCTATCTTCAATGTCTGTCATCTTCTCAGTGAGTTGCTTCAGCTGATTTCTTAAGTTTGTGACTGTCCTCCTATCCTTACGTGCAGCTGCTTGAACAGAATCGGCCTGTTCACGTGTCTGCTTCGCCGCGCTAGCTAGTCCCTCAAGCTCCGCTCTTAGCTCTTTAACAGAATTGTTGGTCGCTTGCATGTCCGCACACAGGTCACGCAATGCTGGGGTCAGTACAGAGTCTACAGCATCTCTTACTGTCGAGGCCACAACTGAGTCAAAAGTACTTTGCAGCTCTTTAAGTGCTAGCTTGATACCGTTAGTGATAGCACCGTCAAGATCCTCTCTGGTGATGGAGGAATCTTAGATTTTTTTCTTTATTGGCGATTGCTCAATCTCTCTTTTCCGATTGTCTTTGACTGTTGAAGTATTCATGATGGGTTAAATATAGAGTGGTTCGAAATTTACTGACAGGATTATATAATATTTGACAGAGTGAGCAGAGCGAAGGACTATTCGAGCATCGCTGTCGAAGGGTCACGTGATCCCTCCAGCAAGAAATATTCTTTGATAAAGATGAATGTTGGTCACTGTCATTGTCATCAAACAAGGAATGAGAATGAAGCTTGGCAGCACTAAATACTTTCAAGGACAAAACCAAACTAAGAAAATTAGAAAACAGCCTGATCTCATTGTTTATACGTAGTTGTTAGTAGGTAACATTTACAGGTACAAAACATCAATTTTTGTGCATTTGGACAGAAACATACAATGTGGATGTAGAGACAAAATCTAAAACATAAATGTTATTGAGTATTTACAGCTAAATGAAACGTATAAATATCTTAACCTGTCGGCGACTCAGAGTCCTGTAGTGTTTTGACTGGAAATGACATTGGCGATGACCTACAGCTAATAAGAGGGCAAGGGAAAGTCAAAGGGGTAGGTGTCGTAGACCTGCAACAGAACATCAGCAAGCATGGCTTCTGCAAACAACCATCTCTCCTTCATATTATTATTATTATGTTTTTTTTTTTTTGCTACTAAACAGCATACTGACAACTTGTATCAAATGTTTTGCGTTCTCTTGCAAAACTTTTGCGTTCCCTCGCAAAACTTTTGCGTTCTCTCACAAAGATATTTGCATTCTCTCGCAAAACTTTTGCATTCTCTCGCAAATATATTCGCGCTCCCTCGCAAAACTTTTGCGTTCCCTCGCAAAACCATTTGAGATCTGACAAATTCTTCCTGTTTACTTTAACTTGGACTCAAATAAATTAATAAGTCAGTGCTTAGTTCAAGGCACGGTTTTGAGACATAATAAAACACTTAATGTGGCTTAATGTTTTAAAACAGTGACTTGGAGGACCAAATTCGATAATAATAAAAGCTGATAAAATTATTAGGCTAATATTAATAACCTTATTAATAATATTACTAAGCAGAACAGCCCAGAATATGAACACAACGCCCTGCAAGTAAGCTTTTTCTCCCCCATAAAACGCTTAAGGTAGGCTAAAATGAAAACAGTCATTTAAAAATACAAAATCCGTTGCATTCATATTCTGGGCTATTCTCCTTTATTAATAGTAATATTATTAATAAGGTTATTAATATAAGCCTAACAATTTTATTAGTATTTATTATTAGCGAATTTGGTCCTAATGTCACTGTTTTAATACATTAAGCCGCATTAAAGCGTTTTAGAATGTCCCAAAACCGTGCCTTGAACTAACCACTGACTGACTGTATTTCTTTATACTTGAGTCAAAGTTCAAAATAAAAACTTTATGAACCGCTCCATTGTGAACATACGAGCTGCATGAACCTTTCATTATAGCCTACCTTAAGCATTTTTTATGGGGAAGAAAAGGCTTAACGTGCAGGGCGTTGCGTTCATATTCTGCTTTATTAATAGTAATATTATTACTTTATAGTAAGGTTATTAATGTTAGCCTAACAATTTTTATCAGGATTTATTATTATCGAATTTAGTCCTCCAATGTCACTGTTTTAAAACATTAAGCCACGTTAAGCGTTTTAGAATGTCACAAAACCGTGCCTCGAAATAAGCACTGACTGTATTATTTTGAGTCCAAGTTCAAAATAAAACTCTATGAACCACTCCATTGTGAACATACGAGCTGTAACCACTGCAAGCTGTAAAGTAAACAGGAAGAGTTTGTCCGAACGCAAAAGTTTTGTGAGAGAACGCAAATATCTTTGCGAGACAACACAAAAGTTTTGCGAGAGAACGCAAAACATTTGAAAAATATTTTTTCCTCCCACCCTGAATTTTTTCCACTCACCCCGAATTTTTCCCACCACAGTGTCCTTTAAAGGGCTCCGTACTGCTGCAACTAAAAGCCTTCTACCAAAATCATCATAGATTCTCCTCCAGAGTTATTTACATGGAGCACATTACTCTGATTAATGTTCCAGTCAGAAAATAATATTGTATGTGGATATCAGCTAAAGGAAACCGCTGACCTAAGACAGGGGAGAGGGGAAAAAAGGTAACCAAGGTAACTGACAAAGTACTTGATCAAGGCTGTGCCAGCAGCTGCACAAAAGGAGAATAACAATAAACAACCTCTTCTAAAGAAACATTCAAATGGTGAGACCTTGCTTCCTACTTAGTACTATGGTTATCATATTGATTTTTCTAAATCTAATAACATCATCCAAATTGAATGTAGTTTGTCAGAGACCTTTTACCATTGGAGGGTATGCTCCACTAAACATTAAAGTTATTCAAGAGATTAATTTATGCACGAAGCAATTTTGCAAAGCATAATAAACATGATCTGAGGTCAGGTCTGATTGGGTTAAAGTCATGAAAGGATGTTTATGAGTCAGTGTCACATTATTGCTTTCCTTTACAAGAACATATGCTTTTTTTCAAGCAATGTCATTTTAACATAATTATCACCTATTCATTGAATTAGATTTCACTTTTATCTTACATAAGACTGTATGTTTCAGGAAGGACGCTGTCTGAGTCTGATGATTCAGATGAACACAATATAGAGACACAGGAGTGGCTCTTGAGAGGCTGGTCATCAGACCAAAGGAATAAATTATTCTATGAACTATCAAATGGACAGACATATGAGTTTACCTGTTATATGTGCAAAATCTGATATGATAAGTAGGGGTGCGCCGATCCGATATTCAGTGTTGGTATCGCTCCAATTTTTTGCCGTAAATGTCGGACGAGACCGATCCAAATCCAATATTGTGCATATACTATTGTGTTATTTTTAAGCCCTACTAAAGTCACAAACACATGATAAAACTCCATAAAGTTTTTGTGCACTATATCAAGTGTTCTGAAGCCGTTACGTAGTTTAATGTGAGGTACAGGGGGGCGTATTACAGAAAATTTCTTATCTTAGGTCTTAACTTAAGATATGATATGTTAAATTAGGATTTTTCGCAAATTCGTATTACAGAAGCAAATCTTAACTTGATTTGTGATTCTTATCCTATCTTACAAAATAGTATCTTATCTCTAGTTAGGAAATCTTAAATGGCATAATCAAGCTCGACAATCCACTCTCGGGTCTGTTACCAAGCAACCAACACTGCTGATGAGGTAAACAAAATAATAGAAGCTACTTCACTGTGAAAATTGCCTTTTGCAAAAAAACGTAAGGCATTAGTCACTTGCACTACAACAAATAATGCTCCGTGACACTTTTGTTGGTCTCTATAATGCTGGTTGCAGTTCCTGTGCTAACTGTAATATGTTGTGCGGCAGTCTGTAATTACTTATAAGTGTTTTGTCATCAAAATATAACCAAGAGTCTTCCTACCATTAAACATCTTTGTTCTTCATTTTCAACTATTAATAAATGTAATACCATTGTCGGACAGCACAGTTGTAAGCGTTTTTTCCGTTGGTTTTCAAATGATTTTGAAGTTAGGACAGCTGTGGGGTTGTCCTAAAGTTAAGACACTTTTTAGGGTTTTTTGTCAAGTTAGGAGGTTTCTGTAATACCCCTTTCCTATCTGTAGTTAAGATAGGATAACGCACTTAGGAAATGCTGTTCTGTAATAGCTTTTGTCCTAAATGTGGTCCTAACTGAAATTACCATGATTTTAAAGTTAGGATCTTTCTGTAATACGCCCCCAGATGAATATTTATGTCAAGTTGATGTAAACTCTTCTCTCCGCTGCAGCTATCTGTCATTTGCTACTGAATTATCCACTAACCTAGTTTATAATAGTATTTTTATAATATATTATAATTATATATGCATGCATTTCTTGTTTTTCGTTACAATAAAGTTGTCTATAATTAGTAGATTGTGTGTAACACAAAAAAGTCATCATCGGGTCACACACATGAGGTATAAAAATTCAACACTGATGAAAAAAAAACAAAAAAACTGCCCAGGTATCGGATCGATATCGGTATCGGCAGAATCTCAGAATTTTTGGTATCGGATCAGGATCTCGAGCCAACCCTAATGATAAGCATATTAACCAAACGTTTGTGTGCTAGCCACACCAAGAAACAAATTAATGGATTAAAGGAATAATTCACACCGAAATGAAAATGCTGACCCTCATTACTCACTCTCATTCCATATCAACAGTCTTGCCTTCAGAGCTCTCAAATTTTCAAAAAACATCAAAAAGATGTGGCTATCATAATGCTCATTTTGTCAAAAGTCTCAAAAGATTCACATGCATCATCCATATATCGTGTTTATATTGTGTTTATTTGGGGTCCTGTTGCAAAGCAACATACTGTATATTGCAAGAAATTGTATTTAGCATTTCCTTTACAGTGACAAACAACCTTTAATACTCAAAAGGGGGAGGAAAGAAGTAGAAGAAAAAAAAAACTAAATATATTCATATATTTTGTTATGTTGCTCATTATGAGGCAGCCTTGTTGTTGCCTGCATGAGTAACTGGTTTAAATATTATATTTTTCAGCTTTTAGTGATTTTGCCTGCTAATGCGTATATCTGGGCTTCTTGTGGACTTAAGTGGCCTTTAAGATCATATATTCATGTCAAAGAAAACAACATTAATGATAATATTTGGGTGGTAGAAATGATATATGAATTTCAAACATTTATCATCACACAAAATGAAATGCATTTTTGAGGGTTTGACAGCATATTCCTTTAGCTTTTCTTACCCTCATATTTTGCATGAGTTTATTGCCTGGTTGCTACATGTAACTCCTTTATTGTTCTCAGGGTGTTTTATTCAAGATACCTTCTGTATCCCAGAGGCGATGTGTGTTTGAGATGAAAGGCAGTGGGTATTATATCTGACAGCTGTTTTTGTCTATCAGAATCAATGGGTTGATGTTCCAGAACTTTCTCTCAATGAAATTCCTGGCATATGTGGCTTCCCTCAGAATGTGATATGCTCCACAACAGACTGATTTTAGAGACATTATGGTGATTTATTTTGTGTGCAGACATTCACATATCAAGCTGATGTTCTACACAGCACCTGTGCTTAAAAAGGCACTGTCATTTTATGAGTTTTAAATAAATGTTGTTTGTATGTTGTAAAGGATTCAGCTTTCTTAAATACTAAAGAATAGCATGGTAATGCTCATTAAAGTTGAACTAAAATTAGTACTCTTTTGCGGTAGTTTTGAAATCTGGATTAAATTAATCAGGGCGCATTCATTTAAATGTGACCATAATGTTGTAATATAAAGTCCACTGTAGGTGAGTCGAGTAGAGGATCCAAGTGCAGTTTTATTGATAAATAACCGTGAACCTGTAACAAGTAGAATTAGGTACTGCTCCTTTAAGGTGGAACACACTCTCTTACTTCCTCACTGATGAGTGGGCAGTTGTTAGAAAGAGTGCAAGCTGTGAACATCGCATGTATGCATGTAAAGCCTGTTTATATTTTCTGTTGCTCTTAGTCTGTTTTATGTCTGTACAGTAACGCATTTGTTAGTCGAATGTTTTTGCAAACTACCCCATGTGTGCATGGGAATTGACGACGCTGGTAATAAAGAACCACTGTGCAATATCAGACACGTGAGTCTCTGCTTACACTTGGCTACAGCTATTCAGACAAGCTATTCGGCCTCCCTGATTAAAGCGTTACAAGTGGCACCCGAACATTTTGTCTCTGGTCTCGGATTGACCCGCTGGAAGTGCCGTTCGAGGATATTATCTTTCGTTTTGGATTTATTTTTTTGCTCACGCTGAAGCTGTAAAAGGATCACGCAGATAATTTGTGCACGGACACGTGAGATTCATTCGGGCACGTGTGATTCATTTCGGATTGTGAAAGGAGTTGTTGGTTCATCAGCATTACAATAAAATCGTTCAAGGGTTTCAACTGGAAAAAATTGTTCTGGTTTTACACAGACTGCAGGATACTAAATGTTTATCTTGTTTTGCGGTTTACCTAGTGACTGATTCATCTGAATCTCACTGGGATTTGAACTGAAATTCCATATTCACGGCATCAACAGAACTGTTCAATAGTGTGTGATGTTTTAAAATACATTTGGAAAAAAAAAACAACGTATCTGTTATAAGGTTGAAAAGATTATTCAGATTCATTAAGAGAAAAATAAAGTGGTTTATTTTTTTCCCGTTGATTTTTCATGCTCTGAGGTTTATGAGCGCAAAGATAATTAAGACAATTTTGTTTCCATCATTGTTGTTATAATGTGAAAGTGGTGACAATTGTTGGCTTTTGCTGAAAACGACATAATTTACTGATTTACCACATTTACTGCATAACAAGCTGGTTTAATATTACCTATACTGAATACAATGGTCAGATATGTCCATGGTTTGACAGATATGACTGACCTGACTTTATCTTTTGAGTCTGAGCCTAGGAGGAGTGCACCAAAGCCGACTGTCTGCCTGGAGACACAGGTTGAGTCGCTCAGGATTGAAATGGAAGTGCTGTGTAAATGCTTAAAGGAGTCCCTTAACCTGCATAGAGGTATTATTGATGATTACACTCAAAACATGTACATGATCACTTCAAACCCCTTACCTACACGGAATGATCCAATGGCCTCTTCCACTCCGAATTCCCAGGACCAACCTGCACACATGCCAAAACCTCCAGCGACAGTCATTGATTACAACGTAGTGCCTTAAAATGCAGCAGGTTTTTCTCAAACTTCTTTACTGCTAAATAGCACAACTTGAGCTCTAGCCTCAGTCTTGAATCAGTCGAAACTTGAACCCTCTGTGTTCAGAGGGGATGGAAAAGTTCAGCCTGAGGATTGGCTTCAGCTTGTGGATGTATATAGAACCTCCTTGGTGCTGAGCGACGCCCAAATTCTTCTCGAATTACCCCACTTTCTGGCCAATGAACCTAGGAAATGGTTTTCAGTATTTAGTGAACACATCACAGCCTGGACACAATTCTGTGTCCTTTTTAAAAGTGTGTTTCTTCCATTGGACAATCAGGAATGCATTTTGAGAGACATCCTTGGCGATGTTCAGGCACCTGATGAGCCTTTTCCAGCATTTGTAGCACGTCTATTGAGCGAATTCAAAAAGTTAAAGTCTCCACCAACAGAACAAGATCAAATTGAACTGATTTGTAAACACGCATTAGAACGATACAGAGTTGCAATTTATTGTACAGACATCACATCAGTCATTGACCTACTGATGTGGGGACATGAGCTCCATTCTGTTCTTGGCCCAAACAGCCGCAGTGTGCTACTGCTACCAATGAAGCAACAAGCATGCAAAATGTACTGCTTTAAATGTTCTACACCTGGTTTCACATCCCGAAATTGTCCAAACTGCATCTTTGTGCCACAAAGGCATTTCCGGGTGTTGCAAAGTAGAGTTTTCAAATGGGAAATGGAACACGAGCTTGTGGTCAGAGTAGCGATAACCAAAGCAATAAAACAGGGGTGAGCAGGAGAATAAATTTGACCAGCAGAAGGGAAACTTCAGGGGAGGGAGGACATTTCACAGGGGCAATCCTCCCTCCAGAAGATAAATATGCCCCAACATTCTCCAGTGTCCAGACTTGAACCACTCTTCCTGAGTCATGTGAAAGACCTGGCTTCTTCTTCATTCTGGAACATCCCAGTCATTGTCAAAGTTAACCTCTACAATAAAGCAGTTGACGCAGCTCTAGCTGTGTAATTCGGAGTAATATTATATCTGGCATGCAAAAACACTCTGAAAAAAGTGCAACCTTGGTTATCGCCTCCGATTCAATTAGCTAACAGAGCAACTTGCAGCCCAACCGGCATTATTTGGCTGAATATTGGATTCCAAGAGAAAAGTTTTTACCATAGATTTGTTATTATCTCTGATCTCACTTCACCACTTATCTTAGGGATGGATTTCATATTAAGACCTGCAGTCAACATTCATATTCCATCCAGGACTGTAACCTTCTGTTACTCCATTGCACCAGAACCTTATGAACTGGCAAGTGAATGGATGGAGATGCCTGGGGTAGGGTGCTTGATGTTAATGTATGTCCACAAATCTGACTTGCGTGGGAAAGTCAAGAAGGCATGCTTGGGACATGAACAAAAAGCTCAGTTCCTTGCCCTAGTGGAAGATTTTTGGTGCATATTTGATGGTCACTTGGGCCATACGTCAATGGCAGAACACATGATCGACACCGGTGATGCGAAGCCTGTAAATTTGCCACCTTACCGTACTTCCCCTGAGAAAAAGCAGATAATTGAAGGCCAGATAAAGCAAATGCTGGAGGAAGGAATTACTGAACTGTCGTCAAGCCCGTGGGCTGCACCGGTCATGATCGTAAAGAAACCTTGTGGAGAACCCAGATTCTGTGTCGATTACAGGGGTCTAAATCAGCTCACACTGAAAGATTTATATCCTCTACCACTGGTGGATAAATCATTAGACTTTCTGTCCCGTGGGAAATTTATTACCACTCGATCTATCTCAGGGGTATTGGCAAGTGTGCGTTGAAGAAAAGTCTAGACCAAAAACTGCTTTTATTTCTCACTATGGTCTATTTCATTTCAAAGTCTTTCCCTTTGGACTCTGCAATGCCCCCGTTACTTTCCAAAGAGTTATGAACACTGTACTCGCTGGCCTGATTTATAAATGCTGTGCAGTGTACTTGGATGACATTTTAATAGCTTCACCGACCTTTGAACAACACCTTGAAGACCTTTGGGAGGTTTTGTTGAGACTACAGACAGCAGGTCTCTCTCTAAAGCTGAGCAAATGACAGTTCTGTTTAAGTGAGCTCATATTCCTTGGCTACCGTGTCACACCAGAGGGTATATCCCCAGACCCAGCAAAAGTAAAGGTGGTGTCTGAGTTCGGAACACCAATGGACACAAAGGATGTCAGAGGATTCCTTGGCCTTACAGGCTTTAATCTACGTTTCATACCTGGCTATGTGACAAAAGCAGAACCACTTTTCCATCTCACCAGGAAAGAAACGCCTTTCTGCTGAAATGAAAGTTGTCAGGCTGCTATGGATTTCTTGATAAAGTGTCTCACGTCAGCGCCAATCTTGTGTTTTCCAAATTATACACGGCCATTCTTCATACACACGGATGCTTGTGACCTGGGTCCTGGGGCGGCCCTAATGCAAAAAGACGACATGGGACAAGATGTTGTGGTGGCTTTTGCAAGCAGAACTCTACACGTGGCTGAGAAACACTACTCAATGCCTGAAAAGAAATGTTTAGGAGTGATTTAGGGTCTAAAGTACTCCAGAGCCCATGTAGAGGGCCTCCATGTGATGGTCTACACAGACCATAATAGCCTGAGATGGCTGCCCAAATCCTTCAGGATGTCTAGCAAGATGGTCATTATGCCTACAGGACTTTGATTTTAGTATTGTACATAAGGCAGGTGTTCAAAACAAGGTCCTGGACGCTTTGTCCCGCAACCCAATTCAATGCGAGGGAACACCAATAGACATTCTGCCAAATTATGCAGTCATTGGGGGGATGGATCTTTGTAGCCTGTCCTCAGTCATGCTGACAAACAAAGCACAGTTGAGGCAACTACAGGAAAATTACCCAGTGGTCAGTGACCTTTTATGTGTCCTTAAGAGTACTGGAAAAGGGGGGGATCAAGTGACACTTTCATGAGCCAAGATGCACATTAGCCAAGCTCTGTGTATGTAACCCGTCTTTTACTGTTGGTCGACTTCTTTTCTTACATTTGGGGTAGTTTTTTTCGTTTGTCGTCGGTCTGGAGACCCACACAGTCGGAAACTCGCTTATCTTTCACCATCATTCACCTCGCCAATTAAGAAGAAAACTAAACCAGCAGCTGCAGCGGGCTGAGCGGACATGGAGGACAACATGGCGATCACTATAAAGCGATTTGAGGACATTTTGAAAACTAAATTAGCAGCAATGCACACCGAATTCACCTCTCACATGACTACAATCAAGAATATGTGCTCTAAAGATGATTTTTTAATAGGGGGACAGAGAGAGCAGTGTAGTATGTGGGACTCACGTCACCTAAGACTGATTGTGATTTTAGGTCACACGTCACTCAAGGTGCGGTTATGAGTATATCAGATGACCAATTCCTATCTCACTTAGTTTAGTGCAATAGTCAAAGACTGGTAATTTGGCAAGGCGGGCGTATTTCCCACAAGCTGTTCAATAATTTGAATTGCACGCATTGGAGGGAGCTGGTCAACTGATTTATCTGAATGATTGGTGGTTTAGCTAGCTAGTAGAGCCTTGGATAATCAACACATAGAAAACACAATTGTAATAAGATAAATGAAATTTATTAACAATAGATATGCAAGAGTAAATACAACAACTAGTGATGATACCAATAAATTAATATGCACCGCTAATAGAGAATAATAGGCAACTAAATATGAAGGAAGATACTGAGTAAATCACAGAAACAAATAAATGGAATGAACACAGAACGGCTGAATGCAATGCTGTTGAGCTGAATGTAGCAATGGAAGAGATTTCTATGGAAATGTTACTTATGGGAACCACTTAATGGCTCTGGTGCAATTAACGATAAATAACTGCATATTTATCTCTGAACAAATAATATAGCTATTATTCGTAATGCTGACCCCAAGTAAATGTTTTCTATACAGGTTAGAGAAACATAGGCTGCAGGTATAAACTAAGCCAAGGTCTTTAGGAAAGAGGTTTGGTAAGTTTATAATTACGTTCCATAGGCGGGTGATCAGTCCGGCGGTAGAGACGTCTTCCACTGGTGATGCAGACTGCGTGCAGTGGGGAGGGCACAGAGTTGCGTTCCGGTAGCCGTCAATGCTGACCTGGAGGATTCTGAACTTCTATTGTGCCACAAAGGGTCCTTGGAGCATGGACCGGGCAGCTGGGTCAGATGGGTCTTCATGGGGTCCTTTGCAGCCTGGCTGCGTCATTGAGGAGCCGTGGGTTTCAGGCAGTGTCTGCCACTGCGGAGGTCTTTTGCGGACTGGGCTTTGCTGCTTTCGGAGCGGCAAGAGTCAGATGGGGTCCGTCACTGCTGGGTCCAACTGAAGGGCAGCCAAATGCGATAAGGAAGGTTTGCTCAGGAGTTGAGTTAAACCTTAGCTGTCTTGAAATCTCCTTCCTCGTCAGGCCAGAGACTCAGAACGTCGTATTTGCTACTGTCTCTCTGGATGTATCAGAGACTCAGAACTTTGGTGTTTTTGTTAGTGTCTCTCTAGATGAAAGACTCAGAAGGGGGGGGAGTGTTCCTGTTGCTCAGAACAAGGAGTGTCTTTTGGGAAGGTACCTTTATCTCTTTATGATGAGGAGGAGATTGGAATCTGGCACCTCTCCGTTCCAGGAATGTGATTGGCCACTTGTGTCCAAGGTGGCCATGATGTTGCCCGCCCTAGTGTGGAACTCATTTGCATACAGTGGAGTACAAAGTTAAACAGTGTCTTAAACATTTCACCCATGCAATATTTCTTTACCAAACCTCTTTCAAACTATTATCAGCATCATGAGGAGCAAAAAGAGTCCAAACATGATAGGAAACTGTTGAACTTATCCATACCATAATATGTTAATAGGCCTGCTTCCGTGAACTGTTGTGTTAACAGTCAATGGCCATCAACATAAACTGTACTTCATCTGTGGATGAAGTGAATCCTTTGCAGTTTGCATCCATTTAAGGTCTCCAAACATGGGTATGAATGGATTTGGATAGATCCGTGTGGCCTTTCTTTGTTTCGGCCACTGCTGTTGCATCCAGAGATCTGGAGTAATTATTATGGCAGTCATTTCCTAAACCTTAGGATTGAGTGTGATGGTCAGGGTCAACCCGTAGTCCAATGAGAAGTCCTCTCTTAGGTGGTCGTGGATGCAGAAGGTCTCCCTTCCTGTCCTGTTAGAGGTGTCTGGCAGTTGTCTTGGCATCTTATCTGATGGTTCTGAACATCTTTTTATGTTCCTCCACCAAGATCCAATCACAGTGGGGCACATCTCCTTCCACACCGGCAGTTAGAGAGGGGCCCTGCCATAAACTGGTCCTTAGAATGCCAGTTTGACTGTTGTTCACTACAGCAGAAAAAAAGTGATCAACAAACACATTAGGCATCTGGATGCCCTCAAACAACAAATGACTGATCTACAAGACCGTGGCAGACGCAGTAATCTCCAGCTGCTAGGACTACCTGCCGATCTGGATCCCATCACTTGCGGGCAAAGATATCGAGATCGAACGTGCGCATCAAGTTTACTCCAGAGCTTCAACTGATCACTCCAAACTGCGAGTGTTTCTCTTCAAACTGTTACGCTACAACGACAGGAATTTAATTCTAAATGAAGCAAGACGCCACGCTCCTGTAAAAGCAAATGACGGTGCAATGTTGAGCTTCTTCCCCGACTTCTCTCCTGCTACAGCAGAGAAGCGGAGCTCCTTCAGTACAATACGGAAGGAATTGAAAGGGGCAGGTCTGCAGAACTTTCTTCAGTATCCAGCTACGCTGAAGATTGTCATGAAACATGGCAAGACCAAACTAATGCACTCACTGGACGAAGTGCGCCAGTTCCTAAGCTCGATTCCCGGTCCTCATTCTCCAAGGATGGACGTGGCATAAGGGTTTGATAATACCAAGTGACTCGATTTCTGATTTACTAATGTAGAACTTCATGTGACAATCGTCTACTGGCAGTTCTTCATGTGGGCTAGGAAACTTGGTATCACTAATGTACAGTTTTCAATGTACATGATGCAATTATTTATGTTTGCTTCCTCGTTATAGAGAGTATACATAGTCTTTTTTTTTTACCCCACTTTATTACTCGTGTGAATTCAAAGTTATTCTGTTCTCTTATAATAGGGCTAATGGCGATGTTCTAGAGAATTGTACTGGCTGTCATGTTACGGTCATTGACTAAGACAGGGGAGGGCGGCAGCCTGGGGTTTTCACCCCAGTCTGTAAAAGTTTTATGGGGTGGGTTTTCTTTATGTTAATTGGTTTTTAAAGGCAGACTTGAGATAATTAATTTGCAGTGGTATTACTTTCTCTCATTCGTTCAGTTCACTTATTTGTTTGATAATAATGACTGAAATTAATATACTAAGTTGTAATGTCAATGGTTTAAATGGCCCCATAAACGTACACGTTTTTTAGAACTATTGCGACGATAAAAGGTTGACATTGCTTTAATCCAGGAAGCTCATTTGTGGCAGGGAGGATGTTGGTCAGTTGCTGGGTTCCTCCACATTTGATGACCAGACGTTTATGGGGCTTGTCTTTGCTTGATATTGTTTCTGTGGAGCTATCTACATCTCGTATTCATGGAGCAAAGGCAGAGACTTTGAGGACCTGGACATTTGAGGACATTGTTCAATTGTTTGTTTCTTCTTTTTGATGTATAATTTATTTTGTATTCATGTATATTAGTTATGTTTCTTGTGGTTGGGTTTGCCTTTAAATAAAATTAAAAAAAAAATTGTTCACAAAAAAAAAAAAGAGTGCTGGAAAAGAAGAGGTGGATGAAAAATATGTCATTCAGGATGGTTTGCTGTATGTCAGAGACTCCAAAGCGACTTGTGTGCTACATCCAATGAAAAAATTTTACACACCCACCTCCATCAGGGGTACTTTGTTAAAATATTACCATGACCACCCTACTGTCAGTCACCTCGGAATTACCAAAACATTGACCAGGTTAAAGTTTTGGTTCTTCTGGACAAAAATGGCAAAGGATGTGAAGAGATATGTTACCTCAGATTCCGTGTGTCAGTTGACAAAGCCAAGTCAAAAGAAACCAGCATGTCTGATGGTCCCAATCAAACCACAGAGGCCTTGGGAATTCGCTGGAGTAGACTTTGTAGGCCCTCTTCCTCGGACACAGAATGGAAATGAGTACATTCTTGTATTTGTAGACTACTTCTCAAAGTGGGTATAAATAAATGCTGTCAGAACAGCAACAGCACAAGTTGCTGTAAGTAAATTACTGAGAGAATACTTTGCCAGCCACGGTGCACCGATTTACCTGATTTCAGACAGGGGCATGCTGTTTGTGAGTAACCTCTTCGAGCATGTGGTGGCCGCTCTGGAACAGAACACAGGTTGACTACGCATATTATCCACAGACAAACGCTACGGAACGGGTGAACCATACCTTGAAAACAGCCATTCATGCATACGTGGGGGAAAAACACACCTCATGGGACAGATACCCATGTATGCGTGGGAATTGACGACACTGATAATAAAGAACCACTGTGGAATATCAGACACGTGAGTCTCTGCTTACACTTGGCTACAGCTATTCAGACAAGCTATCCAGCCTCCCTGATTAAAGTGTTACAAACCACATACAAAAAAAAAAATAATCTAAACTCTGGAATAATCTACCTAACACTGTTCAGGAGGCAGACACACTCTGTCAGTTCTAATCTAGATTAAAAACCCATCTCTTTAACCTGGCTTACACATAACACACTAACACATTTCTATTATTCAAATCCAGGATTGTTAGGCTGCATTAATTAGGTCAACCGGAATTGGGAACACTTCCCATAACATACAATGTACTTAGATTAGATTAGATTAGATTCAACTTTATTGTCATTACACAAGTACAGGTACAGGGCAACGAAATGCAGTTTAGGTCTAACCAGAAGTGCAAT
Source organism: Onychostoma macrolepis (assembly GCF_012432095.1). Lineage (NCBI taxonomy): Eukaryota > Metazoa > Chordata > Actinopteri > Cypriniformes > Cyprinidae > Onychostoma > Onychostoma macrolepis. The sequence continues at coordinate 31,122,390 of NC_081170.1, read as the reverse complement.
AGAAGCAAGAGCAGTATATACAATGGTTGAATAAGTGCAGGACAAGGATATGTACTGAATATATGTATAAATATATATAGAAAGATGGTTATTAATATAAACAGAATTTACAGGTGAATATGTATAGTGAATAAATATACAGATGGCTATTACTATAAGCAGAATTTACAGGTGATATGTACTATCAATATAATATATATACAGATGACTATTACTATAAACAAGGTGTAAAAGTGCAGTGGAAGTGATTGCGTATTACAATTAGACATACGGTGCAAAATGTTAATGTAAGCATTGATAATGTAACAACAGTCGGCAGTGCAAATGAGCATAGTCCAATTTAGGTATGGTAGTGCAAGATACAAAAGTAAACAGTTGTTACTGTAATAAAATTTACATTCAGTAGTGCAAATAAGGCAGATGTGAGGTAGGAGAGAAGAGTTAATAATATATGAGGGAGTGGATCAACGGGGGTTAGAGTTCAGTAAAGAGACAGCTCTGGGGAAGAAACTGTTCTTTAGTCTGCTGGTCCTGGTCCGGAGGCACCTGAAACGCCTGCCGGAGGGCAGGAGAGAAAACAGTCTGTGGGCTGGGTGAGAGGAGTCCTTAAGGATGCTGCGAGCTCGATGCAGACAGCGTTTCCTCTGGATATGTTCGATGGCAGGTAGTGGAGTCCCTGTGATGCGCTGGGCAGTTTTCACCACCCGCTGCAGAGCCTTGCGCTCCGCAACAGAGCAGCTCCCATACCATACTGTGACACAGTTGGTCAGGATGCTTTCTATTGCGCAGCGATAGAAGTTCACCAGGATAGCAGAGGAGAGCTGATTCTTCCTCAGTGTCCTCAGAAAGAAGAGGCGCTGGTGAGCCTTCTTGACCAGGCTGGAGGTGTTGGTTTTCCACAACATGTCCGCCGAGATGTGGATCCCCAGGAACTTGAAACTGGAGACACGCTCAACAGCCATTCCATTGATGTGGATGGTGTCGTGTGTGCCTCTTGACTCCTTCCTGAAGTCCACGATGAGCTCCTTTGTTTTGGTGGTGTTGAGGAGCAGGTTATTTTCAGTGCACCATGTGGCCAGGTGCTGGATCTCCTCCCTATAGGCAGTCTCATCGTTGTTACTGATGAGGCCAATCACCGTGGTGTCGTCTGCAAACTTGACGATGGAATTAGATCCATACACAGGCTTGCAGTCGGAGGTGAAGAGGGAGTAGAGAAACGGGCTTAGCACACAGCCCTGTGGTACACCAGTGTTAAGTGTGATGGATGTGGAGCAGGTGAATCCTGATCGAACATTCTGGGGTCTGTTGGTCAGGAAGTCCAAAATCCAGTTGCACATTGAGGTATTGATGCCCAGGTCTCCAAGTTTGGCTATTAACTTGGTTGGGATGACAGTGTTGAATGCTGAGCTGAAGTCAACAAACAGCATACGTGCATAAGTGTTCTTATTGTCCAGGTGAGTGAGCACAGAGTGCAGTGCCATGGAAACTGCGTCCTCTGTGCTCCTATTGCTACGGTAGGCAAACTGGTGTGAGTCCAATGTGGATGGTAGAGAGTCTTTTAGGTGTTCCAGGACCAGCCGCTCAAAGCACTTCATGACGATGGGTGTGAGTGCTACAGGGCGGTAGTCATTAGGGCACCTCGGACTAGAGTGTTTTGGCAATGGCACAATGGAAGTGCATTTAAAGCATGTTGGTACGGCTGCTTGGGCAAGAGACAGGTTGAAAATGTCTGTAAAAACCCCAGCGAGCTGCTCCGCACATGCCCTGAGAACACGACCAGGGATGTTGTCTGGTCCAGCAGCCTTGTGTGCGCTGATCCGGCTCAGTGCCTTGCAGACATCTGTGGAGGAGAGTATGATTGGTGGGTGGTCAGCTGAGGGATTGAGCTTGGTGGCAGTTTCTCTGTTGTCTCTTTCAAAGCGAGCATAAAAGTAATTTAGCTCGTTCAGGAAGTTGACATCAGTGGCTGCGGGGGTGGAGTGGGTGGGTTTTTTAGTCACTGATGGCCTGAATGCCCTGCCACATGCGTTGAGGGTCAGAGTTGGAAAAGTGTCCCTCTATCTTTAGCTTGTAGCAGTGCTTGGCCTTTTTGATGCCCCTCTTCAGGTTTGCTCTGGATGTGCTGTAGGCTTGTGCATCTCCTGATCTGAAGGCAGTGTTGCGTGACTTCAACAGGAGTCGCACTTCCTTGTTCATCCAAGGCTTCTGATTTGGATATGTGGTGATCTGTTTCTGGGTTGTAACACTGTCAATGGTGATATTGATATGATCCAATACAGAGGAGGTGTAAGAGTCAATGTCTGTGTGAGCGCCACTGGTGGCTTGAGAAGCAAACATATTCCAGTCTGTGTGTAGAAACCTTTCCTGGAGTGTGGAATCTGCCCCCGCAGGCCACACCTTGATGGTCTTCACTGATGGCTTCACACGGTTGATGAGGGGTGCATATTTGGGGGTGAGGAACAAAGAAAGGTGATCTGACTGTCCCAGGTGGGGAAGGGGTGTCGCAACGTAAGCTCCAGCCATGTTTGTGTAAACATGGTCTAAGGTTTTGTTTCCTCTGGTGTGACAGGAAACATGCTGGTGAAACTTGGGTAGCACTGACTTTAAGTTTGAGTGATTAAAGTCACCTGCAACAATAAAAGCCGCTTCCGGGTGATCAGTCTGTTGTTTACTGATGGCTGCGTGAAGTTCTTTCATAGCAAGCTTGGCATCAGCATCCGGGGGAATATAGGCTGCAGTTATAATGGTGGAAGTGAACTCCGCGGTAGATAAACGGTCTGCATTTAACCATGAGAAACTCAAGGTTAGCTGAACAATGACTCCCAACAATAGCAGAGTTTGTGCACCAAGCTTTGTTAATGTAAATGCACAATCCACCACCTCTGGTCTTACCGGAGCCATCTAATGTTCTATCCGCCCGGAGTGTGTGGCGTGCCGCTAGCTCAATAGCGGTGTCCGGTATTCCGCTGTTTAACCAGGTTTCCGTGAAGATTAGGACGTTACAGTTCAAAAGTTTCTCGCTGTGTGTGATGCTGAGTCGAATCTCCTCCATTTTGTTCACTAGCGACCGTACATTGGCAAGGAAAATGCTGGGTAAAGAGAGCCGGTGTGGTGTTAGCCTTAGCTTAGCTCTTAGTCCTCCGCGCTTCCCCCGCCTTTGTTTACGATCTCGACGCCGCCTGCGAGCACTTCCGCCCGGCCGGGTAGGGTGCATAGCCTCGGGTGTCCTAGCGATCTCAGGAAGGAGTCGAAGATTGTCCATAAAAGTGTAGGAAATTCGCAAACCGATATCCAAAAGCTCACAACGGGTGTACGATGTAAAGGCACAACTGTTCTGCACGAACAGGCCTGAGATGAGTAAGAAAAATACCGCAAAATTGCAAAATCTGGAGAGACCCAGAGCCTCGCGATGTACTCGCGCCGCCATCTTGGGAACATATTTACTTGTTACATTGTAAGAAGAATGGCATCTATGCTAATATTAGCCTGTTTCTTTCTTATTCCGAGGTCACCGTAGCCACCAGATCCAGTCTGTATCCAGATCAGATGGTCACTGCAGTCACCCGGATCCTGTCCGTATCCAGCCCAGATGATGGATCAGCACCTAGAGACGACCTCTACAGCCCTGAATGTCAGCGGAGATCAGTACAACTAGATGAGCCCCAGAGACAGATCCCCAGTGAAGACCTTGTCTCCTAGACGGCCATCGGGACAAGACCTCGGGAACCTAGTCCTCAGCACAACCTGCTGGTTCATCTGACCAGAGGAGAACTGGTCCCCCGACTGAGCTTGGTTTCTCCCAAGGTTTTTTCTCCATTCTGTCACCGATGGAGTTTTGGTTCCTTGCCGCTGTCGCCTCTGGCTTGCTTAGTTGGGGACACTTAATTTCCAGCGATATCGTCGACTTGATTGCACAAATACTATTAGAACTGAACTGAGCGGGATGATGACATCACTGAATTCAATGATGAACTGCCTTTAACTGAAAATTGAGTGTTTACTATTGTCTTTTTGCATTACCAACACACTATCTTCCTATTTGATACTGTAAAACTGCTTTGACACAATTGTTAAAAGCGCTATATAAATAAAGTTGACTTGACTTGACAAAATAACAAAAACCATGACATAAAGTAGACCAAACTTTAACTTGACAACTTGACTTGACAAAACTCATCAACAGCAGTTACAACAACAAAGTTAGACCAGAGACTATGTAAACAAGAAACACCTAAAAGTATCATAACAATTAATCATCTGACAAGACAAACTAATTAAAGCATACAACATAAAGCAAAGGATGCACATGACAAGATGACAAGATCACATGAGGGCAAAGGAAAGTCACATAACACAAAACTGATGGTTCTTAGGATAAGAAGGATGTTATGATAATAGGGTATAGTTCCTTTAAGGAAGGTTCTCGTTTATGTTATGCTGCCCCTTTAACCCTTTAAAACCTAAGGGTAAAATAGGTCATTTTCACACATTTTGTTTATTTGTCTGTAAAATTCTAACAGAATGTGCTATTTTTAAGTGCAAGGTGTCTTTTTTTTCAGAAAACAAATGGCTTTCCAAAAAGTACAGTTTTTGACCATTAATCTTGTGTTTTGAGTTTGTGAACAGAATTTAAATAGACAAAAATAAAAAAAAACGGAATATTTTTTTTTATTATTATTTAGAAAAAAAAGAGAAAAATCATGATCGAAATAATCCAACACTTCTTACTTCAAAATTCAACTATAATACATATATACAAGTATTTTTGGGACACTGGGTTGCACAGTTTTCATTCAGGAGGCTTTTTTGTTCATACACGCACACATGTACACATGCATGTACATGCGTGCACCCATTCATTTACATGCGCGGACTCATTATAGCGACGCACACACCACATGTGAAAAAGTCTCACTCAGCCTGCTCCCAAAGTCTCATCAAAAATCATCCTAATCGACTCTTATGCCGTTTACTCCTCCTTGACCATGTTTTTGTTCATTTTGTTTATTATTTTATGCAATAACAAACTCCGCTCCCTATCTCTCCATTCAAATTCTCCTTCCCGCTCTCCGAAATCCGCCGTCATTTGTTGACGGAGCGCAAGAAATTACCGTAATAAGCCATATATTGCCGAAAAGCGCATGTTGTCTGCTATCAGGAGCAATTTGAATTATTTTGATAGTGCAAACGGTAGAAGAGTTATGGTAACATGAATACAGCTTGGTCTGATGTGTCGGCGCCGACACAGCCGGTTTTAAAGGGTTAAGGGGTGTATGTGCGTTGTGAATGACACATCCCCGTTATGCGTTGTGATGCAAGGAAGAAGGTGATAGTAAAGTTTCTCAGTTCAGTTAAGCATTGTCTGGCCTCCATTTATTACATATTTGGCGACGAGGATAAACAACACATTTCAGCTAACGAATCGTATGGGTGGCCGAGAGTGAAGTAGCCCTGCACGGACGGATTATGGCGATGTTCGGAACTGTGGGTGAACTCGTGGAAGAAAATGGTAACTGGCTGGAGTATACGGAGCATTTGGAGCACCGTATGTTTGTGGAAGTGTTGAAGGAGGGCTTAAAAAGATGTCAGGGGCAAGTGTGGAAACTAACCTCTCTCGTTTTCTGTTCCAGTATTGGATTACTCCACAGACTACTACCGGCTTGGCACCAGCAGAGATGTTGCTGGGACGGAAACCAAAATATCACCTGGATTCGCTGCATCCGGATGTTGAGGAGAAAGTGAGGGTCCAGCAAGGGAAGCAGAAAGCTTGGCATGACAGGCATGCGAGAGCACAGAGTTTTCAGGAAGGGAAGACTGTCTTTATCAGGAATTTTGCCAGAGGTCAGCGCTGGTTACCAGGAGCCATCGTGAAAAAAAGCAGTCCCCGCTCTTGTGTCAGATAGTCGGGAGATCCGTCGTAATCAGGATCATCTGAGGAGACGTCCAGCTACAGAGCAGTGGGGTTGTCTTGATCAAGTGGGAGGGTCAGAAAACATGTGGAGTTCTGGGCTGGAAGATGCTCAGGTTACTCAACAACTGCCACCCGCACAGAGCTCTGAGGAAACAGCTGTTCTGGTGCCACTGGGGGCACTTGTGCCTCTTGACAGTGTACCAAACTTCCCTGAGAAAAATGTAGAGACTTAAAGGAGATCAGAATGTCAAAAGAAAGCACCTAAAAGGCTTAATTTGTAGATCATAGTGTAAATGACAGTTTAAAAGCCTGTAATGGGGCTAAAGGGAAAGTTCTGATTTGAATTATGCCGGGCTAATTATGTTCATTCTTAGGGGGGAGAGACTCATTTATGCTATGCTGCCCTTTTAAGGGGTGTATGTGCATTGTGAATGACACATCCCCGTTATGCGTTGTGATGCAAGGAAGAAGGTGATAGTAAAGTTTCTCAGTTCAGTTAAGCATTGTCTGGCCTCCATTTATTACAAAGGAGAAGACGAGGGTCTGAGAAAATGAGCTCTGGCTTTAGCAGGCACTTTTCTCAAAAAAACAAAAACCTGCACCTCTCACACTTCAATATAATACCATGGAACTCAGGGCTTGTTCACCACAGAAACACACTCATAGGAGTTCAGGAAGTCTCTCTTGCCTTCCCCACTTGACCGGTGACTAATAATATGTCTCTCAATGCCAATTACTGAAATGTGAGACAGGTTTTAATTCTATTGCATGTGACCTACAGTTCTTACCCAATGCTTGCCCCCACTTCCATCCCAGGAGGTAATAACAGAGGGTGAGACCCATCTGAGGAACAGTACGCATCATTCCACTCACTGAGATCACCCACAGCCCTCCATCCACTGGATAAGTATTTTGAGACAAATGACCTATAATATTCCACCAGACCCAGGAACCAGCCCCATCTCACCCCCTTTTTGGTCTTAGGTTTTGGGTAATCACTGCAGTCTTACTAATTTGGAGACATACTTGCCAGAATCCCTGGCGATGTTGCTCAGTGTTGCAGCTGAATTTCCTGGTTCATTCAGTTCCGGAACAGCTTGTGGTCCACTTCCTGTGCTTGGACAAGGGTTCAGAACTGATGTTCTTGATCTTCCCTCAGTTCCAGGAGTGGGCATGGAACATGGTAGGGTCTAGGACGTAGACCATGGAATGGAAGCATACCTAGACCATGTCATGGAGGTGAACCTAGAACATGGAGCAGTGAACGAGACAACAGAATGCTTAGCAGTGGATGATACCATGGAGGATCAGGTGACAATGGTGAAGCAAGTGAAGATGGGGATCACCAGGGCAGAGCCAGCAGAGAAGATAAGCACCATGGTGAAGCTGGCAGAACATGGCACCACAGAGGAGCAGAAGACCCCTGGGAGTTAGGAGGCCATGGCAGAGAAGAAAACCACTGGAGATCAGACAGTGGAGCAGAAACATGGAAGGCCTTCCTAGTGATTACAAATCAGGCATGGACAGCTTCCATGGCTGTGACATGTCTAACTTGTCAAAACTTGACTATAAGAGGCTAGACTTGACCATAAACAGACTTGACAAAACTCACTAACAGTGGGTTACAACCACAGAGCTAGACTAGAGACTATAGAAACATGCATGCTATAAACACATACAAACTAATGTCTAACAAGAAACACCTGGAAGTAATCATGACAAGTAATCATCAACACCGCAGACCGGGAGACCCAACAGATCCCCGACATAGAGATCAAGCCTGTGCCCGTGCCTGTGCCCATTATGGAGCTAGAGACAGCAGCCACATCCGTCCCAAAGACGAAGCCTGAGGGCCCCGGATGACCAGGTGAGTGAGCCGGCCATAACATCCGTGTCAGTGGGGGTTTTAGTGGAGCTGGACACAGAGGAATGGCTAATAGACTTGGAAACGGGAGTAGTGCTTCCCGCTAACCTTCTCTGCCACTGGTCCCTTCCTGCACTGTCTTTGTTGTTGACTCACAGTCTTCATTGTCACCAGTCACATCCAGCATCCAGAGTCTTTGTCAACACTTATGTCACTCTGCACAGAACATTCTGTCATCACCAGTCTTATCCTGCAAAGATAATTGTTTTGCCCTTTGGCTCCTCCACTGCACCTTATCCCTCCACCTTTCAGGCTTTGTTGGGCTCCTCTTTCTCTCTGGCTCTGCCTCCATCCTCATTTGCACCGTCATTGCCTCAGTCCTCTGGCACCCAGGCTCCATTTCAGGCGCCACTCATTGCCATGCCTCTACCTCGGTCTTCTGGAACCTCATCATCACTTGGTCTCTCCAATTCTGCAGGTCTGCCTGGGTCTCCACATCCACTTGCTCCACCTCGGTTGGTTATGTCCCTGGTGTCACCTAGTTCTGATGACGACACAGCTTCACGAATGGCCAGATTCACAGATGACAAGAATCACATTTGTTTCCTATTTATTCTAACACCTTTAGTTCAGTCAGGACCACTTTTGTCAAAGTATATTTATTGCAATTATATTGCATACAATTAGTGTTGCCGGTATGGTTCTGTTCTGGGCAAAACTCCACACTCCTGACCATGCTTGGACAAAGCAGGGAGAGCAGCAAGTTAAACCCCCCCTGGGGTCCAGAACAGATCCAGTATATGCATACATAATTACAATTCACAATTACATGAGTTGTAGAAATACAAAAAAACATGATAGAGAATGCTTGTGATGAAATGAACTGCATATGGAAAATAAACAAAAGCCAGATTACAGGTTCAGTTACGTGGAATTGGGGTTGGAGGAGGGAGTTTAAATTGTGAGCAGCAATGCAATAGAAGAGATGCTGAAGAATGGGAATTTAAATAGGCCGCAGTGATAGGTGTCAAGACTAGATTGGTACAGGGTACGGGGATGGCACCAAAGGGACAATCGATGCACCCACGGTGGTGCAGTGGAAGGGAGTAGAGCTGGATGGTGCAGAAAGCATTGCGTTTTGACCCATCTTTGCAGAACTCCTCAAGTCCCCAGGGGACTAGCCAGAGATGCGTGGAGAGACATTGCGTCTCCCAATCGCAGTATCTTGGCCGCTGGTAAGAGGGGGCGTCGCGGGCGAGAGTGAGGAGGCAGTGCAATCCACACTGTCATCCCACGAGCCTGAGAGCCTGGAAGAAAAGGAAATTGCTCTTTCTTTGACAATGGTGGAACAGAATAAAATGATTCTCCACCCGGCCCTCCTCCGGGGGAAGGAGCGACGCTGTACGCGCCGTCTCCTGAGAAAGAACAGCTTCCCACATCTCCGGGTTGCCCGTGTCAGTGTCAGGGCCGCTTTATCGCCTCCCTGGACCATTTTGGGGCTGGGACACAGGGGGTGCCGCGCTCCTGCGAGAGGCTCGACGCACCGGCCTAGGTGACGAATCAGCATGGGGTGGAGTAGCTCTGGAGGACACAGGAGGGTGCTCACGGCGATGAGCAGACTGGGGCTTGGCCCACGGCAGAGCAGTGGCAGATGGTGCATCACGCCGGGGCAAGATGTTTTGGATGGCCTCGGTCTACTTCTGTACTGCTGAGAACTGCTGGGCACAGTCTTCAACAGTGTCGCCGAACAGTCCAGCCTGGGAGACGGGAGTGTCCAGAAAGCGCACTTTGTCGACATCACTCATCTCAGCCATAGATGGTGCTCTTGGGCCACAAGTGTGGACATTGCCTTCCCGAGGGACCGTGCTGTGACTTTCGTTGCGCATAGGACGAGGTCAGTTGCCGAGCGCAGCTCCTGCATCAACCTCGGGTTGGTACTACCCTCGTGCATTTTAGTGCCTTGGCTTGGTGTACTCACAGGATATCCATGACATGCAGGGTAGAGGCGTGACATGCAGGGTCAGCTTAGAGGCTTTGGACGGGAGACAAGGACAATTCCTCCAAGTGGGATCGTTTTGTGGGCAAGGTGCACATTCATCCACTCATCTCCGAAGTAAAAATCTGAAGAGTGGATGCACCTGTCGCCTGTTTATACTCGTATGCACGGGGAGTGGCTCATTAATGCAAAATCCACTTGCCAAGATTCATTGGCGTTTCCTCTTAAAGTCAGAGATGATTAGGACTCCCAAGTGAATCCCCTAATGTCGTCAACAACATAACTCGAAGTGACCAACAGATAGGGAACCATGACTTCAGCCCTATTCGGACAGGACTAATTCTGCATTCACACCATGTCGTAATTATTGTAATTTCGAGATGATAACACTGATGATGACATTCTACTTGGAGCTGTTCACATCCTTGGACTCAGAACTATCGCACTATCAATGAATCTGAGGTGGTCAGGTGCTACAAGTTGTAGCTCTCAGAATTCCCAGTTCTCAAGTTCCAATTACGAGTTCTACGAGAATGCAGATGCTTTTTACAAATTGGTATCTTGTAATTATGGTAATTACGATATGGTGTGAATGCACCTTTATTTTCTAAACAAAGTTTGAGTTACAGTTCTCATCACCTGCCGTCTGTGATTCCACAGATCGATTCGGACTGGACTAACATCTCCTTGTTTATTAAAGAGGTAGGAGGATCTGTTTTGTAAATCTGGCCATTGCTGAGATCACATGCTCTGTATGCGTGCATGTTGTATAGTCCTGTGGATTGATTACCATTACAATAACCACCATTTTACTACAAATACCATGATTTAGCTATATGGTAAAGAAAAACCATAGATAAATAGCAGCCTTTTCCTTATATGAAGTCATCGCATCACTTCAGAAGATTGAGAATATAATGGACAAACTAAACTGACTAATTTTATTATACTGTTATGCAGTTGTAATTCTTGGAGTCTTAGTATTAAAAAAAAACAAAAAAAAACATGGTTGTCATAGTTAGACTAAGGTAACCACAAATTATTATTTTTTTTCTCAGAATATGTTTGCCATTCAGAACCGTGACTATTAACGTGCTGAGGGTTTGATTGAAGACTTCAGACTAAAGTGAGAATTCCACCAGAGCCAAGTGGTGTAAGACAAAACTCAATTTTCCCAAATGAGACTATACTCTGAGTCTATGCAAATGATAAACTAGTTCTTGCTGATTAAATGGATTTGGTAAAGAGACCTGACTAAAGATATATGCTAACTTTGAGATTTAATTACAAAAATAAAGATGAGGTTGAGGTGAAAGATTATGGAAGAATTGTTGAAGAATCGAGTCAGTGTGTGTGTGTGTGTGTGTGTGATTGACTGGATTAAATGAATGCTATTTCTAATCTTTTGTTTAGACTGCTATTACACAAGTACGCACACATATAATGTATAATAGCGGTTAGATGTATAAAAGTGGTGTAGGACCTCAACAAACGGACACACAAAATTAGTGCGAAAACAGCACAGTCCTTAAAAGAAGTCCTCTACCAGCCATCTGCGGTCATGAGACTAGTTAACGATTAATCTCAGACCACCGTTTGACCTGTTTCCTGTCAGCGTTTTCTCATCCACTCAGAGGGATGATAATGACTAACTTAATCAGGAAAAACAAAGCTCCTGTGTTTTAAAGAACTGCAAGAGTCTTTCTTGCAGCCCGTGGAGCAACCACGTGATTTAATCAAGATATAGGGATCCATACATTTCAAACAGGAAAAGGACCATTAAAGGAACTAATTGCCCTCAGGCCGCCAAAACCACGAGATCTGTAACATGACCGTCGGACGACTCCCGCGTGCTCTGTCTCCAACTTTTCTCTTGCAACAAAAGAAACACTAACTTACATAAATGATCTCCAAAGACAATCATTTATTTCCATTGCCATTGAAGCAAGTGTATCAACAAATAACATGTTTGATGTCTTACATATATGCTTGGTGTTTTATGTTATGCGTGGTGTGCTATATTTCGATCTTTACCTTATAACTTTCTTTTGAATAGATTGCCATGTGTAGTATCATGTTAAAGCGTATTTCAAATGCAGGAAGTTGGAATTAATGTTATGTCGATATTCAGTTTCATATGAAGGGTGAATACTTTTATAACCATTTATTAGAAATATCCCTCACATGATGGACGAATCATTATTTTAATATATGCACGGAAAGAAGCCGTGCGGGGCATGGCTTCGCCCTGTACAGACAATCTGATTGGAAGATGCGTTTAGTGGGTGGACAGAATCCAGCCCGTTAAAACTCCGTGACACAAAGCTGTTGCTGCTGCTGCTGAAAACTGGGCTGCTGGAAAACCTTTGCTTGCTGGAAAACCTTTGCTGCTGGAAAGCCTACAGCCTTAACATCAGGTTGACCATCCAAGACTTCAACACTATCGACTTCTGACAAAGAAACTTGCAAAGCCTGCAGCGTAAGGACTTCAAAGCCTTGCCATTTGCGCGCGGCCAGGAAGCCACCAATCCAAAAGGGATTCCCCGAGTGACGTCACGCAACAACGACACCGCAGCCGCAAAATCAGCTCCGGGATTCCCTCAAGCAACCATACAGAGAGCCAGTTCAGCCTTCAAGTCAACTTAACGCAAGTAACCAAACAAACCATCTCTATTTGCTGAGCTGATGTGAATTAATCTTTAAGAGTAAAGTCAAAGCCTCTGTTTGTGACTCCATCGGGTCGTAGAACCTTAAACTTTCTTCAAATCGCAACCCTCTTGCCAGAACGTGTGTATGTGTGTGTGTTTGTTTTGTGTTAGTATTGTATCATAGAATAGCAAATAAACTCTCGTTTCATTTATAATGAATGGTCTGGTGCTGTGTTTTTCAAGTTTGAAACTATTTGCCAAAGATCGTGTTACCTGTTGGTCAACATTTCCCAATGGATTCTGTATTATTATCGTGGCCACGAGATAAACAGAATTGCTAAAATATACTGGTTTAATGCTCGCTGGCTCGAGTCGTTAAGAAAGTATAAATTATACGTTTTGATTAATACCAATTAATCAGATCCAGCGAATCTCTATGATTTGATTCCCTAAAGCTAAAATTCAAAATAAAAGCTTCAATAAAGAGCTAATTCAAATTCATTACAGTGGTTAGATTTGCAGTTCACAATGCCAAAGCTGGACAAGAGACTTGATTTAAGCATTTAGGTTTACCATGTGTGCTCTCTGGATGTGTGGTGAGCAGCTTTAATTGGACAATAGGCTTCCCCATAGGGCATGGAAAAACTGTGCATGAACAGTTTATGAAAGTTGAAAATAATAAAATAAAGATACTTAATTAGGAGCATTCAGGGCAAAAGACATCAATTTTGCATCAGTGATTTCAGAATTTCCTCCAAAAGGGGAGGGGAGGACTGAAGAGACTAGTATGCTGTTGAAAAGGATACACTATACCAAACGTGAAAGCTCACAATGAAATAGCCAAAAAAACCAAAAAACTCTGGGTACATTTCGGTGCACTTTTCAGGAGACACTTTCTCAAGAAGCATAAAAACAATATACTTTATACAATATACTCTCCATCGAAGATGCAAGCTTATTAAACAGTAATGGGTATTTTGGCTAAATTACATTGCGTTGCTTGTGGCAAGTTTCATGGCAGTCTCAAAGTGAAATTTCCAGCGACTGGCTCTAAATAGCATGTTCATTTTTCTCAGAAACAGTTTACATGTGACTGTGACAACACTTTATTACATTTGTTAATGCATGTATCACGACAATTCGGAAATAAAATATCCGGTGAGTGGCACTTAAAGGTTAATGCTCTGTTCTGTTTTAAATTAACGTACCCCCTACACAAAACCCAACACAAAATTTGAGTGTGAGCAAAAGCAAATGTAAGAGAAAATTGCATTTGCTGAAGCAGGTATGCAGGTTTAGATTCATTCTAATAGACTTTAAAGGGTTAGTTCACCCAAAAATGAAAATTCTGTCATTAATTAACTCACCCTCATGTCTTTCCAAACCCATAAGACCTTCGTTCATCTTCGGAACACAAATTAAGATATTTTTGATGGAATCTGAGAGCTCTCTGACCCTCCATAGACAGCAATGAAATTACCACGATCAACGCACAGTAATGCAGCATCGGTAGGACATCGGTAAAATAGTCCATGTGACATCAGGGGTTCAACTGTAATTTTACAAAGCGACGAGAATACTTTTTGTGTGCAAAGAAAACAATAACAACACAATTTATCCAGAAGTCCTTCTCCCTGAGTTACCGTCTTCCGCCATTTTGGAGAGTACCCCAGAACGTAATCAACGTAATGAGCATCGTTTACATTCAGCATGCGTGCGCTGTCTACTGAACGTAAACAACGCTGATTAAAAAGTCAATATATTACAAAACTATTTGCACATTCAATAAACAAATTAATCTTCCTAATTGTTTTTTAATTATATTGGTTGGTCAGTAAACTTGGATCGTACTAGCAAACACACTGTGCGATGATCATGCTGTATTGCAGGCTATCTTTGGTCAGAAGACCGTGACAACGGGCGTCTTTAAACCTCTCTCACTGTATGACACAGGACCACCGATTAGGAGCCATGATCACAGAAATCGCCACAATTGTTTCAGGATGCCAATCTTTCGTCTGGGACAGCCGAAAATTGTGCAGTGTGTTTAGGGCTTAAGAAACATCTGAAATGTGCAGTGGTAAGGGCCTCCAGGACAGTTTTGAGAAGCACTTCACAACACAATCATATGTGACGCATGCTGGCGAAATGAGACGAAGTGCGCACAGACTAATTTTGAGTTACAGGCAAAAAAGTGAAAAATGTTGATTTTGGTCGAATTTGAGGTTTTCACCAAGAATGTGTTAATTAAGCCCTTGTCTAGTGATCCCAATGCTCCAAATAGTATTTAAACATCTAAAATGATTTTTATTTGTATGTTTTCTGGGGGAGTACCTATTCTCCGCTCGATTTTCACGCTGCCTCTCATCCGAAGTGCATGCATAATGGTGCTTCCAGTGTTTTAACAAATAATGCTACCTATCAGATTATGCTACCAACACTGTATTTTTATTACTACAAGGGTAAGTTTAGGGCTGGGGTAGGTGTACATGTTAATAAAGCCTCACACCACATTAATATCATGCTCAAAGCAAAATCTGATAGGTAGCATTTTTCGCTGTCGAATTATGCTACCATCTGTTTTAATGGGATGTAGCAAAATCTGACAGGGTAGCACACATCGTCAGAACACCGGCAGCATGCAATCCCGATAAATATACACATATACACAGAATTACAGTATTTAAATATTCACAGAAACATAGTCAGTTATGTCTTAAGTGAATGTATACTATCTTAATATAATGTAAATTAAAAAAATATATATATACAGAACAGGCTGTCTGTCTCATTAATGTTAGTCTAACAATAAAAGAAAGAGGGAATCACTCGCTGCTCTTGATTGAGCTGCTTTTGTAGTTTTAATTATAATTTATTTGTAATGAACATACTAAATTAATTTTTAAATTTGATTATTTGTTTTTCTTACTTGAATACTTTTGTTTAGATGAAAAATGAAGAAAGTAATACACTACATTTGTTTCTTTCTTATATTTGTTCTTCTTTGCATCTGTTCTTATTCATAACAACAAAGATCAAATTAATAAAAGCTATAATGTGATTATTAATATAGTAATGATTATTAAGAAAAGAAAAGATGCAATGTTGCTAGGAGATTTTTGCTTTGGAACCTTCAGAAAACCTTAACTCGATTTTTATCGAAATGGACTTTGCTGACTCTATCTACTTCAAACAGGTGTAGCTCAGTCTTTTTTTTTTTGTCCGATTCCAACAACTCATGTATCATTTAATGGAGAATGTAAAAACGGGGATGTAACAATAAAATAACTCATTTTTGAAAATTTGCTCATTGTGACTCATTTTACCTGCACAGGTCACATATTATTAGCATGTGACAAATTTACCAATGGACTTTAACCACAAATTTCCCAATTGTTTCTTAGTAATGGAACAGATTGTGAATTGAACATTCCTTAAAATTACTGAATAGCTCCTATACAAATCCTAGAAACTAGGATTTCAGTCAACCTTTGTAAGCACTTGAACTCACAGTCTTAACAAGCAGACTTGGGTGCTTCTACTGCGAGTTCTCTCAAGTGCTGAGCTTATTGACATATGTTGTCACTTACAGTTTGTTGATTCTCATTTTGTGATATGATCTTTAAGCTGTTTTCAGGACTGCCACTGGAAGTGCACCCCCAACGTCAATAAACTCCTACAAGTGTAAGCGCCCTCTCACCAGTTATGGTCCACTCGATCTGCTGAGACCATCACAAATTTCATTAAGCAGCTAAGAATACACCTCTTCAGCATACATCACCTTTCAGGAAACTACACACCAAGGCACTTACGCCTTTTTTTCTGCATAGGTGAACTTCTGCTCTTTTTGGTAATCAACATTATCCCTCAAATGATGCCAAAAGACCTTATCTTACACTGACACCAGAATATATATATATGGTGTGTGTTCACGGTGCGTGTGTATTCACTGCTGTGTGTGTGCACTTAGGATGGGATAAATGCAGAGCACTAATTCCGAGAATGGGTAACCATACTTGGCCACATGTCACGTCACTTTAAGATATATATATATATATATATATATTAGTGCCGTGAAAAGGTTTTTGTCCCTTCCTGTTTTTTTGGTTTTGTTTTGCTTTTGTTTTTTTGGCATATTTGTCACACTTAAAAGATTCAGATCATCAAACAAATTTTAACATTACACAAATATAATGCAAGTAAATAAAAAATGCAGTTTTTAAATTATGATTTAATTTAAGGGGAAAAAGCTGTCCAAACCTACTTGGCCCTATGTGAAAAATGAATTGCCCCCTCCTGTCAAATCATTAAAGAACTGTGATTAACCACATTATTTTAGAAAGCTGAGTTAAATTTCACTAGCCACACCCAGGCCTGATTACTGCCAGACCAGTTGAATCAAGATATCACTTAAATAGAACCTGTCTGACAAAGTGAAGCATGCTTAAAGAGCAACACATCATGCCGTGATCTAAAGAAATTCAAGAACAGATGAGAAACAAAATAGTAGATGTATCTGTCTGGAAAGAGTTATAAAGCCATTTCTAAGGCTTTGGGACTCCAGCGAACCATGGTCAGAGCCATTATCCACAAATGGAGAAAACTTGGAACAGTGGTGAACCTTCCCAGGAGTGGTTGGCCTACCAAAATTACTCCAAGAGCGCAATGACGACTCATCCAGGAGGATGAGTCACAGAACATCACAGAACCCAGAACAGCATGTAAAGAACTGCAGACCTCACTTGCCTCAATTAAGATCAGTGTTCATTATTCAACAATAAGAAAGAGACTGGGCAAAAACAGCATCCATGGGAGAGTTCCAAGGCAAAAGCCACTGCTGACCAAAAACAACACAAAAGCTTGTCTCACATTTGACAAAAAATAACTTGATTATCCCCAAGACTTTTGGGCAAATATTCTGTGGACTGATAAGACAAAAGTTGAACTTTTTGGAAGGTGTGTGTCCCGTTACATCTGGCGTAAAACCAACACAGGATTTCATAAAAAGAACATCATACCAACAGTCAAACATGGTGGTGGTAGTGTGATGGTCTGAGGCTGCTTTGCAGCTTCAGAACCTGGATGACTTGCCATAATTGATGGAACCATGAATTCTGCACTCTATTAGAAAATCCAGAAGGAAAATGTCCAGCCGTCAGTTTGTGACCTCAAGCACACTTGGGTTATGCAGCAGGACAATGATCCCAAACACACCAGCAAGTCCACCTCTGAATGGCTCAAGAAAACAAAATTAAGGTTTTGGAGTGGCCAAGTCAAAGTCCGGACTTAAATCGAATTGAGATGCTGTGGCATGACCTTAAACAGGCCATTCATGCTCGAAAACCCTCCAATGTGGCTGAATTAAAACAATTCTGCAAAGAGGAGTGGGACAAAATTCATCCACAGCGATGTGAAAGGCTCATTGCTAGTTATCGCAAATGCTTGATTGCAGTTGTTGCTGCAAAGGGTGACACAACCAGTTATTAGATTTAGGGGGCAATTACTTTTTCATGTAGGGCCAGGCAGGTTTGGACAGCTTTTTTTCCCTTAATAAATGAAATTTATTATTTCAAAACTGCATTTTGTATTTACTCGGGTTATCTTTGTGTAATATTACAATTTGTTTGATATTCTGAATCTTTTAAGTGTGACAAATATGCAAAAAAAAAAAAACAACAATAAAAAAACAGGAAGGGGGCAAAAACCTTTTCACGGCACTGTATGTGTATATATATATATAATATCAAAGTGCTGAAGGTCAGAATGAGCTGCAGTGGAAAAAATGTACACAACACAAGTTGTTCAAAACATGGGCACAAGGAGCTATTAAGCAAAAAGTTTAATGTGGGCAGATTGCCATCAATCATGCTGAGTGATTTGCTGTGTAATTAAAAAATGCTGTTATATTTACATAAGTTTTCATCATTACTTATTGTACCAAAATAGTGTATATTACTGCTTTGAAGAATATGAACTAGTGTATTTTGAGTTAAATAAACCCAAAGGGGCGTTTTAGAAGAGCACTGTGCTCTTATTAGTAGATTGATCAAACTTTAAGAGTTGAGAATACATTTGAATTTCAGACTTTTAAAAATGGGTTTCAGAGTGCAAGTTTTTGAAAATAATACCAATATCGTCTCTGCGTAAATTACAAACGATGCAAATTTGTGAAAATGGTGATGTCATGTGAATGTGTATTACATGTTTGCGTAGTGTTTCTTTTCAAAGTGACATCGCGATTACTGGCATTCATAATACAGTGTTTTAAGTAATTTCCGTGGATCCATGTGAAAGGGATCGTTTTGACAACATTGTTGTTGGTACGCAAAAACGTGAAGGAGATTTTTTTGTTTGTTTGTTTGTTTTTTTCTGTGTTTTGCACACCATTGTCGTGTAAATGCACCCTTCGTGTTCTTGAAATATCCGGCATGAAATATCTGACATGAATAAATATCAAAAATCGATATGTATGTATATTAATATTAATAATTTATATTTAATCATGCAATGCTGGAAAGTTTTGACAAACATTATTTAATAAATGAGTCCAACTGAACCATTGTATGCCTATACAGAAGTTGGATTTCAAAAATAAATCATATAAGAAATATTCACTTGAGACAAAGTGTGACGACTAGCCTGGTCTTCCCTATATTTTATAATCAGTTGTGTACTCAAACACCATGCAATATCTCAATAAATTGCAAAGTCTTATGCAGTGTAAGGATGTAGTGTCATGCAGGGACTAGCTGTCAGAATATTTCATGCTTCATGCATATTTTAATATAGTGAACATAGCATGTTAATTTATTCAGTGTTGAGCCATACTGCTAACGATATATATATATATATATATATATATATATATTTCACAGAATCGCCAACAGTCTAAGGTGAATGAGCAGGATTTATTTGCAGACCTTGCAGTTGTATTAAAACTTTGCATATGCCTTGCATGCATCCTTCAGATGTGTTAGCTAATTGTCATTCTGTGAAAACATGGAAGCTCATTATCAAACCCTGAGGCCGTGAACGGAGTTGAGAGAAATGGGCCACTTCGTTTGCATAATATTTACCCTAATGGTTTTTCCATTAGGATAAAACTATCATCTGCATAGTAAAATGGATTTAGGAGGCAAGGATTTTATTTTATTTTTTTTATCTAGCCAGAGACACTGTCTCCTGAAGGATTTTTTTTTTTTTTTTTTTCAATCTGGATGGGGAAAATATATATATGCTCATATTTATTTAATTTATTCCAAATATATTTGCAATCTGTTAATATTGGTGGGATTTAATACAAATGAGCACATTCTCTTGCTAATCCCAATACATTTAATTGTAACCTGTTCTTCTGCATGCATTCATCCTTTTCTTAGACAGATTTGGAAAAGCAGAAATAGTTAAACAGCAGTTTATTGGAGAAAACTGAATGATAAAATCCATGATTAAATCTGTAGGATTTAGGATAGTGTTTTTCATAAGGGAACTTAGGGAACTAGCTTTTTTTCATCTCATATAATATATTTAAACTGCTAACTAGCAACCAGGAAATCTAGTTGGATGCCAGGAAAGATTTGATATTTAATGTAAGTGGTTTTTCATATGTTTAGCTTCTTTATGTTCAACATAGGCATATTCACCATGGCTGGGCTGTTCATTTGGATTTGTTATACTATTTGTTGTATTGCTGATAAACCTGTATATGTTCACAAAAATGTTCAAAGATGTTTATATGTTAGTTCATCCACAAAATAATATTTGTATGGCTTTTTTCTGCATTTAAATTTTTTTTTAATTATTATTATTATTATTTTTTTGTAAAGTAATTTCTGAAAAATCTGAAATACATTGCTCTGGGTACATTTCATTGAACTTTTCAGATGACCTTAACAGACACTATAAGCTACCTAATTTGTCTGTGTTTCAGATGCAGTTTCATTAAACAGCACAGTGTCATGAAAAAAAAAAAAAAACCACCATGCTTGTGGTTACAAAATGACATCACTGCGAGAGCTCCACATCACAAGTGCAATACCAGGTGAGCTACCAAGCAAGTTTACTATGTCAGAAAAGCCATACAGATGCTGGTTATGTGATGCAATCATTAAAATGTATTTGCTTACAAATCATGCACCATGACAAATGTGTTTTACAGTCATAAAACAGAATTGTGCTAGAAACTGCAAAAAATAATTTTTAATAATAGGGGTGTGCAGCAAAGCCAGTATTTGTATCTGTAACAATCACAAAATTATTCATATCTGTATCTGTATTCAGATAAAACCGGAAGTGGGCAGAGCTTGAACCGGAACTTTGTAAACTTGATAAGACCGTTATTTCTATGGTTTTACAGCCTATCTTTTTTCGTAGTTTTCACTGAACAAATATGCTGTGTTTAACTAAAAAATAATATATATATATATATATATATATATATATATATATATATATATGATTATAACATTTATTTAAATATCTTCTAACAGTCGGAGCTGATACCCTTATAAGTGCTTGAGATGTAGTGCGGTTGTGCTTGAACAGCAAGTTCGAGTCCCAGCTTGGGGACCTTTAGTGATCCGATAAATATTTAAATATCTTCTAATTAAAACAGTAAGGGTTCATATGCAGTTTAGAAATATGGAAATTAATTTACGTTTTTTGAACTTCACTAAACAAATGTGCGTGTGCCACGCAAACCAGCAAAAGATAAAGAATCAAATATGTAGGCCTAGTAGAAAATGTATCTGTATATAAGTTGATTATTAGCCTACTCTTGACAAAGAGCTGGTTTGGTTTTTGAGAGACATAGACGAACAGACACGGCAATGCAGCTGTTTGATTGGTGATTGTGCTGTGCTTATTCCATTAATTTGTGTATCATATCGTAGCCTATAAGATTCAAATCATTGCCTTTTAAATATACACAAATAATAGAATGTGTATGATGTATTATTTTAGGTAATATTACTCTTTCCAAGCTCTGATTTCTGAGAGATGCACGGTGGCCACAGCAATGTTTGATTTGCGCTCATTCATAAAGTTTACATTCATTCACTTCACACACTCATTATTGCGTGACTTTAGAGGTTTGTGTAAAATATCGCGCTGATCCTCTGGCTCACCTGTGAATCTAGAAAGCACCAGACTGTGCTGCAGCCTCAGCCGAATATTCGGGCAGAATTATTCGTTATCCGTTATTCGTTTTTGAAGCCATAAGGTATTCGGCTTCGGGCACACGTATTTAATAATCAATAATATGCTCCTGTAATCCTAATTTGTGTGAAAAGGAACAAAATGTTGTTGGTATTTTGTTGCCTTTAGTATTCATTTCACCCACAAACTGTGAAATTTATAGGTAAGGTTTTTCAATTTTGCAGAAATGTAGCCACAGTAACATATTTCCAATGAGCCTGGGTCATGTGTGGATATTTGATATTTGCACAATAGTCTGGAAAAAGTTTCTGGCGAATTTCAAATTATATGTTAATAATTTATGTCGGTGGAGTTCGCTTTAAGTAAACAGCACTTTATCTATAGTCATGTCACATCAATTCTTGATACCATTCCATAAGTATGATGCTTAAATATCAGTAGGCCTTACATGTTTTTCTTTTGTTTTACAAATAAGGTAGGCCTACACATAAAGAAAAAAATAAATAAAAAGTATATATATATATATATATATATATATATGTTTTGTTGTAACCATCAGAATACCACATATTCCTTTGTAGTGGCATCAGTTGCAGTCGGACAAGCTCACTCTGCTGGTAGATTAGTAAGTTTGTGCTTATTTCTGTTTGATGGTTGTAGTGGTATACAGAAATTACACATCTTATCTTTGTATTTCACATAATTAAATTCAAGAATACGGCAAGGAATGCATTATGTAGACATTTTAACTGTACACTATGTTTCTGGATACAATAAAATTATGTTTTGATTGTAAGGTTGGACTGTTTACATTATTGCCATCATGCAGCATGGTAAAAAAACAAGTGTAACACATCTCACACTTTTCCCCCCCTTTTTTCTATGTCTTTATGTAATACCGTTATTTACTCTTTTTTTCATATCTGTTTACTATAATGACTTTAATGTTCAATATTGTCACTCAAAAAAAAAAAAAAAAAATGCAAATGACTTTCATTATCTTTAATACTTTTATCTTTTGGGTATTAGAAGGATAATTACACATTATTGAACTCTTGTTCAGTAAGTTTCTCTTTTCCCTGCAGAGGCCCAAAATCATCAGTATGCATTGTCAGATATATGATCCACTTTTCAGGCATGGCAGAGTACAGACCAATTCATCATCTCACTAACAGATATTACAACTACCACATTTGTCTTCAGCTGCCACAGATGAATGCCTAAGTCAGAGACCCATTCAATATGTGTGTGTGTGTGTGTCTGTGTGCGCACACACACACTGTGTTAGGGCTGTTTTCATTCATTTAACCTCTTTTTACCTGATAGATTTGGTTTTTATTCAGTTCAAATAAAGTGCACTGTGATTTTTTTTTTTTTCTTTTTACCAAATAATAAAAAACTGAATTACATGAGCTTTATTTAAATTCTTAAACATGTTTTCTCTTTCAAATGAGCTGGTGTTATGGCGAAGACAGTCTTCATGTACAAGATAGTTAAAGTTATTTATCTGCTGAAATGTTTATTGCTAATATCAGATTTATTGGCACCAATATTTGAAGGTAATCTACATTTGCATATGGTATTTGTGATTCTAACAGTCCCAAATGTACGACGGCGTTTTAGCGCCACGTTAAAAAGTAAAAATAAATAAAAAATTACGAGATCAAAGTCGCAATATTTCGAGAATAATGTAGAAATTACGAGAGTAAAGTTGAAATATTACGAGAATAAAGTCAAAACGCTACGAGAATAAAGTCGAAATGTTTTGAGAATAAAGATGTCTGTCAGTTTTATAGCAAAATACAAACAATATGTAGGCTATATTGCAATAATGTGTTTGTCAAGCGGCATGTGAGTCAATCACTTTTTCCATTACAATAACAAACGACGAGACATTATTTTCATTATAAATTAGGCTAAACTGTTTTTTTCATGCCTTATGATGTTCCTTCACTTTATATCTTGCTATAAGCTTGAGCATAAGACATTTAGAGCAAAAACACATTTATAATTTGTATTTCGTTATAAAACTGACAGAATTTGAAAGCTGAGCTGTGTGTAAAAGCAACAAAGCACAAAATTGTTGTGATTACTGGTTGGCTGGCACGCTACAAATAATGAATGGAAGACGTTAAATATTATGTCCTCATTTACAGTATACCATGAATAAAACAGTTTGTGAATAGTCACTTAATGTTAACAGCAGAAAAGACAACAATATAATGTGTGTTAACAAATTTGAGTCCAATTCAACCTTTAGAACGTTTTATTGCTGTTTAATTAAACAGGCTATGTAAGGAATGAAAGTTCAGACGCCACAGACATTTTTGCGGAGTAGGTGGTGGAATTTTCACAGTAATTTAATGAATTGATTCACAT
This sequence comes from Onychostoma macrolepis, assembly GCF_012432095.1. Classification (NCBI taxonomy): domain Eukaryota; kingdom Metazoa; phylum Chordata; class Actinopteri; order Cypriniformes; family Cyprinidae; genus Onychostoma; species Onychostoma macrolepis. The sequence continues at coordinate 31,098,436 of NC_081170.1, read as the reverse complement.
AAATACAGCGATCTGTCATGCCATATTAAAGAGCTTGAAAATCACATTATTGTAAGACACATAATTTGTGTTTCATTATAAAACTGATTTTGAAAGCTGAGACTTTGTTTTATATTAAAAGCACTAAAACCACAAAGCTTGAGCTATTGCTATTGGGTGGCTGGCGCACTACAAATAAAGAATGCAATGGAAGACATGAAATATTATTTCCAAGCATACTGTCCCGGCGAGTATGACACATGGTATGATTTCTACTAATAATCCCACATATATTTGTAGTGTATTAAAAAAGGGTTAAATAAGAGAGCTACAGCACCCCCCAAAGGAATGTCGATTGAGTGTGTGAGCTGATGTTAAGATAAACAGTTGTTCCTGTTCAGTGTGTTAATAAATATCATATTCTTGATATTAAGCTGTTTCCACGAGTCCTTAAAATTGACATCCCAGTAAGAGGATGTGGCCGCTCGGATGCAACAATATTCAAATCAATTCCGGTGGCCTGGCAACTTCTCCCAGTGCTCTCAATGCGCAATTTGCATGCGCAATATTATAACTTTAATTTCTACGATTTAAATTCTCGAAACATTTCGACTTTATTCTCGTAACATTTCGACTTTATTCTCGTAGTATTTCGACTTTATTCTCAAAATATTATGACTTTAATCTCGTAATCTTAGATTTTTAAATTTTTAACATGGCACTAAAACGCCGTCGTACAAATGCAACACATTAGGTCATCTTAATAAAACTTTTCTTTTCTTTTTTTAAAAATACACAGCAGTAATAAAACAATGCAGAATTATCTGCACCTTGAACTAAGGACTTCATCAAAAAAAAAAAAAAAAAACTTAAGGCAACCAGCTTCAGCAGATTTTTGAGTTTGCTCAACTTATTTTTGTGGGAGATTCTCAAATTTTTGTTGTATAAACTTAAAACGACAAGTTGAGAAAACTCAAAAATAAATAAATAAAAAATAAGTTAGCTCAACTTTTTATTTTTATTTTAACAGTGTATTGGCAGTGGTGGAAACAGTACTGAAAAAATATACTCAAGCAAAAGTACCATTACCTTCCAAAAAATATAGTGTGCGTAGAGTAAAAGTACTTGTCCAAAAAATTACTTGAGTAAGAGTAAAAGAGTAGCCTATTTAAAAGTACTCATGAGTATTGCGTAGTGAGTGCTGAGCTGTGGATTCTATCCCCTCATAATAAACGCTGTACACTGCAATTTATATATTTAAAAAACATACATTCTGTAATTTACATTATCTTGTATGTCATAAAGAATGAAGAATATCTATCATCCAGCAGTTTTAATTTTCTTCATAGGAAAATTATGGGGCATATAAAACAGACCAAATGAACCAATTATAATGTTTCTGCAGTTGTTTTTAAATACAACCCCTCCTTGTGAAAGATCTGTAATGTTACATATATGACACATTGGGCGTTTATGATAAATTTTTCATGTTACATATGTGTTACATTGGCGTTTATTTCTCAATTGAAAAAAAATAATAATTTTTTTTGGCTAAATAACTGTTTTGCTGTTGTTGTTTTTTTCAGTTTATTTGATTTTCCACAACATATATCAAAATGATTACTTTTCTGGGAATATAAAACAAAAAACTTTTTTCAGAAGTAATAAAGTATTTGTATTTTATTTGCTTTGCAACAACATATTTCAAAACCACATAACTGTGACCATTAAATTTTACAACAACTCTTTTGTAACATATCAAAATTCTACCTTTTCAGGTACAGTACTTTTGGACCCCACTGTGTGTGCTAATATATATCTCAGAGAATATTCTGTGTTTTAGCATAGGTGAAAGATTGAAAAGGATACAAATAAACACAAAGAAGAAAGTAAGGGGGAGAAAAACAGCAAATCCTGTTTCTGTCACATTTGACAGGAGACATATGTGCAGCTCGCTGCTTTTCTGTCAGCCTGTGGGCAACCAAAATGGATGTACTGGCAAGGGTTGGTGGCAAGAGCAGGCAGATGATTGATTTAACATTCAGTTAAATAGAGGGTAAATAAACATATTAGGGCATCGGAGCTTGTTTATGCTGATCAGGGTAAGAGCAGCACTGTCGGCGCCAGGTCCCAATGCCAGAGCTGTCCCCCAAGGACAAAGCAAATATGATGTTGATAAGGGAAATGAAGGGGGTGGGGGTGGGGGGCAGGGATGCTTTGTCCTAGAATAATGAAAGACAGAAGTGTCTCTCATGTTCTAGAATGGACTTGTCAGCTGAAGGGCTATTACCCATGCGGTCACTTCATTAATCTGATAGAAAAGGTTGGTGGCAACAGGGACTGAGTCTTTGTAGGTCCTTGAGTAAACAACAGATCAATATGGCTGTTCCTGTATACTGCTGGTACACCTCTGTTAATGAACACATCTCCATGTTGTTGCGCACCCACTGAGTGTAGCTCATTAAGCCAGACGAGAGAAAATAAATAAACAAATAAGACTGTTTAATTTGGGACTAAAATATATGTACACTAAATGCACGTTCATGCACAAACAATGTATTTAGATTTAGATTTAGAAGAGAACTGATAAAACTGAAAATTTACCCAGAAATGAATATTAGTTCATGTTGTATGCATATATTGTATTCATGTTACGCAGAACGCAAAGATATTTTGGATTTGTGTTTTTTCTCTGTACAATGAAATAAATAAATGTAATTAGATAAAATTATTATTATTAGCAGTAGTAGTAGTATTAGCAGTATTAGAACTATATAAGTGTAACATGTTATGCTTACAGTTTTGCTTTCATATATGGACAAGAACAATCATGCAAAAGAAAAACAATGCAGTATGAATGTTCAGCAGAGTCATTCGCAGGAAATTGTGTCATTTTGTGCAATATTTGTTAATAAGATTTAATAATCATGTAATTAGCAGCATACTGAATTTTTCACATTCACAAGTCAAATGTAATAAATCTAATCAAATGTAAGCAAATTTGTGAAAGCATGTGAACAAAAAGTCAGATTTAATTGTTTTGAGGTGTGAACTATGTATCTCCTTATCTCTAAGGATCCACTGTTTGTTGAAATGAAATAAGAATGTGATGGTAATAGTGTACAATTACTATAAACAACAATAATTTGGGTTAAGAGGTTAAAATTTTTTTTTTTTCTTTGTACTGTCCTGAAACATTATAAATGCAACATTAGTAATTAGTAAAGACTATAATCACATATTTAAGATTGGTGGGCAATAGTTTGAGAATCAGCCACTGAAAAAAAAAAAATAATAATAATAATAATAATTATAATAATAACCTGAAAGTTGAAGGGTTGTGTCTCTATGTGGTGGACCCTTAACGTCTATGGCTATTGTGGCCTTGATAACTTGGGCATGAGGTGTGAAAACAGCTTTTTTTTTACTTCAGCAATAATCATCTCAAATGAAAAGTTTCAGTAAACACATAATAAATATTGATGCACAAATTGCATCATTTCTTGAGAATCACCCACTAATGTTTCTGATACTTATTTTTTCAACAGTCGTATACTGTTACTGCTCATTTACAAGTACTAACTGTTTTACCAGAGCATCTTTTTGAAAAGCTCTCGCAAGTCCTGGACATTTGCAGTAGAGTGTTTATACGGGTGAACGGAGCTCATTTGCCTGTAGCTTTACATGTGACCAGCCCATCATTTAATTAAGCCAGACAGAGTTTATCACTATCTGTCTGCCCTGCACACATAATAACATGCCAGCTCAGGCATCAACTTCTTCCAAAGCAAGTAGGATTGCCATAAACCATCTCACTGAATGCAGAGATATGAGTGTCAAAAAGCTGCAGCAAAACAGAGCATGGTAAGGTTTGCCAGGCACAGGAGCGATAGGCACAGGGGCGAATAATAAAAAAAAAAAAATGACATTTAAAATTTCCTGCATGAGACAACCATTTTTATTCACAGTGATAGAAACTGTACATAACACAAAAGCAGTAGCTCTTAAAAAAGTGGTGTTACTCTATGAATGTAAGATTTGTATTTTAAATATCTTAAACTAATTATGTATGCATTTGTTTTGAAAACCATACTTCAAATATCTCTACTGCCTGAAATATGTGTTTTGAGAAATCTGACTTGTCTATAATACTCTGAGATGAATAAATTCTTAGCTGGAAAAGAATTGGTGGTGAGGTTTTAGGGGACATTTACAAAACACAATTTTCAACTAAACACTTTATTTCAGAGACCAATTCTTATTTTCAACTAATTGTTTATTAGCATGTGTATTACTAACATATTGACTGTTTATTAGTATAAAGTACATATTAATACCTTGTTTTGCATGACCATATTTTAGATCCCTTAAAGAGCAACTATTATGCACCTTTTTACAAGATGTAATATAAGTCTCAGGTGTCCCCAGAATGTGTCTGTGAAGTTTTATCTCAGAATACCCCACAGATGTATTATGTCATTTTGAGTGGAAGCAGAAACACACTGTTTTCTTGCATGTCTCTTTAAATGCAAATAGGCTGCTGCCCCCGGACCCTTTTCCAGAATAGGGATGCCTCCTAACTTAGATAGCCTATTCTGAGCACACACATTCGAAGCATGCACACAGAAAGTAGCTGTCATATGGCATGTGAGTACTAAACTAAGTTCTATTTTACGCACAAGTTAAAAACACGCATAAGTTACAAAAACACAGTCTGTTATGACTGTGAAGTTAAACAGCTGGGAAAGAAATTGCATGTTTATATTAGATCTGTATATTAATTGACAGCAGTGTAATATAGAGTACATATACTGCTGTCTATATGACCCCCCCCAAAAAAAAAATATATATATATGTAAGGGATAATCAACGGCTAGCTGTGCATTAAATTATTTGAATGCAAGACGTGGAGGCGAAGAACCACCTGACGCGCAGTGCCTCCGCGAAGTGCATTCAAATCGTTTAATGCACAGCTTGCCGTTGATTATCCCATTTATGCCATGGTCATTTGCCAGCATTCACATATTAAAGTTGTTAATAATATTGGGGCTGCAATATTTGACCGGAATGATAAAAATGATGGTTATTTTCGTCTGCATTACTATTCAACTGTAACTGTACGTTACTATGGTTACCAATGTTTATAGGAAGAGCATTAATATAGAACATGATTAAACTGACCTGGAACTACCTGTGTAGTTCAACGAATTTAATCAACACCTGCCAGCCAATCAGAATCGAGTATTCAGACAGACCATGGCATATATATATATATATATATATATATATATATATATATATACTGTATATATATAAATAAATAAATAAAAGATGAAAATCACTCACTTCTCTGGACTGAATAAAGTCTATAGCTTCAATAAGAAGACATTTATTCAGAATGCTGTGCGATGTCACACTTTACTGATTCTTTGATTGGTAAGCTCTGAGACACTGCTTATGATTTATGGAGATTAAAAAAAGGAGGGGGCATTTTTATCGTTATAGACCGTTTCATCAGACGCACACGCCTGGCCTCAAGTTAACTTCCAATGTATGTTTGTTTATCGGTTTATCTTGTTTACCCTGGTCTATAGGGTGGTTGTGTACATACACTGCCAACACATATTTATGTTCAAACAACATGTAAAAGTGAATTTTGCATAATATGTGCCCTTTAATTCTACCCCATACCTAAACTTAACAACTAATTAGCAGCAAATTAGTAGTCTGAAGCAAAAGTTATAATCAATAGTAAGTTAATAGTGAGAACTGGTCCCCAAACTAAAGTGCGACCAAAAACAGAAAACTTCTTATTTGTTTTGGGTGTTCATTTATCCAAACTTTTTGAAAACAATACTGTTATTGTCACAAAATAGTGCTGTAGAGCCAACATGAACACGACATGGAAGGCAAAAGGCAGTCTTTAATAAATCCACAGATGAATAATCCACATAGGGAGAGAGATCAGCTATAACACGTCTAACCTGGATGAGACCCGACAACAAAAAACAGAAATAGAGCAACTTAAGTACACATGCAAACAAGGATAATTGACACACAACTGAACTGAATGACAGAATCAAATCAACAACCATGACAACAAATTCAACAGGGGAAAAGTTCAAACTGAAACAAGGTCCAAACTGAGTGGAATTGGAGCTGGACAACCAAGAACCAGGAGAGGTGGTGCAGGTGGTGGAGCGATCCAGTGGATGGCCTTGAACAGGGTATCCCAGTGCACAGCCAGAGCTATGCTCTAGGGAGCGGCACTGGAGGGAGGACCCATAGAAGAAGATGACACCATGGAGACAACTGGAGGCAATGGCAACGTTGGAGATAGGGCCCACCGTGTAGCCAGAGGGGCTTAATGCCTGATGGTCACTACCAGCAGTCCCAAGGTGTATCCACGCCACTGAGAGAAAGCTGAGGAGGTACTGAGGTACTGATAGGATTTGACAATGACTGGGTAGCAATAATGGCTGGAGACTGGAGAAGGGACTGCAGAGACAGACTGAGGATACATACAAGTTAGTAGTGGTTTGAAGAGGAGGTGGGAGAGAGACTGGATGGGACCAGCAGAATCGGAGGAGAGCACACCTGGTCATACATGCATTGCTCAGGCTCCGTGGCGATGTTCAGCTTGGTCGATCCCATTGGTGCTGCCTCAAATGTCATGGCAGAGTCCCTCTCGCTGCCTGTGGTGGGCTCATGCTGCCAATCATTGCAGTCCAGCAGTCCAAATGAGTTTTGTACAGGTGAGTTTCGCACTACCTTTTTTTCCCCTCAGAAAATGTAAACATGTTGCGTAATCTAAAGGTGCAATGGTGTGTTTACCGTATATATGTATCTGTGTGCATGTTTGGATCCTGTGACATAGTTTCTGGGGTGAATATAGAGCTGTAATTTTCTTATGCTGCGATAAGGGTTCAACCTGCCAGTGCCTCCTGGAAGAATCTGATATCTTTAAATTGCCTGAATATTAAAAGTGTCCTTTTGTACGAGAAAAAAAGGTGGGAATGGGTGACTGGATTTTTTTCTTTTTCTCGAGAATTGTGTGTTGGCCCACAGTGAACTTCTTGGCCTATATGCCTAGAGCCATTAATTCAGGCGATGAATACATGAATGCATATCTGACTGTTCACATGTCAGGTTCACATGTGTTGTGTAACTGCCACATAGTAGCTAATGTTGTTTTGCTTTTCTGTATATGTGCATATTAAAAGATTATATTTGTCTTACCTGGGGAGTTTTGACCCAAAAATGGGTTTCAGATATGTTTTTGGTGGTCTATTGGATTGTGCAAAGTCAGGCTAGTAAACAAATGGGTCTATCAGGAAATGTTAATGATACTTCATCTTATATCCTTTGTTGCTGATATCAAAACTTGTGTGCCAATTAAAATCTAAGATGTGGATCTATTTACTGTTGGATGCAAATTCATCTGTCACTAATATGGCCAATATTAATAATGTATATGGTCAATCTTCTGTTGTGTATGCATTTGCAAAACTAAAGTAAACTTACTTACTTATATACTTATGTACATACATGGATACAAAAAAACATCAAGATGGCGCCGCACACAGCAGCCATGGTGCTTCGCTCTCCAGTTGTTTTAGTGTTTTTGTTAGTTTTTCCTGTTTTTTGTTTTTCAAACACGATCAGTTTCACCAGGGATGAACTGCTGAACATTTGGCAGAACACACCACAAAATATCCTACCGGTTTTCGATTATTTGGACGTTTTGCTAAACATAGTAGTCGGGGGAGCAGCGGCGTTGTTCAGACGCTTCAGGTCGCGCAAACGGGGGAAGGGAGCAAGCGCGCTCGTGAAGCTCAGACGGTGCGGATTTAGCTGTCAGCTTTCAGCTGTTCAGAGCAGATCGCAACGCATAATCAACGGAGAAATTGCGCGGCGGTGGGACATGCTTTTACATCAATGAGAGGCGGTGTACAGATATAACAGTGTTAAAGAAGATGTGCTGTTCAGATCTAGAAGCACTTTTCATTAAGTGTAAGCCTTTCTACTCGCAGCGGGAGTTTCACTCGTTCATTTTCGTGAGTTTTTACATTCCACCGCAAGCGCACGTGAGCTCAGCTTTACAGAAACTCGCTGATCAGATTACAGACACAGAACAACAACACCCAAACTCTGTTTTAATCATTCTCGGGGACTTTAATAAAGCCAATCTCTCCCGTGAACTGCCAAAATACATACAGCACATCACATGTCCCACCAGAGACAGTGATATATTGGATCACTGTTACACAGCAATAAAAGATGCAAATCACTCTGTCCCACGGGCAGCTTTTGGGCTCTCTGACCACTGCCTGGTTCATCTTATACCAACCTACTGGAAAAAACTTAAATCTGCTAAACCTGTATTAAAGACTGTAAAGAGATGGACCAATGAAACAGAGTGGGTTTTACAAGCCTGTTTCGACTGCACCGATTGGAGAATTTTTAAAGCTGCTACCACAGATCTGGACGAGCTCACAGCAACTGTAACATCCTATAGTAGTTTCTGTGAAGATATATGCATTCCTACAAGGACTTATTTAACATTCAACAATGATAAGCCATGGTTTATAGCAAAACTCAGACATCTACGTCAGGCCAAAGAGGATGAGTACAGAAATGGGGACAGAGTCTTGTACAATCAGGCCAGGGACACACTGAATAAGGCGATTAGAATGGCTAAAAGGACCTACGCTAAAAAGTTGGAAGATCAATACACTTTCATTGACTCAGTGTGGAAAGGTCTGAAAGCCATCACCAACTATAAGTCACCATCCCCCAGCACTGAGGTGAATCAACAACTTGCTGATGACCTGAATGAGTTTTATTGTATATTTGAATCCCCCCACACCCGTCCTGACCATCTCTCTACACAACCGCTAACACCTCCTGTATCCCCCTCTCCCCCACACCTGCACTCCAGATCAGTGAAGAAGATGAGCACCAGGTCTTCAGAAAGAACAAGAGAAGTAAGGCACCAGGCCCAGACGGTGTGACACCAGCCTGTCTGAAAACCTGCACTGATCAGCTGGTCCCCATCTTTTCACAGATCTTCAATAGATCTCTGGAGTTGTGTGAAGTCCCTGCCTGCTTCAAACGCTCCACCATCATCCCCGTCCCAAAGATACCCAAGATAACAGGACTTAATGACTACAGACCTGTGGCACTAATGTCTGTCGTCATGAAGTCATTTGAAAAACTTGTTCTGGCTCATCTGAAGGACATCACTGGACCCTTAATGGACCCCCTGCAGTTTGCTTACCGAGCAAACAGGTCTGTGGATGATGCAGATCTTGCCTGATCGTAACCCTTCTTTTTAATGTTTTGTTTCTCTGATATTTTCCTCTTTTTTCATCTGCCATCTCTCTCTATCTACAGTCGATCTGCTAATATCCGTCCTGTGCACTCAAATTGAGTGCTCTCTTCTCTCTATCAGTACAAGACATGCCCCCTTACTGCTGATTGGCTGCAAGTGTGTTTTGGGACTCGGTCAGGCACTGCGATCAAAAGCATTTTTCAAAAATCGCTTGGTGCACGTTTAAGGAGCGGTGGGCTGGGCTAATGTACATAGAGGAAACCCTGATTAATTCTCTATTTACCGATGTCGCCTTTCCTAAAGAAAGTGAGGGGGATGGATCGGGTCACTATGAATCTGGGGGGGTCATGTCCCCTCCGTCCCTAATGCCATCTGCGCGCCTGATAACAGGTTAGCCAGGGGATCAGCGCGATATTTTACACAAACCTCTAAAGTCACGTAATAATGAGTGTGTGGAGTGAATGAATTTAAACTTTATGAATGAAAAGAGCACAAATCAAACACCGCTTGCTGTTGCCTCTCCGTGCATCGCTCAGAAATCAGAGCTTGGCAAGAGTAATATCAACTAAAATAATACATCATACACATTCTGTTATTTGTGTATATTTAAAAGGCAATGATTTAAATCGTATAGGCTACGATATGATACATGAATGAATGGACTAAGCACAGCGTGATCACCAATCAAACAGCCACATTGCGCGTATCTCAAAAACCAAGCTCTCTGTCAAGAGTAGGCTAAAAATCAGCTTAGACACAGATACATTTTCTACTAGGCCTACATGTTTGCTTCTTTATCTTTTGCTGGTTTGCGTGGCACACGCAGATTTGTTTAGTGAAATTTAAAAAAGAAGACTGCTTAAAGAGTTCAGCCTAATGAAAAAGTGTGCCTTGAATTAATTCGGTCGTGTTCAGATGATTACTAAACGTTTGTCATGAAAGCTCTCTACTTGTATGATCAACATACTTTTAGAAATTAATTTTATATTTTAGAACGCTGACTAGGGCAAATAGTCGAAACACAAATAGTTTTTTCCATATAGGCTATAGCTACTGTTCTCTTTTTTTCCATACTTTTCCAGACCTGCAAATAAACTGCGCAGGAACCGGTGAGCCAAAGGAAATCATGTTGTTTTACATAAACCTCTAAAATTACAATGCAGTAAGAAGTGTGTGAAGTAAATGAGTGTAAACTCTATGAATGAAATAAGCACAAATAAAATAGCACTGTTGCACTTGCCTTTTTCCATGCATTTCCTGGAAATTACTTTCAATTTCCATATTTCTAAACTGCATAGGAACCCTTGTTTTAATTAGAAGATATTTAAATATTTATTTATCGGATCACGAAAGGTCCCCAAATTGGGACTCGAACTCGCATTCCCTGAAGCATAACCACACTACATCTCGAAGCACTGCCTATACAAGCGTATCGGCTCCGACTGTAAGAAGATATTTAAATAAACGTTATAATCATTAAAAATATATATTTTAGTTAAACATGGCATATTTGTTCAATGATAACTACGGGGAAAAAAAGAAAGGCTGTAAAACCTTAGACAGTTTTTTTTTAATGCTTTATTAATTCAATGCGTAAAACAATTAGACATAACAGTCTTATTAAGTATAAATGTATGAAGTTCCAGTTCAAGCCCCGCCTACTTCTGGTTTTATCCGAATACCGATACAGACACGAATAATTCTGTGATTGTTACAGATACAAATACTGGCTTCGCTGCACACCCCTAATGGAGACATTCAAGTTCCTGGGACCCATCATCTCTCAGGACCTGAAGTGGGACACTCACATCGACACATCATTGTAAAAAAGGCCCAACAAAGGTTGTACTTTCTTCACCAGCTGAGGAAGTTTAACCTGCCACAGGAGCTGCTGAAACAGTTCTAAGCACAAGAACAGTTTCTTCCCCCAGGCAATCTACCTTATGAACAGTTAAATGTACCCCACATCATTCAAAAAATGTGCAATAACCTTACATTTATTTGTTACCACCTCCATCCTAGCACATCCCTGCATCTCATTCTATTCTATTCCATTCTATCATCTATAGCACAACTGTACATGCAATTCATTTACTCTTCAGTTTTTGTTTATTTACATTTACATATGTGTATTTTTTTTTATTCTCATCTTATATTTATTGTCTGTTTGTTCTCGTCTCTGTGTACTGGAAGCTTATGTCACTAAAACAAATTCCTTGTATGCGCAAGCATACTTGGCAATAAAGCTATTTCTGATTCTGATTCTGATTCCATATTTATTCATTTATTTACTTTATTTATTTGTTTGTTTGTTTTTCTGTCTGTATGTTTGTTTGTTTGAATGGATAAATAAATAAATAAATGTAAACTTAGTATTCTGAAAAAACAAAATTTGAATTGCAAGATATAATCTCAGAATTGAACAATTCTGATTTATTTTTCATCAGAATTTTGAGTTTATATCTTGTAATGCTAGTATTTAGCAAGATATATATATAGATAGATAGATAGATAGATAGATAGATACAGCGGGCAAAATAAGTATTGAACGCGTCACCATTTTTCTCAGTAAATATATTTCTAAAGGAGCTGTTGACATGAAATTTTCACCAGATGTCAGTAACAATCCAAGTAATCCATACATACAAAGAAAGCAAAACAAATAATTTCTGAAATTACGATCAATGTAATAAAGTGGAATGACACAGGGAAAAAGTACTGAACACATGAAGAAAGGGAGGTGCAAAAAGGCATGGAAAGTCAAGACACCAGCTGAAATCTATCAGTAATTAGAAAACAATCATGCCCCTTGTCAGTGGAAATTAATATTAGTTGGTTCAGTCCCAACTGATGGCCTATATAAAAGGTGTCTCATGACCAACGTGTCACACAAGATACATTTCATGAAGGGTAAAAGCAAAGAGCTTTCTCAAGACCTTTGCAACTGTCACGGGGTCAACGAGACGTGAGGCGTGCGGATCCATTTGCAAGCTTTTATTTCTCAACAGAGACATGTCATAACAGGCAGGGTCAAACAACGGCAAACAGATATGGCAGAGACAAGACAAAGAGTAGTCCTAGGGCAAGCGTGGGTCTTCGATCGGCAAACAATATCCAATGGGGCAAGGCAGAGAGATAATCCAGGAACACGAGCTATAATCCAAGATAGGTGCAAACACAGTCTGAACGGCAAGGCAAGGGTTAATCCAGGAAACACGGGCTAGAATCAGAACACGGGAAAAACAGGCAAGGCAAGACTATGGCAACTAAGTGGGCTCCGTAGAGTAGCTGTCGCTAGGATATACGCTATACAATACTCGGCCGTGTGACTGAGAAAGTCCATGGTTTATGTAGGGTGTGTGATAGTTCTCAGGTGTGAGCGTGCGATTAGTGCAATCAGCTGTGTGCGTCGTCGATGATTTGAATAGTAGTCTGGTGAAGTGCAACAGTAATGTAGTGCCAGAGTCAATGTGGTGAGCGAGTGACCTCTGGTGGTGAGTGAATGGAAGTTCATAGGCCGGATTCATGACAGCAACGTTATTGTTGCAAAACATACTGACGACATTGGTTACAGAAGGATTTCTATACTTCTGAATGTTCCAGTGAGTACTGTTGGGGCCAAAAAGAACATCATTTCACCATAAACCGGCCATGACCAGGTGCTCTTCGCTAGATTTCTGACAGAGGAGTAAAAATAATTATCAGAAGAGTTGTCCAAGAGCCAAGGATCGCTTGTGGAGAGCTTCAGAAAGACCTGGAATTAGGATGTATAATTGTTTCAAAGAAAACAATAAGTAATGCATTCAACTACCTTGGCCTGTGTGCACGCTCACCATGCAAGGCTCTATTGCTAAAGAAAAAACATGTTGAAGCTCGTTTAAAGTTTGTTGCACAACATTTAGACAGGCCTATGAAATACTGGCAGAATATAGTCTGGTCAGATGAGACAAAAAAAATGTACTCTTTGGATGCCATAATACACACCATATTTGGAGATCAAATGGCACTGCACATCACCTCAAAACATCATGGTGTAGCACTGGCAAAATTCATATAGTTGAAGGAAGGATGAAAGGACAAATGTACCGATACATTCTTGATAAAAATCTGCTGCCATCTACCAGGATGATGAAGATTAAATGAGGGTGGACATTTCAGCATGACAATGATCCCAAACACACAGCCAAAGAAACTCTCAATTGGTTTCAGAGAAAGAAAGTAAAGCTGCTAGAATGGCCAGCCAATCACCTGACTTGAATCCAAAAGAAAATTTATGGAAAGAACTAAAGATCAGCGTTCATAGACAAGGACCATGGAACCTTCAAGATTTGAAGACTGTTTGTTTGAAAGAATGAGCCAAAATCACACCTGAGCAATGCATATGAGTAGTTTCTCCATATAGGAGGCGTCTTGAAGCTGTCATTACCAACAAAGGCTTTTGTTCGAAGTATTCAAGCAATTTCATTAAGCGTGTTCAGTACTTTTTCCCTGGGTCATTCCATTTTATTACACAGAACTTAATTTCTGAACTTATTTGTATTGTTGTCTTTGTATGTATGGATTACGTGGGTTGTTACCGACATCTGGCGAAAATTTCATGCCAACAGCACCTTTAGAAATATATTTAATGAGAAAAATGGTGACGTATTCAATACTTATTTTACCTGCTATATATAGTCACCTTTATTTATATAGCGCTTTTAACAATACAGATTGTGTCAAAGCAACTTTCCAATATCAACATAGGAAAATAGTGTCAATAATGTAAAATGACAAGATTAAACACTCAATTTTCAGTTAAAGGCATTTCATTATTGAATTAAATGATGTCATCATCCAGCTCAGTTCAGTTTTCCTCTGGCCAGACGAACCAGCAGTTCAATTCCAACTGAAGTAAAGTTAGATTGTGTAAAGGACTCATCTGGTTCCCGAGGTCAAGTCAAGTCACTATTATTTGTATAGCGCTTTTAACAATGCAAATTGTGTCAAAGAGCTTTACATCAGCTTGATATAAGCTGGGTGGCTTTATATCAGCTTTACAGTATTTAGACGGGGAAATAGTGTGTTGAAATAGTGTCATTCTCTTCTGGTCAGACAAAATCAGCAGTTTAAATCTAGGCTAAAGCAGAGTCAGATTGTGCAGAGGACTCATCTGGTTCCTGTGGTCTTGTCCCGATGGCCGTCTAGGAGACAGGGTCTTCACTAGGGATCAGTCTCTGGGGCTCATCTAGTTGTCCTCGTCTCTGCTGACGTTCAGGGATGTAGAGGTCATCTCTAGGTGCTGATCCACCATCTGATCTGGATACGGACTGGATCCGGGTGGCTGCAGTGACCATCTGATCTGGATACAGTCTGGATCTAGGTGGCTACGGTGACCTCGGAATAAGAAAGAAACAGACTAATATTAGCATAGATGTCATTCTTCTAACGATGTAACAAGTACATCGGGTGTTTTGGGAAGTGTTCCCGGTTCCGATTGACCTAATTAATGCAGCCTAACAATCCTTTAATGGATTTGAATTATAGAAATGCGATAGTGTATTATGTGTAAACCAGGTTAAAGAGATGAGTCTTTAAGTAATGTTTTATAAACAAATTTCGGGAGAAGCACACGCGGATATTTAACGTGGCCAGCTAATCATTAGTATCCAATCAGCACACAAGCAATCTCCTATAAATAACCAAGTACGTCCTACCTCCATTATCTCGACTTTCAGCATCCCTCCACCGCCCCGACTCCACACCTTTAGCCCGTTCTACCTCGCACGGGGAGAAGCACTGGGGGAGCGCTTTTGAGGCCGGGTCGAGCGCCAAACTCGGACCCCTCGCCCCAGACAGGGGGAGAGCCCCGGGTTCGGGAGTCTTGCTGAGCTCGGAGCCCTCTCCTTGGACAGCAAGCCAAACATGCTTAACTTTACTCAGTTGATTATATGTAAACTGACAGAGTGTGTCTGCTACCCGAACAGTGTTAGGTAGATTGTTCCAGAGATTGGGCGCTAAATAGGAAAACGATCTCCTGCCCACAGTTGATTTTGATATTCTAGGTATTATCAAATGGCCAGAGTTTTAAGATCCCAGTGGACGTGAAGGACTATAGTGTGATAAGAGCTCACTCAAATACTGAGGTGCCAAACCATTCAGGGCCTTATAGATAATTAGCAAGACCTTAAAATATATACGATGTTGGTAACACTTTATTTTGATGGTCCCTTTTGAACATTCTGTTGACACTAAGTAATGTTGCAACTACATGTCAACAAACTCTCATAAGAGTATTAGTAGACTGTCTGCTTCATATCTACTAACTCCTTATTGTGTTGGTTTCCCAACAGATATTCTACTGACTATAAGTAACTTTGCAAGAACGTGTCAACTTATTGTAACCCTACCAGTCAACTAATAAACTACTAACACTCTAATGAGAGTTAGTAGAAATGTAGGTGAAACATTACATTATAGTCAATAGAATGTGTTAAAGGGACCATCAAAATAAAGTGAAACCACGATGTTTAATAGGGAGCCAGTGCAGTGTTGACAGAACTGGGCTAATGTGGTCATACTTCCTGGTTCTAGTAAGAACTCTAGCTGCTGCATTTTGAACCAGCTGGAGTTTGTTATTAAACGTGCAGAGCAACCACGCAATAAAGCATTACAATAATCTAGCCTCGAGGTCATGAACGCATGAATTAATGTTTCTGCATTTGACATTGAGAGCATAGGTTGTAGTTTAGATATATTTTTAAGATGGAAAAATGCAGTTTTACAAATGCTAGAAACATATTTTTTTAAAGAAATATTGCTATCAAAAAGTACGCCTAGGTTCCTAGCTGATGACGAAGAATTTACAGAGCAGAAATCAAGTATTAGACAGTGAAGGTTATTACATGCAAAAGTGTTTGGTCCAATAATTAACACCTCTGCTTTTTCAGAAAAGTAGTAAAGTACTAATATTTTCAGTAAAGTAGTTCATAAAGTCATTACGACTGTGCTGCTGGGTAATGTCCGCACCTGCTGATGTTATATTTTTTCTTAATTTAGCCACTGTATTGAATAAATACTTGGGGTTGTGTTTGTTTTCTTCTAAAAGAGACGTAAAGTAAGCTGATCTTGCAGTTTTTAAGGCTTTCCTGTAGGAGAGAGTACTTTCCCGCCAAGCAATAAGAAATACCTCTAGTTTTGTTTTCCTCCAGCTGCGCTCCATTTTCCAGGCTGTTCTCTTTAGGGCGCGAGTGTGCTTATTATACCACGGTGTTGGACTCTTTTCCTTAATCTTCCTTAAGCGTAAAGGTGCAACCGTATCTAAAGAGAGAGTTTTCTGTGCTGTTAGATATGCTGAGGAATTGAGATAAATCAGGAAGATTATTTACAAAGCAGTCTTTTGTGGTAGAAGTGATGGTTCTACCATACTCGTAACAAGGAGTAGCATTTACAGTTTTAGCTATATGGAGTTTACACAAGACTAGATAATGATCTGAGATATCATCACTTTGCTGCAGAATTTCAATTCCAATAACATCAATTCCATGTGACAATATTAAATCTAGAGTATGATTTCGACAATGAGTAGGTCCTGAGACATGTTGTCTAACCCCAATAGAGTTCAGAATGTCTATGAATGCTGATCCTAATGCATCTTTATCATTATCAATGTGGATATTAAAATCACCAACGATTAAGACTTATCTGCAGTCAGCACTAACTCTGATAGAAAATCAGCAAATTCTTTAATAAAATCTGTATGGTGCCCTGGCGGCCTGTATACAGTAGCCAGTACAAACATCACAGGGGATTTATCATTAACACTTGTTTCTCTAGATAATGTTATATGAAGCACCATTACTTCAAAGTAGTTATACTTGAATGAATGAATGAATGAATGATGCATTTATATAGCGCTTTATTGTGTATTGCTATAAACCCAAAGCACTTTACAATCATGTGGGGGGTCTCTTCTCAACCACCACCAGTGTGCAGCATCCACTTGGATGATACGACAGCAGCCACAGGACAACAGCGCCAGTGCACTCACCACACAACAGCTACAGGTGGAGAGGAGAGAGAGTCATAGAGCCAATCAAGTGGATGGGGATTATTAGGAGGCCATGATTGGTAAGGGCCAGTGGAGGGAATCTGGCCAGGACTTAAAGCCTGCCCTCTGAGAAATACTGAAAATATTGCTATAAATTGTAGCAACACCTCCCCCTTTGCCTTTTGGACGCTGCTCATTTTTATAACAGTAATCTTGGGGAGTAGACTCGTTTAAAATAATGTATTCATCTGGTTTTAGCCAGGTTTCTGTCACATCTAGGTTATGATCATATAATTTACAAAAAGCGCTTTCGTAGAAAGTGACCTGATGTTCAGTAAGCCAAGCTTTATGATTTGTTACTCTGTATTATATAATTTTTTTATTTGTTTAACGTCAATTAAATTGTTACTCTTACATTGGTTTGGACGTTTTTTGTATTTTCTAGTTTAGGAAACAGACACAGTCTCTATAGAGTGATATCTAGGTGAAAGAGTCTCTATATGCTGAGAATGAACTGACTTCTGTGACGTGAGGCGCCTAGCAGACGGTCGGTTTAGCCAGTCTGTCTGCTTCCTGACCTGGGCCCCAGTTAGTCAAGTACGAACTCTAAGACTATGTGCCATATTTCTAGAGAGAAGACCGCTCACCACCCCAGGAGGGATGAAGACCATTTCTTTTCATTAAGTCAGGTCTGCCCCAAAAACTTGTCCAATTGTCTATAAAACCTATGTTATTCTGCGGGCACCACTTAGACATCCAGCCATTGAGTGACGACAGTCTGCTATGAATCTCGTCGCCACAGTAAGCAGGGAGGGGACCAGAGTATATTACAGTGTCTGACATCATACTCGCAAGTTCACACACCTCTTTAACATTATTTTGGTAACACTTTAGAATAATGGTCCGTTGTTAACAAGTAACTATGCAGGAAGTAATAGGTAGTACTACATTAACACTCAACTTAATACTATTAACTAATAGAGAAGCAATATTAACTAAGCAGTAAGTAGTAGCAAATTTAGGAGAAAGGTAGTTCCTTATTAGATATTTGATACTTATTAAATAAAAATCTCCTCATTGAGAACTACTTGTGAACTATGACCAATTAATAAAGAATAACCAATTAATTCCTAATCACAACAGTAACGTCTTAAAAGTGAACAATTGGGTTATTTGTGGAAACTAATTTATGAATATGATATCCCCCAAATAATTTGGCTACAGTTTGAAATTGTGACTTCTACTCTTACCAAAGGATGGATGTTCTCCGTTTATTTCAATCAAAAACAGAATAATAATAAAAATAATTAATTTAAAAATGTTAATAATTAGGAAGTGACCGAATTAGTTAACAATTATGAGCTCTAGTTTGTGTCAGTTCAGTATGCCTCTGACTCCAAAAGACCTACCTTTAGTGACAGTAGGCTGGGGAGGACTTTTCTTGAATATAAATAATGATGTTCTCTTGATAAAAGCAATTTACATCCTTAATGAAGGCATCGACTGCATTTATATTGTGTTAAGCACAAAACAGCATATTCCAGATTACAGTGCCTGCTAAAATATCACTAGTGCATCACACAAATGTATGAATGTACACTATGTGTCAGATTTAAATATTTTGGTTTCACTTTATTTTGATGGTCCCTTTAACACATTCTATTGACTATAAGTAATGTTGCACCTACATTTCTACTGACTCTCATTAGAGTGTTAGTAGTGTATTAGTTGACTAGTAGGGTTAGGGTTAGATTAAGTTGACACATTCTTGCAAAGTTATTATCTGTTGGGAGACCAACACAATAAGGAGTTGGTAGATATGCAGACAGTCTACTAATACTCTTATGAGAGTTTGTTAACATGTAGTTGCAACATTACTTAGTGTCAACAGAATGTTCAAAAGGGACCATCAAAATAAAGTGTTAAATAACTTATTAAATTACTTAGTTATTACTGAGTGGTTAAGGTGTTTTTCACTTTAAAATAATGGTCCAGATCACTAGTAGTTCCTGCAGGCTGACAAGGTAACGTTTGAGAGGGGCTAATGTATTTTTCACTTTAAAGCTAAGGTGCTACTAAGGAACTACTAGTGATCTGGACCATTATTTTAAAGTGAAAAACACGTTAACCCCTCAGTAATTACTCACACATAAATTAATAAGTTATGTAATGTTTTATATCTGACACCTGAGTCATACATTTGTGTGAAGCACTAGTGATATTTTACCAGTAGATCATGTGGAGTGGGATACATATTGAAATAACATAAAACAGAGTTCATAATTGTGAACTAATTCAATCATGAGCTTGTCAGCATCACTTCCTAATTATTAAAATTTTTAAGTGAATTATCGTTTTTATTATTATTCTGTTTTTGATTGAAATAAACGGAGAACATCCATCCTTTGGTAAGAGTAGAAGTCATAATTTCAAACTGTAGCCGACTTATTCGGGGGATATCATATTCATAAATTAGTTTCCACAAAGAATCCAATTGCTCACTTTTAAGACGTTACAGTTGTGATTAGTAATTAATTGGTTATTCTTTATTAATTGGTCATAGTTCGCAAGTAGTTCTCAGTGAGGAGATTTTTATTTAATAATTATCACATATCTAATAAGGAACTACCTTTGTCCTAAAATAGTTACTTACTGCTTAGTTAATCTTACTTCTCTATTAGTTAATAGTATTAAGTTGGGTGTTAATGTAGTACTACCTATTACTTCCTGCATAGTTACTTGTTAACAACGGACCATTATTCTAAAGTGTTGCCATTATTTTTAGTGATCTCTGACTGGCGAACATCATTAGCGCCGACACGAATAACATTCTTACTGAATTTACGTTTAGCATTAGCCAGCACTTTTAAATTTGCCAAGATGTCAGGTGCTCTGGCTCCCGGTAAACATTGGACTATGGTGGCTGGTGTCTCTATTTTCACGTTCTGTGCAATAGAATCACCAATAACTTGAGCACTTTCATCAGGTTTCTCAGTGGGTGCGTCACTGAGTGGGGAGAATCTGTTTGATGTTTTGATCGGAATGGAAGAGCAGTGTTTTGACCCACGACTATGCCGCCTCACAGTCACCCAGTTGCCCTGCTGCCGAGGTGCTGAAACCAGAACCGAACAATGTACAGGACTCCTTGAGCTAGTCGCATCCAAAGCAGTATCTACAGCCCTCACATTCTTACTATCCTCAACTAAAGTTTGGATGCATGTCTCTAGTTCTAAAATGTTCTCTGTCAGCCTAACTATTTCCCTGCATTTATCACATGTGAATCCCTCGTCGCCGACAGAGAGAGATAAACTATACATGTGGTAAACAGTGCAAACAAGTTTGATGAACTCGTGAAAAACAGAGCTAGAGAGAAATGAAATGGAGCGAGAAAAAAGAAAACAATAATAGGCAAGAATAGAAACGTGAATGGAACCGCGAGTGACAAGCTAATCGGCTACCGAATGATAGAGATTCAACAGAAAAGCGGAGCTACAATCGCAAACCTCTCAGCAGCACAACAGACAGGAACAGACAGAAGCAATCCAATCCAAATATGTATATGTATTTATCCATCCATCCCATGGCAGCAACCATATGTATTTGCTACAAAGTCCAAAAAATTGGGAATTTCCTAATTTACAACTTGACAATTGACATAATTCATGCAAAGTTTTTGTCCAGACTGTGTTGGGTAAAATATCTCCACTGGCTTTCCCTTTTCTGATGTCAAACTATTCAACATAATTGATTCATAATTTCTCTGTCGCCCAATGAACATCCATTATGCTGAAAGAAACAGTGACAGAGGAGGATTATGTTTTATCCTCAGGGATGAGTTCTCTTTCTCAAGCAAAAAATGTGTATTGAATAAAAATTGGAATAAAAATCAATGACAGCCTCATGCTATTAGAAGATGGATAGCAGGCAAATATGCTTCAATAAAATAAAGCACAAGAGCTGTTATACCCCTAAATTATGGTTATTATTAAAAGTGAAATGAGGCAGTCCATCATAAATCGTCACAAACACTGAGACTGATGAGTGATCGGTTGGGCTGGCAAGGACTCTTAGTTCTTACACTGGCATGTCTGTTGTGTGCAACACATGAGATGAGCCGAAAGAGTACATCCTTTTTTCTTTTTTTTTTCTTTTTTAATTTGCAAAATAATAATCTGTCAACTTTAAGCAGCTATCCTACAGTTATTTACAAAGGCAAAATAATAGTATCCAAACATGACTGTGAGGAAGGACACTGATGAAAACAAATGTATTTCTTTATTTATTTTTTGTCTATCATCTATCTATCTATCTATCTATCTATCTATCTATCTATCTATCTATCTGTCTGTCTGTATATCTATCTATCTATCTATCTGTGGCTTATTTGAGGTAGTACTTTAGCATATGTTTAGAGTAAATAATACATGGGTGGAAATTAACCTGATCCTTTTTTCTTTCTTTTTTTTTTTGTGCATGGTGCTATTAATTCACAAAGGAAGAAAAAAAACATTTTGATTTTATTGACAGTCCTTCCATGTTGTCAGTAAAGTATAATTATGGTGTTAACTGCATTTAAAGAAAACATGCAAGTACTTTCAATATAAACTGGTAATTTACTGTGTACTTTCATAAACTAAAAAGTGAGCTAGAAGTATTTAGCTAGTAAATTTATAGTGTAGCTATAAGTTCAATTGAAATTTAGTCCAAAGTAGAACTTGCAATAGAAGAGTAAAACACATTGGATGTAAACTATTTATGGACACAAAGTCTACTACTGTTGTATTTCAATTAAACAGTGAAACAATTTAGTCCCAAAAATACTAAAATAGTACACTTACAAGTATACTACTAATAATTTTACTACTACTGATTTTAGTCTACTGACTACATAAAGTATAGTTGGGAATTACTTTTAAGTTACTTGAACTTTAATTAGAGAAAAAAAACAAAAAAACCTTGATTTCAGCATATTAAAAAGACATTATGAAGATAATTGTCACATGTTGACCTAGTTTCCTTAGTTCTCCTCATTAGTTAATTAGCTCCACACCTGTTTCTGTTTCCCCTTGATTACGTTTTGTATTTAAAGCCTGTGTTCATCCTTGTTTCTTGGTCTGCTATTATTTGATCATTGTGTTTTGCTACCCCTCGCTCCTGGATTATTTCTGTTTCTTGTTATGGATTATTATTAAAAAGACTCTGTTTGGACATTACTCCTTCGTCGTGCACCTCATTAGTTAAGCGAACAGTCCCAAAGAGGATTTCGCCGCTTGTGTGGAGTGGGTGCTAGAGAATAATGGACTGTTTTTCTCCATCTGCTCCTCAGAGGTGGATATCTCCAGCCCCACTCCCAAACCAGAGACCAGCCAGCTGTCACCCTGAGCCCACGGCAGATGGAGAGCCTGAGCCTGCTGCGACTGAGCCCATCATCGCCACAGAGCCTGAGCCTCAAATATCGTCTGACCAAGTGCGTGAGCCGGCGACATCGTCCGTCCTCTAGGGAGTTTTGGTGGTGTACGAGGGCTTGGAGGGAAGCCCTGCCCACACTCTCGCGACTGAGGGTGAGCTGCATCTGGTTCCTAGGAACTATCAAGAGGAACTCATGGACATCTTCCAGATGGACCTTACTGACTGGTTTGGAGAAGTACTAACCTGTGCTCCTGAATCTCCTGCGTCTCCGCTGGTTCCGTCCAGCTCATGTCCTCCTGTGTTCCCTCCCAGCCTCCCTCTCCCGCCTCCTCTCAAACCAACTAGTTCCTCACCTCAATCTCCTCAGGACTTCCAGTCTCCAGCTCCGCCCAGACATACGGATCCCCTGTCTCCACTTCCAGCCTCCGAGCCTTGGACTACACTTCGGTCCTCCGACCCATCGGCTCCTAGCTCCCTCGTCTCCACCGTTGCCCGTCATCCCACTGGCTCCACCGGGCTCCCTTGTCCCTCCGTCTCCGCCTTGGTCAGTCGTCGACCATCCGCTGCCTCGGGACTCCACTCCTCTGGCTTCGCCTCGTCACTCCATCCCTCCGTCTCTGTCAGGCTCCTCCTTTCCTCCAGCTCCACCTTCATCTTCAGTCGCACTGGCTCCACCGTGGTCTTCCGGATCCCCGCCTCCGCCTCAGTCGTCTGAGCCTTCAGCTCTGCCTTGGCCCTCCGGATCCTCAGTTTTGCCCCGGCTCTCCGTCTGCTCATTTCCACCTGGGTCTCCACCTCCAGCAGCTCAGTCTCCGTCAGTCGGTCCCCTGGTGTCGTCAGCCCCTTCTCCACCATGGCTCCTCCCGCCGTCAACTCCACCGTGGGCCGTCATCCTGGCTGGCCACCTTGCCACCTGGCTCCTCCTGCTCCGGGCTCCTCCCTGGCTCCTTCCTCCATCGACTCCAACTTTGTCCCTTCCCCAGTGCCTGCCCTTCTCCTGCTCCACGCCCACCTCCAGAACCCCCACCCTCCCTCTTCTGTTGGACTGCTTTTGTCGGCGTGGGGACGCGCCTTTCCAGGAGGGGGCAATATGTCACATGTTGACCTAGTTTCCTTAGTTCTCCTCATTAGTTAATTAGCTCCACACCTGTTTCTGTTTCCCCTTGATTACATTTTGTATTTAAAGCCTGTGTTCATCCTTGTTTCTTGGTCTGCTATTATTTGATCATTGTGTTTTGCTACCCCTCGCTCCTGGATTATCTGTGTTTCTTGTTTGGATTTTTATTACAAGACTGTTTTGTTTACACTCCTTCATCGTGCGTTTATTGGTAAAACACCGTAACAACAATGTGCTTTGAAACAATATTCTTATGTGTGAACTAGAGCTGCACCGATCGACCGGCCAGGGACTGGAATTAGTCGGTTTTCTGCATTATCGGCCCAGATTGCCGGTTCCAAGCCGGTCTGTTTTGACGTCACACTTACAGTGATTGATAAAGTATTTGTGTTGTACCAGATGAGGCTAGCACAGCCTGAGTGAGTGTGTGAGAGAGACTCGTGCAGAAAACAAAAGAGTGCAACAGCACTCATAGAAACGTATAGATACATACTGCGGTAGTAAAAAAATAATATATGATTTAGGTACACAAAATTGCACAAACAAAATGTTTCAACACGATTGCAATGTGATTTTATACAATAGTAGTTCAATAAAACTTAAAATTAAGTGACTTACAGTTTAGACACAATAAACTGTTTTTGCTCAATTTCACTGACGAAAATAGTTCCAATCAAAGCCACAGCAGAACTGTTTTGTGTCTCCGAGCAACACAGCGGTGTTTCGTTACTGAATGAATCCACGTTTTTGAACGACTCAAGTGAGTCAATGATTCTGTAACCCATTCATAAAGACAGTAGTCACTTGCCTTGTTTCTAAAATAAAGCTAGAAAACTGAGCATGATACCACCCGTGCCACTCATTAATTTACTGCACCTGCACAGGAAGTCTCTTTTTACACATTTCTTATTCTGTAGACATGCTCACAGGGCTACATTTTGTAGTAGTAGGAACACAGCATAAGTTTGTCCCACAGAAGGATGCAACCCTTGGTTAATTTTGACACAAAAATAGAAATATTATTCAAGGCTTCATTTTCATTCATATCTGCAGCAAAAATACAGAACAATGAAAATGCAAGTGCAGAGCAATCGTGATCACACACTGAAACTCATAAAGCGCCACGGAAGGATGATCAATTTTGGGGTACACATCTACTACTAGATATAAGACAGAAACCAAGAAATGTAATATGGTGCACCTGCTACTGTCAGAGAGCAATGGCTCCCTGTGATTCTGTGAATATTTACTTTTTTCTAAAGGTTGAATTTCAAAGCATCTTCACCAACTTGCCTTTCAAGTCATGCATCTCTGATCCTCAGGTGTTTTAAGACCAATGCAAAAAGGGAAATTTTACAGAAATCATACTTGGATTTCTTTACATTTTCAAAGCTATTTACCCGTCTCCTGGCAACAGTCGTCATCCCTTCCCACCTCTGGTTTTCAGTGTGACAATGACTGTGGGTTTTGTGTCTCTGGAGCTCTAGCTGGAGTGGCACTCAGCTGTAGGTAATCTGGTCATGCCCCATTAGGCTTGTGTGGGACAGGTTTAGCGTAATCTGTCACGCCCCATGGGGTTTGGGAGGACCTAGCTCAAGTGTAATTTGGGATTATGTCTGTAGCACTGATGTCTTGGGATTCAGGAAAGAATCAACATTTGTGTCACTTTCTGTCCCCGCGACCTAACCCTGTGCTGCTTTTGTGCTGTTGGGATTGATGTGTTTTACAAGAAATATAGGAGAAACTGGGCTTAGTTGCCACATGGGGAAGTTTTCACAGCATAACTACAAAGTTTGGAGTCAGAGGTGGTTTGATGGAACTCAACAGTTGGTGGTAAATTGTCCATTAATTTTCTCTATAGAAGAAACAGAATTTTAAATGTAACACATACTGCTTTTAGGAGAGACCTACTATGAGTTTTTCAGTTGTTAACCGCTTTACGGAATCCATAAGTCAGTGCAATTTAAACATTTGTGTTACACTTTATTTGAAGGTGTCCTTGTAACAGTGTAATTATTAATTTGAGGAATATTAATTAACTACATGTACATTAACCCATAATAGTTGATTGACAAGGCTGTCTTTCCTTAGACCCACCCTGGGTGAGCTGTGTATGCTAGTTAGCAAGTTTCGCGGCTGAAGTTTACAGTCTGCTCGTCACCCCACAGAAGAGAGGGGCGGAGCGAGCAGAGCTCATTAGCATTTAGAGGAAAGGAAAGGACGTGACGTGTGGCCAAGTATGGTGACCCATACTCGGTAGTAGACACACACACACACCCGGAGCAGTGGGCAGCCATTTATGCTGCACTTTTTATTTGCACTGACATGTTACTATTTACTAATATTTACTACTGAAAACTAGCTTGTTAAAGCACTTTAAATTTTTCAATGTCAGAAAATATATTTGTGCAGAAAAATATGGATGGATCCACAAGACTAGAGTTAGCTTTCAGCAGACCGTCACTTTATCACTTTCTGTCTTTCTGTTTTCTCTGTTTGTGCATGCATGTTCGTGTGTGTGTGCGTGTGTGTGTGTCCAGCAATTCCATTATCAGATTGATGCTTTCACACAAGGTGGGTTTAGCTGGTCGCTAATCTTCACACTTCCGGCAGGGCAAATGGAAAACTCAGCAGCTGATAACAAACCTACATGCCACATAGAATTAATTGGCTAATTATCATAGTGGATGCGAGAACAGAACAAATCTAGACCTCACAAGTCAGCTTTGTCCCTTGGCATTCTTCTCATCATCAGGTCAAATCCTATTTATCCACTAGCAGTTTTAATGAGCATGTAAATGGACATGACTATGTCATGTTTCAAATGATGATATTTTAAGACTTTCCTAGGTCCCACTTTATATTAGGTGGCCTTAACTACTATGCAAGTACATTATTTTATTACTTATTACTTAGTATGGTAAGACTTTATTTTAAGGTGTCCTTGTACTTATTATAATAACAATAAATTATGCATAATTGCATGCGAGTAACACTAAGCCAAACCCTAATCCTAACCCTAACCATATAGTAAGTACATGTAGTTAATTAATATTACTTAGTACTTAAATGTATAATTACACTGTAACAAGGACACCTTAAAATAAAGTGTAACCCTTAGTACTTATTGTGTTCATATTGCATTGTAAAACATTTTTGCTGCTACTGAGGTGGGATACAGATAAGGTTAGGAAAAGGTTTGGTGGTATGGGTAGGTTTAAGTTACATGTCGGTTAAGGTGTACGGGATGGGTCAACAGTGTAATTATAAATGTAATTACAGAAATTAATTAGAGATGTAATTGCATGCAGGTATTTATTTTATTTTTTTTAATAGTAAAAATGTTAAAACATTCATAAACACAATAAGTGCATTGTATAAAATTATTAATTGAAATGTAAATGCATAGAAGTTAAGGCCACCTAAGAGAAAGTGGTACCCTTTCCTAGATTTTAACTGAATTTGTATATTTACAGGTAACTGAATTGTCTTGTATTAATGAACCATTTGGTGAAATAAATTATTAATGTTAATTTACAACAAAAAGTGAGTTGAAAGGTCATTGGAGGACACTTGTGGACTGCTCAACAGCATTTTTAAAGTGCCCATTAAAGCTAAGCTAGGCAATTTCTGCACTACTATTGTAGCCTAGTGGAACTACAAAAATAAAGTATATTTTCAAACAATCTTTACAAACCTCATGCTTCCTGCAATTCAAACATCACAAACACAGCTCTTACAGGTCTATCAACGTGAATTCACATCTCACCAGGTGAGACTACTTTCAATGAAAGGTCCAACATATTATGAATACTTTTAACTTGAAGTTTAGCTTACCTTTCGTGAAGTACCTCTGCAAGTTTGATAGGACATCCTACCATTAGGACATCCTATCATTAGACATTCAGACAGACAGACTGACTGACTGACTGACTGACTGACTGACTGACTGACTGACTGACTGATTGATTGATTGATTGATTGATTGATTGATTGATTGATTGATTGATTGATTGATTGATCGATCTGAAGGAAAGTTGAAATTATAAAAAATTAAAAATTAAAAAAATAATTTATTAAATTAAAAATTAAAAATTAAAAATTAAAAATAAATAAAATTCACCAAATTGTAACTAGGCTAATAAACTAAATATGTATGGTAATATATATATATATATATATATATATATATATATATATATATATATATATATATATATATATATATATATATATATATTTAATGCACTTCAGTTGTGCAGAAGTAGTAATTTACTAGGGATGTCCTTGAGGTCATTATAAGGAAAAACATGTTTATATATGTTATATATTTAAGGAAAAATAAAGAGACCACAAGCAAGTGTGCTGACTTTTTTTAATTACTTCCTTTAAACTTGTGCATCAACTTCAGACAGGAAACTGTGTGCACTTCATTTTGTTTTCACAATATGGTCAAAATTAGTTTGTATCTGAAAAATCTTTAAATACATCTTATCCATTTGAAACCATTTACACACAACGTCTCGTCACTGAGTTCTAGCAGTCTATTAGAAACCGGGGGCATTGAATATGAAGCATATTAGCAGTCCTCTTCACTTTGTATATATATATGTATATATCACACTTCTGAATCAGTTTTCTCGTTTCTATTTATCTCAAGTAAAAATATCTTTCTTTAAATATGATTCCTTTACATGATAAAAATAGGATCTGTCCAAAATGTGTGTGTTTGTCACATAAACACTACCAGGCATGCTCGGCACTTCCCCCGTCCTGTGTGCGCCTATCATGAACCCTGGCCCAAACTCATCCTCATGGAGGCCAGGTGATGTGATCCTGGATGTGTTCTGTCACATGGGGCTCATCCATGCGGAAGCGCATCGGTCCCAGGGGCCATCGCGACCTTAAGTTCTGGTGTGGGGATTCCACAGGGCGGCCACCCCCGTATCAAGAGAGAGATGCCAATGATTGTGTTGATAAAAATTATTACAAAATGTTGATATTCTTTAATTGTACAAAACACCTTATTATTTTTTATAGAAATCTTACATTTGCACAAGTTTACATGAGGATTCTTTTTCTGAAATCAAATTCACAAAGTACAAACATTAACCTGAAATGAAATGAGGTTATTAAAAAAAAAAATACAGACATGAAATATTACATTTCAGCTATGTGTGTTCAAAGTTGCTGTGACCATCATAGAAAGGAAGAAAGAAAGAAAAAAGAAAACATTTGTAAATCAACTGATAAATGCTTGAATAAATGCAACGCAATAGTTGGAATTTGTTTTGAGTTCACTCATCCAATTTTTGGAGAGGTTTTCAGATGAATCTCATGAAATGTGTTAATTTTATTAGCAGGTAATATTTCAGCTCAAATAAAAATTAAAGAAATGAATATCCATTTATTTAGAATCCAATTTAGGACCATTACTTTTATTCTTTGTGATATTATTGTTCATGACAGTTCATGACAAAAAAATAAAAAATAAATAAATACTGTAATATATAAAAATACTTTTTTGTTTTTATCATTTGTTGTACTGTTTAATTTATACTTACTGATGAATAGATTCTGTATATTCTCTAGAATATAACATACTGTAATGAGAATCACTAATAAGTGTAAAATGCATTACGGTACTACATTTAAAAGTTGAGAGGTTCACATTTAAAACAACAAAAAAACAATAATAATAATGATTTTAAAAATGCACGGAAAATTTAAGCCTTATCTTATGAAATTTTGCTTCTCCAATAAAAGCATCTTATTTCAAGAATGTTTAGATATTTTCATTGTAAATAAAAGAACAAAAAGTTGTTTTTTTAGTGTAATGCAAATTTGGACAGAAAATATTCAGTTGTGCAATGTGTTAAATAAGCTTAAAATAAAAAAATGCAATGGTCCTGGAAAAAAAAAAAAAATGTATTCCATCATTTTATGGGGTAAAAATGTGTTTTGGGTCAAACACGTTTTTGTGAGATTCACGCTTAGTCACTGCGACGCTCAGCAGGGGCCCCAAAATGCAAAGAAATTAAAGTGGTATATTGCCTGTTGCTCTGTCCTGCTTCCATTGCTTGTGAGTGTGGGTGAGAAACACGCTGAATGATTTCAGTGATATTGCTGTGGCGCTCAGCAAAGAGTGCTGCAAACTGATTGTTTCCGAGTACTTTTTTTATTATTTTTTTTAAATGTTGCTCCTAAAAGTAGCACAGGTACTGTACGTATTAAAAACCTGTCCTTCTTTTGCTTCCATATTTGTCAAGACGCGTCTCCTCATTCTCTCTAAAGGACTCTCTGCTCTCTGTGGATGGACAACAGCCAAGTGTGTCATCAAACCTAAAGTAATATGAGCGTAATGAGCAGACAAACCTCCCTCCATCACACTCATCTAGCTGTGTGTGTGTGTGTGTGTGTGTGTGTATTTCCTGCTAAAAGTTACCCTGAACGCTGGCACCGGTCAGTCTTTGCTCTGGTGGTGATCTGGAGCGATGAGGTAACTAAAATTTTGCCCAGATTCAAGTTATTTCCACAGGAAATATGTTTCAGTTTCTGCTGTTGGTTTCAGTAACTAATTGTTTGAAATGACATTTAGATCCCTTCCCCGTGTAGAAAACCGACCTCCTCCCCGCCCAAATTTCTCCCCGCGAAGTTTCCTTTTCCAAGCTCAAGAAAGAGCGAGCTGGTGTCTGTTTTAAGCCATGGTCTCTTTGCCTGGCAGTCTTCGGTCATTGAAGGTGTGCATGTTGATGACTTCATCCGTTTTGACCATGACGGGCGGCTGCGGCTTGTGTTTGAGCCGGCGCTGGCACTTGAGGGAAACCCGAAGCTCGTCCACCATGGCGCTGCAGAAGGATCTCTGTGCGGACAGAAGAACACAGCTGATTGGATGTCCCTTCACTTCTGACACACAAACACACACAAACTGGCTCTCGGCTCCTGGAAAGGTGGAGGACAGGGGGTCAGTGATGGATAGCGGGGGGGTGAAAGGTGGAAATGGAGACGGGATGGAATGATTATGCTGGTGTCCGTGTGGATGCACAACACGAGCATCATAACTAAAGCGATTTCTCTGTGGCAGATTTCACCTTGCTTCCTCCTGCCAGGATGCTGCATGATTTATTGATGCGTATTATTTTCCCTCAGATTCAAATCCTGTATAACCGTATGGCCAATTAAACAACCCCCCATTCTCCAAACAAGAAGCAAACGGTGAGATTTCCGGCTGTGTAACGGTGAAGCAAGCCAACGTGTGATTGTCATCCTGCTCTTCCTTTTGAGAAATAATTAACAGACATTATTCAGCACCCACAGCCTTTATAAAGTCGTATGACTTATTCAGATTTGTTGGAATCTTGGAAATGATTAAAAATAAACACATTCATTCTGACTAAAGGTACAAATTGCCTATGCAGTTTGTGTTGTGAATAATTTCATCTTGCGGCTCACAGGAAATGCTTTGTGCTTTTGTGAACAATCTGGCTTTATTTACAGCATTTTCATTACAGATATGTTTGTGAGAGATGTGAAGATATGAAATAATAAGGTGCTTGTTAGGCATTCCAATCAGAGTGTTCTTACCCAATGATCTGCCTTCTTCATAGCGACATCCTCCACAACAGCCAATAACAGAACATTAGCAACTAGCTTATGATTACTGGCACAAACTTTAATAATTGATGCTTCAAATTTGACAAATTCAGCCACACAGATGAGATTCTGGGTTAAACAGAAGTTAGGATCTTTGTACATCATGCTGTTGATCGCAACAGGACAAATACTGACTCTTCCCTCATTTTCTCCAATGTACTCAGTTGAAGAAGAAAAAAGGACAGTAACACTTTACTTAAAGCCTTTCAATGTAATGCACAATAAAAGTAGTTTAAATGCATTAATTTTGCATTGTAATGCATGTTATAATGCACTGCATGATCTCATGAATAATTATAACTACAATTATAATACTTATCTAGTCATTATCTATTCATCTATTCATGCACCTTTAGAAAGTATAATCAAAACACATGACAGACAGATCAACAAATAATACTGAAAAAAATATATAATGCATTAAAATGTATAATATGAATACAATGCATTATACATAAAGGTTTTAAGTAAAGTCTTACCAAAATTATAAATACAAATAGTGTGACACCTAGTTTTCAAAGGCTAACCCTTAAACAGTATTTTATGTATATGTATGTATGTGTGTGTATGCATGTATGTATGTATTTATTTATTTTTCATTGGATCCAACAGCATGATCAGAAAAATTTGTGTCAATGACAAACTGGATATATAAGATCAACATATAAAACAAAAAGAGTAAATGTGTTAATGCATTAAGATATGTATGTATGGACAGTGGGGATTTTCAGGAGCGAGGTTACAGGTATACTTTAGTAAACTGACATTCAGCAGCAGAAAGCAGAGGTGGAAGAAATGGGTTAAGAATATTCATGTAAAATGTGCAAAAAAAGGAAAACGAGAAGCAGGAACATTATAGTAATCCTTTTATTTAAACATGAATTTATATGTGCCTCTGTGTATGTGTGATCTTGAGCATACACTATCAAAATAAAGGTGCACTGAACAAATCTTCATAAAATACATAAAGAAACCATGAACAATTCTACAAAATATGTTGCAGTTCTCATGCAATATTTGATGTATTTGCTAAAATGATACACCATTCTGATGTTGAACCCGTGAACTTTTATTACCAATGTAAATGAGTTTAACAAGATCTAACTAAATCTGTTTTTGTGTTTCTTTTCTGGTGGCAGGAAATCTACATCACATTATGTTAGAACCATTTATACATTTTTTTATTTTATTTTTATTTTTTTATCTAAAGCAATAAGATTGTTGGTCAGACTGTTGGCTCTTTCCTAATCTTACAAAATAGAGGCAATTATAAAATGCAAATTTCTGGAGGAGTGCGCTGCTGAGGAGCAAGAGGCATAGCCATATGATGTTTGTTTTTTGTTTTTTTCTTCCTTCTGCAGAATAGTGTAAGAGAATACTGAACAAAGGACAGCAGTGCAAATCTTGTAAAAAAAATACTTTAATTGCCTCTCTATCATTTTCAGTCACAAGATTTGATACCTGTTTTAAATATTCTCAAGCGTGTTGTTTTTTTATGTTTTTTCCTTTTTTTTATAACATTGCTATGTATTGAATTAAAATTCGAACAAAACCAATCATCTGGAACTTTTAGGATCAAATCAATGCCAGAATATTGCTGTAAATAATAAACATGGCATCTGAGGACTGCTTCACTTTTTTGTTTTTTTTCTCCCTTATTTTGTGTGTTTCCTTACATCACTCCAGGTTTCCCAATGAGATGCACACTCTTCTCTTAACACACTAAAATGCATATGCATATAATGAAATTTGTATATGTATGGAATGAAACTTATTTGCTCAAGAGCATGATCTATTCCATATGCCATACTAACAAGAAACTATGCTTCTTACCACAGGTTAAAAGCTGCAGTTCCAGCAACACAACTTTGCGATATTGTTTGCCAATGTTTGATAGTGTTGGAAATTTCGACCACTGGCTAACTATTCTTTTGGAAAACACACCCCAGACTTGCAGCCAACCCAGGAAACCCCAATGTAAAAAAGCTAGATTTTCTCAGTAATACTTTATAATAACTTTCATCGAGATCATTACCATCATTTACATAGTAGTTAACAAACTTAAAAGAAATGCAAAGAACCATATGTCTTGTTCTTTCTGTACATCTCTATATAGAAAGGCACTCCCAACCTTGGCTTTAGATTGATGCTCAGTATCATTGGCCGGTAGGCTTATCATGTCAATGTAATCATTAAACAAGGATCAGGCAGCAAAATAACGCATTGCCAGAATATTTGTGAATGTCAATATGATGACTTACAGCAAATAAACAAAAGCACTTAGAAAGATCGATACAATGAATCCGAGATGAGTATAAGAGACACTTTTTCCACTGAGAGTGAATAAACGGAGCTGTGGTTTTTGGGAAAATACTTAAGCTGGCAGGTTGATACTGTCATTGTAAGACAATCTAGGTTATCCATATTTAGAGTGCAAATGTTTGAGCTCATATGCCAATGCTTCAAACAAACTAAAATATCTTTAAAGATAACCAAACTTGGACCAATTATGTGTTCACAATGCAGTTTGCTGCATTGCAATGTGCAATGTGAACACACGGCATGACAACTTCATTTTATTTAGCCACTGGGCCATTATGGCCTCCCATATTAAAGTAAAGCAAATGTGATGAGTTGAAATGATTATATTTGTGTGGCAATTACAGACAAAGTGCCATTCTGACTTAAATGACAAAAAAAATTCAGTTCCAAAAATGAAGGCTCAGTAGAGAAATTATGGCACATATATTAAAACTGATTAATAACATTCTAATAGGACAGTGTAAATGCAAAGAGAACTGTGTACTTAGTTCAGCCACTCAAGTGGCATTTTCAAGAGAAAACACCCTTGAAGATAAGGCTGCATGGATTAAACAGTAACAGCATCAACTGGAAAGGGAAGTTAATAATAATAGAAAAAATAAAGAATAAAAGACTATCAAGCAAACCTTTAGTCTAGTAAGTGAATTCACAGCTCATTAGTAGAATTTTAATTGCCAATAAATTCTGTGAGAGCATGTGTGTGCTTCAACATTATATTTGTGAAGTGAGAAGAAAAATGTGAGTGAAAGAACTGGAGTTTTTTTTTTTTTACTATCGCATTATTGACTGTACACTTCAAGCATTCGATGGCTCAGTAGATCAAGTATACGAGTGAAGTGGATATGGAGAAAGAACAACACATCTGTTGAGGCGAGATGACACAATGGCGGCCATTTGAGCAAGTAAAGCCCAAGCCCTTCTGTCTTCAGAGACTTACATCAAGAAGGACTGTTTGCTCTCCAGACACAGGCACTGTCTGTAAAATATCACCAGTGAAATATACCTCACGCTTTGCTCTCAGCACCACAACATTAAAGCCAATTTTAGACAGAATTAATATTGTTTGCATTGATCTGTAACAGATTCTTTCATACTCAGAGGCATCAGTTGAACTCATCTGACTGGCTTATATTACCCACAATACCCCCGCTGATGAAACACAAAATTGCAAACCCATTTGTTGTGATTATCTTATGTGATTTGTTTTCTCTGTAGAGACTTGCTTAATAACCCTAAACTCTAAGTATATCCTAACAGATTTCAAATGTTCATTGCAGTCCAGAAATGTGAAAATGTTGCTTTACCTTTTCCAGCTGTGCGTTTTGTTTGGACTTATAGAGAAACTCCCCAACTGCCACAAACACAGAGAGGACGAGTCCTGCAGCCAACACTATGAAAATGCCACCGATGTTCTGGACGCCCAGCGCGCTGGCCTCCTTATTCTCCTCCTCAGGACAGCCGTTTCCTCGCCACCACTTCTCCTTCATCATGTGCAGCTTCCCTTCCTCCTGTAGCTGCAGGATCGCGATGGTGATCTTATCTCGGTATGGGGACCCTGAAGGGTCAGAAAGGGGAAACTGATTTAACCAGATGATGAGAATTAGTTCTCTTAGCATCTGCTCATTCCTGTTGGTCGAATGGGTGAAATCTTACAAAATCGTCAAGAATGTGTCATATTAGTGGCATATGGGTCACATTTCACCTCAAAATCAAAAGAAATAATATAGCTGCAAGCAGCAATTAATGAGCAATTAAGCAAGCATTTCAGGGAGCATGCCAAAAAAAAAAAGTAATTAAAGGCATCTGCTGATCATTTTAAGTAAAATGTTTAAATCATGAATACAGTCACTTGTAATGTGACATAATTGCTTATCACTTTTGACCAATAGATGGCACAACCTTTGGCATTGCAGAAATACAGCCTCAGATACACTTTGGTATCATGCCGTCAACTTTGACGATGTACAACAGCATTTTGAGATACCTAACCTTTTTTTTTTTTTTTACCAGCAAGGTCTGATGATAATCTGTTTGAAATTTGGTGAAGATCAGACAAACTGTCTAAGATAACAGAGAAAACAGTCTAAGAAAACAGGTTTTGCACTTAAATCGAAATGGACAACAGATAAAATGGCCAGCTGTTGAAAACCATATACCGCTGGATTCTGTAGGACCAAGAGAACAGAAAGTGTTTTTCATAACACCAATGCATTTATTCAAATACAGTATTTTCATTTAATTATTTATATTTATTTTTTTTACACAATTAAAAGCGGATGATGCCCAAGATGGCCAATATGTGAAAACTGGGTATGCTGCTCCACAGCTAAAGAGACCAATCTAATTCCAAGCTAGACCGTTCGTAAGTTTTAAGTAAAAAAGTCTGTTTTTCATATCTCTTAACCAGTAGGTGGTACTGTGCTGGAACTGCTCATGTATCCTCAGGTCATGGTTGTTACAACACATACCAAGTTTGGTCTGAACACGCTAAAGTTTTGCGGAAATATAGGTTCACATCCATTTTGGCATGCTCTTTGTTGAATATGCTGATGCGCTATACAAGCACGATTTGGTCTATTGAAAAACATTTAATAACTTTTTGACTGTCCTTCACCTGTGTGCCAAATTCCATAGCTTTCCTGCAAGCTGTCACAGACCCAAGAGCTGCCTTCACACCTCCAGTGCACTGGCTCCTAATTTTTCTTTTTAAAATTAAGCCTATGGTGAGAACCAAATCAGTGAACTTTTTTTTTTTTTTTTTTCCCAGTGAATTAGTTGTTTTTATTCACAACACAGACTGAACAATTTGTTCAAGAAAATCACTGCCTCAATGATCTGGTAACAGCAGTTCTATAGTTAACAGTTCACTGGAGGGGAAGATTATAAGTGAATAACGAATTAAATTTCAGTATGTTGCTGAAATGCATGGCTTCAAAAGACCTTGAATACAGAGCACCAGTATTTGCTACCTTATTTTTTGAGCCTAACATTTACGATGAATGTGAACTGCTGTTGTAGTATGGAGGCACTTTAACATATCAGACAATCTCAAAGAAAATACTGAAATTTTATTCAAAAAGTATTGTATAAGGTTTTATGCCATATATATACCAGACATTCAAACATGCAGAGCTATAAAACTGTCTCACTGATTGCACTACAATACTTGAGGAAAGCTGAGACAGTGAAAAGGAAAGATGAAGTTTGTCACTTCAGTGGTGTGAGATTGTTTCTCACAGAGCTGTACAGAGGTGAGAAATACAGACACTAATGCAGTACGAGCCATAAAAGCCTAATGCTGTTTGTTGAAACACAGCTCCCAGGGTGCCATTGATAACACACCAATAAAACCCAATTACATTCGAGGGACTGGCATTTCCCGCTTTTATCTATTTATTTTCTGCCTAATTAAAACTAGTTGCTATTCTTAATTTGAGGTAATGTTTCCTTCTGGGCCTCCTTGCGGGCTTCGATTCGTAACTCTCCCCCATTCCCAT
The DNA here is from genome assembly GCF_012432095.1 of Onychostoma macrolepis. Taxonomy (NCBI): domain Eukaryota; kingdom Metazoa; phylum Chordata; class Actinopteri; order Cypriniformes; family Cyprinidae; genus Onychostoma; species Onychostoma macrolepis. Next base: position 31,061,096 of record NC_081170.1, on the reverse strand, counting down.
CAGCCATTTTACCTCCCTCGCAAAAAGAGGAAAACAGGTCGTATTCCCTTCATTCAGCACAGATCAAAAACGGCTAGAGAGGTGCTTTCTCGTTTCATTTGAAATACGAGGTAGAAAAAGAGCACTCACAAACCTCGCTGATCCTTTCATGTTGTAATAGTGGTACTGCTGTAGTTAACTCTCTATAATAAGGATTGTACTATCGCCTGAATAATTGAGAACTCAACTGTTCTTTTGCTCAAATGCACCACACACGTATATGAAACACAAAGTGCCCTTTATTTGCTGAAATCAAACTGTCTTTTTTATGCTCATTGTTATCAATTAGGTCTTAGGGTTTTGTGTTTTGTATAACAGCAGTGCAGCTATGCAAAATCCTTTTATTTTATTTTATGTTTTGGCGACTATTATTTTCATCTATATAATACATATGTGTCCTATATCCATGTATCTTTGACTTTTTGCTAAATAGCTATATAAAAAAAAAATATATATATATATATATATAAAAAAAAAAAATTAAATTAAATTAAATTAAATTAAATAGAATGAATTAATGAATGAATGAATTAATTAATTAATTAAAACAACACCTCTCTTGAAAAAAAAAATATAGTATTCTATGCAAACTTAAAATAATTTAATGATAAATCAACACTTTGGTTCCAAATTTTGGTTCAATTGATTTAGAAAGGTTTTAATCTTACTTTAATACAAGGTTTTTTGGCGGCTGACCTATACAAGTATTAATCTGGATGAATCCATATGCACAGGAAACCATCCATTTAATAAAACAATCAAAGTCATTTAATAATAAAACAATTTATGGTTATAGTCTTACTTCAGCTAGAATGTTTTTCGTTTGTTTGTTTGTTTGTTTTAATTAAATTCCACAAAAAAGGCATTATTTAAGATAAATGCTATAAATAATAATAATAATAATTATTATTATTATTATTATTTTATTTTATTCATAAGTTTTTTTACATTCAACAAGCCTGAATATACAGACATGCCTACTTTCTTATTCTGCAACATCAAAGACAAGTAACAGAATAAATCCTTGACCCAATGTACAACACACAATGTTCTTCAAATACCTGCATACAGCATATGGATGAGGTACCTTTAGGAAGTAAGGACAGAAGATAGCTTAAATGAAACAGAATGATAAGGGTTTACTTGGATACTGGTAGCTCCACATGCACAAGCAAACTCCTGACAGATGTTTGATGACATGGCATTGTACATGACTCTTCTTAATGATGCCTCCAGGGACGGGGCCCGTCCACAGGCTGAAAGCTGACTGGGGGGCTTTCTATTTCCACAATCCTCAAGGGGCAAGCAGCATTGCCCCGAAACATGGATATACACCGCAAGTGCTACACACATTTAGCAAGACAATGAAGTCACAAGTGAAAAAGGAGCTCACGGCGGTGCCTAAACTAAAGGGTGAAGGGGGGTTTTGTGTAGGGGGTTTTAGTGCTAAATTACTTTTCTTCTATCCCAGTTTACAGGCATTTAAGTAAAGCCATTTAAATGCTAACTTCCGGAAAAACGTAAGCAGTGTGGTCCTGTTTGCTGACACAACAACCAGTGATATGAATTTGGAGCATATACTTGTTTTGAACAACTGAATATCGGAGAAAGCATTTAGGAAACCGATTTGGAAACAGTCATTCCTTGCGGTATCACTACTCTTGTGAAAAATAAGTGTACCTGATATGCTCTTGTAGTGTACTTTACATCTTAAAAGGATATTTAAAATAATATTAATAATAATGTAATTGGAATAAATGAAATAAAAGGCCACTTAAATGTACATTTTCATGATTATGTTTCTTTACACTTATGTACACTTTTAAAAAGTGCACTTTGTAATAATGTGTGATTAAAAGTTTTAACCATTGTTATAATTGTGTTCATCTTTTGTCGTGATTTGAAGAAACAGTGTACTAAATTGCAACTTCACTAGAACAAATGTGTAATTTCCAATATATTTAAATGCATACATGTTTCAATAGAAATTAAATTACATATTAATTTACCCTTAATGCTTCTCAGTACATTCAGAAATGCACTTTAAGTAAATTTTAAAATAAGCCATTATGAAAATATTTAAATATAAATTGAAGTTCTACTTAAGTGGGTTTATTATATTTAACACTGAATTATAAAACATCTTCATTTAATTGCAATTAACATGAATGAACAAGAATAATTTTGCACATAAGTATATTAAATTTAAAATATATTATTTCTGTAATAAGCACTATTTTTAAAAGTATGCTAAAATTCTCTGACATTTCTTTTTTTATTTTTATGACTTTACGTCATTCCAAACCTGTCTTCTGTGGAACAGAAAAGAGGATACTAGGGAAACTGTTTCAGCTGTTTTTTCTCCATAGAGTGAAAGTCAATGGGGTCTAAATGAATTTCATTGTATGAACCATTGTATCTTCCAGTCATAGTGTTCCAATCATAAAGGTTTTGAATGACATGAAGGTAAGGGAAAAGTGGTAATTTCACACCAGAACCGACGGAGAGTTGAATGTGAATTTACAGTGGATTGCCAGGGACTACTGCCTTTCAGAAAAAAAACTGCTGCCATCGTTTTGAGGACTTCATGCATTTCACCTGCTTGCCGTCACTTTCACCTGTCTCAGTATAAAACCAGACGTTCAACTGTGCCAAGAATTTACATATTCTCACATTAAACATCTAATTAACCAACACACCGAAACGCAGATGGTCTGCATACCGACCCTGTCTGTTCCCGCGCAGGAATGCTTGCCAGAAGGACTCGGTCATCTCTCACCACCACAGTTTCAACATTAATGCATCTTGCCGACCGTGTGCTGCTGAAGTCAACAAGATATATGCTAAACGCACGCCTGTATGCAGCCTGCCTATGCTAACTGATTCCAAAAGGGTAGGATTAGCAATGGAAATGGCCTGTGCTGAGCTGTCTGGGAACGGCACACAGGGGAGTGATGATGCTAAACATCCTTTTCCATGTGCCTTGCATTTGCTCGACACAATGCAATCCCATGACACGCGACTGACAAGCTAAAAACACCCTCACTGGGTTGTCTGTTAGACAGCATACCTGACAGATTTTAACCTGCTGAGTGACAAAGCATTAACGTCTGCGAGACGGGGCACTTGATAGCTGGATTTCGCTGTCCATGTGGAAAAGCCTGGATAGCATCTTAAACCAGCACACATACCTCCCTCGAAACCATGAATGGATTAAGATATTCTAGGCTGTTTAGTCCATAACACGTCAACAATTTATGATTATATGCTTTATAGCACAATAGCGTCAGAACACCTGCATGAATATTCATAATTCACCTTTTGGAAAGCATGCTGCCTCGATCAGCCAGTTTTATTACTGGTGTAACTGAGAACAAGGACGAGAAGAATAAGGAAAAGAGGGCGGAACAAGATTAGGAAATAATGCTAGCAAGTTTCAAACTTATAAACAGCATGCCTTACAGTGGCAGAGCTTCGGTTTCAACATCTGCCCCCTTTTCAAATAGCTACGGGGTAAATTATTTGGTAGACTCAGTCTCTGATGGCATGGCCGCAGTCTGTTCAAGTCAAGTGAGTCATATTTATTTGCATTGCACTTCTCATAATCTATGTTGTTTCAAAGCAGCCTTACATATAAATAAACAATGCATCAGACTGACCGTCTCAGGCACACAAAAACATCGGCTGATTTCTCTAAAACGTTCTGGGAGACAGGGTGCACTAGTCTATCCAGAAACAAAGTCTTGCGAACACTGTGGGATGTTAAAGTCAGCACAAAATGAAAATTCACTCTATTTTCAATCTATTTTCTAAATGCATGTTATAGAACAGGGCTATTCAATTAAAGTTACAAGAGGTCTGGTCTCTACATTTCATTTTTTGGAATAGTTATATATTTCCATCTGGGCAACAATCTGGGTAAAGTAAAGTAAAGTAAAGTAAAGTAAAGTAAAGTAAAGTAAAGTAAAGTAAAGTAAAGTAAAGTAAAGTAAAATAAATTCTAAACGATCAAGAGCCCCCAAGAGCCAAAGCAGTGGCGTCTGAATGAATGCATGGATGGATGGATGGATGGATGGGTGGATGGGTGGATGAGTGGATGAATGAATGAATGAATGAATGAATGCATGAATAAATGAATAAATGAATAAATGAATAAATGAATAAATGAATAAATGAATGAATGAATACTTCATCAGAGTATGAATATTAAAAGGTGATGTGGCAGAAGGCAATGTGACGTGTCTGGGGTTTTAGGGTTTTCCTTCTGAAGTTATGTTTATATTTAGCTTAAAATATGTATCTACCTAAAATAAATAATAATAATCAAATAATCTATAATAATCAAAATGCATTCCAAGTAATATCAATCAAACTACAGTTGGGTTGTTTTGATTAAGTAATAATAACTTAAACAAATACAGGTAATTTACAAAATTAAAGTTCACTGAAAGTATGTTGTTTTTTGTTTTTTTTACATATTTTGTTACAAATTTGTTTTATAGCAAAAGCAGATGACTCCAACAGTCGTTTTTTGGCAAAAGCAGATAACTCCACATTTCATGTTTTAGAGTTTTAAAAAGTGTTTTAAGTGGTTTTTTTTTTTGGTTTTTTTAAAAACACTCGTTTAATCTTTGTAATCTCCTCAGATGACAATGTAGATGCCGGACTAACGTTGTTGTGATCATAGTCTGAGATGTAAAATGGCAATGTATTTCTGTATTTAAATTTAAATCTTCCCATTCATATGTGCAACATTTAGTGCAAAATGAAAATGAAAATTCAATTAAATCATTTAAATTTGCCATTTTCTACACTAGTTTTCATATGCAAATTAAAAACATATTTTAAAGCTTTATAAGTTGCAAACTTTAAATTAAAATGTATTACCCAAATTGATTAGATATGTTTAACATGTCTAAGCAAAAACTGTAGCAAAATTATCATTTAAATGCTGTTTTTTCCTAAATGCATTTAGGCTTAGGGGTAGGACACTTGGGATTGCGTTTTCATCGTGATACCACGTGATAATTGTAGCAAAATGCAGTGAGAGTTTCAAAATGCATTCTGAGCCAAAGGTGGAGCAAAAGGGTGATATAAATGTATTTTATTTTTCTTAAATGCATTGACACTTACATATATGACATTTCAATTGCATTTTCATTAAATACCCCGCGATGAATATAGTTTAAGTCATTGTGAATTTGAAAATGCATTCTGAGCCAAGCACGCCCTCTAGCTGTCAATCATTACATCAAGGCGGGGCTCGGCTACAGGACGCACAATAGGTCAATATTCACCATTAACCAAATGCTTTTCACCTGCCTCAACATCTCTCACTGTTTACACTCGGATTGACGCACATAAGCAAACAGACAGATTCTACACTTATTCACTACCTTACCGTATATTTTTATTACTCTTTTATTTTTAATCCGTAAAATGGCACGTGTTCTGTGGCACCTGAACAGGGACATGCAGAGAGTTCCTCAGGGGCAGGTGCTCAAATGCTAAAGGGCAATGTGAAAAAATAATACAAATATAGGTCAAAAGTTTGGATACATTACTATCTTATATTTTTGCAATTAGTCACTTATGGTCATCAAGCCAGCATTTATTTTATCAAATTGTAATATTCTTTAAAATCAATTGTATGCAATGCTGATTTATTAGCAATGTTGGAAACCAGTCATACTTTTTTTCAGGACTCTTTGATGAATAAGAAGTTCAATAAGAACAGCATTTATTTAAAATATAACTTCTGTAACAATATACACTACCATTCAAAAGCTTGCAGTCAGTATTTTTTATTTTTTTTTATTTTTTTATTTTTTTAAGTAATTAGTTTTTATTCAGCAAAGATTTTTTTAATTAATAGAAACAGTGATAGTAAAGGTCGATATTGTTACACTGTAAAAAGTGATAAGTTGACTTAACTTAAAAATTTTAAGGCAACGGGTTTCCTCAGTTTTTTTAAGTAAATGATAATTAAAAAAATAATAATAATAATAAGTTAAGTGAATTGTCAAGTTCACTTAACTTTTAAAAAGATATATTATTTACTTTTATATTATTTACGGGTTTCCTCAATTTTTTTAAGTTAAGTCAACAGATCACTTTTTACAGTGTAGAAAGCATCTCTATTTTGAATAAATGCTGTTCTTTTTAACTTTTTATTTATCAATGAACCCCAAAAAAGTGTCACAGGTTCCAAAATAAATAAATAAAATAAAAAGCAAAAAATTAAGCAGCACAACATTGATAATAAATCAGCATATTAGAATGATTTCTGAAGGACCATGCATTGAAGACTGGAGTAATGATGCTGAAAATTCAGCTTTGAATCACAGAAATAAATATTTTAAAGTATATGCATATGCTGCATAATTATCAAAAATGGTAATATTATAAAGTCCTTTCACTTCACCATTTCGTCAGTCTACACTTCACATAATAGGCCCGTAGGTGGCACTTGGGCTTCATTAGCTATGAGAGTTTCAAGAAATAATAAACAGTGTAGGATATCATACCTAAATATAAGTGAATTGAATAGCCTACAGATTACAATTATTGCGACTTTTGTTTTGTGCAGTGCTTTTGTAGTCATTCAGCATCTATTTTCTCAACGATGTAGGCTAATTTGATTTATTAAATGAGGCAAACCGCAGATCCAGATCGCTCCACAAATCTTTTTTTTAAGCGATTAGTCACCGTTTTGTACAAATTGTCATGTTAATTATAATTCAAATGCATTTTGTTTTATTGACCACAATATCATTGATATTTGTCTGAGAGGGGCACTTTTGAATAATTTTGAAAAAAGGGCAGGGTCGCTTGAGCCCCCAAAGCCCCTGCCCCTGAGGAACTCTCTCCCTGTTCAGGTGCCACGGAACACACGCTATTTTATGGATTAAAAATAAAAGAGTAATAAAATATAAGGTAAGGTAATAAATAAGTGTAGAATATCACTGTCTGTTTGCTTATTTGCATCAATCCGAGTGTAAACAGTGAGAGATGTTGAGGCAGGTGAAAAGCATTTGGTTAATGGTGAATATTGACCTATCGTGCGTCTGTTGCCGAGCACCTCCTCGATGTAATGATTGACAGCTAGAGGGCGTGCTCGGCTCGGAATGCATTTTCAAATCCACAATGACTTAAACTATATTCATCGCGGGGTATTTAATGAAAATGCAATTGAAATGTCATATATGTAAGTGTCAATGCATTTAAGAAAAATAAAAGACATTTAAATCATGATTTTGCCACCCTTTTGCTGCACCTTTGGCTCAGAATGCATTTTGAAACTCTCACTGCATTTTGCAACAATTATCACACGGTATCACGATGAAAACGCAATCCCAAGTGTCCTACCCTTAAGTCTAAATGCATTTAGGAAAAACAGCATTTAAATGATAATTTTGCAACAGTTTTTGCTTGGACATGTTAAACATATCTAATCAATTTGGGTAATACATTTTCATTTTGCAACTTATAAAGCTTTAAAATATGATTTTAATTTGCATATTAAAACTAGTGTAGAAAATGGCAAATTTAAATGATGTAATTGAATTTTCATTTTCATTTTGCACTAAATGTTGCACATATGAATGGGAAAATGTAAATTTAAATACAGAAATACACTGCCATTTTACATATTGCGTTGCCATTTTGCATATTACATTTCAAATTGAATTTAGCTACACATATGCTTCCATATTCCTTCACGACTGTAACGCTTCAGCTTTTGTTTTCCTTTAAGCCCTGAAGCAGATATCACAGATTCATCAAGTTCATCGAAATTAGGATGGATGGACCTCCATCATTTCAGTTAGCTTTGACGAAACTCCTCTCTGCTAGCATGCCTTTTCAAAGTGAAAGTAGCCTTGCCACCTGACCTGAATACAGAGCGCTGATTCGCTAAAATGGATTTATCGGCTTCTGTTCAAAAACAACAAGGGCGCTTGTCGGCTTCTGCAGTAAAACGTGAACTCGCGATGCCTTGAAAGTGGACAATACCGGCTTTTTTGATAAATCATGTTTAGGGTTCAGATCGCGCTATATGTGGAGAATAATGCACGACAATCAGCTCTTTTTATTTATTTTTTTATTTCATTTTTTTGAGTTAACATTTGAATTTTGAATTTCAGCGATGAAAAATTGAGTTAACACCAAAATCAGTATTGTATCTGGTCGGTATTGAAAAGTAAATTTTTAATTTGACGCAAAATGCGATATCCGTCGTGTTATTCTGTCATGTTTTCTCCCTTTTTTTTCCAAACCGCGACAAACGCCAGTCCCCCTTCTCTGCAGAACGCGATATATCCGCTCAACCAATCACAGTGCACCATTCCGCGCCCTGTAGACAGTAATGGTGGCGCTCTGAATACACCCGGCATCCAAGCTTTCCTCATCTACTTTGTACTTTGTGATCAACAAACAAACAAAAAGGGCTGCACGATAAATCGCATGTGATTGTCATGCGCATCTCGTCAGTAAAACCGGTTTTGTGAGCAAATCATTTAGCAAATCTCCATCACTTGCTTTCAGATGGAGCGGCATTTAATACACAGAGCCGTAGTTCACTGACAAGCTACGCAATATCGCGTTCATAATCTCAGATGATGAACGCGATATTGCGTAGCTTGTCAGTGTAAGTGTTTTTATTAATGCCATTAATGATTTTGTTAATACAGCACGGCAATCAGCTCTTTTTTTTTTAAGTGGTGTTTATCGTTTTTGCAAATTAACTCTTCATATATATATGCTGTGAAAACGTTTCAGCTTTTGTTTTCCTTTAAGCCCTGAAGAAGATATCACAGGTTCATCAAGTTCATCGAAATTAGGATGGATGGACCTCGATCATTTTAGTTAGCTTTGACGAAACTCCTCTCTGCTAGCATGTCATATATATATATATATATATATATATATATATATATATATATATATATATATATATATATATATACAGGTATATATATATAAATATACAGGTATATATATATATATATATATATATATATATAGCCAAATATAACAATGAATCTTATTAAGAAATTATCTAAACATATTGACTAATAATGCTAAGTGTAGATATGGCTTTAAAAAAAAAAAAAATTGTCACAAAACTGATTTTATTTAATGTGAAAACAGTCTTATGTGTATGACATGCTAAAATTAATCCATATGAATCGATCTGTTTAAAACACACAATCGCAGCATATGATGAAGGTTTTTAGACATTTATTTTCAAACATTAGGGTTAGGGTTAGGGTTGTAACCCAACAATACATACAGAACTTCAAATACGGTCAATGGCAGCTCAACTGTACTTGCCTGACGTGTGTGAACAAACCTCATTGTTTCTTGTCAAAGCTCAAACATGTGGCTCAAAAATGAGGACAGAAATATCTCGGGTTTCTTTAAAAAAATATCCTAATTTTGTGTTCCAAAGATCAATAAAAGTCTTTTGGGCTTGAAACAAAAAGTTGAGTAACTAATGACAGAATTTTCACCTTTGGATGAACTAAACCTTTATGCTGCATATAAAAAAAATAGAATAAAATTTTAAAAAACGAACTAACTTTAATTGATCAGTTCAATTGCCAGTCAGACAGTCTCTTCCTAAATGAGCAGTTCTTGATAAGAAGATGCTGCAAAATGGACCTAACGTTATACTTATATTTAAAAAGTCCAATTATTCGGCAGAATGTGAATCTAGATCACTGATCCTGACTGAGGATCAATACTCAGCTTCCCGTTAAGAAATGTAGCTGTCCTTCTTTTAATCAGAATATTTCTCACCATCTCAGTATTGACATTCCCTGCAATACTGGCTCAGTAATTTTCTCATTGGACATTTACATCCTCCTAGTCTAATGACTTGATAATGGTATATCTAGTTTTTATCAGTTGTAATGCAAAGAACTTTTCAGTTGTCCCTGGAACTTTACTGATCAGTGTTGAGAAGTATTTCCAAATTGCTGCTGTTACAGTACATGACACATTTAAAAACTCTACACTCTCAGAAAAAAAAAAATACAAAATCGTCACTGGTGTGGTATCCTTCAAAAGGTACTAATATTTACACGTTTAGGTACTAATATGTGCCATTTAAGGGTAAATAAGGTACAAATATTTCATTTTTAGGTAAACAACCAAATTAATATCTGACTGCTGTTATGTTGTTTTGTGCATCATATTGCCTTTCAGTTTGGAAACTTCTTGTTTCTAATTGGGACATGGTGTCATTCTTCTCATTACATTTACCATCTTCCTATGCTTTTTTATAACTTTGACAACAGCTTATTTGTATGGTATTCTAATTACAAAAATAATATATTTTTGAATGTATCTTTCATAATGTGTGCACAATTAGTGGCATATGCCAGGTAGTGGGAAGCCTCTGGGCACGTGCCCAGTCAGCAGGCTGGTTAATCTCTACTTCAAAATTGAATGAACATATTAGCCACACAAAGCCACATAATACTGAACACAATACACCAGTTCATTCATACACAGCACACTGAATGAGTGAAACAAAGCTAACATTTACATTCATTTGGCTGACTGACATGGTGCCTGAGGTAGAGGAGTCAGGCTTCAGAAGTGCCCAAGAGGCCTTTGATTCTCACATTAAGGTGCCTTTTCCATTCTTGGTTATTTTGGTCCTTTCAAAGCAATGTAATGGATCATGCTGTTTTATATCGAATATGATCACATGCGGAGGTCATTTGTTGTGTATATGTAGCTTTGAGGTCCAAGTTATTCCGCTGCCATTTCCTCCCTTTCTCTTGCAAATGAACTGTGTTGGGCTGGAACACATTTCTAGTAGCAATATTACTTTCCCCAGTAAGTAGTAGTGTAATTAATTACAAATAAGATTTCAGTAACAATATTACAGTTACTATCCATAAAATAGCTTGTTACTAGGTTACTTTTATTGTCTCAACTCCTACAGATTTGTAATCCAACAATCCAATCATCCAATCAATTTTCATAATAGTCACTCACAACGTCACCACTGCAGCAATCAAGGTAGGAAGATGGGAAAGTTTACATTCAGTGGCTGGAAATATTACCATTACTTCCATTTTGTTGTGAGAAAATTTGACAAGAACATTGTTGTCAAATGTAAATAGTGGCATTATGTACAGTACTCTTGCATTACAAAGTTTGTCCATACACATCCCTTTAATCTTGATATACATTAGTCTCACCTATTATCAAAAGCCTTTCTAGAATCTTGCATGTTTTTGACAACATACATATACAAACGTGAAAAAAAGTTATTGCACCTGGGTAAATGATAAATGCAATTAGCAAGAAGCGACAAGTATCGAAAATACGGTTGGAAACTGGACATGAATGGCCTCACCAGTCTATTTACAAATGAGAAACTCAGAGTAGGATGGGCCATAAACTTTAAACATGGTGGAGGAAAGAAAGAATATTTACATTCAGTGAATGTTTGTACAACCTGCTGGATGTTGAATATCTTCTATACCTTTTGAATTTAATAAGATTTCCTCAAGAAACAGGCCAGACAAACTCAGAATTACAAATTCACAAGTGGGAAGTAGGAAATTTCCACATGAAAATAGCATGTGAAGGCAGCATAATAATGTGTAAACTCACTGTAAACCACCACTGAATATTTGTAATAACTTCTGATTGCAATCTAATGTGGATTTTGATCATACAATGAGGCAGAAATATTTATTTGTAGCATTTTAGAATAAGCTAATCGCCACAGCTGCTTACTATTTCTCATGTAAACATCCTTTGTTTTGATTTTTTCATCAAATCATATGAAAATCACATTCAAATCATTATACTATAGAAATTGTATGTTTATTAGCTTCATGTTTCCTGTGTAGAAAGTGTAGTGGAACTTTGCGGAAGCCTAGTGGAACTTCATCATTGGAAGATACAGAACGGGTTATAAACATGCAATATGAGTGGCATTTAAGCAGTGAATGATCTTTCTCTGAGTCATAACAACAAGAGAATAAGGAAAAACAAAAAATAAAACAACACAGGCAGACAGTGCTGGAAGACACTAATGCTCATCAGATCACATTATTGAATGGAAAAATAACACAAATTATGATTCCGAGTAAAAATTTGCAAATACATTATACCCTAACAGTCACAAAGATATACACATATGAAGTCAGAAGAGGAGAAAGTGTGCAATTACCAATTTTGTGGAGTGTAATGAAAAAGTAGTGCAACAAATTACTGCTGAAAGGGACTAATAAGTAAAGCAATAATATTACTTTTCAAAGGAGTAACACATTTTGAGTAAAAAGGCCAACTCTTCAAAGGAAAATCGAATTTAATTTTTTAATACTTCTCCAAAATGTTATCATGCCTATTCCGTGCACTATGTGCTCTAGAGGAATATGAAGAAAATCATAGAAACCCTAATTCTCTCTTCTACAAACCCACGATAAGGAAAGTGTTTTAGGGTCATTGTGTTAAGATGTCTTACAGCGGTACAATTCTGGATGTTTTCAGACTCAAGTCTTACTGAGGACAGTTGTTTTTTTTTTTTTCTTCTACATTTCTGCTGCTGACACAGCCCGCAGCCGCATGTATAACAGGATTAAGACAATCTGCTACTGAGACTGATAATCTTATGCACAGGAGGAGAAACGCCTAACAGTTTTTCTTTTCATTTATTTATCTCATCCATTCGTCTATTTCATGCACGTTTGCCTCGGGGTCCGCGTTTCTGCACATTCACTGAGCCGCTGAGCGGCGTTCAGAGACGCTAACCTCAACTGCTTCACCTTCACCGACAGAGCCAGACAGTCATTAATCAAAATGAAATGAAGATTTGAGTCGACGCTGCAGTCTGAGAGAAATACACTTCGAGGAGAATACACTTCTGCATGGCAGAGATGTGTTGATAAACGACTGTGTCTCTCATTTCAATCAGTCTGTTCAATGATTCATGTTTTTGTTGAGATGTCTGACAAATATTTTTTCAAAGGTAATGCCGCTGAGACTAAGTGTTTTGGCAAAATAGAAATAGTTTTCAGTTGATTATGCAAATTTGTTCAGGTCCGGGCAAATAGCTGACTGATTATTGATTGGGGCAGTGAAGTCAATATCTGCAGCATCAATCTAAGTCATTGTTTCAGATAATAACTGACAATAGTAGAGTCACTATAGCATTAGTGATCACTATTTTGAGAGAGAGAGAGAGAAAAAAAAAAAGGAAATTCCTGATGCAAAGTGAAGAATTCCACTAATTAAATCGCTATGTAACAGATAATAAAGTAACGACATTAAATATTAACTAAAATTATTGACTGCAAAAAGTTCAGTCCTGCAATTGTTGCTTTAAAGAGAGATTTCTACCTGATTTAACCCACATTAAATAGTTTGGTGATATAAATGAACATGCTTTTTTTTCTGAGATCAATTCAGCAGTATTAAATAATATTTTTGGCTTGAATGAATCCAGTTAATTTAGATTAAAGGTTTAAACATGAAACTATAATGCAGTTTTAAATTCAATTCAGTTGTTAAGCAAATATGAACTGATAAATTACTCAAATAAAACAGATAAATATGCCTTACCCATTGGGGTGCCGACCCCGTAGGCCTTGGAGTCTATGAGGCCTCCGATCTGCGTGAGGTTGCAGTTGCGCTGAGTGACAAATTCGATGGTGGTGGACTCCATAAGGAAAGCATAATCGGAGGTGAGCACACGTTCAATTCCTTCCTCGATGCTCTTCACCATCACCGAATGTCTTCGACTGCTCATGAACTCCCACATCTTATCATACGTGGAGATCTTTGTTTTCTGGGACAAGAAGTCAAATTCATTATCAGACTTTTAATACATTGACATTTAATTTTAATACACATTTAAAACACAATGCCATTTGACAGACAATATTATTTCCTTCTAATCTGACATTAAATTTAAACATATCAATAATAAACAGTAAAAAAAAAAAAAAAATCATATATATATATATATATATATAGGGAATAAACAGACCACAAAACTTGAGCCCAAACCAACAACAATAATAATAATAATAAAACACAAACTCCAGTACCAAATGTTCTGACCTTAAACATAAAAAGGATTTGGATAGACACTGAAACACACAATAGCAAAATATTAACAACTTCTAAAATGAAAATGGACACACTTTAGAAATATAAAAGTTGTAATTGTCATAATTTCAGAAATAATGTTGCAGGTAACTGAGTTCAATCCCTTGACAAAACTTTCATTTATCACTAAATGACAGAGAAAGTATTTTCAGAGATGCCTTTTTAATGACAACTTAATTTGTAAATGAAATCAAGAGGAGCTAATAAAAGTAAAGTCATTTGCACTCTTTGTATGAATAAATGTAATTAGCATCAATATTGAATAAGTTTGAAATATATAAATCACTTTTGTTACATGCATTGTGTTTCACTCTTTTACTGATTTGTGTTTGTACTGACATTAGCTTTGACCAGTATTTAAAAATATAAAAGAGACAAATTGCTTAAATAAATTTAAATAAATTAAATAAATGTGGTCACACACACATATATGAATGATACAAAATAATTAATATCATTAATTATTAAAAATAAATAATATTTTGAATTCACAATGAACATCAAACGATTCGCAAATATTTGTTTCTGAAGTTGTATGCCTTAAATTTTAATGAGATCACATTGAATTATCTATAAACCACCCACAGACTAGCTTTTCTCGCTCACACTGCTCTCTTGCTGGGAACACAAAGCATATGCAGGTATTTTTTAAAATAATCTTTTTAAGAAGAATCATACAGCTATTGGTTAAAATGTCATATTTTTGCCCCCTTTACATGATTACTACGGCACAAATTGTGGCAGAAGCACACAAATCTGTTTATGACTAATCCTGACTAATCTCCAAAACTGAAATGTGTACCGACAGCATGCAAAATTCAGCATACAAAATAATACCATCTTATTCCAGCAGAACTACAAATAAACCCCTAATCAACTTAGATACTAAGGTTAGAAGCAAGAGAAACTGTTGCCAATTGCAAAAAATCTTCAACCATTTTAAACTCAGGTCTTTTTGTGCCTCTGAGAACGCATCTGATGGCATTTGAAACCTAATTAAGTCACATACTCAAGGTCCTGCCTGCCATTATTGTGTGTAATGACTTTTTGTGGCCGGTCGATATTTTAGATCAACTGGGTGATTTGCCAAGTGCCTATCAGAATCTTCTGGAGTTACCCTTGACAAATCAGCCGATTGCACATGTACACTACACCTGCTGATGAGGCAAAACCATGGGGGCTGAGATAGATAGACAGAAAGAAAGAGATGGAAATGAAAATCTCAAGGAATAAATAATCAAATGCATATTTCTTCTCATTGGTGTACTGTACTATTCAACTTGAATACACTGTAATAGATTTTTGTGAAGGCAGTCCACTAGGTTTTGGAACAGAGCTTACCGTTGGACCATTATGCAATAAAAAACAATATATATTTTTTTTCCACAATGCAAGGCACCTATATTTTAGTAGGATGTTTTTAGCACACAAGCATTACTTAGACACACTTGATCATATCTGACAAAATGATTCTGCTTCTTGATACTGAGCCAACCCCCACAATCCTTTAAGTGTGAGGTGAAGAAAGTCCCTCTGTGTCACTTCTCTAGTATTTCTCTCTCATTTTCACACCATTCTTCCTGTGACACTATCTGTGTATTTCGGTTGATTGTGTGGATTGATTAGCAGTGATTTGTCGAATACTTTGATCATGCTGAAGTGTTCACAGATTGCACTACTTTAATCTGCTCTTGATTCTCGATCTGTTCTGAGGCTTTGATTAATTTACTGCACACTACAATCAGACCCGAAGCATTCTCCTCTGTTGCTGTTATTCTTACAGATGACAAGAGAATGAAAATGGATCAAATTTATTATCTGTTATGACTCTGAGACAAATAGTAGAAAAATTGGTTGGTTCTGATAAATAGACGTTATTGTGGGAGTGAATGTTTTTTTTTTTAAATAAAAGAAGGACATGTTCCAGATTGAAAATATTTAACCAGCTTTTTTGACTGAAAAGGGACATCCATCAGCTTTCACTGAGAAACATACAACAAAACACAGCATTATTGATGTATTGGATGTGTAAAAGTAAACAAATGAGCCTGTTGTTGACTCCTGTGTGGACATTTTCTTTTCCATTCTGCCTATATAGTATTGCAGGGATGACATATTTATGTAGGCCAAACCCTGAAACAAATTAGCACTTCTGGTTCCATCGTTCTGAAGTCAATGGGTTATTTAAACAGGTTTTTGGTAAATTCCAGAAATAAGATCTGTAGTGAACACAAGATCAAGATATTTTCTTATTTTACTAAATGGCATAAAATAACACCATGTGATTTTTCTTAAAGCTTTTACTCATCTTGAAAGAGGTGATTGCTAACAAGTGTCTAAAAAGGTTTGTTAAATGAAGACTGAAAGAGAGTCCAGAAGATAATTGGTGATGATGCTAAAGTCTTGTGACTGTGGTGTAGTTCATTTATAGCTTACGCTTTTTACTTTTGGTGGTTTCAAGGTACATTCATTTGTGAAGATTCTCATAATAATAATAAAAACATGTAAGGATCACTAAGTTCTGTTGACCACAGAGCTTATTTTCTGCAGTAATCCAAAAGCCAATGGAAAAGTCAAATTGGGTCTTTGTTGAGGGAACCAGGCTGATTCAAATTTCTGGGTTGGATACGTCATCACTGCACCACTCTGTTGGCTGGGACAGTGGTGGTGCTTAAAGAATGACTGACGGTTCAAATTCCCAGACAATTAAAAAGTATGCTGCACCCATGTTAGCTATCCTTTACGTCATGCAGTTGAGGCTTAAACTGCCATAGAACAACTTCAAACCATCACATAAATATTCAAATGAAGCACTCTAAAAGGACGGATAAGGATCTTAATTGATGTCTAAATGTGTCCACATCTCTGCCTAAGAATTCAGGCCTGGAGTATCCAGAGCTGAATGTTAAGCAGTACGAGCTTACATTAGAGTGAAATGGCCCATTATTTCTTAATAAACTTTAATGTTGTGTAAAACACATTTAAACTGCGTTTAAACTCCACTTATCATATGTGATTGTGAAGTACTACTACATAATGGTGTCATATTAAAACAAAAGACTAGGAAGCTTTAGGGGTTTGTATTTCAGATGTTGTAGCAGTGACATAAAATAGACAATATATTTAAATTAATTTACATTTATTTCATATTAAATAATGTGTTATTACCTTGTTATAACATGAAACTGAATTATCGTTGATGTCCTGATTTGAACATATATTTTATACACAAATCAATTCAAGTAACCTTATATATATATATATATATAAAAAAAAATCAAGTCAAATTAAATAAACGTGTTAAATGTATTAAATAAAATATAGGTATTAAATGTGTTTAATCAAATTGCAATTATTACATATTTATTAATGTGTCATTATTCTGTTATAACACAAAAGTAATGTAATCAGGATAAATCACTTTTTTGTAGATGTTAGAACATGTTAATGGAGTCCTTCTGAAGGAGAAGAAAAACTAATCTAAAACTGCATCAAAATTGTGATCTCAATGCAAATTTTCAATAATTATTTATTTTCTCACAATTTATAGATATAATCATGTGTAGAGATGTTTTCACTACTGGCCTGGAGTTTTACTCATGAGTGATATTTCATATGTTTACCTTCAATAATAATTATATTCCACCATGAAAATTAATTTTTGTTGACGTACTTATGAACATATATTTTGTACACAAATCAATTCAAGTAACTGTTATAACCAGCATTTAAAAATCACAGAAGGAATAGTCAAATTATATAATAATATATGTGTTAAATGCATAAAAAAATAAAAAGAAATCGGCAACACTTTATTTTAGGGTCTCTTAACTAGTTGCTTATTAGCATGCATATTACTGGAATATTCGCAATTTATTAGTAGTAATTAAGCACATATTAATGCCTTATTCTACGTGACCCTACCCAATGCCTAAACTTAACAACTATCGCACTAAATATTAATAAGCAGCAAATTAGGGATTTATTGAGGGAAAAGTCGTAGTTAATAGTGAATGTGATCCCTATTCTAAAGTGTTACCAAACAATTATATATAAAATGTTTAATTAATTGCAGTTGTTAAATATAAATTTTGCTAATACTAATTGTTATATATTATATATTTCTGTGGTGTAAACTCAATGTATTTAGCCATAAATAGAGCAAAAATAATAAGACTATCTTAAATATCCTCACTAAAGCTTTGAGTTCTTCAGCACACGGTGCTGTGTAGATTTCTCGTCTTTTCTCTATGTGAGATATTCCACCAAGAGGCCGTGTGCAATGAAGGAGATCAGTCCAAAACAAACATCTCCTGGCCTTACCCATAGCTCAGCCACTGATAATGATGCTGGAAACTGCAGCAGGCAGGTGGCTGTCCATTTTAATTCACATTCTCATTATATTGACACACGCAGGAAGGCGACATTCTTTGTGAAGCCGTACGGCAGTTTAACAGAATAAATCTCTCACACAGACCAAAATGTGAAGATATTTTAAAAAAGCTGCTAACAATTCATTTTACAAAAAAGCAGACACGTAGGTTGTGCCGTGAGAAAGAACCACAGAGATTTTATGTGCACAAGGAAAGGAACATCCACAGGGAAGGGCGAGTGATTATGTATGCATGTTTGTGTGTGTGTGTGTGCGTATGCATAATGGCAGAAAGTCTCTTGGGCCTCTATTGTTAGACTTGTCAAAATGTCTTTGATTAGGCCTCATATAAATACATAACACATAACTGCATCTTTTAAAATATCAGATGTGCCTTGTCTATATACCCTATCCACACAAAAAAAAAAAAAAAAAAAAAAAAGAAATGTTTATTGATTCTTAGCAAAAATTTCTATCAGCATATTTCATGAAAGTGCAGATTTTCAAAAACTCCACCGCACTGCCTGATCTGAGCACTCGGATGTCAAAGGAAAGAACAACAGAGACTGATGAAGATCTGGAAATCTCTGAGCAGAATACTGGAAATACAGACCTCCTGTATAGTAACACTTTAGTTTAAGGACCAATTCTATCAACTAGCATTCATATTACTACCATATTGGCTATTTATTAGTACTTAATAATGCATATTAACACATAATACTGCTTTATTCTGCATGACCATATTTTAGAGCCCTTAATCCTATACCCCATATCTAAACTTAACTTCTATCTTTTTAACTGTTAATAAGTATTGAATTACAACATGCATATTGTGTATTTACATTGTAGTTAAATAATTATAATTGTTTTATGATAACAGAATAGTAAATAATTGTTTACAGCGTATATACTAAATCTATTGATTTTAGGATTTAGTATATAGCAGTACATACTGCAAAAATGAACAGATTTTAAGGGGTCCATTTATGCTTTTTCAAAACATGCGCTCACACACACACACACACACACACACACTGAAACGTCCTGTAATTGCAAAGTTTCTGCATGATCTTATAGTTAGTAAACATTCTCAGGGTTCTGAATCGTGCTCAAATTGGTACGGTAAAATTGATACCATCATTACTATTTCCAGCTAAGCTGATGAAACTCATGGTTATGGTAAGAGGTGCGTCATTTCTGTAACATGTTTTAAATGGTTCACCAATCACAACACACTGGGTCAGCTAACCAATCAGAGCACATTTCGTAATTGAGAAGGAGAGGTTTCAACAAGTGTCTGAGACAGACTGGGAAGAGATGTGCTGCAATAATGTAAAACATGAAAAATAATGTGTTTTGGAACAATCAAACATGGAAATCTATTCTAGTACACCACAAAAACAAAATCAAGACTTCATAAAAGGGCATAGAAGGATCCCTTTAACTAAATAAATAAATAATTATGGTGTTCCCCAAATGGTGGTTCTAGGGCAGTTTTTATCTACTTTCATGAGGCAAATTTGTCATCAAAGCATAGTTAAGCAAACCCAAACAAACTCTTCACAATCCCAATAATAAAGGTTTTTTTTTCATGAAGGCTGTCTGAACTGTCTATAGGCTTTTTATTTGAATTTATTTTGAATTGCTTGTTAATTTAAATACAAATGTTTCAAGTACAGATGAAAAATACTGCCTATTCGGTGTCATCCAGAGCTAGAGCTGCATACTGCAGCTTGCACAGTCCTGACATGATTTGCTTTCATGAAGCAGGCTTTTTTTCATGAAACAAGCACTTTTCTTCCATCGGTTTCAACTTACCATTTCAACCTGAAATCTCACTGTGACCAGTGTAAAGGTAAAATGCACTGTAATCATACATGCTATTATTTGACTTAAATTCATTGTAATAAATTAAAGTAAAGAGGTTTTAGTGCTGGGTAACGATTAATCGTGTTTAATCGCATCCAAAATAAAAGTTTTTGTTCACATAATGTGTGTGTGTACTGTGTATGTTTAGTATGTATGTATGTATGTATGTATGTATCTATCTATCTATCTATCTATCTATCTATCTATCTATATATATATATATATATATAAATACACACACATGCATGTATATATTTAAGAAAAATATGTTATGTTTATATATTAAGTATATATTATATATAAATTATATGAATATAAATATATGCATACATGTAAATATTTTCAAAATATATACTGTATATGTGTGCCTTACTTAATAAATATACATAGTGTACACATATATTATATAAACAAAAAAACTTTCATTTTGGATGCGAATAATCGTGATTAATTGTTGCCCAACACTAGGAGTATTTCTCAATCCATAACGTGAAGTTTAATAAAGAACTGTGCCTATATTCTCTACTTGCATTGTGTGCAATAACAATAAATTATCACTAAATTAATTTCATGTTAAATATAGCCTGAATTCATAAAAATGCAGCAAATTGAAATATACCAATACCTGATTTTTTTTTTTAAATTAATTAATTTATTTTTTATTATAAATGTGGCATATGAAACTTGAAGTCCTCCATGGTATTTGCCAATAAATAGACTTGTCAATTATTCAGTCTTGTCATTCATTTAGAAGACAATACATTCCTGAAACTGACATGGTAACACTTTAAGATGTAGTTACATGTACTTACCTTAGCAATAGCAGTTAAGTATGCATAATTAACATAACCTAAATCTCAACCAAACTCTAACCCTAACATTAAGAATAAATGCATGCAGTTACTTAATTACTAAAACAATGTCACCAAAGTGTAACCAATGACACTGTAAAATTGCATTCAATATTTGTTCATATACATTCATTATTACCATACTATAGACATGATTATTACATAAAAATGTATAATTATTATTTAAAAATGTGCAACTTATTGTTATACCAGATGTTTCATTATTAAAAAAAAAAAATAGAAATAATAATAAAAAATACATCTTAAAACTATAATGATCTGAACAGTGTCAAAAATTGTAAACCATTTCAATATTTTTAAATGTGTAAACATTGTTCTACACATTATGACTGTGCCACCTGTATCATCCAGTGTCAAAATTGGCAAGACAAAACAGTCACTTGAGTGTTTTTAAAATTAGTTTTAGCGAGAAAAAGGATTCAGCCATTGTATTCCAAAACGATTTGAACTGAAATTTCCACCACAGAATGAACAGTGATTTGAGATGTGCTTGAAAGGGTTAAATCACAAGGGTCTACAAACATCATTGTATCTCTCCACAGGTGGGGCTGCTCTCTTTAACTGCTGCTCCGATTCCATCAGGAGCTGTGATTCACTTCCTGCGACTATCTCATCTCAACTGTCCAGGGGTCCTCCTCATAGGACCCGAGAACGAAAAAACTCACTGAGGATTGATAAGACCAAGATTGCAGAGGAAATATGAGAATCTGCTGGTAAGGGTTTTGAAACTGAGAACTGGACGCAGGTTCCACGAAAACTTCCTCTACAAATTAAAAAGATGATGATAGCAGCTGAGACGGTCAGCAAACAGTTTCTCCCCGACTCTTACGTGACTGAGGAACAGCAGCCTAGAAAGTGAGCAAAGGTGTGCTTCTCTGTGTGAAAGGTTACCATAGATTTTTTTGATACTGAAGGATAAGAGAGAGAAAAAGAGAAAGCGAGAGAGAGGTCGGGCTGCTTTCCCAGTGAGCCTGCTCCTCTTTTTGATCATAATATCTTTTGAAGCATAGAATGTGGCATACTAGACGTGACAGATAATAAGATGCCTCAGAGCAGAGAAGGACAAAGAAAGCAAACCTCCAGAGAAGAGGAGGACTATATCTGGCCAATACGTCTGCTGTGTTCTCCACCTGCTTTCATGGGTTAGAATATTCTATAATTTAATGTGTCAGCCTTAGGGCAGAATGTTCAGCACGGGGAGCGTTGGGCTTCCAGATGGAGGCCGCCTAAAATGGCCATAATCTCTGCTACTATGATATCGAAGCAGACCACAGAATATATCATGACTGAGATTCTAATTTTGTTAAAGCTAAGGGTGTTATGTTTAAACAAAACATATTTTATGCCAGGTCTTTCTGATAGAGAGAAAGCTGAACATTGGTTCTACAAAATAAAAATAAAAAAATAAAAAAACATGGTCACACTTTATATTAGGTGGCCTTAACTACTATGTACTTGAATCAAAAAATAAGTACAATGTACTTATTGTGGTCATATTGTATTGCAAAACACTTTTGCTGTTATTGAGGTGGGATACGGGCAAGGTTAGGGACAGGTTTGGTGGTATGGGTAGGTTTAAGGGTGGGTTAAGGTGTAAGTGATGGGTCAACAGTGTAATTATAAATGTAATTACAGAAATGAATTACAGATGTAATTACATATAGGTATTTTTAAAATACAAGTACAATGTAAAAACATGTATGTACATAATAAGTGCATTGCACCAAATAATTAATTTAAATGTAAGTACACAGTAGTTAAGGCCACCTAATATAAAGTGGGACCAAAAACATTGATAAAAGCTCTCTACTAAGGTTCCATTTGTTAACATTAGTTGACTATATTAGTTAACATTAACTAATACTGAAAAACATAGTTAAAGCATTTATTAATTTTAGTTTTTGCTACTATCAACATTTAATGGTACATTACTAAAATCAAAAGTTGTATTTGTTTACCCTGTAAAGCTGGTCATTTGAAATAATAGTCTGAACAGACAAAATCAAAAAGGCCTAAACTGAGCAAAAACATGCAATTTTGGGGCCAGAAATATGCTTAAAATACATTGCAATAAAATGACGATTGAGAAACCTATAAACGTTCCTCAAAAGCAATATGTAATGTATTTGAAACACACTAAAAATGTATGTATGGATAATCAAGTAAATCTAAGTTGCTTCAGCCCAGTAATTTTTCATCTTGAAAAATTTAGTAGCAATATGAAATGTATTCTCACAGTAACTTAAGATTTTATACTAACTAAATAACATTTTTTAGATGTTTTGATCATGTTAGCAGTTTAGAGGTTTTAGAAGAAGTATTATGAAGAAGTCCTAATGAACCTACAGCTAACTTGAAGTGACAATGCACAGTTGTATTTTTATAGACTAACATGAACTAGGGTTTATAAATGTAGCAAACAAATGCATTGCCCATTGTTATGTAATGTTCATTAATATACTATATTGCCAAAAGTATTGGGACACCCCTTCTAATAAACAGGTTTGATTATTTTAGTAATTTTCATGAGTACAAATCTTAATGTTAAATCATAAAATTATATTCTAGTGAATTGTGTGCTTCTAATTTTATAGCAACAGTTTGGACAGGAACCTTTTCTATTCTAACATGACAATGCCTCTGTGTATAAGGCAAGGTTCAAAAAGAAATGATTGATTGAGTCAGTGTGGAAGAACTTGACTGGTCTGCATGAAGCAAAGTCCTAATCCCAGCTGAACACCTCTGGTGTGACTTCAAATGCAGACCTTGAGCTAAAAACTCATCACCAAACACTAATGACTTGTACATATGGGTTCAGTCATTTTAGACACTTCCAAAACTGTTGCAACAGAGATGGAAATGCAGTTTTTAAATACATGAATTATGTTACCATAACTTTGTTGCCACAGTTTTGGAAGTGCCTTTTTCTGTTCTAAAGAAGAGGGTGTCCCAATACTTTTGCCCATATAGTGTATGTACAAGTTATTGGTGTTACATAAGCTTACTATACAAACAAGCTCAATTTCATTGTCATTGTATTCAACATTCATTATTGTCACAATAGGCAAACTCTTTTTAATGGACAGTTTTCTCTTTCACGTTGGAAAAGACTCTTGCTATGTAATTTAGTTAAAGTTAGCTAACTGGTTGACATGTTTATAGCTAACATCCTGTATAATCTGGTTTAATGACAGGCATTTAAAGTAAACTCTATCGCCCCCTCAGGTTTGTCACTGCCAGATAAAAGAACACACATTAAGCTTGCCTGCAGTGCGTTTGCCAAACATTTATGCAGCATAGTACGCTCTCATCGAACATTTTTCAAAAGTAAAATCCCACAGACTACCCAAAAAGGAATCATTTTTACAAGAGAAGCGAAGTATATTGAGGAACATAGTGCATAACAGAGTGATCAAAGGATTAAAACTGTGAGCTCCCATTAGTGCAGTCATCCAGCTCAAACTCCCCAGTGTCTCATCAGACACTCGCTAGTGGCCATTTCAATAAACCTCAACATATATTATTAAAATCATTTTTCAGCAATAAAACCATAAGATGTTAAAAACCACCAACAGTTTCGAGGGCTAGAGAATGCATTATTTGAAATCGCCATTCTGAACTCTTCAGAAGAATCTCACACAGGTGGCCTAACATTACAGCATTCACAGACCATCTCATTAAAGCTGGGTGTTAAGTCTGATGTCGTTATTCATCACCGTTTTGAAATTTAAAAAAATAAAAAATTAAGTGAATTATCTTTAATGAATTAAAATATTGGCATCAGGCAGGCCATGACCCCAGAAACTGTAGTGTACATCAGGAGTTTAATTTTGTGTTATAAATGAAAATCGCTCATAAATAGCCTTTGGGATATTATTCTTACTAAAAATGGAGCAAAAGCTTGGACACGGGAAGAGAATATGTTATGTCACAACTTAACAAGCAAACTGGATTAGTAAGTATAGTAGAAAGAATAATACAAAAAACAAAAAAAATTCGAATGTTGCATAAGTGTCACAAAGCACGGTATACACAACTGGTGAGTGAGAACAAACAGGTTTATTGAAGGGATTCGGGGATTCAGGATCGGGAGTGACCAAAAGCAGGTGAGTGAGAAAGTTAGTGTGAAGTTCAGATGGCTTAGCTGTGGTTGAAGTTGTGTCTTCTGATTGCAGGTTCGGATCGAGGATCAAAGGCTTCGAGGGAGAATCGGCGAGGGATCCAACGGGTAAGCATAGAGGTAAGTCGTGATCGTAGAGAGTCCAGAGCTGTCCATATAGTGAACGGTAGACCGGACAATGTGGGGAATGGCAGTGTGTGTTTATAGCGGTGTTGATTGGTGTCAGCAGGTGCGTGCAATTAGAAGTCAGGTGACTGTGATCGGGTGATTGTGCTGGGTGGTGACTGTTGTGATGGTGACTGATCCCTGACATTACCCCCTCCCCAAGGGGCGGCTCCTGATGCCCTCGAACGGCGACGGGGGCGGCCACGGCCTCTGGGCGCGGGACGCTCGGGGTGCGTGCGATGGAATTCTTCAAGCAGTAAGGAGTCTAGGATGTCGTCCCTGGCCACCCAGGAGCATTCCTCCGGTCCGTATCCTTCCCAGTGGACCAGATATTCCAGTCTTCCGCCCGTCGCCGTGAGTCCAGGATTTCCTTGACCACATAGACGGATGGTTGTTCGAGGATTTCTGGGGGAGGAGGTTCGTCCACTTCTGTGGGTCCTGGTGCAGAGGGAGAACAGGGTTTTAGGAGTGACACGTGGAATGAAGGATGTATTCTGTACCTGGGTGGGAGTTGGAGTTCATAGGTGACCTCGTTGATCTGCCTCTGTATCGGGAAGGGACCAATGTAGTGGGGACTCAGCTTCTTGCACGGCAGGCGGAGGCGCAGATCCCGGGTGGACAGCCAGACCTTGTCTCCGGGATGGTAGGTGGGAGTAGTGGTTCGCCGGGCATCTGCGAAGATTTTATGCCTCCGCACTGCACGTTGGAGGTGGACATGAGCTGAGTCCCACACTCTCTCGGAACCAGTGGTCTACAGCTGGAACCTCCGACAGCTCTCCTGTCCACGGGAAGAGTGGTGGTTGGTACCCGAGTATGCACTGAAATGGTGTAAGACCTGTGGTGTTTTGTTGCAGGGAGTTCTGTGCATACTCGGCCCATGGGAGGAAACGGCTCCAGCTGTGCTGATCGTCATGGCAGTATGCCCGGAGGTAACGTCCGAGTTCCTGGATCTTGCGCTTAGTCTGGCCATTAGTCTGGGGGTGGTATCCGGAGGACAAGCTGACCGTGACGGCCAGCAACCTGAAGAAGGCCTTCCATACGTGGGAAATAAACTGAGGACCTCTGTCCGAGACTATATCTTCAGGTATTCCGACGTTTCGGAACACGTGCTGAAATAAGTGTTCTGCTGTTTCCATGGCAGTAGGGAGTCCTTTGAGGGGGATGAATTTGCAGGCTTTGGAAAAGCGAGCGACTGCTACCAGCACACAAGTGCTCCCTTCAGAGTTGGGAAGGTCCGTCATGAAGTCTATTCCCAAGTGTGACCAGGGTCGATGAGGGATTGGTAATGGTTTTAGCTTGCCTACTGCAAGATGCCCGGGGGGTCCTGGACATGGTGCAGACTGAGCAACTGCGGACGTACCTGATGACATCCCGGGTCATACTAGGCCACCAGTACCGAGCTTGGAGGAGCGAGAGGGTCCTGTGGCTGCCTGGATGTCCAGAGCCCGGTACATTGTGAACTGAGGCCAGGGCAAGTTTGATGGCCAATAACTCCCGGTTCCCGATGTCATAGTTCTGCTCTGCTGAGGTCAGTTTCTTCGAATAGTATGTGCAAGGATGGAGGCTAGGAGGCTCACCGTGGTATTGGGACAGCACGGCCCCTACGCCAGTGGTGGAGGCGTCGACTTCAACAACAAAAGGAGCTGAAGGATCCGGGTGGTGTAGGATGGGGGCCGTGCTGAAGGCTGTCTGCAGTTTCTGGAAGGCTTCGTGGGCGATGGAGTTCCAGGACAGGGACTTGGGTTTTCCTCGGAGTAGGGATGTTAAAGGGGCTGTGTGAGTGCTGAAATTCGTGATAAAGCGACGGTAAAAGTTGACAAATCCCAGGAACTGTTGGAGCTCTTTAATGGTCTGGGGACGAGGCCAATTCCTCACAGCATCTACCTTCCCCTGGTCCATTTGAATCCCCTCTTGGCCTACGATGTATCCCAGGAATTGTACCGTGGGGCAATGGAATTCGCATGTACCCCCCCACCCCCCCTGTATAAATGTATATTATACTGTATATAAATTGCGGTCATCAGGGAGCAGCTATTATCCCTGGCATTGAAACTGCTTTTGAATGCACGATCGCTTTTTAGTTTCACTTTCACTTTCGAGATTTGCGATCGCACGTTTGTTTATACTATGGAACGGCAGTACTTACCACACATTTTACAAGATTGCAGTGGTGCTCGGGATCTGCAAATCATTCGCCATCATCCTCAGTCATCTCTCCTTACTCTGTTTATGTGGTAAGTGAAATCTTATGTACTGCAATGTAACAGGCTACCACTAGCCATCGTTATTTGTTTCCGTGCCTTTCTGAATACGGATTCATGCTTCTGGCACACCCCTAACCCCTACGGGGGTACGCTGAC
This sequence comes from Onychostoma macrolepis, assembly GCF_012432095.1. Classification (NCBI taxonomy): domain Eukaryota; kingdom Metazoa; phylum Chordata; class Actinopteri; order Cypriniformes; family Cyprinidae; genus Onychostoma; species Onychostoma macrolepis. The sequence continues at coordinate 31,033,157 of NC_081170.1, read as the reverse complement.
ATTTCCCAGGTGGAGAGTGCGTTTGCAGTGCACTTGTGCCCACAAAACGCCGCCACTTGGAGGAATCGTCTCGTCTCTCGTCCAAAGCATGTAGGCTGATGGCCACTCGCGGCCAAAGCTTACAGTGCTGCGGGCCAAGCTGCCTCTGCCCTCCATGCCATGGCTATCCTGCGAGTACACCAGCCAAGGCATTAAAATGCACGAGGGTAGTACCAACCCGAGGTTGATGCAGGAACTGCGCTCGGTGACTGACCGTGCCCTAAGGGCGACAGAAGTCACAGCGCAGTCCCTCGGGAAGGCGATGTCCACACTTGGGGTTCAAGAGTGCCATCTATGGCTCAGCCTTGTTGAGAGGAGCGGTGTCGATAGTGCGCTGTTCGACGCTCTCGTCTCCTAGGCTGGACTGTTCGGTGACACTGTCGAGGACTGTGCCCAGCAGTTCTCGGCAGTACAGAAGCAGACCGAGGCCAATTGGGTAACAGGTAAGTGGTACATCTTGCCCTGGCGTGATGCACCGCTCGTCCGCAGGGCAAGCCCCAGTCTGCTTGTCGCCATGGGCGCCCTCCCGCGTCCTCCAGAGCTGCTCCACCCCGTGCTGAATTGTCTCATATGCCGGCGCGTCGAGCCTCTCGCAGGAGCGCGGCGCCCCCCATGTCCCAGTCGGCCCCTAATCGTCCAGATAGGTGACAAAGCTCACGCTGCCCACCCCGTCTCGTTGGCTCACACACATGATTCGACTCGGCTACGCGATTCAGTTCACCAGGCGACCTCCCAAGTTCAGCGGCGTTCTCGAGACTTCAGTGGTAGCTCGGAAACGCTCCTGTCTTGCGCGAGGAGATTGCTGTCCTCCTGGCAAAGGATGCAATCGAGTCAGTCCCTCCAGCCGAGATGAGGCAAGGGTTTTACAGCCCTTACTTCATCGTACCCAGGAAAGGCGGTGGTCTTCCTGGACCAGCGAGTCTTGAACCGGGCCATGCACAGGCTCACACGGAGTGTTGCCTGCTCCTATGCGTTGGCGCACGGCGCCTCTCTGGCAGACATCTGTAGAGCTGCGGGCTGGGCGACACCGAACACCTTCGCAAGATTTTACAATCTCCGCGTCGAGCCAGTTTCTTCCCATGTGTTGGGTAACAGGTAAGTGGCGGGAAGAGCTGGCTGGTGTCACGCTTGCTGCGCCATTCCTCCTCACCCGGGGATACGAGTGCCGTTTTCCTCCTCCAGTTCAGTTCCCTGGACGGCGAACCCTTGTGGAGTTCCTCCAGCACCATGGGAAGGTTGCGACCTTTCGCATGGCATTTGTCTGTCACGCGCTCGCTTGTCAGCATCTGCATGCCACAAGGTTGTGACGGGGTTCAGGTTGTGGCGCTTTCCATAGGACCCATATGTCGTCACGACATAACTCGTAGTGACCGACAGATAGGGAACGTCTCGGTTACTTACGTAACCCTCGTTCCCTGATGGAGGGAATGGAGACGTTATGTCCCCATGCCACAATCTCGAACCATCGCTGGTTGCCAGGGACTCGTTCTCGGCTCCTCAGCGTAAAACCTAATGAATGGATGCACCTGCCGCCTATTTATACCCGTGGGCACGGGGAGTGGCGCAGGTATGCAAAATTCACTAGCCAATATTCATTGGCCTTTTCTCTTTAGTCAGAGATGATTGGGGCTCCCAAGTAAATCCCCTATGTCGTCACGACATCCCTCCCTCAGGGAACGAGGGTTACATACATAACCGAGACGTTCTAGATTACAAAAAAGTAGATTAGATTTCTTTGGCTTGTAACAATCAAATAGCAAATCAATAGCAGCTGAAGAAGCCAGTTGTGAAAGTAGAGATGTAAAGAACCTAAAACCCCAAACACAAACTATTTCAGCCACAATGTGTTTATATATAGTTATGTTATATATGGCTCTAAATGTTTGTATTTAAAGAACATAAAAGGAACCTATCTAATTTAAAGTGCCGTGTTCTTGATACTATTGAGTTCCGTGACCGTTTCTCTGTAGAGCATTATACAGAATCAATAAAGGCAGTTTATCAAACCGTCAATCACTCACACTGCCACTCAATCACTCAATACATCAGCACCTGCTAAAAGAGCATATGTGTTCAGCTCTCTGAACATCTGCTGTTCCTGTAGGAAATCTGACTGCAATGGATTACAGGCTTTCTCAGGGCCAGGATGCTTTGAAAGAGCTACATTTCTCTCTCTCTCTCTCTCTCTCTCTCTAGTAATCTGCTCTAGCATTGCTATCTACAATAGGATGTATTTTTACACATTGTGTGTGTGTGTGTGTGTGTGTGTTTTGTCAGAGTGAAAGCAACACTTTTTACCTCCATAATTTGTAATAATGCTATGAAATTGAAACTGGATATTACTGAATATGAAGATAAAAATGTTGAGCAGGACTTGATTTTGTCCTTCGGGAACTGATTGGACCATGAAAACAGATTGAACAAAAAGGTTAGAACAAGTAAGAAGTGTATGTGACAAAGAAACAAACAAACAAATACATATACTGTATATATATATTTTTTTTCTTTAGAATAAACTGTACTGATGAATTGTTCACAATAGGAAAGGAATATGCAATGAAGCAAACAGGGTCAATTTTGATTTCTGCTGACTAAAGTTTAAAATAAACAAAGCAAAACTAATATATATTATGATGATGTTTACATTTATATAGCATTTAATGAATAACAAATCATCACTATATGCTTAATGTTCCTCTGAAAATTTGCAAGATATAGCAGCGGATAGAAAAGACAAACACCAGATTACTCCTCTTTTGGCACAGATGAGGCTGAGGATTTCACTGAACTGGTTACAAACGCTGGACAATCAAAACCACACTGATGGGACACTCTCCATGCTGTGATCTCAGTGCAAAAATATTGACTTAATAAGAGGAATTTAAGTGTCGCAGTGAACACGTTCACAGCCCTCTGGGACTGAATAAAGAAGTGCAGAGTGGATCTCCCACATACAGGCACTAAACAGTGTGCAGTCATAAAATGCTTTCAACCTTTGTCACTTCCAGCAGTCCACAGCGATAAAAGCTCTGAAACACAACCTCAATTATTAGGTCAAGTATAAAATCTTCATTCTCAAACATTTTTATTTTTATTGCATACTTCAGATCCCCTTTGAGAGCTGAGATTTCAAATTAGGACATTCTGCTAAAACAGCACTGATAGCACCTTCACCCTGTCATCACTATTATGCAAAAATAAAATAATAATAATAATAATAAATAAATAAAAAATCCACAAAATATGTGTTTTATATGTATTATTATTCTCCATTTATCCAGTACATTTCTTTCTTAAAATGGCTCAATATGTAGGTGTTTTCAAGAAAACCCATTTAACCCCTGAAATCAATATGCCAGAGCATCCGACTGGCATGAAAGTTTCAAGGTCTCCTCACCAGATGTCTTTGACACACAAAACAATATTAAAAATACTACCCTGTCATTGACCTTCCTGGTAACTCAATTAGTAAAGTTGTAATCAATTAAAAATATAGTTAAATCAAATCAAATTAGGAAGGGATAATGTACAGTTGGCTGGTCATTATCGCAAAAATAAGTGCTGACAGGGTCATCCGGTTATGTACTGTATCATCCTGATGTGGTCCAATATGTAACAGTGACTGTCTGACTGTACATTACCCTCTAATTATACATCTGTTTACCTTATAAAAAATAATTAAACAAATAAAAAAAAATAAAAAAAGCCATAAGATACTGGTTTAAGTGCAAAGAAAAGAGACAAAATAGCCCACAAGACATGAAACACAATGGTCAATTGTCCCTATTGATCCTTTTTTAAAAGTTCTCTGTAGGATTTGAAGTTACATGTGCTGCAAGTGATATGACAGGCTCAACTCACCTTAAAGAAGGTCATTGTAGCGCCATCCTCCACCACTCCATACTCGATCTTGGTCTGCTTAGCCAGGTCATCGGCCGAGTCAATTGGAGATTCCATTCTCTCCACGGTAAGAAAGGCGGCTAGGTTGGCCGTGTAGGAGGAGATGATGATTAGGGTAAAAAACCACCAGATGCCTCCTACTATCCTGGTGGAAAGAGCTTTGGGCATGAGCTCAGATCCTAGTAGAGAGGAGCAGAGATAGCAGTCAGGGTAAAGCAGTGGTCACAATGTGAGGACCAGCACCAGATGCACAGACCCAACCCAGTCCAGACACAACAACTAGTTACAGGGAAAGGCCTTGCCTGCTGACCACTGGGATGACATATCTATGCTGACCGAATACGCCAAAGTCAACCACGGTGAAGGTGGGAATTCATTTACGTTTTAGGAGAATTTATGTGGTCAAATTTAATTAGATTACAGACTCTCAGATTTGTATTAAATCATAAAGGGCTCATAATTTGCTTCCGTCTTTGAATTGCCCTACGTTCTTCAATCCATTTGGCTTGTGGGTAAAAGCCAAAATGAAGAACCATTTTATGTCACAACCTACGTACAATTTTCTGTTATTCCTTAATCAAGCTGTCACCATACCATGCAGAGGAAATTAATTGATGGGGAAAAGTCGGGACAATAACTAGTTGTACTAGGAGGAGATGTCAGAGGACAAGAGCACAGGGAAATAACTGGCTCCTCTTCTCAAGTTCTATGAGTCAGCTGTAAGCTTTGATCTGGCACACTGAGTCCATGGCAAAACACAATGGACTGTTGAAAAGATTAGCCGTTACATGAATTACAATTGAACTGCAAACGTGAGTTCCAATCAGGCCTCAACAGACTGGTAATGCTCTAGTGACCTGTCAATCAAGTCCAGAGTTTGGATATATAACTCTAGATCCCAGACAGCCTGAACAACCATTAAAATGGAAAGAAAGAAAGAAAGAGAGAATTACTCTTTCCCTGTATATACTAGCAATTCAGTTGTTAAAGCTGATGTGTATATTTTTCTTGATGCTAAAAGACATTCTCCTCTCCCATCAGAGACAACTTCAAGTGCAAACATTGTGGCTTCAACATTCCGACATGTTGCTCAATCAATGGCGTGAGTTTTGGACAGGAATACCTGTTTATCCAAACAAGTAGTCGGGCACAGTGTAGAAGGGGCAGGAGAACTGTACGTGAATCTAGAGTCGCACAGTTTACACATTTCACCTTTAAACAAGACTTGGCAAAATCAATCAATAGCAGAAAAGGTGCTTTGGCGCCCACGACCACTTTTATAAAGAAGCAAAAATAGTATGTCAGAACACTGAAAAAATATAAAAAGAAAACCATCCTCAGAAGAGAGTTGAATGCTGTCATTTCAAAGTATCATCACCTGGACCATTTGGTCAGGGTGACCTTATATAACCTGGTTGGGGCTGACTGTCATGTACCCAAGGTAACGTCATGACCAAGCACGCCGTCCCACAGTTTTCTGGGGGCTGACAAGCCATGGGCAGGGGAGCCTCTCTACAGTGTAGTATTACTCATTCATCATGAGACATGCAGACAGTCAAAATACACAATCCCTGCCCGCTTAGCCCTCAGCCTAATGCCACATCTTCTCTTCCAAACTCACAAAGGAACCTGAACAAATGACAGTCCCAATGACACCCTATAATTTTGCTGTTAAAGGGTGATGCTGTTGGACAATAATTAGTTTGACAGGAAATAATAGGCCTATCTCCTTTTTCACTATGATCCAAACACACTAGCATATGACTTTTAATGAGGTCTGCTTTCTGAGGATTACTTGTTCCTAGGAAATAGTTGCAATCCACAGTGCCAATCGGATGGTGGGATTCAGTAGGTTGCCTAGACGCACACTGATGCACCCACATTTGCTGTCAAGCATCTAACACAGGGCTTCCCAATCCTGGTCCTGGAGAATGCCCAACACTGCATGTTTTAAATGTCTCCCTAATCAAACACATCTGATTCAACTCATTGTCTCATTAGTAAAAACTCCAAGACCTTATATGTGTATGTAAGGTAAGAGAGACATCAAAAATATGCAGTGTTGTTGGTTCTCCAGGACCAGGATTGGGAACCACTCATTTAAGGACAGCACTCATGTGGCTGGATATCATTTGTCCCTCTTGTTCAGAGGTCGTCAACCATGTTCTTAGGAACCCACTGTCCTGAAGAGTTTAGTTTCAACCCTTATCAAGCCCATTGAACCATCTAATTAAGCTCTTCAGGACTACTTAAAAATCCCAGGCAGGTGTGTTGAAGCAGGTTGGAAATAAACTCTGAAAGGACAGTAGGTCTCCAGAAGCAGGGTTGAAGACCTCTGCTCTAGTTGGACGCTGACTGTATATGGCCCTGTAACTCTTTAGCATGCTCTTTGATTCATTCTAAAAATTAACCAGACCAATCGCTCCACCAACTAGAACAGCTAGGCAAAAATATCTGCAATGTTTCTTCATTTCTGACATTCAATGTGAAGACAAATATCAATGCTATCTACATTGCAAACAGCTGGTGGCTGGTTTCAGCCAGTCCTCAAATACAAATCTTTCACAATGTAGATTTTGCAAAGACTCACAATGCTAATGTTATATGGCAATCCAATCTCAACTAAACCATTCCATTTGACAGATGCAGTGCAGATTCAAACATTGCCCATGCTATTTTGCAAAAAAGTGCCTGGTGTCTTTCATTACTCAACCAAATATTATTATGCTATTCTGATGCAACACATTCTGATGCATGCAGGTTACATGTGACATTGTTCTTCAATCACCATAGGCCTTTCTCAATCTCAAATATCTGCAGTTGAGAAGATGTGGCATCAGGATTTGGTAGGGTTAGAGTTAGAAGTCAAGAATACATTTGGCAGTCTTAGACACAAGACCAAGAATTTGTCTTTGTGTCATTCTGCCACTTTTTTTGTACATGGAATTGGACTTACCTGCTCAGAACCCTGAAGAGCGAAGACAGTGGTGGTTATGAAAAAGTTTGCATGCAACTAACGATCCCCTGATCCTCTACCCAACACCCACCAATAAAAACTTTCAAGTCCCACACAGTCCCATTCAAACCATTGGACAGCAACCAATTTTCTTCTAGAACTACATGCACAGAGGCACCCATGCATCATAGAGGGCCTGAAAAGAGCAAGTTGGGACCCCCAGCAAAAGAGTGGGATGTGTGCTAAGGGGGGCAGGCAGAGGCGTCTACCTTGCTGCATGAGAGCTCCAACTCCGAACCAGAAACTATTTAGCAGGGTGAAATTGTTTTCCACCACGTCCGAGTCAGGGTTGCACGGGTGGGGGTTATACCATTCGTAGGGGCTAAACCTGTGGCAAGCAACACAGAACACACAGATACATTTTAGTCCAAATTGTGGTACATAGAAGAAAAAATGAAGGAAAGTCAGGTCTACCTATAGAGACACAAGGAGAAAAACACAAGTTAGCATAACCATCAGTTAATTAGATATCCAGATTCTGTAACTATAAACTAACTACAAAAAAAAAAAACAGTTCTCTTGAAGAATCTATCTGTCTTTCTTCACAAACGGTTTAAATGTTTGTTTGTTTGTTTTTTTGTAAATTTTCCTTAATGTAATAAACACATGAGTTATGCTTGTGATAGCTACATGTTGGTTAGAGCTGTTTATGTTTATTTCAGTTCCTTTTTTTCTACTCCAGAAACTGTCAAATAACATATTCATACCAAAGGCAAACATAATTATCAATGTATGAGATCAACCCACTATAAATTAAATTAAGCTATAAAAAATAATACAAATTTAAAAAAAAAAATGACCAGGCATTTCTGATTTTATGAGCCATGGCTTATGTCCCAGTGGAGTTACTAGACAGAACTTTAGGGGACAAATCACCTAAAAATTAATATTATAATTTACACACCCTCAAGTTGTTCCAAGCCTGTATGAGTTTCTTTTGAAGAATGTGGTAACCAGATAGTTGTTGGTCCTCACTGACTAACCTCATACAGGTTTGGAACAACTTTGGGTTTAATACATGATGACAGACTTTTCATTTTTGGGTAAACTATCCCCCTTTAATAAAACAATAAGTATTAAGATGCAAAATATGCCACATGCATATGAAAAACACACTCACTGCAAATTGATACTGTGTTGGATTTTATTATCAAGATCAGGGTTTAGGAATGTGTTTTATTAGAAATATTCAAGCTGTTTTCAATAAAAAATGTTTCTTTAATTTGCAATATTTTCCTCTATATTAGTAATAATGAAGCCATTGTACTGACAGCAGATTTCTCATTTCACATACACAAAAACGAATACGTCTCCAACTACATCAAATCACATGTTAAGTGCAAACACTGAACTAAACTGTTTTCACGCACTTCACGGACTTCAATAAATTCCAAAGCTGCTGAGACTGAGCCAATGGATTATTTTCTCATGTATTATATAATTTATAAACAATTTTATCTGTGCATAACATGTACATGTTGTTTATGTATTTATGTATTATGTACCTTATATCCTAGCATTAAAAAGCAGCTAAAGACATGCACTCAGAAAGTACATGAGACATGTACATAAGGCTTGGAATAGACCGAGCCTTAACTTACAATGTGTCTTGTACTTTATGAGTGCATTTCTTTTTTTATTAGTCAAAGTTATTTTGTTGTAACTGACAGCTTCAGATGCCGTCAAAATAGCTTAACTTGTAGTTAACCCAGAATATCGATTTAAAAGGATTAATTTAGATGTCCAATGCAGAATATCTAGTCAATTCCATCATTGCCACACCCCAATCCCTCGTACTGTGCTATCTTTCTCCCACATTGAGACTTCCCATTTACTCCAGCTAAATATAAGTGACATTGCATTAGTAAAGGTTGATTGGGGGACAATTAAGCATTGTGACCCAATTCTGTTTGTGCTGAAGTAGTCGAATAAAAAAGCATCTACAGGCTTTTCAAGAGTTGAGTAATCAGATACCAAGGAAATTATTTGTCTCAGCTATTTTTTATTCTCCGATGGGAATGGAAACAGAAGAAAATGGACTCTAAAATGGAAACAGAAATTATTGACTTTTAGAGACTAATAGTAGAGTACACAGCATTTTCTGCATATGAGGCTATGAGCAAGATTCATCAAGTGCTGGTGCAATCATAGTTTTTTTCTATCTAAATTGATTGCTGTGCTCTTTAAATAGCTCAACTTCTGTATCAAACTAATACAAAACAACATTGTCAAATAAGCTCTGCTCGAAAACCTGGTGAACGGAACATACTAAAATATAAGTTTATACGTTACATACCCATACGAATACCTTACATTTTTTTATGACATGAGGTTAAGAGGTTAAGATGCTTCCTTAGAAGATAACTTCCCATTTAGGCTGTAGATAGCAAAGCAGCTCACTAGAATAGAGCCATAGGACAAGAATCTTTGAGCTTGAAGCAGTTAGATCTATTCGCTATTTGTGATGCAAGTCTGAGTACATACGAACTATAATCTTGCAAAGATGCAACAGCTGCCCCAGACCTTTCATGCTAAGGGTCTTTGTGCAAGTTCACACAATCATGTTCAGTAAAGCCAATTACTAACGGCAAATCTAACATGGATGGCTGTCATCGACTGGAGCGTGCCAGCGGAGGAGAGAGGCGACGAACAGCCTCTGCATGAGACGCGGCTTAACCTGCTGCTACGGGAAGCGTCAGTAGCCCGTTAGCTGTCAGTTTGATCCAATTATACTGACCTTCTGTTATCTCCGGTCATCTGTGCCGCAGAGGGAAAATTTTGAGCAAGGTCAACATGAAGAGATAAACGAAGGCTGAGGAAACATTGATGCCTCGGGAAAGAACAATGGTGCCATTTCTTTTCTTTTTTTTCTTTCAGAAAGTCATTGTGCACAGGACTGATAACGCACCTGATAGCAGTCATGTCAGATCTGGAAGACTGACACATTTAAATAACGTCGCTGTGTAGCTGCATTTAGCATCCAGAACATGGGTTGAGGTCATGTTGTGGAGCTGACATACAATTCAATAAGGATACTACACAATGATGCATTGCTAATCCATGCACTACCATAGATTTCAAAGACTGACTGTTTGTTCAGCATAGTCTTGCAGGGTTTTCGGTCTTAAGAGATGCCTAATATTCCTGTAGTATTTCAGCGCCAAGCATGACCTCTTTTGAATTTGAATTTTCTCTAACCTAAATCTGTTTTCCTGGTTTTATTCAAGTCAAAAAATAGTATTTAACTTCACTGAATTAACTTAAATACATAAATGTATAACATTGTAATTGTACTCAAATAAAATTGAATGAATGAATAAATCTTCTACTAAAATATTTGGTCCCACTTTATATTAGGTGTCTTGAATTGTTAGCTACCGTGCACCTATTGTGTTCATGTTGAATTGCAAAAGTTTTGCTGCTATTGAGGTGGGATATGTGTAAGGTTAGGGGCGGGATTGGTGGTCGGGTACATAGTAATTAACAACACTTAATATATAGTAGGTCCTTTTTTTCTTTAAGATGCATTACTCTGATATGGCTTTTTAACATATTTTTCAACACATCTCACTTCCCATTTTTGTATGTAGCACCTGTTAATATCAGGTCCAGGACTATATTTTCTTGCATTTGTTTCAGTCAGCAGATTACAGAAATAGAATTGGTTGCAAACATTAATCTATGAATGAAATAGAATAGACACCTGCAAGATCAAACAAACAAACAATGTTGAATTAAGTTTACTGGAGCTCACCTAATATATATATATATATATATATATATATACTGTATTTCCATCCTCTTCCCTCCTAGACTTGTAGTTAATTATCTAGTCAGCCCCACACAGCAGTCTGTTAAATCATCCTAAGTGCAGCCCATTTAGAAGCATATTCCACCTGGAAATGAGCGGGATCTGATAAGCACTTGCCCTGACTGGTGAAGGCATTACTCATCTTGTGAGGAGCACGTATCTTTCCTTTCGCATGTTTGGATTTTCTCACTGCAGTAAGGACAATAGTTCATTAGTGATGTTTTCTAAGGCAAACATTACTACAAATATTGCTCATATTTTTATTTAGGGATTTGAACAAACTCCTAACCTAACCCTTATAATTAAACTCTGGTTTATAACTCATCCAGCACCATTTGCTACAGATATGAGCGATACCTTAAATCATTCTGCTCGTTGAGGAGAGGTGTACTATTAATAATTAAGCAATTCGATTTATGATTTTCGCCTGGCAGACGATAAAAAAGGCCTAGATTTCTCAGATCCTAGACTGACATTGAAGAAGTAACCTGAGCCCTCTCCAGGGACCTATGTCGCAGTGGCTCTTTTAACTTGGACCAATAAGAACCCTCCTATCCACAAGTTTCCTACGCCCCATGAAGCCTTGCGTCAAAAGTGGGAGTGTCTTCCGGTTCGAAATAAACAAGCGGGACTGTCAGAGTTTCTCTGTGTCTGGAGAGCGTCAGCGCCGCGGATCATTTCATATAGTTACCAGCTAACATAAACATTAAAGACTTGTAAAATCATTTTAGCTCAAAACACACTTTCAGACTGCAGCGAGTGTTTGAAATAACTTCGGTCCCACTTTACATTAGGTGGCCTTAACTACTATGTACTTACATTTAAATTAATCATTTGATACAATGCACTTTTTGTGTACATACATGTTTTTACATTGTACTTATATTTTTAAAAATACCTATATGTAGTTACATCTGTAATTAATTTCTGTAATTACATTTATAATTACATTGTTGATCCATCCCTTACACCTTAACCCACCCTTAAACCTACCCAGACCACCAAACCTGTCCCTAACCTTACCCGTATCCACCTCAATAGCAGCAAAAGTGTTTTGCAATACAATATGAACACAATAAGTACATTGTATTATTTTTTTGATGTAAGTACATAGTAGTTAAGGCCACCTAATATAAAGTGGGACCATAACTTCTGTGTGAGATCCGATGAAGATTATCAACAAAGCAGAAATATGCAATGCAAAAGACTATGCACGCATTACCATGTTAAACATAGTAAATACGACCGCCTGAAAAATCAGACAAGTGATGTATTTCTTTATTTACATATTTTATCTGTCAATAAGTTTCCTCTCTTCATACCTGATGTTCATACATAGCTCTGCGTATGTCATAAATCATTAACCTAATTTTTGTTTGGGAGCTCCCTGTTTTTCTGACTGAAAATATAACAATGTATTGGGACTGGAGAGAGTGCTAAAGCTACTCATGGTCATATGTTTAGTGGAAAATGATAAGAAATGATCATTCTTTCTAAATGTGATGTAGAACTGTCTTGACTACAATAAACCGAAACAGACGCAACTGAATAATAGGCTGTGTGCATCTTTCCTTTGTGAAATAACGGTAAATACCACTTTATTTCTGTGTGACTAGTTATCAATCCTAACACAAACTAATTAGTCAATGTAGCACTTATTATTGTAAAACAGGTCTGAGGTTATTAGCCCCGCTCGACCCATTTAAAGCACTGGCTCTGACAGTGGAAAAGACCTGAAAAAACTTACCCTGCATCCCAATGTGCATACTATCCACCCTATCTGCCCTAAATAGTATTGAAAATTACTAATGTCACATAGAATTTAGGATGGATAGTATGCACATTGGGACGCAGGCTTAGCCTCTTCGCTAATTAGCACACAAAATACCATTTGTATACTACTTCTGCCGCCTCACCGGAAGTTTTACTTGAAACTTGTGGATAGCAAACACCCAGAACTTTCTGGCAACTGTACAGCAACTCATTAGCAAGCGCTAAGAACACCTTATCAACCATTCTGAGCATATATTAGTATTGTAACAAAGGCATGCACTATTTATACGATAGGTAGTCAACCACAATGCCTATTACCTCGGCATATTTTCTTCAGAAAATATAAAATTCAAGTTAACATGGAATCAAAATTGACCCTATTCATTTTCTTGAAAGCATGTTGTATGTAAAGATTCATATTTTGTTTGTGTATACACTAAAAAATACAATATGAATACATGGACACTCTTTCAAAAAAAAAAAAAAAAAGGTACAAAAGCTGTCACTGGAACAATGCCCTTTGAATAGCAACATTTTTATACTTTATATTTACCCATGAAAGGTGCATTTTTGCACCTTAAAGGTTTATATTTCTATCTGAAGTGCACATAGTATCTAAATAGTACATATTAGTTAGTACCTTTTGAAAAGGTATCGCCTCAGTGATAGCTTTCGTGAGAGTGCGGCATCTAAAGTATAAGGTTTTCTGTGTATGAAAAACTTAAAGATGTAGGTTACAAATGCATATGAAACTCTGTAAATTCATATAATACTGAATTAATAGATAAGTTCATCTGAAACGGCTTTTCAACATATTTTCAGGCTTCATGAATCTCGCTTATTTTCCACATTGCTAATCTATACTGTTCACAATCCAATCAATTTCCAGTGGATACAATCTGGTCCAGAATGACATTTTCTCGTATTTGTCTTAAAACTGGTTGCAAACTTTAATCTATGAATAAGATATAATAAACATGCAAGATATATTTCTACTATATATTATGGAATAGTGAGATAAGCTTGCCTTTGATAGGAATATGGTTTAACACATACCACATTCACGATCAGATAAACTAAAAAAGACTGATTTATTTGAAGCATTAGGATCAGAAGCAGCATTTGAGTATTGCATCAGCTGCATGATTTACAGCATCAAGGCAACGATTGCTTTACGGCAAGAACCAGTGTCATAAATAAGTGTAATTCATTTCCAATCGAGACTTCCTCAGCTGTTTCATCACCTGCTTTCGCAGAAAAGAGAAAAAACTTTGTAAGGAGAGGAAAACAACAGGAACAAAAACAACTGCTGATATGCATTACAGATTCTGAAAAGAGGATAAATATTTGACTTTCATACTGTGCCCAGAAGGAAGGTTTCTAAATACTGCATGGTGAGAATAAGCCTTAGGAAACCCTCCACCAGTCCCCATTATGTCACCCTGTGATCTCTTTCTCTCTCGCTCCGTCTTTCGCTCTCACACGCAGACATGTTTGCTGCATATACCGCTTTATAGTGCACATACAAAAGCAGTTGCACATGCACACATAAAGAAATGTGTACAAAGAGACAAACACATAAACACAGTAATACTATCTTGTGTTAGGTCTTGTCTGCTGTGTGTTTCTGTTAAAGCATGCTGTTTATTTGTGTACTTGTTATTTGTGCTTTAGTTGAGAATTGGAAAGGTGAACACTTACCCAGCATTAACATTAGTGCAGTTAAAAGGTGAAAGGTGCATATTCTGAACCAACTTAGATGACAGTTGTAGCTTGTTAGAAACTTGTGTGATCATATTGCCAGTAACATTTATAAAGCACAAGTGCATTAACCATGAAACTCTTGGGTTAGACCAGTTGAATGCGGTCAACCCAAGAGTTTTAGGGTTAAAATAAGGCCTTTTCTTTGGATTTCTCCCCACCATGCTTCCAATGAAGACCAATGGAAAGTACCAATGCATGTAAAATCGATATCAGTGATTTATTCAAATAATGTACTACAGTAAAGATTTAAAAGAACATTCTGGGTTTAATATAAATAAACAAAGCTATCAATAAAGATAATGTCAACTCAAAAATAAATAAATAAATAAAGCCAATTGCATTTTGTAATTATGGGATGGATGACTGTAGTTTAATTTGCAATATTCAAAACATCAGCTCTGCTATACCTCTTTTGAGACAGGGCCTTTTTACATGCAATTCCTTCTCCTGACAAGGAACAATTTTCCCTTAGGGACCAAGAAGTTCCTTCATGATTTTTTGTTTTTTTCTTTCTTTCTTTCTTTCTTTCTTTCTTTCTTTCTTTCTTTCTTTCTCTCTCTCTTCAGTATTTGACATTTATGTAAAGCCTTTAAAAATCATCTTCTTCTCATGAATGGGTCATGCAATGAATCTGGGATTTTTAACCTTTCTAATTTTTCAAATTTTAAACAGGTGTTTCATGGATTTATAAATTAATTGTAAGAACTAGTAAAGTTGGCATGAAAAATCAACATGAAAAAAATCACCCATTTTCTAAATGCATTTAGAGCAATTAAACTGTGCATATGTTTCATTTATTTTTTTAATATTTTTAATCAGAACAGCACAACTAAATCTTCCAGTGAAAAAGATAGACTTCTCTCTGGCAACGTATACAGGATTATCCAGTCGTATAGTGCAATCGTTTGTAGTGCAACTTCCAAATCTCAAAATCCAATCAACAACCAATATATATATATATATATATATATATATATATATATATATATATATATATATATATATATATTATTTATTTATTTATTTAATTTTCTTTTTTTGATAACACTACAATATTGGAAGAAAGGATCTCAATGTCATCAAGACTTTAAATGAAAGTCCATAGATTCTATTGTCAAATGGGCATTATTATTTACAGATGTTACTTTTCATCTTGTCCAAATTTTTGAAGAAGACAACTGACATTTGTACATCCCCCACATAGAGATATGTGCAGTATGCAGTTTTTTGACTCATGGGTGCAAAAAAAAAAAAATATATATATATATATATATTAAAAATAAGATGGAATCCTACATCTGTCAGTTTGGAAGCAATGAGGAAAAATATGAACTGACAGATGTCAATGATGAGTCGTGAAATACTGAGCCCTATCATGCATAAAAGGATCCATTTGAAAGCTATGAACATATATGAAAAGGTGCATTCTTCTCTTTTAGAGTAGTTTTCTATTCACAGTTCTGCTAACTGCTGCTTGCAGCTATATTTTTGTTTGTCTTTACAAACTGAGTTACGAGTCGAAATTATTTTCTAATGAACATATTAACTTGCACTTATCCCAGAATTCCCTTTAATTAAGGGACAAGTAGCCCATAATGTCTACTACTAAAAACAATGAAGTGTGATATCCATGAATTAAGTCCTAAAAATTACTTTATTTTGTAACTACATTTAAACAGTGAAGCTTTAGAATAAATTGTATTTACTACAGTATATGGGGTTTAATTCTAAGTCTCCAAAACAAGAGCTTATCAGACAAGCAGCATTTCAGATGGTCACTGCTACCCAAGGATTTCAAAGTTGTTAGTGTCTTCAAGCAATTGTTAAATAATTTTGATTCTACCAATTTTGGAAAATGTGAATATACATTTCCGTAGCATTGCATATCATAGAATTTCAGTTTTCCAAAGGATATATGAAGCAGGATGTGGAAAAACCCAATCAGAAAAGAAAAGTATACAAAATAGACACAGTAGGGACAGCGAGGGATGGGGGAGGTTGCGTTTCACACCAGAAAATGCCTCAATCTCACTCTCACACACGCTTGAACACTCCCACAAACCTATTTTCTGTCTTTCACACACATACTGTCTTGAAACTGTGATTTTGCATCTTTGCTTTTATGGTTTGTGCTATTGTGCATTATCTGATGAGAGGCACATACTGTAGCTCCTCTGCGTCAAGACAGGAAGACCAAAGCAACCCTTATAGCTCCTCTCTAGTGTGTTTGCATGTGTGTGCTTCTTTCTCCCCTTTTCTCTTTTAACTCTTAGTTATCTCCTGTTCACACCTGCAGGTATTTCATATTTATATAATTTTCCCAGGAAACGACTGAGCTGAACCTCATGACGTTTCATCGTGTAAATATTGTGAGAGTGGCATCCGGGATTCTTAAAGGAATAGTTAACCAAAGTCAGGGGTGCCCAAACCTGTTCCTGGAGATCTACTGTCCTGCAGAGTTGAGCTCCAACCCTAATTGAACACATCTGAAGCAGATGATCAAGGTCTGGCTCATTAGAAACTTCCAGGCAAGTGTACTGGAGCTGGCTGGAGCTAAACTCTGCAGGACGGTGGCCCTCCAGGAGCAGGATTGTGCAGTTAAGACATAATTTACTCATACTCATTTTGGTCCATGTCCATAGAAGATTAAACATCCAGAGCAGTGTTTTTTATTATTATTATTTTTTTCCTACTAAAAGGAATGGAGGTTAGGGCTGTCAAGCTCCAAAATGACAAAAAATAAAATAAAAATAAAAATAAAAAATAAGAGCATCATAGTCCATACGACACTTGTTCTACTGTATATTATGCATATATTCCTCATGTGAAACTATCACATGGCTTTTCTGAAGACTTGGAATATAGCGCATGTGGCATAAGGACATCTTTCATGATGATTTGAAATTTTGAAATGATTATTTTTTTGTCATTTTGAATCCTGACAGGCTCATTTGCTTTAAAGTATTGACCTTATTTGCTCCATGGGAAAAAGGTCATACAGATTTGGAACGAAATGAGGGTGAGTAAATAATGTTAGAATTTTTATTTTTGGAAGAACCGTTCCTTTAAGGCCACTAAAGTTAAATCTAAGAGTGAACTGTTTCAGTTAGCATAACATGTCAATGAGATGAGGCTATGATGTGGGGTATGTCTATATATGTGGCTGGTATGTTACCTGGCTATGACAAACAGCACACAACTGACACCCAAGTAAGCGAGCAGAATATACATCCAGATGTCGGGGGACAGGGGGTTGAGAAAGGAGAACACCCCCGGGTTGGTGCCGTTGGGTTTGCGGTAGAGTATACTTATCCCCAGCGTCATGAAGGGTTTGGAAAAGTCGATGACCTTCTCCCTCACGTACGTGATGGCCAGGGGAGCCACTGCAAGATCAGCTTTCTGCCAACAAATAATGCACAGGGAAAAGAGCGATAGGCTGTAAATCAGGGCGAGCAGAAGCATTTAGAGGAAATCAAATTAAGAAAACAGGGCTTTTACACATCACACACTCTGCCCCACAGCGTTTAAGAGGAAATTTAAAGCCCTCTCGTGGACTCACGCTCTCTCTCTTGATTTACCTGCTACTGTTTCAGCACTTACTAAAGCCTTTCATGATTTACTGGGTCTAAGGGACCGGAGGAGCGCTGAACCGAATCCACTCTCTCAGCTACCCAACTAGACTAAAAAATGAAAATAGCAGTTATGAAAAAGGGAAAATGAAGGGGGTTAAAGGTTTTACAGAGGTCTGACACTGTTGGCTCTCTGTCAGAAGCAGAAATAGCCTGTGTCTCTTAGCATACGTTTTCAGGGCCAGTTTGACCGCAAGTTAAAAATTCTGTAACAAATAAAAGGTGCATTCTTTGGATTTTTGTTAATGTAAAAGAAAATATCTTAAAATGCACACCGGTTTCCAAAAAAGTCACGAGAACATTTAGTGAAGTTAACAGAATTGGACACATTTGTGCATTCCGCTTGTTTCATTAATGACCATCCAACCTGATCTCTTAAGAAAGCATGATTATTTTTCATTTTGACAAATTGGTGGTGAACTCATTCAATATTTTTTGTACAAAAATGTCACTATTTTACTTTTTGAAAAATTAGCGGTGAATTTGTGTGATTTCATTGGTGCAAAAATGTCACTATTTTATGTTTTGGCAAATTGGTGGTGGTTTTGTATTATCATCCATACGAAAATGTCACTATTTTACATTTTGAATAATTAGTGGTGAATTTGTACAAATTCATTCGTACTAAACAAATTTTAGAAAAAAAGACAAGAAGGTCCACCTCTAAACCTCACTGTCACTGGAATAAACAGACTGAAATTTGAAATATGAGCAAACGAAACCAATTAGTCAAAATGTAAAATAGCTATGAGAGCGTGTAGGACCATTTCCTTGCCAATATCTATTCATTTTTTTATTACATCTATGTTTTTGGGGTAAAGGATCACAAATAATACTCATTACAGAAGCAGATTAGTTCCTGGAAATAAAAAGTAATGTGCATTTCTAAAATCCAATGTATTTAATACTACTGAAAACATCTCACTTGCCTATAATTAGCCATTTGGGCCTATACTGTGCATACACTTCAAGCGAGCAACATCATTCACCACGAACTAGATCATTCACATTGTAATCAAGAAAGTTGTCTATATTTAAAGTCACTGCATGCAAACTATGTTGGGGGGGGGGGGGATTGAGACACTACAAATTGGGGGAAAAGAAGAAAAAATTGCAAGACATAATAGGCACACTCCCAATGCAAATAATACTGCAAACGGTAGGCACTATAATTATGCTGATCATTTTAGCCTAAACAAATTGCAGTCCATGTAGAGGGTTCTAGATCAGTCACTTAAGAGGTTCCACTTCCATTGGCTGCTGCCTTGGAAGGCAGATAATGACGCTCTAGGCAACCGCCTTGTTTGCTTATGCTTAAGAATGGCCCTGCCTACACAAACGCTACTCAACATGCCCTCAAATAATATTTTTGTGGCTTGCGAAATGTTGTCATCACTGTGACAACCGCAGCTGCAATAATCAAAACCATGTCTTCTTAGCATATCAGTGAGGAGTGTGACTGTATATACCATGTGAGGGCTGAAATGTGTCAACTGGTAGAGATTCTGCTGTACTGTTTATACCACTGTATATTCTCAGCAAGGAAAAATCCAACAGCAAGCAGGAAACTACTGCATCTAGTCTGTTCTGCTTCCAGTGCAGGCAGCTTAATTGTTTATAATGAGAGAAATTGAGATGTGATGCTTCTCTCGTGTCCAGTGTAAACATGCCATAACAGATTGTTTACAGACGTCAAGCAACAATGCAGCTTTTCGCAGCTCCTGTGTCTTTCACAGGTGTTCAAATGTTTCCGGGGTCAGTAAGATTTTTGGTAGCATTTTATTTTAAGGGCCAAATTCTCAGTATTAACTAGTTGCTCATTTAGCATGTATGTTACTAGCATATTGGCTGTCTATTAATACTTATAAAGCACATATTAATGCCTTATTCTGTATGATACTATTTTAGATCCCTTAATACAACCATGTAACAACTACCTTTCTTACTATTAATAAGCAGCAAATTAGGAGTTTATTGAGGCAAAAATCATAATTAATAGTTAGTTAATAAAGAGAATTGTTCCCTAATCTAAAGTGTGATAAGATTTTATTTATTTATTTGTTTCCCCTTTTTTTTTTTTTTTTTTTTGAAAGAAGTCTCTTGCGCTCATCAAGGATGCATTTGTTTGATCAAAAATACAGTAAAATAAGTTTACATTTTGTTCAGCTAATAAAACATTGACAGACAATACAAATTCATCCTGTTTTAAAGAGTTTGAACATTCATAATTGGCAGATGACAAAAGTGCAGTTTGTGCTTATAAGAAACAGAATGTTATTGATACGGACGCTAGTTATTATAGTTATCTATATAGTTATCGATCTTGACATAAACAGGTCATTACTCCAGTCTTTAGTGTAATGTGATCCTTCAGAAATCATTCTGAAAAAAAATATTTTGCTGCTTAATATTTTGGTGGAAACATTTTGAACAGTAATGCACAGTAAAAGTTTTTAAATGTGGATTATACAATCAAACTTATAACTTGAGAATTTTGCTTCAAACTCAACTGTGAAGTTATCATTCATTCATATTATGAATACTTTTATCTTTCTTATTTGTGCCTCTCAAACTCCAAATAAAACAGAAAGAAATCAAACGACAAAATATCTAGAGGGAAAAGGAATCCTGAACTACATCTCTATAATAGTTTTGAGCCCTCAAACTTATTTTAAAGGCATATGTCTTAAGATTCAAATGACGCAATTTCAAGCCTAGTATGACTACAGTATGATTGTGAATCTGAGATTTAACCCAGTACAATTTCAACATAATAATTCTTCAAAGAAACATCCGTTCTGACACGGAAAGGCCGTTATTCCTCCTCCAGAACTGATGGAGGGTCTGTTGTTGAAACGCTGACACCAGCTAAGACGGCTGTGCCCCAAAAACTGACATTTAGTTCAATTTCACCACTTTTACTGTTAGAATTGGTATAATTTCAGTCAAAATAAAGGCTTCCGTCTAGAATTATTGGATTGTCTATAATTATTCCCAGAGGGGGCAAATTAATGCCAGAAGTGAGCAGATGTTGTCTCGCTACCTTCCTTTTTTCTTCTAAAGTCCTTTGACAAGATATTTTTATCTCTAGCACATCAATGTACTGGCAAACTGCAAACTCCAGACTGCTCTGAAAGCTTGTCAAGGCCAATTACAGTCTGTCCTGCTCGTCTTGTGGGGGGGTTTGCTGGGGAATGTTACGACAACACACACACACACCCTCCGCTTTCACACCAGACGATCCGACCATGACCAATTGAGGAGCAGTGACTAAGAGATATGTCTGATGTATCAGTTGGAGCAATGGATACTGCTATTGAATATGGGGTGTGAAGCACTTTTCTCAGCAATGTGTTTATTCCTATCTTAGTCTTTGCGGAATCTAATAAGGGTGTCGAAGGGCAGTGTTTGCTCCTAAATGTGTGTGTGTGTGTGTGTTTGTAATAGTGTATGTGCTTAATAAGCTCTATGGGGGGAAAACTAATGCCAGATTTTTCACTTTGTGTCCTCTCGGCAGTATGTGCTTGAGTTTTATTTTATTGCATTTCGTACCATCTGCTATGCGCGCACGCATGCACTGTTAATCTTATTTTCATATCTGTTTCCTCTCTACACTGAAAGCATCTCCTTTCATTGTATAATCTTGACAAGTCCCTTCTGCAGCAGGGTAAAAATGTGTCAGGATTTTGCACCATCCTGAATTGAATTAGGAACGCCTTATAAATTACACTACGATTTCTTAATAATGTAATTAAATTTGAATCGAGGCAGCGAACAGGAGGCAAAATTCAAATTTCAGTTCAAAGAAGTAGAATTAAGATGGAAGGACATTCAAAGAAATTTAGATCACTGCAGTGTAGTTTTTAATAATAATACAATTTCATTTTATTTTTAGTATGAATACACACAACATATGCGAAAGAGATGAGTTTGAATTTGTACAAAAGTTCGGGGTTCCTTTTTTTTTTTTTTTTAAGAAATTAATACTTTCATTGAGCAAGGACGTCAATGTTCAGCTGATCAAAAGTTACATGAAAGAGATTTATAATGTTACAGAAAAGTTTAAATAAATGTTGTGCTTCAAACTGTTTTCAACGTTGATAATTATATGAAATGTTTCTTGATAATCTGCATTTTAGAATGATTTCTGAAGGAACATGTGACATGAATCATTAACATTTTAAAATATAATGAAATATAAAACTTGTTTTAAATTGTAATATTTCATAATGTTAGTGTTTTACCACATTTTTTTATTGAAATAAATGCAGTAAATCCAGCCTTGTTGAGTATAGACACTAATTTTGCACTCGTTTCGATGCACTTTATGTATTGCTGTATGAAAGAAATCAAATTTGCTTTAATGGTCTTAATAGTACTGAGAAAGAAATCAGTCTAATCAGTTTAGGGAATCATCAGGGAATAAATATAATTAGTCAAAATAAATGATTATTATTTGTAACAAAGCTTTTGTGTGATTATGTTGGATTTCTTTCAATTGCTATTCTATAAATTCTTCTTCCAGTTTTTAAATTTTAAATTCCAACATCTTTGAGGGGCAGGGGTGAGCAAATCTATATATATATATATATATATATATATATATATATATATATATATATATATATATATATATATATATTCACATTGATGATTTGAAAGGGAGCCAGTTTTGCTCAACCTTGCAGGGTTGTACAGAGTGGAAAAGAGCCAACCTGAGTGCAATCAAAACAGTATTGGATTGTAGAGTCTGACTCACATGGTCCATCAGTTCTCGGACCATGCCGTTCCACTGGCCCGTGCTCTCTTCCTGCGCTCCGTACTTGCCATCCTCCACCAGTCGCACTTCATAGGTGAAGCCCAGGATGGCAGCCAGCTCTCGCAGCAGGTCGATGCAGTAGCCCTCGAAGCGATCGTTACCGTATAGCGGCTTATCTGACTTCTTGAACATCACGTAAGGCTCTTCCTGTGGAGAGAGAAGACATTGTGCTCTGATTGTCAGAAATATGTCTGAAATATGTCTGATAGGGCTTGCGCACCCACAGAGATGTGTAGCCACAGGGAGTGAAAAATTGTATCATGCAGCTCAAACCACAGCTTATAATATAATATAATATAACATAACATTTGAAAAAAAAATAAATAAATAAATAAAATTATATATATATATATATATATATATATATTTGATTACTATTTTGTCTATACAGTCACAGTTTGAACACCAACATTCTTCAAAAAACTTATTTTGTGTTTCACAGAATTAAAGTAATGCAGTCAGATTTGGAACAACATGAGGGTGAGTAAACGATGTCCATTTTTATTTATGGTTGAACTGTTCCTTTAACATGGTGTGAACTATTGTGATGCATGAGCAACAAATCAGCAATATAAGACGGCTGATCTTGACAATATGAATGCAGATATCTGGTACAGACTACAGGAAGCTGGTGTGAACTGATCCTTCTATACCACTGAGACTATTCAGGAAAATGTGTTGTGCCAGGGGAGCTGCAGCAGAGAGAGATAAGCGCTTTCCCGCACCCACGCTGCTTTACCGCCCGCATATTCACGGTCCTAATGAACCAATGAGAGGCAGCCTGTTCACAGCAGGAGCCCGGCATAGAAACAACAGTTCCTCTCATGCATCAATGCTCTATGTGTAAACTATTTTCATTTTTTTTTTTTTTTCATAAATTCTCTGACATTTGAAAACATTGTCAATTCAACCACCCTAAGACGTGTACACAACAAGCACAACTAATAAAAAAAAATAAAGGTATTACATTACTCACATTCATACTATATAAAATATAAAACTCATATGATAATACAGATATTGCCTGTTTTAATGCAGAGAAATAGAAATAGACAATATTTCTGATACACAAAGTAGACAAAGTAAGAAAGTCCTTATAATGTCCACTATAATGCAGTGTTAACATTAACGCGGGAAGTAGGGGTGCTGCAGCACCCCCTGGCGTGTAGCCCAAGAAAAAATGGGGGTTCTGGGGGTGCGGAGTTAAAAATAAATAAATGAACATTTTCTAACAGAAAATAAATAAAACTCATTGTATTGATTTGTATATTTATTCAAATTAATAGAAAAAAAAGAAGCCTAAGCCTACAATGACAATAAGCAACAGTAAAACATGAATTAAGTTGAATCAAATTGATCGTGAAAGTCGTTTCAACTTAAACTGACTTAGGAAGTCGTTTGTTGTCATCACTTTTTGATCCTATTATTACCTGTAACATGTCTGTGCCGTACCCAAATCCAGAATTAACGACCATTTCTACAGCCATTGCAAAGATACAGCAGAGAAAGATCGAGCCTCAGCAGCAACCAATCTTGCGTTCTCGCTTCTGCAGCGCTTATTTTGATCTTTAATGTTAGATCTTTCCTATTCTTGGAACAAAATTAATGCTTAAGGTTGATTCAGTATTACTCTTAATGAAAAATAAATGAATAAATAAAAAATCCCACACACAACACCAACAATACTACAATAACAAAGTAGCTTATATTAAACATAAAACTTTCATTAACTGAATGAATGAGACATACTTTGTAACAAATAAATAAAAGGTTTTTGGATTTTCCCCTTACTTCAAATGAATGCTTAGTTTGGCTCATTATTATTATTATTATTATTATTAAAAATAATAATAATAAAGGCTATACAATAAAACAGTACAATGACAATTTCACTTAGGCCTATATTAAACTTTGAACTTTTATTAACAATATGAATAAGGGACATATGTTTCACCCGCATTGTAACACAAATAAATGGTCTTTGGATTTCCCCTTTCTTTAGTATTCTTTAGTTTCTGTAGTTTGTGGTTCATTATTAGCCTATTAATTAAAACACATAATAGTACAATGGCAAATTCGCATATGCTTATATTAAACATATAACTTTTTTTAAGAAAATTAATACGACGGATATAGCCTACTTGGGTTGCATAAGGTATTTTCTCTCTTTTAAAACAAATGCGTTGTGGTTCATTGTTTTATTTATTATTATTTTTTATTTATTTTTTTATTTTTTTATGAAAACAGCAACAATAAAGACAAACTCGCATCACTCTTGTCACGTGACAAACCCCACCTCAGCTTTATTTCTCAACCCCCGCCCCCACCACCCCAAAATACATTCCCGCAGCTATGAATGTTAATGCTCATTTTAATTAAAATGCAAGGTAATTGATCTCAGATTAACAAGAAAAATATATTATTTTTGAGTTTTACAACATATTATGTTTGATGAAAGCACAGACCAACTTTAGCTGTTAGTTTTTCAAGCTTTTCTATTAATTAACCCTTGTGTGTCAATAAAAAAAAAAATTAAAAAAGTTACACATAGGTCCGTAGTAGACAAAAATGTCCGTGTCAAAAAACTGTCATAAAAATTTGAAGCTTTGGAGCACAGACTTAAAATTGGTCTCATGGCAGATTATTTTTGAAGTAAAAAAAAAAAAAAAAAAAGTTTAAAAAGTGAAACCAAAAAACGTTATACAGGTTTAAGTTCATGAAAATGGTTTAGGAACAATGTTTTATATAAAATATATATTTTATAAAACATGTTGAACTCTAAACCTGCTAGAAAATCAAAGCCATAAATCTAAACAAGTTGTGTTCCAAATTTGAGGTTGATATCTCAAAAAAATTAGCTTTCAGTAAGATCTTGTTTGAGCGCAGTACCAAATTTCCCCCATTAGATGCCAGCAAAACTCTGCTGGTGTACACAGTGGTTGGATTTGTGATTTGCGGTAGAGTATTTTCAAATATTACAAGCACACACACAAAGGTTTTTTTTTGTTTGTTTGTTTGTTTGTTTTTGTTTTTTAATGACACACATACAAACCACACTCTGACATCCATACCAACACACCCATATAATTATAGCTGCATTATTTATCCAATTGGCTTTATAATATGCAGAAGCAGAAAACAGGAATAAAGCAAGTATTTGCTTTATAGGCCAAACCTGAAAAAAATGGCACCATCTGGTAAAAAAATAGTAAAAAATGTAAGCCTTGCCAACAGAATGAAAGCCTAATAACAAATGTTGCATCATTTTACAGTTAAATTGCACTGTGATTAAAAATAGGTTTTCAATGGGGACATGTTTGTGCTCAAGATCCTGAGAGGAACTATTTTTTTGTACCTAGTGCAAATAGTTTTATTAAAGGAAATAGAGGTGAAATAGTAAAATTCCAATAAAAATACATACCTGTGCCACAATTTATGCAGCTGGCAATAACACAGGCAAAATTATAAAAAAAATAAAATAAAAAAAATAAAAAAAAACCGAAAAGGACAAAAATGTCCAAAAGGTCACACAAGGGTTAAGCATACACTGAGAAAAACAAACAAAAAAAAAAAAAAAACCTGGATTACAAACCAACTCAGAATATGCTGGTAATTTTCACAAACATTTATAAAGAAATGGCAAATAATGCATTGAATTAAACTTGAAATTTTGAAGAAAGACTGAAATGGTATTTTCTTGTAAACATACTCCAATAATCTTTTTTTTATTATTATTATTATTTTGACAGTAACTTTGACACATTTATATATATATATATATATATATATATATATATATATTAATATTAGTGCTGTCAAATGATTAATCGCGATTAATTGCATCCAAAATAAAAGTTTTTGTTTACATAATTTATGTGTGTGTACTGCACATATTTATTATGTATATATAAATAAACACACATTCATGTATATATTTAAGAAAAAGATGCTACGTTTATATATTAAATATATTTATATATGATATAATTTATGTGAATATAAATATATACACGTACAGTGGGGCAAAAAAGTATTTAGTCAGCCACCAATTGTGCAAGTTCTCCCACTTAAAAAGATGCGAGAGGCCTGTCATTTTCATCATAGGTATACCTCAACTATGAGAGACAAAATGAGAAAAAAAAATCCAGAAAATCACATTGCAGGATTTTTAAAGAATTTATTTGCAAATTATGGTGGAAAATAAGTATTTGGTCAATAACAAAATTTCATCTCAATACTTTGTTATATACCCTTTGTTGGCAATGACAGAGGTCAAACGTTTTCTGTAAGTCTTCACAAGGTTTGCACACACTGTTGCTGGTATTTTGGCCCATAAGGTTAGGGCCAAAATACTTTCAACTCCCTCCAAAGATTTTCGATGGGGTTGAGATCTGGAGACTGGCCGGGCGGTGTGTTTGGGATCATTGTCATGCTGAAAGACCCAGCCACGTTTCATCTTCAATGCCCTTGCTGATGGAAGGAGGTTTTCACTCAAAATCTCACGATACATGGCCCCATTCATTCTTTCATTTACACGGATCAGTCGTCCTGGTCCCTTTGCAGAAAAACAGCCGCAAAGCATGATGTTTCCACCCCCATGCTTCACAGTAGGTATGGTGTTCTTTGGATGCAACTCAGCATTCTTTCTCCTCCAAACACGACAAGTTGAGTTTTTACCAAAAAGTTATATTTTGGTTTCATCTGACCATATGACATTCTCCCAATCCTCTTCTGGATCATCCAAATGCTCTCTAGCAAACTTCAGACGGGCCCGGACATGTACTGGCTTAAGCAGGGGGACACGTCTGGCACTGCAGGATTTGAGTCCCTGGCGGCGCAGTGTGTTACTGATGGTAGCCTTTGTTACTTTGGTCCCAGCTCTCTGCAGGTCATTCACTAGGTCCCCGTGTGGTTCTGGGATTTTGCTCACAGTTCTTTTGATCATTTTGACCCCACGGGGTGAGATCTTGCGTGGAGCCCCAGATCGAGGGAGATTATCAGTGGTCTTGTATGTCTTCAATTTTCTAATAATTTCTCCCACAGTTGATTTCTTCACACCAAGCTGCTTACCTATTGCAGATTCAGTCTTACCAGCCTGGTGCAGGTCTACAATTTTGTTTCTGGTGTCCTTTGACAGCTCTTTGGTCTTGGCCATGGTGGAGTTTGGAGTTGGACTGTTTGAGGTTGTGGACAGGTGTCTTTTATACTGATAACGAGTTCAAACCGATGCCATTAATACAGGTAACGAGTGGAGGACAGATGAGCCTCTTAAAGAAGAAGTTACAGGTCTGTGAGAGCCAGAAATCTTGCTTGTTTGTAGGTGACCAAATACTTATTTTACCGAGGAATTTACCAATTAATTCTTTAAAAATCCTACAATGTGATTTTCTGGATTTTTTTTTTTCTCATTTTGTCTCTCATAGTTGAGGTATACCTATGATGAAAATTACAGGCCTATCTCATCTTTTTAAGTGGGAGAACTTGCACAATTGGTGGCTGACTAAATACTTTTTTGCCCCACTGTATGTATATACAGTGTATATAGGCCACTCCAGGACCTTGAAATGCTTCTTACGAAGCCACTCCTTCGTTTGTATATACAGTGGGTACGGAAAGTATTCAGACCCCCTTAAATTTTTCACTCTTTGTTATATTGCAGCCATTTGCTAAAATCATTTAAGTTCATTTTTTTTTTCCCTCATTAATGTACACACAGCACCCCATATTGACAGAAAAACACAGAATTGTTGACATTTTTGCAGATTTATTAAAAAAGAAAAACTGAAATATCACATGTATACATTGAAATATCAATACTTTGCTTTTTGGGAAAGATGCAACAAGTTTTTCACACCTGGATTTGGGGATCTTCTGCCATTCCTCCTTGCAGATCCTCTCCAGTTCTGTCAGGTTGGATGGTAAACGTTGGTGGACAGCCATTTTTAGGTCTCTCCAGAGATGCTCAATTGGGTTTAAGTCAGGGCTCTGGCTGGGCCATTCAAGAACAGTGACGGAGTTGTTGTGAAGCCACTCCTTCGTTATTTTAGCTGTGTGCTTAGGGTCATTGTCTTGTTGGAAGGTAAACCTTCGGCCCAGTCTGAGGTCCTGAGCACTCTGGAGAAGGTTTTCGTCGGGCCACTCTGCCATAAAGCCCCGACTGGTGGAGGGCTGCAGTGATGGTTGACTTTCTACAACTTTCTCCCATCTCCTGACTGCATCTCTGGAGCTCAGCCACAGTGATCTTTGGGTTCTTCTTTACCTCTCTCACCAAGGCTCTTCTCCCCCGATAGCTCAGTTTGGCCGGACGGCCAGCTCTAGGAAGGGTTCTGGTCGTCCCAAACGTCTTCCATTTAAGGATTATGGAGGCCACTGTGCTCTTTGGAACCTTAAGGTCAGCAGAATTTTTTTTGTAACCTTGGCCAGATCTGTGCCTTGCCATAATTCTGTCTCTGAGCTCTTCGGGCAGTTCCTTTGACCTCATGATTCTCATTTGCTCTGACATGCACTGTGAGCTGTAAGGTCTTATATAGACAGGTGTGTGGCTTTCCTAATCAAGTCCAATCAGTATAATCAAACACAGCTGGACTCAAATGAAGGTGTAGAACCATCTCAAGGATGATCAGAAGAAATGGACAGCACCTGAGTTAAATATATGAGTGTCACAGCAAAGGGTCTGAATACTTAGGACCATGTGATATTTCAGTTTTTCTTTTTTAATAAATCTGCAAAAATGTCAACAATTCTGTGTTTTTCTGTCAATACGGGGTGCTGTGTGTGCATTAATGAGGAAAAAAAATGAACAAATGAATTTAGCAAATGGCTGCAATATAACAAAGAGTGAAAAAATTAAGGGGGTCTGAATACTTTCCGTACCCACTGTATATATATATATATATATATATATGTGTGTGTGTGTGTGTGTGTGTGTGTGTGTATGTATATATACTCAACTGCACTTCATTTAATATCAAGCACTGTCATTCACATCTAACTGGACTCAGAGACTTACATCCTATTGGCTGATGATGATTCCATCCTATGTGATCAGGTTTATTGGAATGCACCATAAATTTCAGCTGACAAAGGTCATAGATCTGTTGCCACAGTTGCTTTCATTTTTGTTGTCCATTAAAAACTAAATTTTTAACATGCACACTTTTGTACCTTTAACTCTTTCCCCGCCAGCGTTTTTTTTGCCAGCCACCGCCAGCATTTTTGATGATTTTCACCTAAATTTGACGGCCCTCAGAATATTTTCTGCTATGAATATAAGAACATATTATATATCAAAATAAAGAACCAAGTCTCTGCTTTTAAACAAAAAACTATTTTATTCTATCTTCATGTGTTCATGTTTTATCACCATTTGAATGCAGGTGGGTACCATCAAAAATACAACATTTTGGACATAAAACTGAGAAAAATGCATTTTTATCAAAGTAGTGCATTTTCATGCAAAATACATTCAGATGTCATATTCTTTCACCTGTAAATAATTATATGAATAATTTAAATTGCATTCAATGAACAGAACAAACAGACACACACACACACACACACACACACACACAAACATATACATACATATGATTACACACACACACACAGGCTACAGACATACATATGCATACATATACTGTACATGCACGCACACACACACACACACACACGTGCACGCGCACACACACACACACACACACACACACACACACACACACATATAGATAGATAGATAGAGCCAACACACACACACACACACACACACACACACACACACACACACCCCTATTCAGATCGACGGATCGGTTACAACTAAAGATGTTTCTGTGTCTGTAAATGCATCTCTCTCACTGACTACATCGTCCCGATCAGATTCAAAATGGTCAAAGCACGATCTACATAGGCTATGATCTATATATGATCTACATTTTCTCTGATCCTTCCATTTATGCCGATCGTCTTCTATTCTCACCCTAAAGACCCGGAAGTCCCGTAACTCATTCAGGACATGCGCTAGGGCTTTCCTTACCGTAATACACCTAGAACACGGATTGTCTCTTAATTGACGAGATATCTCGTCAATGGCGTTGAAAGAGTTAAGGTACTAATATGTACACTTTAGGTACTAATATGTACCTTCATGCACCCTTTAGTTACAAAGGCATTCATTTTGAAAAAAAAAAAAAAAACTGCCTCAGTGACAGCCTTTGTACCTTTTTTTTTTCTCTTCTTCTTCTTTTTTTCTGAGCGTGAACCATGAAGCATACATATATATTATCAGCTGGTAAAACTGCTGGGGGGGAGGGGTTGGTGCGATGAAGGAGGGACTTAATCCAAATCTAAAGATCAGAATAGCATAGAGACTTTGGCTGGGCTCTTTTGAAACGGGCCATTTAAGTAACCACATAGTAACCACCCAAAACACCTTAGCAACTGCATATGAATGCAGAACACCCTAGCAACACAGTGAGAACCCTTAGCAACTGCATAACAATGCCCTGGCAATCAGCATAGCATCATGTTGGGGAGTTTCTATAGAAATGCAGCAGTCACAGTATCTGAAATGTCAAAATCTAGTTTCATGTTTCATCTATGTCTGGTCATGAATTCCGCTTGACTAAATTGCTCCTGGTGCATGAGGTTTTGGCCAGAGCTCTAAATAAAAACAGAGCCAATGAGAGCTTTTACATGAGAGCTCTGAGATGTGAGCGGACTGGCAGACAGGGAACCTGTGTTGCTTCCAGCTCAGTCAGAGCTACCTTTAGTTTATGAACACTGACCGGATGCTCCTTCAGGCCTCTAGTGTTCAGATCAGATTTTCATTGGCCGAAAGCTGTGTCAAATAACCCCGGTGAGCTCTTTGTACTTGAGCGTTGTTTGTGTGTGTGTGTGTGTGTGTATTTCCATGGAAACAGTGCTAAAGTTGGAGAGGGTTGCTCACAGAAAGCGATAATATTTCATAACTGTCTGAGCTTTTTAAACACACGTAGCACTTTGACTTGAAGCTGAACACTCAGCGAGCACCACGGCTTTCTTTTCCATTTGGCTTTTGTTTGTGAATGGTTTTACATTCAGCTAGGTTTCATTTAGAGTGCTGAGCTCAAACATCTGCGAGATCCACCAGTCTGCGCAGCCAACGTATCATTCAGAAGAGTGGCATTTTGCTTGCAAATGGGTTTTTAATTAGTTTGATGATTTTACAATTATTTTTGGATAATATTAAAATGCATTCCTTAGCATTGTCTTTTTCCAGTATTTGTTCTCTCTTCTTCCAACTAAAATGTCTGTTTGTGATGAAAGACAGGGAATGAGAGAGTGTATACTTGAAAGCTCATCTTTGTGTGAATATACATGTTTACGCCAAAAAAGAAAGCAGATCATTCAAGGTCAGTACGCTGCAGTGGCTGATAGGTAGGACAGCTACCCATAACTCTGAAAAAGATGCATCTTAATATCTGAAAATGCTCTGGAATGCTTTGAAGTACTTGTGAAATGTTTCACGGAAAAATAGCAGGAGATACATTACGTTTTCTCAAGTGCCAGAGGTCTCTGATTAATGCTGCTGAAAACCTGCTATTTCTGCATTACAAACCTCCCTTGATCAACAATGTGAATTTGGAGATGTCTGCACTTTGCTGCGGCAACCTCAAAAACACTTCAAAAGTTTGTTAAAAGTCATCAAAAAGCAAGTTCGTCATGAAATCTATTTCATATTGAACGCATTTTGCATAAATCTCACAAAACCTGTCAAGATGTAGGGATCATATTGCACTCCAAATCAAAAGACAAAAAAAGGATATTATATTTCGCCTAAGGAAACAAAGCCCATTTGAAAACCATTAAGATGTTTTGCACCGCAACACATTTTTTTGGATGTGATAATAGTCACATTACAAACATTATGGGCCACTGCTTAAATGTTCACTTTTTTAAGGGTAGGACTCCACTGCCACAGGCCTAATGAACACAACATGCCATTTAAGACCATATTTCACAACATTAGATTGAAAGATCAGAAAAAGCCCATATATATATATATATATATATATATATATATATAAAATTTACATTTACATTTACATTTAGTTATTTAGCAGACGCTTTTATCCAAAGTGACTTACAAATGAGGACAATGGAAGCAATCAAAATCAACAAAAGAACAATGATATGCAAGTGCTATAACAAGTCTCAGGTCGATTAACGCAGTACACGTCGCAAGGTTTTTTTTTTTTTTTTAAAGAATACAATTAGAATAGAGAGAGCTGGAGTTAGAGGGTCAACTAAAGATGGAAGAGATGTGTTTTTAGCCCATTCTTGAAGATGGCTAAGGACTCAGCTGCTCGGATTGAGTTGGGCAGGCCATTCCACCAGGAGGGAACATTTAATTTAAAAGACTGTGAAAGTGTGAAAGGGATGGCACAATAAAGCAACGTTCACTTACAGAACGCAAGCTTCAAGGGGGCACATAGGTCTGAAGTACTTAATTTAGGTAAAGGAGTGCAGAGCCAGTGGTGGTTTTGTAGGCAAACATTAATGCCTTGAATTTTATGCGAGCACCCATTGGTAGTCAGTCCAAATTTATAAACAGAGGTGTGACGTGCATTATTTTTGGGTCATTAAAAACTTATCTTGCTGCCGCGTTCTGGATTAATTGTAAAGGTTTGATAGAACTGGCTGGAAGACCTGCCAAGAAAGCATTGCAATAGTCCAGCCTGGACAGAAAAAGAGCTTGAACAAGGAGTTGTGAAGCATGTTCTGAAAGAAAGGGCCTGATCTTCTTGATGTTGAATAAAGCAAATCCGCAGGACCGGGCAGTTTTAGCAATGTGGTCTGAGAAAGTCAGCTGATCATCAATCGTAACTCCAAGGTTTTTGGCTGTTTTTGAAGGAGTGATGGTTGATGTGTCTAACTGGATGGTGAAATTGTGATGAAACGATGGGTTTGCTGGAACCACAAGCAGTTCTGTCTTGGCAAGTTTGAGTTGAAGGTGATGGTCCTTCATCCAAAAAGAAATGCCTGTTAGACAAGCTGAGAAGCGAGCAGCTATCGTCGGATCATCAGGATGGAATGACAGGTAGAGTTGAGTGTCATCAGCATAGCAGGGATATGAAAAGCTATGTTTCTGAATGACAGAACCTAGTGATGCCATGTAGACAGAGAAGATAAGTGGTCCAAGAACTGAGCCCTGAGGCACCCCAGTAGTTAGATGTTGTGACTTAGACACCTCACCTCTCCAAGATACCTTGAAGGACCTATTTGAGAGGTAAGACTCAAACCACTGGAGTGCGGTTCCTGAGATGCCCTTTACCAATAGGGTTGACAGAAGGATCTAGTGGTCAAAAGCAGTGGACAGATCCAGCAAGATAAGTATTGAAGATTTGTAATCCACTCTTGTAAGTCTTAGGGCTTCAACAACTGAGAGCAAGGCAGTTTCAGTTGAATGTCCACTTCTGAAACCAGACTGGTTGCTGTCGAGGAGGTTGTTCTGTGTGAGAAAGGCAGAGACTTGGTTGAACACAGCTCATTCAAGTGTTTTAGCAATGAAAGGAAGAAAGGAAACCGGTCTGTAGTTCTCTTAAAGGGTTAGTTCACCCAAAAATGAAAATGATGTCATTAATTACTCACCCTGATGTTGTTCCAAACCTGTAAGACCTCCGTTCATCTTCGGAACACAAATTAAGATATGTTTGATGATATCTGAGAGCTCTCTGACCCTCCCATAGACAGCAAGGGTCCTTACACGATCATGGTCCAGAAAAGCACCAAGATGATCGACAAAGTAGTCCATGTGACATCAGTCTGGCAACTGTAATTTTTACGAAGCCACGAGAATACTTTTTGCGCAAAGAAAACAAAAATAACGATTTTATTCCACATTTTTGTCTCTACTGTTTCTCTTGTGGATGGGTTAAGGGTGGGTTTCTTAAGTAGTGGGGTTATACGAGCCTGTCTAAATGCTGAGGGAAAAACACCAGTGTGAAGAGATGTGTTAATGATGTGAGTGAGTGCAGGTACACCTGCAGGAGAAATGGCTTGAAGGAGATGAGATGGAATAGGATCAAGTGGACAAGTAGTAGGATGATTAGAAAGGATGAGTTTGGAAACTTCTGCCTCAGAGAGTGAAGAGAAGGATGTGAACGAGTGTATGTTTGCTGGTAAGATGTGTTTGACAGATTGTGGTGTGGAAAATTGTGCACTGATGGTTTTAATTGTATTAATAATGAAGAGCATGGCAAAGTCATCAGCTGTTAGAGTTGATGAAGGAGGGGGAGGAGGAGGACAAAGAAGCGAGGAAAATGTTTTTTAAAGAGCATGCGAGAGTTAGACGAATTGTTAATTTTGTTATGATATTATGTCCTTTTAGCAGTGGAGACATTAGCAGAGAAGGAAGAGAGGAGTAACTGATACACCTTAAGGTCAGTAGGATTTTTTGGTTTGATCCACACCCTTTCAGCAGCCCTGAGCTTAGAACGATGCTCGTAGAGAAGATCAGACAGCCAAGGAGCAGAAGGGGTGGTACGGGCTGGCCTGGAAGACAAGGGGCAGACAGTATCTAAACAAGATGTAAGAGTGGAGCAGAAAGTATCAGTAGCACTGTTAGCATCAAGAGATGCTAACTGTTTAGGGGGAGGAAGCGAAGATGAAACCATAGCAGATAGCCAGGAGGGTGAGAGTGAGCATAGGTTACATATACAGTTAGCGTAGGTTTTATATATTTATATAATATATATACATATATATATATATATATATCCCCGCCCATATACGCTCCTGGAAAGTGTATGAAAGTGGACAAAAGATACCAGGTGTAAAGAGGGCCTAAATGCATTGATGCACTGCATTCAGTTCTGTTTGTAATCATCAAACTCTATAATTTATAATCATTCTACAAACAGATTTTGATACACTAGACAAGAATAGACTTGACAAGAAAATATGAGACAAGGGCAGAGTTTAATTCTAGTCTTGCATTCTAATAAACATAGCACGGTATGCTAAGAATATCATATAGTTGATGTTTCTTCTATTGTAAGTTGCTTTGGATAAAAGTGTTTGCTAAATGCATGAATGCAAATGTGATAGAAATGTAGCAAAATTACATTTACGTCTAAGAAGCATCCAACCTGCCTCAGACAATTTACACTACAGCCTTCTCAGGAACAGCAAATATTGCATCTAAACTCATAAAAGAGCAATTTAGAGAATAAAAACTCTAATTAAACCAGTAATCCATTCAGCAGATGGGAGAGAAACAGCCCCTAAAGGCTAAGTCACCTTCCATTACTCGCCATCTAATTAAAAATGGGAATATTTTGACTCTTGGAAACAAATGATACTGGTTCATTTATACTTTTAGGTTTAAAAAGTTAGGTATATATTTTTTATATATACCACAGTTTAATCAATTTGTTGTGAAGCTGTTACTTTGAATAATATCTGGAGGTGAAGGGGGCTATTCAATCCGGTTGGAAAGCTACACACGACACTGTGCTGCTGTTTTCTGAACTCAGCAACCCCAGACTTCTGCCTGAAATTGTGATGCTGAAAACATTCAGCTATTAATCACAGACCTGGAGAACAAAACATCCTGGAAGATAAGAAATAAGAAAAAATGGAACTGTGTTGTGATGTGCGAGTAAACTTCCTCAGAAGCCTACAGTACGTTCACTGGCCATCTGATGCAAACTGCACACAAAACTGGCAACCAAAATCAGAAGTTCTGATCAGATTGACTGGTTCTACGTAGTTTCTGCCAGTTTGTGTGCACCAATCTGCCTGGAAATAAGTTAAACCAAAGTTTTTTTTTGTTTTGTTTTTTCTTCCCACAACATAGGCTCATTGGAAATATGTGTCTCTAAATACATTTTTTTTCTCCAAATGCAAAAAAAAAAAAAAAACATTCATATGAATCACTGCAGTTTCCACACTAGAGGCAGTAAAACTTCGACCACTTTTATTCCTTTTCACTAGGGCTGCCCTTGACTAAAGATGTATATGGTTGACTAGTAGTAAATTTTTTTCTCTAAATACAGAAAAAAAAAAAAACATTGCCATACATACGAATCACTGCAGTTTCAAGTTGAAATAAACACTAGAGGCAGTAAAACTTCGACAACTTTTATTCCTTTTCACTAGGGCTGCCCTCGCCTGATTTGTATGGTCGACTAGTAGTCATTCATTTGAAGCATTAGTCGACTAATCGCACGTTTATTAATAAACCATTTAAATCATAATAATGAGCCTTTAATTGCCTACATAGCCTAATAAGTGTTCAACGTATGCATAAAGCTTGTCACAGCACAACGGCGGAAGTAATGATTATGAATGTGTCAGGGAAAATAGTAAGGAGGCTGCATTAACATTGTAATAATTTATTGATGAACTACTGCTTTTTTGTTTTCCGTTTAAGAGATGAAGTTGGTGACACTGACTCGTCATCTCCGCAGTAGTGGATGTGCATGCATGTTTCACACGAATTACATAATCTTAGAATTTCTGTTTTCCATTTGAATTGGTTCATTTGAAATTAGACATTTTGCTCTCTATAGTTTTTTTTTTTTTTCGTCTGCTGTAAACATACAGAGTTTTGAAGTTTTGCGCTTAAATTCACAGACCGAGATGGCTGAAAGTGCATCCTGTTTGATTTAATTATTTTACAAAAGTGCAATGTTGTGTTGTTGTTGTGAGTGCACACAAATAAGCATAGAGTCTTTACAGATTCAAAATATATATTACTCTTATCTGTATAAGGAAACATGAGGGAGTATTTGAAGAGCAAGTGAGCGAAACGGCGCCCCCATCTGCCATGCAGTGAGCGCTACTGTTCAGCTTTCACATTCCACACAGACACTTCAATAGCAGACATTTTTCTAGGTTAACATTAGATTGAGCGGCCATGTAAAGTTACTAATACTTACGTATTTCAGATGATGCGAGCGTTTGGATGTCCTGCCCGATGTACTTTATTACCATGTGGATTTTTATTTATTTATTTTTCTGCGACTAAGCGACTAATAACATTTTGGTCGACCAAGTCTCTTCTGGTCGACTAATGGTTAGTCGAATATTAGGGGGCAGCCCTACTTTTCACACAACGTATGATTTGCAGGTCCACAGTTTTGATTAATAAAGCCTATTATTATTCTCTAATTATTATTATTATTATTATTATTATATTATTATCGTCTTATTATTCTCTCTAATTTT
This sequence comes from Onychostoma macrolepis, assembly GCF_012432095.1. NCBI lineage: Eukaryota > Metazoa > Chordata > Actinopteri > Cypriniformes > Cyprinidae > Onychostoma > Onychostoma macrolepis. The sequence continues at coordinate 30,995,199 of NC_081170.1, read as the reverse complement.
TGCACAATGACTTGAAGAATATCATGTTATGAGTTCAAAACAAGTTTAACATGCTGCAACATTTAAAAACTGATACTTTTTAATGTTAGTGTCACATATCCAGCTTCATGTATGGATTTTCATATTCAGTAGGTTTGTTTGGTAGCTCACGCAGTATGAGTTTGACTTGAGAGGTGAAGACCTCGGGTATGAATCCCGGGAAACTGTGGTTCCACAAAACAGTTCAAACCCGCATATGAGGAAGTTCAAATGGCATGGGTGCACCAACAAATAATATTTTATACCATTTTAGCATTTGTTAACACTACCGGGTAGGTTTAGGGTTGGGTTTGGTGTGGGGGATATTTCCAAAATGACAGAACATTAACTTTTAACGACACTCCCCAGATATTTGATGAACCTTTTTTTTTGGGGTTAGTCAGGCAAATCTCACATTTATTTTATACAACAGCTCAATAAATAAGAAGTTAATATGCTGTGACTTACAGCTTTGGAGTTCAACACTAAATAAATATCCTTTCTTGAATGAATCAGCTGAGTGAATAATTTAATTACCTATTCATAAAGACAGTCATTAGATATGTTTCCATCCTCCTACTGTATGCACATTTTGGAATATCGCATTAAAAGACGCTGGATAGAAATGCCAAGATGTACATAAATTCTAAAAATGTTCATTAAAATCCGTAATAAGAATCCATTTTATCCGATAAGAAAAAAAAAAAGCATTAACTACGAAGGAAACCACTTTTACCAAATAAATTCTACCATGCGCATCAAAAAAAGTCATGTGAGTTGAGCGATGGGACGGGAAAACCTGACTAACCAGCAGACCGATCTCGTTCCACAGCATTTAAAATGATGTTTTGGTCATTCTGAAATGCCTGAGCAAAGTCTGTCATCAAAGTATTTCTGTATAATTGTCTTACATGACTGTGTTCCCAAACAGCAACATCCGCCTCTGAAACCAATGACCGCAGTTATTGTGTTTCATCTGCTCGCCCTGAGATGCAAGTATTTATCATATATGAAAATTATTATATACAGTGGCTTCTCCTACTTTTCTTAGTGATATATTGTGCCGGTTGATCAGGAAGTGACTATTTCGTTCTCTTTGACTTGTTGGATGGAAACGGTGCTTTATTCTCAAATGTTTTATGTGATATTCCAGTTTTGTGCACTTTAAATCGCATTTTTGGAAGCAAACATAGCTTGCTTCATTCCTGAATGAATCAGCCTTTTTTTCAAATGAATTAGTCAAATGAATGACTCAACGACTGACTGACAGTGACTTGCTGCCACCTAATGGCAGTTTTGGTTTTATATTTTATAATTTATTTCTATGACTTTATATTTATATACCGAAAAAATAATAATATAATCTCATAACATTATTTAATTTAAGTAGCAGTGTAAATGCATTTATACCACCTTGCTTCTACCTTTTGCTGCATTAAATAGTTTGTGTAAATGCCACTTCAGATGCAGCCTCTGCATTGCAAAAATTGGATAGATTTATTGATACTTAATTTAATTTGATTGTTAACAACCCTATGGTGTAGTATTATTCTAAATGTATTTATTGATTACATTTATTGACAAAAAAGTTGACACATTCATAAGGTTAGGAAAAATGCCCTTATGCAGTCAAAGGTGAACAGTCAATGAAAGTTTTTACTTCCTATTACAGTGATAAGGTCTCTCAACTATTCTTTTGTTACTTTTTTTTAGAAATCTGAGAGCAAACCTGCAGCATGTTTGCTCACAGCCTATTAATAACAATTTCCTTTCTGCAGCGGCACAATGACGGCTTCAGAGGCAAACCTGAGGGCATTAAACTTTCATGTAAGGACTGACATTCACCGCTCAGCATTCACCCCTCCCAGCAGTATCCTCTCACACTTTCTCTCCTTTCATTCATGACAGCTTTGATCCTTGGCCGCCTGACTCAGGCAACTAGCATTTGTAGCATTTAATACATTCTGATCGGCCACTGAAAGTGAATGAAAACACTCATACTACACTAAGCTTAAGATAAATAGTTTTGGAAGGTTCCTTCAGGGTTATCATTAACTCAATCTAAAACCATTTCAAAAAGCATCACATAAAATTATTATTATTATTATTATTGTTGTTGTTTTTGTGAGGCTGATTAAGGAATACCAACATGATATTTAGAGCATAAGGAAACATTTAAATTCATCACCAATGTCATAACTCATCTCATATTCAGAGTTTTAAATGTTAACTTGTCTCACACTTAGTAAGTAAATTAGGTAATTTAGTAAATTAGGCTTTTCAAAGCCAATAAAGAAAATCCATTCCCCTCATGCTGACATTAAGTCTTGATGCTGTTTTTAATAATTCTCTACAATTGGGAAATGTTGCATAAATTTTCATTTGTAATCTCTAAATATTTTCCGATATTTGAAACAGTTGCACCATTTGACAGTAAGTCCATCATCAGAAAGGATGACTGATGCAACAATGAAGGAAGTTAGAGGCATAAAGCAGTGTCACGTATCCGGTCCGTGGTCTTCCGTCCACTCACCACCACATGTCGCCTTCTCTTTACATTTACTCTCACACCACACAGACTTTTACATGTCACTCCGGACTACAGTTCCCATGATCCATCGCACTGATTGCACACACACAGCTGAATGCACTGATTACACATACACAGCTGAATCCATTCAGACACGCTTTATAAGCCTTGGACTTCCTCTTTCAGATCACCGAGTATTGTTCTCGCGTTTAGCACTCTCCTAGTTTTATCTGCCTTACCGAGCCTTTCCGTGTTTATTTTCTGTTTAGTCTCTAGCATTGTTCTGCTTTTATCACTCACCTAGTGATAGCTGCTTTACGGAGCCTAGTTTCCAGTTCTAGTTTAGTCTAGTCTTTTCATGTTGCCTTGTTTCCTGTTTCCTGATTCCTGCCTGTGTACTTTGGATTAACCCTTGTCTCGCCGCTCGGACTCTGTTTGTACCTTGTCTCGATTATTGCTCATGTTTCTGGATTTCTCATCTTGTCAAGCCCTCTGGATTCTGTTCGCCGATCGATGACCTACGCCAGCCCTAGGAATACTCTATGTCTTGCCTTATACATATCTGTTTGCTGATGCTCAACCCTGCCTGTGTATGACCATGTCTGTAAATAAAGCTTTGTGTATGGATCCGCATGTCTCACGTCTCGTTCGCCCTGTTACAGAATACTCGGCCACACAAGGATCCAGTGGCTTTTCTAAAGGACCCTGGCCAGGTATGGACCCATTCGACCAGCTGCTCAACCTGCGACAAAGCAGTTTATCCATTGAGGAGTACGTCACTCAATTCTGTGAGTTATCTTATAGGGATCCTTTTGATGAGACATTTTCCGTTTCGGACTAAGTGAGCCCATAAAGTCATGGTTACCTGAGGGGAAGTTTAATTGTAGTTTAAAGGATTTTATGGACTATGCCTTACTGTGTGCTGGCTCTTTGTTTACTGTGGGTGTCGTGGAAGAGGAACGCGTCTGTGACTGAAATGGCATCAGAGCGCACTCACAAAATGGCGGGCACAACAACGGGCACAACAACGCACCATCATTTCTCAGTTGATCTTCACAAGTCAAGTCAAGTCACAGCTGATCTTCATGAATCAAGTCAAGTCACAGCTGCTATTTCTGAGTCAAGTCACAGTTGATCTTCAAGAGTCTCGTCACGTCACCACTGATCGTCCAGAGTCCTGTCACTCCCTGTCTGTTGCACCCGGATATTCAAGGTCAGTCCTTTGATATCCCAGTCTGGTATCCAGTGGGAAGGATGCACCGGTGGTGTCTACATGCGTAGCTGGTATCCCCAAACCCACTCACTCTAGCCCTCCTGTTCCTGAATTGCTTCCCCTGTCTGAAGTGCTTCCCATGATGGGGATCGCCTTTTGGTGTGTTTGGGCTGCGTACACCACTATGATGTCTCCAGAGGTGGCGGCTGATGCTGCAGAACCTCCCTAAGTGGCGGTGCTCGCTTCAGCTCCTTGTGTGGTGGTGGCACCCAGCAAGGCACTTTCAGCCTGTCATGTCATGGTTGAAGGAACCGTTGCTGAACTCTCCCTGTATCCTGATGGTACTACTGTAGAACCTCCAGAGGTGGAGGCATCCGCTGCAGACCCTTTAGAGGTGTCAGTAGTACCCATTTATGAACTCTCATCCTGTCCTGTCATGGCTACGGAGGCCATCTGCGAAGCCTCGTCCTGTCCTGTCACGGCTATGGAGGCCGTCTTCAAATCCTCGTCCTGTCCTGTCACAGCTATGGAGGCCGCCTCTGAGCTTTTTGCCTGTCCTGTCACAGCTACGGGAGCCACATACAGTATGAACTATTGTCCTGTCCCAACCCAGCCAAGGAGGCTACCTCTGAAATCTCAGCCTTGTCTGTCAGGATGCGGTCTGTTTTGCTGCGGCTATAAGGGCCGTTCAGGATCTCTCATCCCTACCTATCACTGCCATGGAAGCCTTAAATGAACCTTCTGTATGCCCTGTTAACCCTGTCATTGCCAAAGAGACCATTAGTGAACAGTCTATCTGCCCCATTCCACGCCGTGGTGGCCTTCTGATCAGTCTGGCTTGCCGTGGGGGTCCTTTGCTACATCTGTCACGAATCCGTGATGTCGTCTTCTCTTTACATTGACTCTCACACCACACAGACTTTTACATGTCACTCCGGACTACAGTTCCCATGATCCATTGCACTGATTGCACACACACAGCTGAATGCACTGATTACATATTCACAGCTGAATCCATTCAGACACGCTTTATAAGCCTTGGACTTCCTCTTTCAGATCGCCAAGTATTGTACTAGCATTAAGCAATCTCCTAGTGTTAGCTGCCTTACTGAGCCTTTCCGTGTTTATTTTTGTTTAGTCTCTAGTATTGTTCTGCGTTTATCACTCACCTAGTGATAGCTGCTTTACCGAGCCTAGTTTCCAGTTCTAGTTTAGTCTAATCTTTTCATGTTGCCTTGTTTCCTGATTCCTGCCTGTGTATTTTGGATTAACCCTTGTCTCGCCGCTCGGACACTGTTTGTACGTCGTCTCGATTATTGCTCATGTCTCTGGATTTCTCCTCTTGTCAAGCCCTCTGGATTCTGTTCGCCGATCGATGACCTACGCCAGCCTTAGGAATAATCTGTGTCTTGCCTTATACATATCTGTTTACTGGTGCGCGACCCTGCCTGTGTATAACCATGTCTGTAAATAAAGCTTTGCGTATGGATCCGCACATCTCGTTCGCCCTGTTACACAGTGAGAGATTTTTTTTTTTTTTTCTGACTCCGAATACTGTCGTTCTGCATGATCAAAAGGACAAAAAATGAAGATGTGGAAATTCAGAAATGCAGAGTTCGCCACAAATGTCAAATATAGATTGACTGTTTCCTGTGACACTAAACCTGTTAACCTCTCTGTTGTCATTTTGTTTCATCCATTCAATCAAAAGGCAATTTTAATGCAAGTTTGTGACATTTCTGTGAATATTTTGATGTGACTTTCCAATAGACTTGAGACAAGCAGATCAAACACATTTTGTGTATATACTTTGACACAATACAGAATTGCGAGAAAAGTGTATTTCATTTAGATAAAGTCCCTTCCACCTGCTTCTACATTTTGAGGTAAACCTAATTCATATTCACATAATCTGTTTTATTAATTTAAGAGTATAAATACCTTTAAAGTGTAAGAAATAAAAAACAAATCAACAGCATTCCGCTCTAACAAACCATTCGCTCAACCAATGTAAATCAAGAGACACTGATAGTTCAACGCAGGTAAAGGAAGCAGCAAGTGATTTAAATGTCAATCCGTTTTGTGTCAGTCACATTGCACAATTGAGTAGATGATAGCTCACAGTTTGTTCTGCTGTATTTGTTGCTCTTAGCTTTCAGGAGAAAAAAGAAATTAGAGCCATCAATGTTGCAGATTTACAGCTCAGTATACAGAGCACACTCACAAATACATCACAATGACAGTGATGAGCGAAATACACCATTCACACTTTGGGGATCAGAACAGGGTCACACTGGAAATCTATTATTAAGGTCCTAAAATTAAAACCGTTTTTAAGAAAAGTTTAAAATAAATTCCATGAAAAGTGCTGCAATATGTTACTACTCAAATAAGAAATCAAAAAAAAAAAAAAAAAAAAAGATCTTGCAACTTGTATTCACACAGTGTGTACATAAACACTCTTGTATATAAATCTACCCATAAAAAAAAAAAAAAAAGATCCCTTCAATATTTCAAGTCCTTGACCACGATAAGATTTAATCAACAATAGCAAAGATAGTAAACAGGTGTTACGTGTTAGTTTCTGTTTAGTTCCTGTCTGGCCTTAGTATAGAGTATGCAAATAAAGTCTCAATCTGTGCTCAAAAATACCAAAATACCAAATTCTGCTATTAAAATTAACTCAAATATTTCACAACACATTCTCCCAAAAATTAATGATCTGAGCTACACTATCCATACACTACAAACTGTATAGCTAATTTACCACTAAGGAAGGACTTTGTCACCCAAAGGAAAATTCTTGCTGTGAGGCATTGAACATATCCTTTAAATCCTTTAAGTAAATAAGTATTAAATGTTAGGTTTGATTAGAGAAATCGGTAAAACTTTAGAATAGGGAACACTTATTCACTGTTAACTACGACTTTTCCCTCAATAAATTCCTAATTTGCTGCTTATTAATAGTTAGTGCGGTAGTTGTTAAGTTTAGGTATTGGGTAGGATTAGGGATGTAGAATAAGGTCATGTAGAATAAGGCATTAACATGTGCTTAATTACTACTAATAAATGGCTAATATTCTAGTAACATGCATGCTAATAAGCAACTAGTTAAGAGACCCTAAAATAAAGTGTTACCGAGAAATCTTACACTTGCAGTATAAAATTATTCTACTAGTTTACTGAGAGTGTTTTCAAGTATTCTTCATCTACTACTTCATCTAAGCTTATTTAAAAGTATACTTTCATAAACTAAAAAGTGGGCCAGTTTACTTTCAAGGAGTACTGAAATAGTGCACACCCAAGTATACTACTAGTGCACTGTACTGTGTACTTACTACATAAATATACTTCAAGTTTACTTACAAACAACTTGAAGTATGAACTTATTAAAACAACTTGAAGTATGCATCATTTTTGTAAGGGAAGCTATTCCACCACAAAGCTGACTTGTTATTATAAAGTGTAACATTTCTAAGAAAACAGATAACAGTTTTCAGGATAGCAAGTAAAACATATGCTGAAGTACTACCTCAAAGAAGACAATATGTGTTTGAATAAATAAATAAAATTTGAAAAGTATTTAATAGGCTGATCTAACAAGTAAGTTATGGTTAAAGATTAAGTAAATGCAAGTCAAATACACTTTGTTACGTAGCTTGCTAATAAAGCGCACGACGAGGAAGAATAAACCAAACAGAGTCTTTTAATAATAATCCAAATCAAGAAACAGAATATCCAGTAGTGAGAGGTAGCAAACACATAGATCAAATAATAGCAGACAGGGAATCAGGGGAGAACACAGGCTTTAAATACTCAAAGTAATCAAGGGCAAACAGAAACAGGTGAGCTAATTAACTAATCAAGGGAACTAAGGAAACTAGGTCAACGTAACATATCGCCCCCTCCCGGAACGGCGCGTCCCCGCGCCGACAAAGGCAGTCCAACAGAGGAGGGAGGGTGGAGGTTATGGAGGTGGGCGAGGAGCTGGAGAAGGGCAGGCAATGGGGAAGGGACAAAAGCAAAAAGAGTACAATACATAAGTCCATGGGGGAGTGGAGGCCGGGAGGAGCCAGGGAGGAGCCCAGAGCAGGAGGAGCCAGGTGGCAATCCAGAGGCCAGCCAGGATGGCGGCCCACGATGGAGTTGACGGCGGGAGGAGCCATGTTGGAGAAGGGGCCGACAACACCAGGGGACCGACTGACGGAGACTGAGCTGCTGGATGTGGAGACCCAGGTGGAACGGAGCAGACGGAGAGCCGGGGCGAAACTGAGGATCCGGAGGGCCAAGGCAGAGCTGAAGGCTCAGGCGACTGAGGCGGAGGCGGGGATCCGGAAGACCGCGGTGGAGCCGGTGTGACTGAGGATGAAGGTGGAGCTGGATGGAAGGAGGAGCCTGACAGAGCCGGAGGGATGGAGTGAGGAGGCAAAGCCAGAGGAGTGGAGTCCCGAGGCGGCAGATGGTCGATGACTGACCAAGGCGGAGCCGGAGGGACGAGGGAGCCCGGTGGAGCCAGTGGGACGACGGGCAACGGTGGAGACGAGGGAGCTAGGAGCCGAGGCGGAGCCGATGGGTCGGAGGACCGAAGTGTAGTCCAAGGCTCGGAGGCTGGAAGTGGAGACAGGGGATCCGCATGTCTGGGCGGAGCTGGAGACTGGAAGTCCCGAGGCGGCGGAACAGAGCGCATGGCAGGCGCTGACTGAGGGTGAGCCGAGGGACTGACGGGCATCAGTGGAGATTTAGGCGAGGAACTAGCTGGTTTGAGACGAGGCGGGAGAGGGAGGCTGGGAGGGAACACAGGAGGACTTGAGCTGGACGGAACCAGCGGAGACGCAGGAGATTCAGGGCTGGACAGAACCAGCAGAGACGCAGGAGATTCAGGAGCAAAGGTTAGTACTTCTCCAAACCAGTCTAAAAGGTCCATCTGGAAGATGTCCATGAGTTCCTCTTGATAGCTCCTAGAAACCAGATGCAGCTCACCCTCAGTCGCGGAAGTGTGGGCAGGGCTTCCCTCCAAGCTCTCGTACACCACCAAAACTCCCTCGAAGACGGACGATGTTGCCGGCTCACGCACTTGGTCAAATGATATTTGAGGCTCAGGCTCTGTGGCGATGATGGGCTCAGTCGCAGCGGGCTCAGGCTCTCCGTCTGCAGTGGGCTCAGGCAGTAGCTCCGTGTAGCGGGGTGATGGCTGACTGGTCTCTGGTTTGGGAGTGGGACTGGAGATATCCTCCTCTGAGGGGCAGACTGAGAAAAACAGGAAATCCTCTGTGGGACCGTTCGCTAGCAGGCGTGCCTTACACCGCTCGCTCAAGCTGGAGATGTAAAAGACACAGAGCGAGCGGTCGGGGAAGTGGGTAAGGCACGCCAGATCTAGAAAGTCCCTGGTATGGTCCTCCAGCGAACGGTCCATCTACTCCAGGCACAGGAGTTGGACAGTGGGCAGATCCATTCCGGGAGAAGACCATGAAAAATTAAAAAATAAACAGAAAAAAAAACGCCGCTTAATTACTCACTTTTAGGTCTGCTATTCTGTTACGTAGCTTGCTAATAAAGCGCACGACAAGGAAGAATAAACCAAACAGAGTCTTTTAATAATAATCCAAATCAAAAAACAGAGAATATCCAGTAGCGAGGGGTAGCAAACACATAGATCAAATAATAGCAGACAGGGAATCAGGGGAGAACACAGGCTTTAAATACTCAAAGTAATCAAGGGGAAACAGAAACAGGTGAGCTAATTAACTAATCAAGGGAACTAAGGAAACTAGGTCAACGTAACACACTTATGCAGAAATGTCTATTTGTTAGTATAAGTCAAATATACTTATAGTAGAATACTTAATCATACTTAATTATATATTGATCACACATTAAGTACAAATAAAAGCCATGCATAATAAAGTATAATAATGCTATATCTAAAGTATATATCTGATTAGTATAAGAAAAGTTGACTGAAAGTGTACTCTTTTAATATTAGTTTAAAAGTGCACTAATAGCACACTTGAATTAACTTTTTGTAATGGAAAAACACCTCACTCACAGAAGTGATACTTAAATGAGTACAGTGAGCTCCTTCAAAGAAAAGTGTGCTTGTACAATTGTCTCTACAGAAATGAGAGTTTTCTCAGTGTATTTCATCAATAGGCATGTCATCTGAAAAGATGAGAGGAACAAAGCTGCTATCCCAATTGGTGGTGAGAGACTGGAATGGTTGGAACAGCCTTAAACCACAAACCCAGAGTGTTCCGTCACTCAGGGACGATGATAGTGTAATCTGACACGAGTGAGCAGCCTTTGGCTTCAAATATCAGAGAACTTTCAGAAAAGAGGGCGAAGGGAGCAATAATACGTGAACAGATTTTTCAAGGTCTGCTGTTTTAAAGACTAATGTCAATGTATGAGAATGCTGTATTAAAAACACTATTCCACATAATTTAAAATGTACGAGGTAAATAGAAACAACACATGAAAAACAGGAACACAGCAGTGGATAGTGCTATGTACAGTACAATTATTTAACTTTAATTAGATAAATAGAATAAAATAAAATTATCTAATTAAAGTTAAATAAATGAATTAAATGAATTAGTGCTGTCAAACTAATCACATCCCAAATAAAAAGTTTTTGTTTGCATAATGTGCGTGTATATATAAATACAAACACATACAGTGTATATTTTGAAAATACTTGCAGTGTATTTACATGTATATATTTTTATTTATATAATTTATATTATGAATAAATATATTTAATATATGAACATAACATATTTTTCTTAAATATATACATGCATGTGTGTGTATTTACTGCATATATACATAATAAATATACACAGTCCGCACACATATATTATGTGAACAAAACCTTTTATTTTGGATGCGATTAATCGAGATAAATCGTTTGACAGCACTAAAATAAATGTAATATTTATTTGTTTGTTTGATTTTTCAGGTTTGATTTGATTTTTTTTAATGATTTTTTTTAGGGTAAAATCAGACAAAAGTAAGTAGATAAGATAAAGATAAAAAAAAATATTTCCATATGCAATCACTAAAATATTATGCATGCAAAATAGACAAAATAAAGTGTAAAAATAATGAAAATAATGAATTTTTATTTACCAGTATAGTGGACACCACCAGCGATCTGTTGGAGAGAGAATCCGACACATTGGCTGCCTTTCCCTTCTGGTTTTCCGTCATGTTCAAACCACTCACAGGATCCCATGTCCCAATCTGCAAAAAAACAAAAACAAAAAAAAAAAACACTTAATATTTCCATTAATCTATGAGATGATACAAAAAGAGGATGAATACGACAATAACACAATAGAAAGCACTTTCCAACATCCAATGAGTTCTCTTCTAGGGCCATAGAATCTATAACACAGTTTCAGTGAATGTTGTGTGGGCTCTTTACTCATTGGGACACATTATCTATGCAGAGGCTTAAAGGAAGTGATGTGAAGACCATGTTATCATGCAAAAGAGAGCAAAAACGAAGAGATGGAAAAGAGAGAGAGTAAATGAGAATTGCTTCAGCGGACTAGAGAACTGTGATCCCATTCCTCCCTTCTCATTTACTTCAGAGGACCCTCTTGAGAACTGACAATTCAAAACAAGATGACAAAGTGCAGACGTTCACGCACGTTCAGCCATCAGAAAACAAAGTACTTCAGAAAACACACGGCCTGTAGTTTGTAATTGCAAATCACCTGTTTAATTCAGTCTTCATAAGACTAAAAGGCTACTGAGGGCCTTATTATTAATGGGATAAATTATTCATGAAGGTGCAGACACGTGTGGAAGAGAACCGGGAGGTCACGGTTTGCTTAGAGGCTCTCCGTGTGTGTGTGTGTGTGTGTGTGTGTGTGTAGGTGGGGGGGGTATTGTCTGTTAGTAAGTGGCTGGGTGAGTGTGTATTTACTGGTGTACAAACGTTTGTCCTTATAAAGGACAGCAGGTACATAACTAAGGACATGTGAAAGCAGAGGAATCCAGCACCTTCTCTAGCCCCTCTTCCTTCAGGCTGATCACATCCAGATCGAAATCTGTCCTCAGGCCATTGGTCCTGTTGAAATTTATCCGTCCGGTCAAACCATCCCAGTGGGCCTGGAGGCGTAAGAAAAATATTCATTACAACCAACCTGAGACATCCAATGAATTCTTCCTTTCTGGACAAACAGTGAAAATGTCATTCATCAGAATGTAAGGTTCACACTTTTATTTATATATATGTATATATTTTTTATTTTTTATTTCAAATATGATCTTCAGGACAAAAAAAAAAAAAAACCTGACATAAAATATGATATAGACATTTAAAAACAAACAAATAAAAAGGAAATATAAAAATAAATAAATAAATAATAAATAGTAATAAAAATAGTAATAGTATCTCAGTGATATTAAAATAACTGGTAACACTTTACAATAAGGTTGTATTATTAGTTAATGCATTAGTTAACATGAACTAACAGTGAACAACACATCTGTTCAGCATTACTTAATCTTTGTTCATGTTAACTTATTCATATACTAATGTGTTTGTTAATGCATTAGTTAACATGAACTAACAATGAACAACTCAAATGTTCAGGGTTACTTAATGTTTTGCTAATGTTTACTTACACATTTACTAATGCATCTCTTTACATTAACAGATTAACTACTTAACTTTGTGGTTAATGCATTAGATAAAATGAACTAAAAATTAACAACATATCTGTTCAGCATTTGCTCATGTTGACTTATATACAATTTTTTCTTTTCACATTAACAACTTAATTAGTTAATGCTGATTAATATATTAGTTAACATGAACTAAAAATGAACAACGTATCTGTTTCAACGTAACATATTTGGATATCTTTTTTTACCGAAAGTTTGCGGATAAAAAAGCAAAAGGTTTGGATGAAGTTGTGGAGACTGTGTGAACGTTAACTTTAAATGTTACAGCGCAAGCTGGTAAAGAGTAATGCTTCCGTTTTCTGTTGGAAATAGTTTCATTTCACGTGACAATCTACCGAGCGTGCGCACTTTTGTTCTCGTGATTTGGCGGTATATCGCCCGCGGGAACAGGACGGACTGGACCTATTAAGACAACGTCTGATAGAGTGGATTTACAGGCTTGGAAAGAGGGATAGAAATGGTCCTCTTGGAAGACTGTTCAATGACATTCATCGAAAATAGCAGCTTTAAAACGCAAAGGTGATTACCAACTGTTTGTTCAGCTGACCACGCTTGCTCGCTTAGTTAACGTTAGGAGAAACACCTCCTTTTCTCTGTTTGTTTGATTATTTATTTTATAAGTTAATAAGTTAACATTTACAATAAGGTTAACAAATTCCCTTAATAAATGCGTTGTTAGTGGTAAGTCATGTTAATAAACAGCCTACAAACATGAGAAACAGTATCAGTTGATGTTTAGATGGTTTCCAAGTTTACCAATAGCCATAATCAGTGCACAAACAGGAAGTTGGTATTGTTTATCCATTGTGTGTGTTAGCTGCTAAAAAAACTTATGTGTATATACTGTATGTGTCAGGGTTGGGTGAAGGGATGAGAGCGAGGACTCAAATGCAGGAGGAAAAGGGCTTTATTAGCACAAAAATAAAATAAACAAACAAAAACTGCCCCGTAGGGGAAACAGACTAGCAAAAACTGGCAAGGCAGGACACGGCAAGGCAAGGCTGGACAGGACAGGACTCAACCAGGGTAACATCGACGACGAAGAAGCCCAGGACTGCAAACACAAGGAGATTATAAGGGGAGCAAATGAGGAGGGTAATGAGATAACACAGGTGGGGTAAGTTAACCAGTAGATAACAAGATGGGTGGGGTCAAGACAATTGACATGCGAGCACATGGCACATAGACAAAACAAGACAAGACATGTGCTCACACAAAACAAAAACAAGCACAAAAATCATTGGCCATGTGCAAAACAGGACCCGAACACGCAGCTAATGAGGAGACTCATAAGCCACGTGTTCACAGAAAACATGACAAACATGAAAGCACGCAGCCAGTGAAAAAACACAAGCTGCGTGCAACACAGAACAAAACAAAACAAGAGAAAGCACACGGCCGAACCCGAACCGCGTGCCGAACAAAACACAACACACACGGACAGAGGAGCGCACGGCCCGAGCGAACTCGAGACCGCACGCTCCCACAGCAAGACCAACCTGGAGCGTGAGTGTCCGAACCCCGACACGAAAACAAAACCGAGCCTGAACAAGACAGGAGTGCCGGGATCCGAACACCACGCTCCAACATGAAACAGAGCACACAGACGAGAGAGTGCACGGCTCGAGTACACTCGAAGCCGCACGCTCACCAGAAAACAAAACAAGAAGGGAGTGTCAGAGCTCTGTTACAAAACCACAAATAAACTAGACTGAAGTGACAGAACCCTGACAGTATGTAGTATAATTAATTAACTAATGCATTAGTATATGAATAAGTTATTATGAGCAAAGATTAAGTAATGCTGAACAGATACGTTGTTCATTTTTAATTCATGTTAACTAATATATTAATCAGCATTAACTAATTGAGTTGTTAATGTGAAGAGAAGCATTAGTATATGAATAAGTCAACATGAGCAAAGATTAAGTAATGCTGAACAGATTTGTTGTTATTTTTTAGTTCATTTTATCTAATGCATTAACCACAACGTTAACTAGTTAATATGTTAATGTAAAGAGATGCATTAGTAAATGTATAAATTAACATTAACAAAACATTAAATAATCCTAAACAGTGGAGTTGTTCATTGCTAGTTCATTATTAGTTCATGTTAACTAATGCATTAACTAACACGTTAGTATGAATAAGTTAACATGAACAAAGATTAAGTAATGCTGAACAGATGCGTTATTCACTGTTAGTTCATGTTAACTAATGCATTAACTAGCGTTAACTAATACAACCTTATTGTAAAGTGTTACCATGTATGGTATCAATAGAGCATGGGAACCTACGTCACGCCGCGTTGGATTCCGCCATTTTTTAGGTCACGCTCAGGAGCACACAGAGTAAACACATGCAAATCACCACAGAAAAAGCCAACCGTTTTACATTAATACAAAACATCTTACATACGCTTAGAATAAAATGGACTAATATGTAAATCTCTTTAAAAAAAAAAAAAAAAAATCGCTCTGTTGTTTGTCTGAGAGGCTGCAAATATTCATTACTAATCAGTCTCCTTCACTACAGTGGTACTGATACAGTGAGGAAAATAAGTATTTGAACACCCTGCTATTTTGCAAGTTCTCCCACTTAGAAATCATGGAGGGGTCTGAAATTGTCATCGTAGGTGCATGTCCACTGTGAGAGACATAATCACAATGTATGATTTTTTAACTATTTATTTGTATGATACAGCTGCCAATAAGTATTTGAACACCTGTCTATCAGCTAGAATTCTGACCCTCAAAGACCTGTTAGTCTGCCTTTAAAATGTCCACCTCCACTCCATTTATTATCCTAAATTAGATGCACCTGTTTGAGGTCGTTAGCTGCATAAAGACACCTGTCCACCCCATACAATCAGTAAGAATCCAACTACTAACATGGCCAAGACCAAAGAGCTGTCCAAAGACACTAGAGACAAAATTGTACACCTCCACAAGGCTGGAAAGGGCTACGGGGAAATTGCCAAGCAGCTTGGTGAAAAAGGTCCACTGTTGGAGCAATCATTAGAAAATGGAAGAAGCTAAACATGACTGTCAATCTCCCTCGGACTGGGGCTCCATGCAAGATCTCACCGTGGGGTCTCAATGATCCTAAGAAAGGTGAGAAATCAGCCCAGAACTACACGGGAGGAGCTGGTCAATGACCTGAAAAGAGCTGGGACCACCGCTTCCAAGGTTACTGTTGGTAATACACTAAGACGTCATGGTTTGAAATCATGCATGGCACGGAAGGTTCCCCTGCTTAAACCAGCACATGTCCAGGCCCGACTTAAGTTTGCCAATGACCATTTGGATGATCCAGAGGAGTCATGGGAGAAAGTCATGTGGTCAGATGAGACCAAAATAGAACTTTTGGTCATAATTCCACTAAACGTGTTTGGAGGAAGAAGAATGATGAGTACCATCCCAAGAACACCATCCCTACTGTGAAGCATGGGGTGGTAGCATCATGCTTTGGGGTGTTTTTCTGCACATGGGACAGGGCGACTGCACTGTATTAAGGAGAGGATGACCGGGGCCATGTATTGCGAGATTTTGGGGAACAACCTCCTTCCCTCAGTTAGAGCATTGAAGATGGGTCGAGGTTGGGTCTTCCAACATGACAATGACCCGAAGCAAACAGCCAGGATAACCAAGGAGTGGCTCTGTAAGAAGCATATCAAGGTTCTGGCGTGGCCTAGCCAGTCTCCAGACCTAAACCCAATAGAGAATCTTTGGAGGGAGCTCAAACTCCGTGTTTCTCAGCGACAGGCCAGAAACCTGGCTGATCTAGAGAAGATCTGTGTGGAGGAGTGGGCCAAAATCCATCCTGCAGTGTGTGCAAACCTGGTGAAAAACTACAGGAAACGTTTGACCTCTGTAATTGCAAACAAAGGCTACTGTACCAAATATTAACATTGATTTTCTCAGGTGTTCAAATACTTATTTGCAGCTGTACAAAAATCATACATTGTGATTTCTGGATTTTTTTTTAGATTATGTCTCTCACAGTGGACATGCACCTACGATGACAATTTCAGACCCCTCCATGATTTCTAAGTGGGAGAACTTGCAAAATAGCAGAGTGTTCAAATACTTATTTTCCTCACTGTATATGCTAACTGCTAAAACACTTACGACAATTAACCATGGTTTTACAATAGTAAACGTGTAGTGACCGTGTTTTTGGTGTATGTATTACCATTCATATAACCACAATCTTATTAAATACCATGGATAAACTATGGTTAGAGTAGCAAAACCATGGCTAATTTTGTAAGGGGATAATACACTACAGCTAGATCTCAAACAGCGGATCATTGTTATATCGTCATATTAACCGGTAAAACTGCTCAGTGTTAAGAGTTAAGCCATTATAGAGGTAACAGAACTTGAAGCTGCTTTGAAACGATGTTGTGGATGCTATGCAAATAAATACATTGACTTGACTGAACCAAGTTGAAGATTCCTACTAGCGATACCGAACAACGATGCGAGCGATTAAGTGAATGAACGAAACTTAATCTGTACAAAAAGTGGCCGGGTATTAACGAGCTGCCGCAAATAACATTTCCATATATGATTTCCTTCTATTTGTGGTGTGAGGGCTTACAGTTTAATGCAAATCACTGTATCTATAATATATTAAATCTACAGAGATGAATTATAAAGCCACATTTTATTTTAGATGTTTACCGTACCGAGTTTCAGTTTAATTTTCATCCGAGTTCCGTAGTGAATGTAGACATATTTAATGTTTATGATTCAACTTAGATCGCGTTGGAATGATCAATTGCCATAGCCCTTATCATCAATGTCTGCAGGTAAAACGCGATCTTAAGTAGAATAATATAAACATTAAATAATATAAAACGTCTACATTCACTACCACTCAGTCTCCGCTGTAGCTCCCGTGACCTAAATTCCCAGAATGCATTGCCGCTGTGACGACACATTCCCAGACTCTATTAACTCAAATAAACTAGTGAGTGTATGTAAAATTGTGCTTTGAGCAAGTTTACTTCCACAGGGTCCAAATGAAACATCTGTAAGTGTTGGATCTGACACACAATAAACACAATAACACTCTACTAAAAACACCAAAGACATCATTTTCTTTTATTTTTGAGTCTATAACAGAACTAAACTAAGCTATTTATATAATTCTTGTCACATGGAAAACCAAGTAAAAGGCTGACTGAGTTGCTCTCAGATTGCAAATGAAACATAAGATTCAATCTGATTTCTGCTATTCACACTGTCATCCAAAAAAAAACAAATCTTGAGTCACATGTAGGGGAAAACATGCAAATCAGGTGTGAAGCCAGCCATAAAATGTGAGGGTAAAATTTTACTGGCTGTTAGTGCAGCTGCAGTACGGTGTTTCTGTATTTGATCCATGATTGCAATGCATCAGAAAGTTCTATCTAGTAGGCCTATTGTACATAAACTATAAAAATTATCATAATCTTTAAGGTAAAAGACTGTAAAAATGCTACAATAAAAGAGAGAGAGAGAGAGAGAGAGAGAGAGAGAGTTAAAAGAAGGTTCTCATACTGTATATGGTTTTAAAAAAAACAACTATAAATATCTAATGCTGTGATATTAAATGTAAATCTACATGTTAAATGTAAATATTTTACAAGTCGTCTTACAATTAAAGACATAAACTGATATCCCCAGAAACTTTTTTTTTTTTCATGTGTGTGTGTGTGTGTGTGTGTGTGTGTTTGTGACACATGAAGACACAAATTTGTATAATGACATGGTTATGACATAGATATTACAAGGAGAAGGTGAATTATGAGGACATTGACCCATGTCCCCATTTTTCAAAACGCTTATAAATCATACAGAGGTTTTTTTTTTTGTTTGTTTTTAAGAAAGTGCACAAAGTTTCCTGTAAGGGGTAGGGTTGGTGTAGGGCAATAGCACATACAGTTTGTACAGTATAAAAACCATTACGCCTATGGGATGTCAACACTGTCTGTCTGTCTGTCTGTCTGTCTGTCTGTCTGTCTGTCTGTCTGTGTGTGTGTGTGTGTGTGTGTGTGTGTGTGTGTGTCTGAAAAGAAAGAAAGCTCTCTTTTCATAACCTGTATTCATGAGTCATGGCCTGGAACTTCTTGGGTTCCAACCACTGACAATGAGTAAATTAAAAAAAAAAAACAACTGCACATGGAGCCACACTGAGAGTCCCAATATATCTGAGACTGAAGCAAATAGTTACTTAATAATGGACAAATCAAAAATAAATGTAATGTATATGAAAAATCTAAAAGGATATTGAGACATATTTAATACTTCTCGAGTTACAGGCATATTTTTGGCACGAAGATGGATATGGAGTGACATTGAAATCTAATATCACTATAATTTAACCATATAGGGCCTTAAAAATGAAGATAACAAAATAAATGTTTGTTAAGAACAAGAATCTAAAATAATATTGAGATATATTTAATATTTCTTGAGTTACAGGCATGCAACCTTTGGAATAAAACATGAAAAGTGCTTTTTCACATTTTTGCACTGTGACCACTGGCATATAATGCAACGATGATTGCAAAAGTAAACTGTGTTTTTACTAATAGACCTACCAATCTATGTGTAAAAATAAAATAATAATGAAGCCATTTTTTTTTTTTTTTTTTCTCCACCGTAGCTCCAAATCTCACTTGAAAATTGTCATTTTGATCTGTCTCTACAAAATAGTGGCTTACTCAGTAGATATGCATCCAAAGCATTTATTTATTTATTTTGTCTTAATGTATGTTTGCTTGTGGAAAAGCTACTTAAGGTGACCTTTGATTCAACGTGGCTTTATCTTTACAACCTATGTTTCATCATGGCTGTACAACATTTTAATGCTTAACTAGGTTGGTTCATTAACATTGTATCATACATGCATATGCTTTATCACTATAAATTGAAGTTCAATCCGTTAAAACCCAAAATGTTGCAATATTTTTTTACAGTAAAGTTCTGGGAACCACAGCAGTACCCCCTCCCCTCCATAGTTTATATTGTAAACTTTGTATCTGTTCTCAGGTCAGTGCCAGGTATCCAACTATATTAAGGCTTTGGCATTTTCAAAGCCAGTGAAATGTCATCAGACTAAGCAGTCCTCCAATTATCTGTTCCAACAAAAACCTCAGCACAGCTTTCCCAGCCTTTCTTCAGCCCCGGGCTCTACTTGTAGTCTAGACAGAGAAGATCCAAAGGAGGGCAAGGGGGTCTGGGGCAGGGTCATCACAAGCAGAGATTTGAGTCAATTTATGCGCTGGCTTACAGAGAGCAGACCACCTTGCTTTTATGTATTTATATCTCCCTCACTTTGCATTTGGTCTTAGCTGGCTGCTTAAGATATCACGCACAGCAAATAAAGGCGGCTTTTTAGTTAGACTAAATATAGGCAGCAGAATGACAGGAGAGTTCAGATTAGCCGTCCTAGTTTTCCTGAAAATAGCACGGAGAAGAATCATTTCCAGAGATTAAGATAAATTTGCAGTCTTCTGCAGCAGTGCTCTCACCGAGTGGTATTCCAGGTCAGAAACAAGCAAACACACACTCATGAACATACACGCAAGGGCAAATTGCAGCGCTTTCACAATGTATTCCAATGAATACAAACAAGCCTTCTTTATTTTTTAATTATAGATACACCACTTTATTCGTAAAGCCATTTGACTGGTGCAATTAAAGTTATTACCACCTGCTGAAAGTTTATTTAAAAGAATGTTTGTTCACATGTTCTATTGATGATGGCAGCATTATTATATTAATCAATGGAGAAAACATTATAGATTCAGACACACTGTGAAAATGAATGCATTTTCAGCATTTAATAGAGTCGATTGTGGTGGCTGGATTGTAGTGGTGGATTTCTGATGTATACTCTCAGTAAAGTATGTCAGATTGTGGTGTATGTCCATAACATAGCATCGGGGTAACACTTTTTGGTAACACTTTATTTCAGTGCCCTTATGTATGTTACATGTGCTTACTAAAGAAATAACAGTAAAATATGCATGATTACATGCAAGGACTCTTAAAGTACTGTGTCCTTGTTACTACTGTTCAAAAGTCTGGGGCTGATAAGACATTCTTGAAATAAGTCTTTTATGCTCACCAGGGCTTCATTTATTTAATCAAAAAATACAGAGAGAAAAAAAAAAAGTAATGTTTTGAAATATTTTAAATTTAAAATAACTTATTTATATTTTAATATATTTTGAAATGTTATTTATTCCTTTGATGGCAATTGTGCATTTTTGATGAATTTTCAGCATCATTACTGCAGTCTTCAGTGTCACATGATCCTTCATTAATCATTCTAATATGCTGATTTGCTGCTCAGGAAACATTTCTTATTATTATCAGTGTTGAAAATGGTTGTGAGGCTTACTATTTTTGTAAAAAAAAAAAAAGACTTTTCGCAACAATGAAAAAAATCGCAACAATGAAAGTCTTTACTGTCACTTGCGGTTAATTTGTATTTGCTTAATAAAAGTATAAAGTACAAGTTGTTAATTAATATTTCTCTGTACTTATTTGTATAATTATACTGTAACAAAGACACAAAATAAATAAGTGTGACCTCCATTATCTGCAAGATGTGTTATTGCAAACTAGTATTGTTATTTCTTTTTTTTCTTTTCTTTTTTTTAATGGAATATGTTAATTAAAATATAAATATTTTAAATTAATATTTTAAATATTTTAAATAATATATAAATATATATAAATATCATAAATAGGTGTTTAAGTTGAAATAAATATTGGAAATAAACAAAACATTTTCGTTTATTTCCAGTTTTTTGACATTGGTATTTAGGTTTAATTTTTATTTATTTATATTTTTGGGTAGGGCTATGTTTGTGAACTTATGGCAATGCTAAAACAAGACAACATCTTGTGATAAACAACACTATGTGCAAATCATTTTTAGTGAGCAGTGTGATGTGCAGTACCTCTTTGATGAGCGTCATGAAGCGGTTTCCGAAGCGCCAGGGCTTGTGGCGATTACACTGGAGAGAGCTGACAGTGATTTGAGGAGACTGCTGGACGGCCACGGCCACCACATGTACCGCGTCATACATCAGGGCAGCATCTGTCTGGAAACACACACACACACATTCACAGGTCAATCGGCCATCAGCAGTGCACCTGAGGCTCTCCGATGGTAATTAATCAAGCCTCAAAAACAGGTTAAACTCCAGTGTCATGAGCTGTGATTGCTGTATATTCAACTCAACGACCAATCACAGAGAATGAGAAAGTGTCAGAGTAGCCTTCAGCCGACTGCCACACAAACTGACAGCCCTCCATACCGGAGACCTCTCATTCCACAGACCAAAATAAAATCTAATTAGTGTTTGCCTTGGATGATTGAGAAGCAATCACAACACCTCCCAGACTGGGCCGGTATGGAAATCATGCCTGAGGGGGCTTCAGAAATTGCTATCCTGTCAAATAAATCATAGCAAAACCTGTCATTTTCCAGCTTTTGTCTCTGATTGTCTGCCGCAAGGTTGTGGCTAAAGATGGCTCTGCCCTAATAATAGTGCAACTTCATGCAAGCCTATTTGTATGTTTGCAGCAAAATAAAACAACATAGCTGAAAATTACAGACACACTGCAATAAGGCCAAGAATTAAGGACCCATCTATGAAGTTAAAAGTGCAGCAAAACTCGAGAGCGTGTACATTTGAATTTGGGAATTTGTACAATAAATATCTGTATTGCTTCAAATTTCATTGGTCAGGCATCAAACAATAAAGTAACTTAATTTGTTTTATTCATAATCGTCTGTGATACACCAGTTGTTTATCCTGAAAACTTCTCTCCTTTTATTTGACATTGCAGTCATTTTGCAGTGGCAACAAACTTCCACCAGCTTTCAAGTTTGAGGTTGCCAGATATCAAGAGCTTAAATCCCCAAATCAGATACATTTTCTGCCTAGTGTTTTGCATAAATTTACAAAATTTTGCTCAAATGAAAGTGCAATACAGCCAGTCTGTTCCTTCATTAGGTTGCTTGAGCTTAGATAGATAGATAGATAGATAGATAGATAGATAGATAGATAGATAGATAGATAGATAGATAGATAGATAGATAGATCTTGATTAAAGCAAGTTTATTTATATAGCATATTTCATACACAGTGGTAATTCAAAGTGCTTTACATAAAAGGAAGTGAAATGGTCATAAAAAATAAAAATAATAATAATAATAATCACAATAATAAAAACAAGGAATTAATAATAATAATAATAATCACAACAATACAAACAAGGAAATTATATAAAATTTGATTTAAAATGAATTTAAAACAGTTAAGAGTAGAAAATGATTATACATAAAATACAGTGCAATCAGTTCGGACGTAGCACAGTGCTCATTCAACAAATGCACAGCTAAACAGATGAGTTTTGAGTCTGTATTTAAATGTAGCTAATGTTTTAGCACATCTGATCTCTTCTGGAAGTTGGTTCCAACTGCGGGCGGCATAATAGCTAAAAGCGGACTCCCCTTGTTTTGTGTTGTAGCAAATAAGCTTAAAAGGGAATTGTATATAAATAATTACAATTAATTATGATTAATTACAATTATTTATATCGGCTGACAGTGATAACTGTAGCAGAATTAAATTGCCATCAACTGATCTGGTTGTCCAGCGACCATTCAGTGTAAGTTCATATCAACTCTAAGAAAGGATATTTTCGTGGCCACAGAAAATACTTTCTTAAGTATTAATGCATTAGAGCATGTAGCGAGGGTCAAAATCGTAAAGGGACATTAGCAAGGCAGAACCAGAAACTCATGTAATTTGTGCACACAACTTTTATTAATTAAACGCTAACACACATAACTAATCTAAACAAACAAACAAACATACACTCACGCATATACACAAAAGGGGAGCTAAAGTGGATGAATGAAGCCATTAGAGAAAACAGAATGCAGTTATGGAAAGAGTCAGTTAACCACCTGAGTTAAACCATCAGCGCCGTTTATAATGGGGTCTACAACTTATACTAAATCTCTGTTTAGTTTAGTTAGATGTACCATACTTGCACTTCCACGGCTGTTGACGTGTGTCTGGAATGCAGTCTCGGATGAAAAGTCTTGATGGTTTCAAGGTTTTGGAATCGCGATCAAGTTCTTCCGGGTTGAAGAGTGATGAATTCCAAAGAGGTTATTCTGGTTCTGAGGTCCGCGGAGCTTTGGTTGAATGGAAAGTCAAGGCCACAAGGCCTGGCGCAAAACTTAGTTTCAGAAGAGTTCTAGCTCACATCCTTCTAGGATCTAACAGAACCGCAAAACTGAGATATGTTGGAGCCCACCGGGCACGCTGGTACCGTCTCAGGCTCTCCACACGGGCAGCAGTCCGGAAATTTGGCAGTAGAGTTTTTGCAGAAGAGCTGCGGTGAGCTCACTGTGCGTGAGCCCTTTAAGGCGAGAAAAGTCACGCCTCTCAGGATGGGCTTGACCAATGAGAAAGGCTGAATTTCCAAGCGGGAGTTTGGAAATACTGGGGGGGTTTATGACTCTTTGTCTGAGAACATGTTAATTTGCAAAGGGGTTGGATCAATAGTTGTTATACAAACCATTAAAGATTCTTAGGACATTCATATGTTGCATAGGTATCAACATGTAATATTCACTCTCAATTAGATCATCCGGAGACGAATTGATAGAGACCAAACATGTTACAGTTAGAGTGATATTAACTAGTGATCTATTATAAGCATGCATAAAACGGTATACAATACACAAAAACATATACAAAAACAGTAATAATATACACAATGACCTAATGATATGTGTGCTCATTCAAAGAAAGGTTTTTCTATGAATTAATTAGAGAAGAGTCCATTTTATGGCATAATGTCTTTTTCCTAAAGGGGATGTGAAGTGAGTGTTGCTCGGCCATTTGCATTCCTTTGAGCAATAAAACTAGTGTTATCTGATGGGTTTCCATGGGACCAGGGGGGGGCCTGAAGTCCTTGACAGCCCTACTGGCTCCGGGTATGTGTATTGGGTGAGGGGTCTGTGACCATTTGTTAATCTAATAACTAATTGATTTGTTAAATCAAATGCAAAATTGTGTGTCTGATTGGTCCAAATGCTACAGTGTGAACCCTTGGTATTTCTAACTGACTCGATCCTAATGATCTGAGTGGTCTGTTAGGTTTATATTCAGTGAGCATATATCCAATGTATTTAGGTCCTAGGCCATTGAGTGATTTATAAACGAGTAAAAGTACTTAAAAATCAATCCTAAATGTAACTGGTGTGATATGCTCAGATTTTGTGGTTCTAGTCAGAATCCTGGCAGCAGCGTTCTGGATGAGCTGCAGCTGTCTAATGGTCTTCTTCGGAAGGCCGGTGAGGAGACCATTACAATAATCCATCCTGCTTGTGATAAAGGCATGTACAAGTTTCTCCAAGTCTTGACTGGACACAAAACATCTAATATTTGCAATGTTTTTGAGATGATAGTATGCTGATTTAGTTACTGCTTTGACATAAGGTCTGAAACTAAGGTCTGACTCCAGAATCACCCCAAGATTTTTGACTTGATTTTTAGTTGTTTGACCCCTAGAGTCAAGGTATGCATTCACCTTGAGAACTTCATCTTTATTTCCAAATGCAACGACTTCAGGTTTCTCCTTGTTTAACTGAAGAAAGCACATTCCTTGTTTAACTGAAGAAAGCACATCCAACTGCTAATTTCATCAATGCATTGGCAGAGGGCGGCAATGAGGCTATAGTCTAGGGCTGTCGCGATAACCGCAATATTGCAATAACGCGCTATTGATGCGCATAACCGCAGAGGAATGCAACAACCGCAGCAACTGCGATATTTCAGTGTTTTCTTTTTCATAAGGTTACGCCCTTCTTGTTTTACACTTCGTGCATGTGTACTGAATATTAGTAATGATAACAAAGTGTACCATGCTGATTTGCACAGAGGCTCAGTAAATTTGCACTTAAGCCTAAACAGACAGCGAATGAGAGAGAGATCGACTGATCGCGTGCAATTACCTGCGTCTGTCCTTCAGGCCGAGTCATGTATATTTGTGAAAACAGGTTGTCATGTCCAAGGAAAGCTGTTAAAATGTTAAAATGATTTAAACAGCGTGTTTCATTACAAATCTCTGAATGAATCAGCGCTTTTGAACGTGTAGTTGAATGAACGATTTAAAGGCTCACTCAAAGACAGTCTCTTGCCGCCACCTTGTGGCGTAAAAATGAAACTGCACTGACTGACAGCCCGTCTAGAACACACAGGTGAAATATCAACAGAAAAAGTATCTTGTCAGTCAGATTCGAGGATCAGAACTAACTGTATGTATATAGGCTAACAATATACTAATGATCTTATTGTCAGGTTTATGTTTTGTTTTGTGGACCGTTATTTTGTCATTGTCTTCTGGTTACTTCATTTCCTGTTTCGACGCGATTTAGTTTCGGTTTGATTGGTTACACACACAGATTATATATATATATATATATATATATATATATATATATATATATGCGGTAATACCGCATACCGTGCTATTGAGTCACTCAAAATTACCGCAAGGGAAATTCCTTAACCGCGACAGCCCTACTATAGTCATTTGGAGATAAGGCTAGGTAAATCTGGGTATCATCAGCATAGCTGTGATAGGCAATTTGGTTCTTTCTCATTATTTGACTTAGTGGGAGCATATACAGGCAAAACAAGAGTGGTGCAAGAATTGAGCCTTGTGGGACTCCGCATGTCATGGACGTCCACTTAGACTTATGCTTTCCTATACTCACATAATAACCTCTCCCTTCTAAGTATGACCTGAACCATTTGAGTACCATCCCAGAAAGCCCGACCCAGTTTTCCAGTCTCTCTAGAAGTATGTTATGATCGACAGTGTAGTCTTGAAGTGTAGTCTTGAAGACAATGATTAGCTGGTTCAGGTGTGTTTGATTAAGGTTGGAGCTAAACTCTGAAGGAAAGTGGCCTGGAAACGCCGAGTTTGCCCACCCCTGACCCTGATAACAAAAAACAGAACAATGTCTAAAAGCTGCAATGTGACAAGGTGTACAGCAAACAAGATTAAAAAAATTAAAAACAGAACTACATTTTTATAAGCTGTCGACCTAAAAAACTAGCGTTTAAGGACACAAAAGTAGAGCGTAATATGTCATATTACTCTGAGAACTACGCCCACTGGAGGTAAACGTAATCGGCGACAGGAAACTTTAATTATTTTTAACAGTGTCAAAGGATTATTTCACCACCCTATGTGAACCTAAGAGGAGGAGATGTATTGAGAAACTAAATTTTATTGGTCTATGTCAGTGTCCCTTTTCCTTACCTTACTTTTGTTTGAGAAATGATCCAACTGAATGGCCCAACGTGAAATGCCCTAACATCTACATCTATTTGTGTCCTTAAACACTCATTTTTGTTGGGGTCAGCAGCTTATAAAAATGTCATTCTGGGGGTTTTTTTAGCTTGTTTGCTGTACACTTTGTTACACAGCAGCTTTCAGGCATTGTTCTGTTTTTTTGTTATAAGTCAGAAATGACAAAGAGGCAGCTTCCCGCAATACAAAGTCAATGGAGAGCGTTGGATTTGATCCTGATAAGCGTTTGTCGTCACAGTTGTAAACATGATGATCACAACCAATCCGACGACAACTTCAAAACTCCTGAAGTGTTTCCACTTTTGTGCGCCATATGCATCAGACATTTAGCCAACGGTCCATGGGCGTGACGTCTGAGACTGAGACTATGGGATTTACAACACGCAAATTCATCCTCTCCTCCCGAAATACGTTAAAGTAAGTCTCCGGTAAACTGAGAGAAGAGCATATTAAACTTCATAGTTAGGCTACCTACACAATCTGTATATGATATCAGTTAAACCTGTCGTCAGATTATATTTGTAAGGATCATTATTTTATCATCATACATCAGTGTGTATTTTACAAACTATAAATGTATGGTTTTGCTAGTATTTATGTGTATTTAAATGTCTGGATCCTAAAATAATCATTATATGGATGAAAACACTGAATAGTTGTGATAATATGACAAGCACTCAGTGCGTTGGATCTGGCTCCGCACCAGCCAAAGCGCGAAAGCAGATTTGAATTAAGCAGTTGATCACGTGACACACTGAACGTTCTGATCACACCAGTGTGATCGTATGCTCCAGGGACCAGCCAAGACTGATCACACCGGTGTGATCTTGTGCGTCAAAGGGTTAAGAGAACTTGATACAGTATAACATAAACCCTGTGTTTAAATTCTCTTGATTTGTGAGCAAAATTTTTAAATAATTAACAGTCTAACTCAGTACCGTTTCTAGGCATAGGCAAGCTAGGCGGTCGCCCCCCACCAGCTGGAGGGGGCGCCAATGAGCGCACGTACTGCCGCTACATTTTAACAGGGTTGTGATCAAGAGTGGTACGGACACCCTGAAATATGATTGCCGCCCACACTGGGTCCCCCAA
The DNA here is from genome assembly GCF_012432095.1 of Onychostoma macrolepis. NCBI lineage: Eukaryota > Metazoa > Chordata > Actinopteri > Cypriniformes > Cyprinidae > Onychostoma > Onychostoma macrolepis. Next base: position 30,967,235 of record NC_081170.1, on the reverse strand, counting down.
CATCATTGGGCTAGAATTAGAATACTGTCACTCTGACGATGCCTGTATGCCATTGGATCAGAGCGCTGTCAATTGCTGCCTCTGATTGTTGCATCATGCAAAGTTTGCATTTGGATTTGGAGCGCTCAACAATGCCATTAGATCAGTGGGTTCTGTCAGTGTTTTGGCAAGGTAAGGTTTTTTTTTTGCCGTGCAAGTTCAAAGGCCAATTTAAAATATTGGTACATAAAAAGTGCACAAAATCAGTATTTTGTTTAGGCAGTATTTGTGGCAGTCGAGAAATCATGTTTCATGTGAAACTGGTCTAAAAGATGTGTGTTTTTGCGCCAATGGATTGTTAAAGGTTCAGTGTGTCGTGTAATATTCCCATATAAAACTTTTTCAGCCAATTAAAAAACATCGGTGTAGTAAAATTTGCTAATTCACAAGATTAATACATACTTTATTAAATCTGACGGATGCGTTAAATTCATTCGCTTCCAACAGCGCTTAAAGGGAGCAGCATCATACATATAGAGGGCAGAGCGTCACGTTATTTAAAGGGGAAGTTCACGCATCAATGAGTAATAAAAGAACAAGTAGCCTAATGGTATCACAGATAATAAACTGTGCAAAATGTTTTATCTTAACAGTCAATTTACAAATAGGCCTAATGTGTTCAGATTTGTGGAACTCACAATGCGCTGAATTTCCACAAATTAGTGTTGTTACTATGACAACCAATTTAAATGTGACAAGAAACTGATGTCTGAAAAAGAAATTATATATAATTTATATAGGGATAATAGGGATTTCGCCTAGGGCATCAAAATGGCTAGAAACGGCTCTGGTCTAACTATTATCGTGAAGCCCTAAGTATTCTATGTTAGTAATACAGTGTATAACAGTATCAGTCATATTCATTCTTTATGCTGTCATTCATTTAGTTTTAGACATTAAAAGGCTTTGCACTACGCTAAGGCCACTTTTCTAGATCAGGGTTATCTGCTTTTGTGTTTATTACAGTCATTTAAATTGATGTGCCAAACATCTACAAGATGGTAAATGCTGTTTAGGAACAGACAACAAATTGTTCATTACTGTACAAACCATAATCTGCTTTATTAATGTGAAGGCTGTTCCAAAAGTTAACTAGCTCTTAGGATCCATATTCTTTAGGCCACATTCTCAGGCAATATCCCATGTATCTTTTAAAATGAAGGGGGGAAAACATTGTGTTGTTAACAACATGCTAACATCAAATTCTGCTGGAATCAATAGAGTCGCCTGTGTGATTTGTGTGAGGAGTGTTATTTGTATAACACACTGACGTTCTGCCTGCAGCATTCTGAGTCAGTAATGGTATGGTCTCAGAGTACATAGCAGCTATATAGGCATGAGACAGAAAGGAAGCCCACTATGGTTTGGAACAAAGCCAGTCTGTCATGTTAACTTTCAAAGTGGGCCACCAGTATGTATTTCTGACAAAATTTATGGATATATGACGTTATTAAATGTTATTAAAATTAATTAAACAAGTCTATTGACTGCCCTAATTACTACATGGTGCCTACATTTCATGTCCACTGATGATAATTAATAATCTAACAATTTTCTTCCCTTTCCATTAGAGGAAAGCATAATATAATCTCAGACAAATATTTTATAAATCCTACTTTTCAGTTTGCTTGAAATTTCCCTGATATTCCTTAAAATACAGTTTTTGCAGTATCTATTTTTGAAGTAAATAGGTATTGAGTTCAAAATAATGACTTAAAAAATGTTAGCCAAAATATAGTTACATTTATTTCTCAAGTCAGAAAAATAAGGTTTGATAAATTAAGTGTAAATTAAATCTTCTTTAAATTATGAAAGAAAAATATTTTTCTTGTGTCTGCAAAAAGTTCTGTCAATTATGTTACTGAAAAAACAAACAAACAAACAAAATAATAAAAAAACAAATAATAATAATAATTTATCACAACACCATGCGACCATAATAAAGTGATGTTATTTTCTTCTGTGGTAGACATTTTGAAAAATATTATTTGGTCACACTTTATATTAGGTGGCCTTAACTACTATGCACTTGCATCAAAAAATAAGTACAATGTATTTATTGTGGTCATATTGTATTGCAAAACACTTTTTCTGCTATTACGGTGGGATATGGGTCAACAGTGTAATTATAAATGTAATTACAGAAATTAATTACAGTTGTACTTTCATAAAGGTATTTTTAAAAATATAAGTACAATGTAAAAACATGTATGTGCACTGTAAAAAAAAAAATCCGTAAAATTTACAGTAAAAAAACAGCAGCTGTGGTTGCCGGAATTCTACCGTAAAAATACAGTAACAGTATTTTAGGTTTCATGGTTTTAAATTTACAGTTAAATACCGTCATTTCATTAACTGATATAATGTTAATATACCAACCTATTGAAGTACTGAAATCTGTTTTGTACCTTTGAAATATACTGATAACCACCAAATGCAGGAGGTGATGAGAAACTCACATGAAGAACCAAAGCCCATCACAAGCAGCTTTTAAATAATAACATATATAGAAGGTGCACAGTGTCATTCACACAAACACTAAACACCATCATGGTGAGACTGAAATATGCAATAAACATTAATTTAACAACATTAGATGTGACATACAACCCTAATAAATATAACTGATAAGAAAAAACTAAGAAGAAACATAGTTATTTAAAAGAAAAAAAAAACATCAAATTCAAACAAAATTTGAAATGCAACGCAGGGAATTCTGGGAACGTCAGTTTACGGTTTTTCCCTGTAAATTTTACAGGAACTTACCGTTATCCATTTAACAGCTTTTTACTGTAACATTTTCACAGTTTTTTACCATTAAAATCACAGTCATTGTTTACAGTGTACACAATAAGTGCACTGTACCAAATGATTAATTTAAATGCAAGTACATAGTAGTTAAGGCCACCTAATATAAAGTGGGACCCATTATTTTAAGTGTCCTCTCATGTTTCAGTATTTTACTTTGTTATAGTGTGCAATATTATAATGATTTCAGTTCAAATATATATTCAAATAAGATTAAGATACCTGGTTGGTATAAAACAAGGCCAGCCATTAAAAAAAAATAATAATAATGTGTTACTGTCTCCACTGGTGACAATTAATTGAGTGTTTTTACTTTTTTTTTTTTTGTTTGTTTTTGTTTTTTGGTAATTTAATCTTATGTGTCACAGGAGTCTGTTTGTGTGTACATTAGGTAACAATGTGTGCAATAGTATTGTTTTTTTTTATGTGTATAACATAAAAGCTTATACACGAACATAAGTTATACGAATTTTTTGTGCTTTTGGAACATGAGAGTGAATAAATGACAGAATTACAATTTTTGGGCGAGCTATTCCTTTAAATACATGTGTTACTTCAAGTGTAGTACTTAAAGAGTGTGTAGTGGCATACAGTTACACAACTGACAAATTCCGCAGGGAAGTCCTAATTTTCCTTGGAGTATCAAAATGGTGTTTAAAGCTTGACAACTAGAAAGAAATATATAAACTGAAACCAACAATCATATAATAGAGAAAACATATAGTTTCATTAATGTGATATGTACCCCCAATTATAGAATGAGCCATGCACTTCCCTGATGACTGAGGGGAGGAAACAACCACCATGATATTAATAATCTGTCCATGAGCGTGTGATGATGAAAACAAACGGGTGTGAAGATGCCGCGGGAGGCGAACGAACCGCTTTGGGCCCAGGGCTTCAGTCACCAGCTGCTGGTCAAAATGACTAGAGGGTGGTGTGTGTGTGTGTGTGGAAAGTTCGACTAGTGGCTGTTTCGCACCACCACAAAGCTGTCAATCACCCTCCTACCTCGTCCTACACTAACACACAGATCGGCTTCATAATCACTTGTCCGCCATTCCCCGCCTGTCAATCAATCAGGATGCGAAGGGAGCACAAAGTGGCAGCCACTGGTCTTGGAGGGAGATGAGACACGGGATGAGGCGTTGTCAGGAACGGACGTGCCATGAATTCACATGTCCGATCGCCCCCATCCCCCTCTCTTTGGCATCTGGCAGGGCCATTAAAAGGGGACAGCCGAAGCTGGGGCCCTGCCGCCTATCTGCGGAGAATACACATTATCCTTAGTCATCCGGCCCACCAGCGAGGCAGCGGACGTCAATGAGCCTGGCTTATGCATTGTGAATAATAAATAAGTAATAACATCAGACAAACAGAAGACAGGGCCTCCACCTGAATACTAAATGAATGCTCCTATTACCCGCCTGTGTGTGTGTGTGTGTGTGTGTGTGTGTGTGTGTGTGTGTGTGTATTAGCACAGCTTTGTGTGATGGAGCAGGGGAGAAAAATCAAAGCTCAGGGTGCTTGCGATCTCTCCTGGGAGGCATGCTTTGTTTTCTTCAGATTTTCATCAAAGCTTTATGGATCTGTCGGCCTGGCTTACTCTATACCAAAGCACAGAAGCCAGCCCATAAATGTACACTAAAGATGAGAAACCGGTAAAGACTTGTAAAACATGGCAGCTTCCATCTTAACGACTGTAGATATCTGCATGAGGTCTGGGGCAACTAAACCATGAATCAATAATGAAAAGAGTTGACAATGAAATTTCAATTACTCTGCTCTTTGTTCTGTGTAAGGACAATCTTTGTCCTGTGATGGCCAGGAAACAAATTTCTAAGAAGAGACGATGGAGGCGTCAAATACTTTTCGATGCTATATTTCTTTATTGCCTCTATAAACTCCACTTAATATTGAATTAATTATATATTTAATTTTTTTTCACAATGTATGACATACTTCATATAGACCGCAATTTGCATTTTCATTTAAGATGAGAACAGGTTTTGTATTTCCAGTAGGACTGTAAAATCGATTAATCATGATCAGTGATAAATAAAGAAAAATAAAGTTGTAAATAAACAGGGATTACTGCAGTAGTTTTTTTTTTTCTTTTTAAACAAGAAAACACTATTTCAGTCATTCTACTTTTAAAAGGTCATGTTTATTCTATGTTACTTGCTATTTCTTTGTAATTAATTGTGCAATTTGTTTCAAAGTAAATTCTTTACCAAACTGTATTTTCAGGGTCTGTTAGATGGAATTTTGATGCAATAAATATTCCACATATACAAATAATGAAGAAAAGAGCACTAAAAATAAAAGTAGAAATAAAATAAAATAAATTGTTTTTTGTCTTATTAGAGTTGGATATGTTAGACTGTCATTCTTAAATCATTATGCATTATGTTTGCAATAAAGATGCCTGCTAACCAATGCCGTTGTACTCCCATTTAGGAAAATAGAGAGGGAAAAAGCAAGAAAGAGAGACTGAGGCAGAGAACTGTGGATGTTGGAGAATGCCGTACATTTCTGTAGCTCAGCCCAACAGGCAGACAGGCAAATGATTGAGCAATACAACCACTTCACTCTATAAACACCTCATTAAAATCAATTATGTCACTCCTGAATGAAATCAAAGCTAAACACTTTAAGAGCTGCTTTTCCCCTGTGTAAGCCGATGTGAGCGTTACCTCAGATGTATTTTCTTTTTGCACCTCGTTCGCACGTCCTCCCCTGCCTTGTGCTGAAAGATTTAATCTTCTCGGCTCAGATTGCTTTCAACACTTTTATGAATTGTTAAAATGTGGAGGTCTGGCAGGGAGGTTTCCGTATATCACTGATCGAGGCTCTGGATAAAAATGTGACCCTGCAGTCATAGATTGTAGCAAGTGCTCTTAAGCAGGACTTTAATCTTTTTTTATTACTGGTATTATTATTTTTAAATAATACTAATACTTTACTTTCTACTTGACTCAATATGACAGTTTGACAGTTTTAACATGAAAAAGCTTTTATGCATATATTTTATGCAAAACTTTGCATAATTTTGATTTCAAATAAAGTTTTGGCATGAATAACATTTGCTTGCAAAAAGAATTTGTTTTTTTTCCCCATGGATTGACTTCATTTTGCCAAGCATCATATGTTCTTGTTGGTTTTGGAACAACATAAATAGAAATAGCTTGTAGCTGATCACGCCATGCATTTATGAATATTTCCATGGCTTTTTTTTTATTTCAAAAGGAAGTGAAAGAAAAGAAAATGTAAAACTTCAGGCATTTCCTTCTAAAGGTTCAAGGAGATCAAATGATATTGCATAGCACAAATAACTGAAATATGAATATTTCAGAAGTTAATTTTGTCAGCTATTAGACATACATGAACATACACTATAAAACCGGTACGTTTTTTAAAAATGTTTTTGATAGGTTTTGAATATCTCTTATGGGTAAAAAGGTGAATAATATACATTTGTTTGAACATGACCATGAACACTGAATTTACAACAGGTGATCTCTCCAAGCTGTTCATGAAGCTAACATATTTATGTCAATCTGAAACCTTTGAGAGATCATGCTATTATCTGTCAAAATCACTTAGTATTGACACAAGAAGCACTTCTAAAGTGACCCGTCTAAGCTTGAACTGTCAGAAATATGACACGCAGCACATGGGATTAAGCTGATGCATTTCATCAAGATACAAATGATAAACATCAGCTGTGATAAAGCCATGAACAAATCCCTACATACACAGTCAGAGAGCGGTGTTCATATAATGTACATATAATGTTTCATAACAGTCCACATGTCAAAGGCACCTCATTGTGCCTATATTTGAAAGAATTTGCAAAGCTAAAATCAAGAAAAAGGCAAAAAAAAAAAAATCAGATGATATTGCATAACAAGGCTCAAATGTTAAATGTGAATACTTCAAATGTATATTTTGTTAGAATTAAAAGTATGCATGCATTACCCTCCAAAAGGATGGGGTTTGCAAGATTATTATTATTATTTTTGTTTATGTTTTTGAAAGTCTCTTATGCTCACCAAGCCTGCATTTATTTACTTAAAAATATAGTAAAAACAGTAATATTGTGAAATATTTTAACACAATTTAAAATAACTGTTTTCTTTTTGAATATAATTTAAAATAAATAAATCAATAAAAGAAAAACCTATGTGAACACTATTGTGTACCGTTTTCGCAAATTTGTGTTCTTGTAGTTTACACAGAAATGATAATGTGTCATTTTCAAAAAACCTGCACCTTGAAGCCCATTTGCAAACATTTGCATTTTTAGGACATCCCCAAAACAAACAACTGCAAAGCACTGTTGTCATGTAAATGAACAGCCGAAATGCATAAAAGGTTTACAGTTTTTGGTTGATAAGGGTGTTGTGTAAATACTCCCTATGTTGGAAAGTTCCTTACATTTGTTTTAAACTGATGTTTGCACTAGATAAATGCATTGGACAACCCCTCCACACACACACACACACACACTCCTACAGAATGAGTAAAAGGTAATCTCAAACGGGGGGTCCTGCATGTACTGCATCAATGGTGTTGTCAGTCACCGTGCTCAGTCTAAACAGCCTTCACTGCACACATGACACTCAAAATCAAAAGTATAGTTTCTGTATTTGAGTCAATATAGTATACATGACTCCCGAGGCTAGTGTGAGAAATACTTCACAGCCACAAATGTGTATACTCTGTGTGTGTTTGAGTATTGGCAAAGGGCTATGCCAGCCACAGGCCAAATACCTCATGTGCATTATGACCAATGCCGCAAACATTGAAAGTGCATGAGATGACCTTTGGGCCTCTAGACCATGAATATTCCATTTTATTTTATTTATTTATTTTTACATGAGCAAGCCAGTATGCCAGTATGAAGCATGTATATGAGGATGAGTGCATCATGGGTATGGCAGGTATCTTTGTTTGCAGATTGCTGTGTAATTAACTGACTTGTTTGTTAATGAAATGTCAAGATATTATCTCAGTAATGTATTATTAATATGATGTGTTTATCAGTGAACTGCTCACGAATGGTTGGGGTTTCACAAACTGAAAACAATGACAGTTTAAAGTAGTTTGTGTGTGTGAAAAAAAGTTTTACATTTAATTTTTATATTTTTGACATTGTTATAATATGTTGCATGCTTTTATTTTGTTTTTCAAAGGTTTTGTTTTTCAGTATTTATTTCTTTATTTAGTGGGAAATTATTACATTTTAGTATTGTTTTAGTTTTCATTCTATGTAACATGACACCACAAATTGTTCCAACTGCATATGACGATACAAACTACACTTCTTAAAAGAGTGTACCCACTGCATCGCTCTTAAAACAATACACATTAAAATTTCTCTGAAATCCCATAATCCACTGAGATTCTCCATAAACAAAAAGTTTTATTGGTCAAAGCCACAGCACACTGTAGTTTCTGCTGTCAGTGAACTGTGACAGCAGTAAAATTCTATTGCATTTAGCAGTAAACTATACAGTAAGTGCCATCACTCTGGGAGTTTATGATTCAGCAGAATGAACTGGACCCATTCAGGTTTTAGTCTCAGACGGCCTTCATAGAGAACCATGGCTACTGATTTGCCAATGTTTGTAAGTTTCATGGCATTAAATATTTAAAGTATACTCAAATAAACTCAATCAACTAGACTAGAATGTAATGTCAGTTCTGTGTTCAGCTCTACCATTATTTGAAGTAAACACTTTTTGCTTTATTGTTGTGGTGGTGTCATAGATAAGCAGTGCCTCCTGTTTATTTTATTTTATTTTTTTCTTTGGTCTATAAATTTTACCGTTTACCCTTGAAGTTTTAAACTGTTGTTTTCTGAAAGAATATGCTGACAGCTTTGGAGATTAATTAAATCATACCTTCCAGCACTGAAAACTAAACTTTTTATGATAATAACCTTGGTGTGTTTGAAATTCTCAGTGTTAATCAGGGTCCAAATTAACCAGGGCTTGGATCAAAAATGCCACTGAATATGACAAAAATGCCCCAGATATTTAGAACGTGTGAATGATGTGGCGGATAGTAATTTCATCTGTTATAACATTTGATATATTTCATGATAGTTTGCACTAGGTTTATCTATTAATGGGTTTAATGCCTTTGCAGGCAGACAAGCTGTCAGAAATCAGAGGTACTGTATATAAATGTTGCTTAATGTGTTGTTCATATGAACTGCTTTTGGAAAAAAAAAAAAAAAAAAAAAAAAAATCTAAATTAATATCTAATGGCTCCAAAACAAAATATACAGTAGAGAGGTGTATAATTAAATAATCTAAAATGTATTGTGACAGAGTATTATATGTGCATTATATTGTGAGCATTATTTATAGCTATATTTGTACTTGATTTGATTTTCTGGATAACGGCTCTAATCGTTTAGATTGAAAGTTCATTGTAATTGTAAAAGTAATAAACTACATTGAAGTATTTTACATAAATGAGCTTTTTTTAAGGTTGGAAAAAAATGTTTTGACATAGAACAAATCACTGGAAAGACATTTCCACAGTACAAATTACATTTGAATTAATCTTTTGGTACAATGCACTTATTGTGTACATACATGTTTTTACATTGTACTTATATTTTTAAAAATACCTATATGTAGTTACATCTGTAACTAATTTATGTAATTACATTTATAATTACACTGTTGACCCATCCCTTACACCTTAACCCACCCTTAAACCTACCCATACCACCAAACCTGTCCCTAACGTCACCCGTATCCCACCTCAATAGCAGCAATAGTGTTTTGCAATACAGTATGAACACAATAAGTACATTGTACTTATTTTTTGATGTAAGTACATAGTAGTTAAGGCCACCTAATATAAAGTGTGACCCAAATTTATATATAAAACATATAATTATCAAATTAAGTTTGTTTGTTATTTATTTATTGTTAATTTTATTACTTGGTGGCAGGTTTTTTTTTTTTTTTATGCTTTCAAATGATCAGATTAAAACACAGTACAAGTCAGAGTAAAACTGAGTAAAAAAGAAAAGATTTTAGGCACAGTGGGATGTGTCATTTATGCCCTGAATTAAATTCATTACTAATCTGAGTAGAGTCACATTAGGACAGCGCGTGATGACATGTGTCAGCAGGGTTATCGTGTCTTTCAGGCTTTGTTTGTTTGTGTGTGTGTGTGTGTGTGTATGAAACATGATGTGATGCTGGCCCCCAAAGCCCTTTCTTCTCATGGTTGGCTATTGTTGTGTTGGGGCCAAATTTCAGACTCTTTATGTACTTGTCTTAATGGCGAGTAAACCATCCTGACATATCCCCCAACCACCCCACGCAAACAAGCTTGCTTATTCTCTCCATATCAACTAACCCCATTCCATTTTCTGATGTAACACCTGGAAAGTTATGCTTACCTATTCCGCTTACCGTTGATTTAATAGTCCATAAGCACGGCTAGTCAGATGTAGCTATTCTTCATTGCAATCCATCAGTCACTCTTGTCCCAGTTGCAGTCAGTCATAGGCAAAAAGTATGATCTTAATACATTTAAAATGCCTGGGCTTGACCAGAGCAGATTTCTGGCATTCTGTCTGAAAAATACTCTACACTTCAGAAAAAAATAGTCTACAAGTACTCAATTGCAGACTATTTAGGCTACTTTAATACACATTCCTTGTCTTATTGTGAACAATCCATTGGTGCACATTAGTCCATAGGAAAAACTGTTTGTCTTCTTAATTTTTCATTGAAATGCTATACTGTACTGTGAAATGCTTTTCATTTTCCACTGATATCAGTATTCAGTAATGTTAACGAGTCACTATAACAGCTATTCGGGACTTGCTTTTGCACAACAGCCAACATGCTAGGAATATGCATGCTAATAAGCAACTAGTTAATACTGAGAATTGCTCCCTAAACTAAAGTGCTACCCAGAAATAATTCCGTTGCTCTGCCATAACAATAGTAAGAGAAAACATGACTGTGAAAGAAAATATTGTACATGGATATCCTCTGTAGCGCCCCTCACGACAATGCTGAGCACACATTTGCATATTGCCAGTTGCATTCTGACACATTTCAGAACACAATGGCGCGTCAAATCCAGCTTGCGTAAAAACATTTGGACCTTAGTTCCTCCATCTATTCGAAATCTCTTGAATTCATTCTGCTCTCAGTCTCAAGACCAAATTATGGAGACTCCATTATTGATAAATAAACTGTAATAAACAGCCTTCATTGAGCTAAATGAATCATAAAATAGTTTGAGGAGGGGTGGGCTGCTATCGAGTGTGATATGCTAGTGGATCAATGTAGTGGGACTGAAGGTTGACAGCTCCTGCCTTAACTAAACAAGTCTCACCCACCTGTCAATCATCCAGATGGGTATGGAGGACCTCAATGGAGTATGGACTTTCAGAGAAGTCTGTTGGAAACTTGCATTAAATGTATTTTCTTGGGACATACTGAGTAATGGCATTATGGTCAGTGTTGAGAAAACTACTTTATGAATAGCTTGTACTTTATGAATAGTTTCAAAGTAGTGAAATAACAATAGTTAGCTACACAAAAAGCTATTAACCTTTTGAGCGGTACGGTCCCACATATGGGATTTTAATTTCCGTGCCTCTGGGAGTACGGTCCCACATATGGGATTTAGAACGTTCGTTGACGTCGCATAACTGCCAAATTCAAACTGCGTTTTGGCGCTTTGTCTGACGCTGAGATGCCGCTGCACTTGTCATATAATCGCACTTATGCAGTGTTTTTAACCACATAATGTTTATTTTATGCTTTAGACATTTAAATACGCATAAGTACTAGTAAAACAATACATTTAGACTTCGTAAAATACACTCAGATGTTTATGGAAGCAGCAATAACAATCCATTCAAATATAATTTTCAGACGTGTTTTATTAATATCAAATACACTTCGTGTAAGTAACTATAAAGTTCACTCTATTCTTCTCCCATTTCACCCGCCACTTACTTGTATGTATTTCGCGAGAAACTGATGAATTTACGTGATGTTAATCCGTCTAACAGGACTGTCTGAACTACAGCACGAACAAACATGGCGGCGCCCATCTCACATTACAGATCATGATCAAGATCATTTAGAACTGTTTTTAAATGATAAAACACACTCATTTGCACATATTTGTGAATCGGAATATCAGATAGTTGATTATATGGTAAGCAAGTTTATGAATATTTTGAATAAAAAAGGAAAAACTAAATAAAATCCATCCATCTGTCATACAGTGTTATTGTGGCCGCGGTGTGTCATGTGACAATCATGACGCGTCGCCATGGAAACATTAAGGGGAAACGTTCTAAAATAACGGTCGCCTAAAAAAACTCACTCTGGGGGGACCGCTGGAATATTTTAAACTCACCACTGAAAAGGTTAATAAAATGTGGGAGTCAAAATTATCAAACAGGTGTGCACATCCCAAACACCCAGATCGGAATCAGGTGCAGAACAACTAAGTAATTTAAACGGATGGCAATGTGCCTGATGAAGTCCTGTGGGTCGAAACGTTGCTAATAATAAATTAATCCTGAACAGCTACTTTTCAGTGTGCGAACTTCAATCCTAATAAAATGTGGGACACACTTTGGTTTAGGGATCAATTCTCATTATTAAATAACTTAACTATGACTTTTGCCTCAATAAACTTTAGGTGTGATGTAGGATTAAGGGATCTAGAATATGGCCATGCAGAATAAGGCATTAGTATGTGCTAATAAACAGCTAATATGCTAGTAATACGCATGATAATAAGCAACCAGTTCATAGTGAGAATCGTACTCTAACCAAAATTTGCTAACTACACTCAAGAAAAAAAAAAAGGTTACTACTTTTTACAGTGCATACTGAAGCAAAATAAATGTATTTAATATAACTATATAAAATATAACAACACTGTAAATTATTCATTTATTTATTTATTATTCAACTTTTATTCAATTTACAATAAATGCCAATAAATAAATAAAAATCTAGAAAACAATGCTGAATTTGGAACGTTTAAATAAATATGATTTTGTTTAATTGCATTAATATTTTAATATAGGTCAGGTTAAAAAAAAAAGTCAAATCACTCAAATGAAGCAGACAATGTTTTTGTTTGGCTATAAAGTCACACAAACAAAACAAAACAAAAAAGTGATGTAGCCTTACGTTACATTATACTGCCGCTCTTTGGAAAAAAATCTGATGGATGGGAAAATCTGAAAAAAATCCTGTCCTTCACTATGTTTTATTCTCATTCAACAGGCAATGCAACAATACAGTTGGCCGCAACTTCTGTTTAATGGATTTAATTGTACTTTTTCATGCTATCGACCTAAATAACCTGAAAGCATGCATCCAAAGATGAAAAAAAAAAAATCCGAAACAATATGGCCGGGTGAGTGCTTGTGCACATGGAATCAGAAAGGCCTGCCTCCAGGCTGTTGTTTGTTTTTGTGATCCTGCCTGGGGCAATATTCCAGATGGGGCTTTATGTTTGTTTCTTTCACTGCTATCAGTGTGCGCCGCGTAATTTCTCCCTCGGCTCTCCTGCCTCCGCAGCCTTCTGACTCCACCCAGCCTCGGCAAGCATCGCAGTCTGTCTTCGATCCAGAGTTATTTGGAGTTTTTCAAACGTAGAACCGCACCGAGGGCATTAAGAGCATGAATATATGGGAGAGATGGGCCGCACCTCGCCATTAAGATCTTAAAATGTTGTCATGAGAACTGGCTCGATGGGAAGGGAAATTGACTGTGTAAAATGTATCATTATTACGGTCGGCTTTTCGCTTGTAATGACAATATGCTTTCTGCGTATCCCATCTCTTGTCTGGGAAACGATGTAGGGAAATGACCCCTGAAGATGACTGCTGCACATGAGTGATGGAGAGTGATGGAGTGTTGGAATAATGGGAACAGAGCATGAGTGTATCGTACAGAAACGAGAGGCTCCTGTGCAGAGTGGGCTGTGAGTGAGAGCTGAGAACTGACGATTGAATTACTAAGAGAGATAAACAAAAGGAAAATAAACGGAAAAATGGATAGTTCTGGCTCTGAAATCTGACTGGATGAGCTGCATTTAAAGCAGTTGTAAAATCGCCATAAACATATACCTGTACCTGTGACCATATGTCAGTTAAATTCCATATTAATAGATACTTGGCAGCTATAAACAGCCCCAGTTGGACTAATTAACTTCAGTATAAATGCTTACAATGTCTTATTGTTTAATGCAATTAACTGTTTGCTGGATGAACATATGGATAGATAGATAGATAGATAGATAGATAGATAGATAGATAGATAGATAGATAGATAGATAGATAGATAGATAGATAGATTTTGTGAACGGTGCTTTGACAGACAAACACACATGCTCTAGTGCACAGATCTCGACCCGCTGAGCCTCAGGGGAAATGAGAGCAGAGATCCACTCAAGCTCACTCTGCCACGGCGGCGCTGATCTGCCCGCCGCTCTCTCAAACACGCACGCTTAGCCTGACGGACCCAGACACATGTTCAACACTCACCTCCACTCACACACCAGCATAGGGTCACACATCACCTCCCTACAGCCGCATCTTAATTACCTCATTCTCAGACAGGAACAGAGCACTGCAAATCAACTTAAAGCCCAGCTGATTACACATGCAGATATATAAGAATAATAATAACACATACAGTCCAAACCAATCATCTTTAGGAAATTAAGATGGAATTACAAACTGCTTTTTGAAAATGAAGCACTTGAAGAAAATCATGTTTCAACAAAGATTTACAGATACAGGACAATGTCACTAGGGATATGGTGCTATAGATAAATATAGATATAGATATAGATTATGCACTGTTAGAATTCATAAAAACTGGCGAGTAACACTAACTCATGTACTCACCAATGCTTATTTTTTGGTCACATTAGATGCTTTCAGAGTGCTTTCAAATACATTTTTGCAGATTACAAATTTTGCAGTTTGTTTTAGTCACGTGGGTCTTGCTTCTCAGGTCAGAAAACATGGAAATTCATATAAATACTGAAAATCTCATCCTTTCAGTCTACAGGAGACACAGCATCTACACTCTTCAGCATCAGCACCGCTCATTCTCTCTCCACTTTGTAATCACAGACTGCAAATCAACAACTAATTACACCTCCAATTTCAAGTTCTTCCTTAACCTTTTAATTCATTCATACTCTGATTTCAATTTATCTGCTTCTGTCAAAGTGTCACAAAATACTTCAAATTAGTTAAGGAGGTATATTTTGCCAACAAAACAAAGCTGGCAGCTTTTTCTGGCAGCAGAGTTCTATGCATCTTGAGACCAGTTTGTGTTTATTGGCTTGAGAAAGCCCAACTTATTGGATAAACTTGGCTAACTTCATTATGATTCTAACTCCATCCACTAAACTCTGCACTGGCTTTCAGCCTTTTCTGACACAAGTTGCTATAACTACCAATGTGGAGACAAAAGGCATCTTCTCTGATGGCCATTCAAAAGTAGCGTTGTATTTCATCAAAGTATACTGATTAAATACATCATTTTTGAAGAGCACTTACAAGAAAATATTCAAATACTTTCTCATATATATCCATCTGTTCAGTTTTTTAAGACTATAAATATGAAGTATTCAGCATACATGTGTCACGAATCCTGTGCCTGCCTTCCGGTTTGCTCACCACCAGAGATCACCCGCTCACTACATGGACTCTCACACTACACAGACTGTTACACTATACCCTGGACTGCATTTCCCATCATCCATTGCACTGATTAAACCCACAGCTGTAACCAATCACACACCCTACATAAGCCATGGACTTCCTCTCTCTCACTGCCGAGTATTGTTTGCGCATATTGCTATGTTAGTGATAGCAAAGTTACAGAGCCCTTTTCCTAGTCTTGAATTAGTTCCAAGTTCTAGTCTCGTTTTGTTGCCTGGTTCCCTGATTATCTGCCTGCCTTGGTTTTTTCTTTTGGCTTTTTTGCACCTTGCCTGGACTACTGCTCACGTTATTGGATTACCCCTCGTCAAGCCCTCTGGACATTGCTCGTCGATCGAAGACCCTCGCCTGCCCAAGGAATATTCTTTGCCTTGCCTGTGTTGTACCTGTCATGTTATCTGACCCTTGCCCGTTTCATGACCACGCCTTTTAAAATAAAGCCTTGCACATGGATCCGCACGTCTCATGCTCTGATCATTCCATAACAACATGAAGCAAGCATAGCTTTCAAACTCTGAGACAAGCCAACATTGAAATGTTGGGTCCCACTTTATATTAGGTGGCCTTAATTACTATGTACTTACATTTAAATTAAGCATTTGGTACAATGCACTTATTGTGTACATACATGTTTTTACATTGTACTTATATTTTTAAAAATACCTATATGTAATTACATCTGTAATTAATTTCTGTAATTACATCTGTAATTAATTTCTGTAATTACATTTATAATTACACTGTTCACCCATCCCTTACACATTAACCCACCCTTAAACCTACCCATACCACCAAACCTGTCCCTAACCTTACCCGTATCCTACCTCAATAGCACCAATTGTATTTTGCAAGACAGTATGAACACAATTATTACATTGTACTTATTTTTTGATGTAAGTACATAGTAGTTAAGGCCACCTAATATAAAGTGTGACCAAATGTTGTCTTTAAAACCTGCCTTTTATAGTTAAAGCAATAGATCACACCCAAAAGTAATACATTTGCAATACAGTAACACAGTAATACATCCAAGATGTAGAACATTTTAATGAACTTTTCACTTTAAGAGACATTAATTGATGGACTAGATGGTGTGAATTACTTGAGGATTATTGTGATGTTTTTTTATCAGCTGTTTGGACTCTCATTCTGACGGCACCCATTCACGGCAGAGGATCCACTGGTGAGCAAGTCATGTAATGCTAAATTTCTCTAAATCTGTTATGATGAAGAAACAAACTCATCTACATTTTGAATAGCCTGGGGGCGACTAAATTTTCAGCAAATTTTCTTTTTGATGGGTGAAATATTCCTTTAATAATCTTTTTCTACAGATGTCAGAGCTGTTCATGTTAACACATTTCAAATTAAATGCAGCATCATGGGTTAAATGACCGCATAATACAAAATGTAATATTCAAACAGACGAGATGGAAACAACTTTTGACATTTCAACACCAGCACGTCAGTTCCAGCGGATCGCAAAATCACATATAATGAATAAACTAAATAAAGAAATAAACAGAATGACACTGTCACACTAATATCAGCTTAGAGACAGAGAAAATCAATTTTTCTCTCACTATGGAAAGGACCCCAGGGCTTAAGCCATAAAGCAGCTTCTTGATGTCACATTAAACATAATGAAGGAGAAGAGAGAAAAACAATTAGCTAAATGTTCCTGGGGATCAGAGGTAATAATTAGAGTGAAATGAAGTGACAGGTTTAACAGGCAGGGATAATTTCACATCGCCCTTCATCCGGAGGGAAATCTGCCCTTTAATTGAGTTTGCCGGCTCTTTGTTTGGCAAACAGGCCGGAGTGCAGTGTCTCAGACTGCTACCGTCTCCTGTTGTAGCAACTTTCCTGGGCTTTTATCATCTCTCTGCCCCTCTTTTCATCTCTCTCTGTCTCCTTCCGCTCGCTCGCTTGCTCTCAACCTCCCAAACACACTTTACTTTACACACACATTGGTATTGTCCTATAGAGACCCAACAAAATAACCTCCTGCTCTTTATTGTGAGCAAATGGATTCGACGTCCCATGAGGGGGAGGCGGGAGGCGGGGGGGAATGTGATGAAAAAAACTGCTGAAAAGTACTTCCAGCATCTCGGCTCCAGTCAGGACTTGGAATAACCTGGAGCTCAATGGAGTGTTAAATGGGAAATCATCTGTATTTCTGCCACAGCCGTAATGTCATTGCCCCCCCTCACGGCCCGAGTGTTGTTGTGAGAGAGCCCTGGGTTATCTAATCTACCGTGAGCATTTCGGCACCGTGTGCTTACAATAGACCATTGCGTTTGTAATGTATGTCTGTGCTTCCTGACACAACAATGGAGACAAGCACCTACTCCCAGCAGGAGCAACTCCATTACAGATTTCCAAGGAAAGCTGGTTCTCCCGCTTCAAAATATTCACTCACTTCAAGTTTATCTCGATGAAAAGCAATTCTGCGGCAACATCACAGCTGAAACCAATATTCCCTAGATGTCAGCATCCCCTATCATGTGGACCGTATACTTTGATTGTTGTGAAGATTGTGAGTCTCCAATTCTGCAATTATACAGTATATGGTTTTTAAAAAAACAATGTTAAAATTACACTGGGTTCTACAGAAGTACGAAGCAATGGGACTTAAGACGCACTGCAGTAAAAGTCATATTTGATTTTAATTTCCTCCAATCCACAAGATGGCACAAAATCTCACCGCAGAATGTGAAAATTTTGCTGATTCTCGACGCGATTGTTGGCAGAAGCGCAAAGTTTATTCTGCACTGATTTTTTTTTTTTGTATTTAATTATTTTTAAAATGTTAATGTATGTAGCAAATAAAAATAGATGAAATTAGCAAATATATTTTGAGACAAATGTCTTGTTAATGGTTTTCAGATTTATTTAAGGTAAGCTTTCCAATGACTAAAAATATGTAAAAGTACTGTATTGGGGTAAAAAGCACATGATAATAAATAGCTGTATTTCAGCTGTAGTTTTTGCTTACATTTATTAGAATTATAAGAAATCCATATAAAATTATTATGGGTTCTCCATGTGGAGTAAAAAAACCTTCCAATTTTTTTTTTTTTTTTTTATTATTATTAGAGCATTTTACTTTATTTTTCTCAGATTTTTTTTTTTAATGAAACGTTTTTATGACATTGTATTTATTGAAAAAAAAAATCAAAATAAACAACAACAAACTTGGCTGAAGTTTGTTTTGATCAAGTATTAACTGAAATATGCAAAACTGCATTTCATTGTCTTTGTACTTGATAATGACAATAAAGTTGAATCAAATCTAAGCTAAAACATAATAGTTCAGCTAAAGTATTTGTATCAATACAATACCCTACCTTTTGTTGATATTATGATGAGCCTTTAACTTGTGGAGTGTAGGGTAAAAGGCACATCATTCATATATAGTTTGATGATGATTTATGATTGATGATACATGACTTATTTTTCACCACAAATCATGTAGCTGCATCAATATTCTTTTTTTTTCTGAAATCATGCGCTATATGAAGACTGAAAAGCACATTTCCCTTCAGTTTTGCCTTAAGCCCTGTTGTACCCTATATACATTAACTGAACAACATCAGAGCTCTAGGCCTGTCTAGAAAGGTTTATATGTTATCGTTCACTGTGGTGTGGAAAATGTGACTTTGAAAGCTTTTTTTTTGCACTCTACTGGCAAAGCATCTCAGATGAAGCTTCACACAACTATGTTAATAAAGCAATAATCACACATATTAGCCCATTATAGGATGTAAACCAACTCTCTTTAAACACACAGCCAAATGCTGTCGATGTCACGGGACGTGGTTGTAGAGATAGCCGCATGAAGGAGGATTTGATTAAAGCAGTTTTTAAATAAGCATCAACACACGTATTCCACTAAAATAACATTAATCCAGGACGAAGAACAGAAAGAAACTGAAGGCTTATAAGGACAGGGAAACAAAGGAGCAAACGAGAGGATTAATTCAACACAGGTGATCAGACTGAACGATAATTAACAAAACGAGAACAGGAAATACCAAATAAGGCCAGGCAGGAACTAAACAGAAACCAACACGTAACAGATATCACCCCCCTCCTGGAAGGCGCGTCCCGCACCGTAACAGTACCATCGGGGAGGGGGGGCAGGTGGGCAGATCAGGGAGCTCAGGGATCAGGGCGCTCTGTAGGAGCGGAGCCGATTAACTCGGGGGACTCAGGAAACAGTGGCTGGACAGGACCAGTGGAGGTGAAGGAGACGATGGAGACGATGGAGGGCTGGACGGGACCAGCAGAGACGAAGGAGACTCAGGAGACGAAAGAAGGCTTTCTGAAGCTGCCTCCAGGGTGAGGACTGGAGCCGAGAACTCCGGGGGTAGCGCCGTATCCCTGAGCACAGAGATACATGCCGGAGCGGATTTTGGAGGCGGGCTTGACAGAGCAGGGGCCGGCGGGCTTGAAAGAGCCGCAGCCGGCAGGCTTGTCACAGGAACAGCCGGCGGGCTGTAGAGAGCCACAGCCAGTGGATTTGACAGATGAACGGCCGGGAAACTTGGCTAAGGATCAGCCGGGGGGCTGGTTCTGGATCGGGGCTGGACACTCTCCAAACACCGGAGGATCCCTTCCCTCCAGCTGAGTCCGGTGGTGTCTAGGAGGTCCGTGGGACGATGGTAGTTGGCCCCGATCCAGAACAAAGAGTTGAGCATTGCATCGTCTAGCCCCGTCCATATGGCGAGCCCGCTGAACTCTCTCACAAACTCCAACAGCAAGAGATCTCAGTGGGCCAGGACGGCAAAGCGCGCTGCGATCTCCATTATCCGTCTTTTTCTTTTAGGTTCTGAATCACGGGACGTGGTTGTAGAGATAGCCGCATGAAGGAGGATTTGACGAAAGGAGTTTTTAATAAGCATCAACATACGTATACTACTAAAATAACATTAATCCAGGACGAAGAACAGAAAGAAACTGAAGGCTTATAAGGACAGGGAAACAAAGGAGCAAACGAGAGGATTAATTCAACACAGGTGATCAGACTGAATGATAATTAACAAAACGAGAACAGGAAATACCAAATAAGGCCAGGCAGGAACTAAACAGAAACCAACACGTAACAGTCGAGGGTCGATCAGTTCACAGCAGTTCATTTTCTCTTCAATGAGCCAACAGTTGAAGTAATGTCTCCAACTCGCCCACAGCCATTCAGAAGAAACATCAAAAGTGCTGCTGATGGCACTTCACGTGCTGAGGTTTTATTTATTTATTTACTTACTTATATATTTAAGAAATAGACAGAATTCAAAATGCAAATATACCAAAACCATCGCTGTCAGTAGCAACAATCTATTATGTAAAATGTAAACTGTAAAATATTTCCTGAAATCTTATAGTTCACATTTCTGCATGCATGTACAAAACATGTAAACCATATACTATCACAATTTGTTATCTTAATTTTAATTTTATGTTTAATTTTAAGAGGGACAGAATGTGGAAGCTTGTCATCTAAGAGAAGGCAAAATATAAATGTATAATTTTAGTAGAAAATTTATACAAATACGATGTATGAAAATGAAATGAAAAATTTTATATATTGTCTACAGAAAAAGAAAGTTAATGTGTGAATATGTTAATATCGCTCCAAACATTCACACTTTTGGACTAAATGCCCTAATGGATGTTGTTTAGTGAAGCCCTGTGATTGCAGATAAACTGGAGGAAATGTCATTGAATATGCATGTGTCTCGTTTTACAATTCAAAATAACTACTGACTGGTTTTGCATATTGTACAGATGTATGAATCAGTGATCTTCAATATATTTTATTTAAATTAACTTTTTGTATATTATTACTGTATTTAGCTAAAATGCAAATTGTTAACACCCCTAAGTCATGTGAGCTATAGACTCCATCAGTGATCTAAGTAGTAATATATATATTAAAAGAAAAAATATCTCCAAGTGTCTGTCTCAAAACAAAATAGAGAAGTACTTAATCAAATTAATAAAAATGAAAACATTTTAACATTATTCAAAATAAACACTCATTGACCGACACAATTTTATCATGGAATAGACTTGTTTGTTCACATAGACTTCACAGTCTGAGCATTCTTGTTTCCCATTAGTTAATTTCTAGATCTGAGGTAAATTATCTGTCTATCTATCTATCTATCTATCTATCTATTCATCCACCCCAAAGAAATTTACTGGATATTTAATGATTTTTTTTTTTACATTTTGCTTGGTCAATTTTATTGCTTAAACATTATTGTATTACTATCTAAAACAACTATTTTGTAAAAAACGATTAAAATATTCAAAAATACTAATACAAGAAAAGAAAAAGACAACAACAACTCTAAATATACAATCCAGCAGAACTCGTTTTGAGACAGCAGGAGAGATTCCCTCCAGCTCCAAAGACTCTTTTCAAATTATTTCACAGAAGTTTAAACGAGTTTTTGTATTGCACTTCACTTTAAAATAAACTTCTCAGAAAAGAAGGTTTCATATTTATGAGAGTGTTTGTATTCATGCATATTTACAGTGCGTTTGAGATGCAATCCAATAATTCTCTCTTGTTTTTTTGTTGCAATTCATGGCTTTCCATTAGAAAAATTGCAACATGTGCATGCTGCCATTACAGTGACCACTGGATGGTTGTATCATTACAATTATTGTATTGTTGTATTGTACAATTTACACAATGTTAGAGTGCTGTAGGTGGTTGTCAGGCAGTTGCTAGGCTGTTCTCGGTGTGTGTGTTTTTGTTTTGTCTCATCTTCCTTTTACCACTGGTGGACAGCTTTGTATTATGATGAGCTCTTTGAGAAACAATCTCAGATGACAAGACATATCAGTCTCTTCAAGCACAAAAAGTGGAACATATCTGTATATTCTGCTCATTTGTGCAGATATGTTTCATTTGATGGTGAAAAAAAAATGTACTTAGCACTCAGAGACATACTTTGAAAAAAAAAAAAAAAAGAAATCTTGATTTAATATAAATTTATCAAATCAGTAATGTGTTTATAGCTCATCCTATTATCACATTTCAACACTTCTCGCTGTTTTGTATTTTGAAAATGTTTCTGTGTACTACAGCAATGCTAGTAATATGTGTCAGTTAGGAAGATTACATTAAGTTCTTTATCCTTTTAAGTAAAAAAATAAAAAAGTCAAGTCACACCAGACTAGTTTTTAATACTGAATCTATTCTGCTCCACTCTGAGCGATGACAGGTCAAAGAAGGGGCAATAAAAACACATACAATGACAATGTGTTTGGAACACAAACTTTTAAAAACATCACTTGATATATACATATATTTAATATGTGCAGTAAAGAGCATGCAGTGCAATCAAAATAACTACATTATATATTGTTATAGTGAATATATATATATATATATATATATATATATATATATATATATATATATATATATCAGTGGCCAGCGGTGACTTTTTAACCGGGTATGCTGAGTGCTAAGATTAAGACCCCATTTAAAAGTATGCACATTCCTACCTTAGGCTATTTGTTAATGAAATTCATCTCCAATCCTTCTTCTATCATTTCAGGTTTATCCATAGTTAACTCGAATGCAGCATGCTAGAAAACATCTGATTTTCCAAGTAAAAACCGCCAAATAACGTTCACATGTAGTTACTTTATGATATGTAATATTCAGAGCGTGGGGAGATGGGGGATTCTCCCGGTCTATAAATCTTTGCATCAACTGAATGATTTTTTTTATTATTTTATTTTTTTATTGAATAGGAGTTAAAACTACCACCTGGATGACAATAACAGACCATGCAAAATCTCCCCCCAAAAAATAAAATAAATTAAATAAATGATAAAAAATAATAATATCTTTAAAATAACGTTGCAAAAACAACAATAAAATCACAGAATGACTTTAACTATAAGCAACACAAGTATACTGAAAACAAAGGTATTGTTATTATTTCAAATTTTATATACATTTTTATAAACTTTATTTATTATTTTTTTACTACTTAGGCATGTGGACAATAACGTCTTCAATATTGTCTATGACCAGATATGTTTTTAGTGGGAGTTGCTTGAGAAAGCATGAAAATATAGTTATGATTTTTTTTCATATGATTTTGTCGGGTTAGTTTTGCATCAAATACAATGTAATTTTCGGCAATCGAGATCTGGCAGCAACAGTGCATTTTTCCACTTGGGCGAGTGCTTCGCGGACAGCTTACCCCGCTCATGAAATCAGCCGCATACCAGCAAAACACTGAGAATGCGCTACAATCCTGACGAGTCACAGCGACAGAGCGGAGGCGCCAAAGCTGCGGAGCTTCCGTCACTGACGTAGATTTACAGAAAATTACCGCTGTTTTTCATAAATAATTTTACATACTTATTCCCAACGCTTTATTAAGCTTTAAGTCACATCTCAAATGATAAGGTATCAACTTATAATCATATTTATATTAATTAGCCCGTGAACTCATTCTCTCAGAGGGCCTGGGTATGCGGCGATTCGCAGCTTATATGGACGGAACGCCACTGATATATATATATATATATATATATATATATATATATATATATATATATATATATATATATATATATATGAGATGAGATGAGATTTTGGTCACATCACCCTACAGACATACAATTTCTGTAAGAAATACAAGCTTCTTGATTTTTTTATCCAACTAGTGAATCTTTCTGCCTTCTTTGCTAAGATATGACAGGCCAGAACCATATCTGAGTGACCCTAAACCAATGCATGCATGCCCAAACTCTTCTGGGAGCCATAAATGAGTTTCCAAGACTTGGAAAGAATTGCCTCACCAATTAAACAGAGCTCCTTTGTGAGTTATATAAATGGACATGCTTTTAAATGGTCTACCATGGAGTCTTATAAATGGAGTCTTAAATAACAGAAGACATGGTAGTCAGACAAATACACAGAGTCAATTAAAAAGACATGGTTGCTAGGGTGTTCTGGATGTTGCTAGGAAAGGGTTGGGTAGTTGCTAAGGTGGTTTGAGTAGATGCTGGGCCCTGCAAATTGAGTGTTCAGGGTGGCTGTTGTAGCATTGCCACGCACGACTGCTATGTTTCTAACACTGTGTCCCAATCAGACAATATGCGTTCAACAAGTAATTGGTCCGTCTTCAACTCTCTCTGCAAGCACTATCTGTCTCACAACGAAATGGATGAGTATATAATAACTAATAAAAAACAATCAGTTTGTTTACATCAGAATTTGAATATTATTGCTTTCTTTAAGTTATTTTCAAGAACTGAGGTAAATTAACTATTGTTACATTACGGCTGTTCAAGTCACACAAAATTATTTTTGAACTCAAATTAAACCTTCAAACAAAAACAATCAGTATCTGAGCTGTCAGTCACAGAGTTGCAGAGAAACCATTTTAAGTATTACATTTTGCTGTTTGTATCACATAACCAGCTCCATATTAATTTTTGGCATAGTAAACTTGCTTGTTAACTCACCCGGTAGAGCATTACACTTGCAATGTGGAGTGCTTGGATACAAGTTCCGAAAAACACAAGACATGACAAAACAGCTCAAAGACTTGTAGAAGCAAGTATAAATGGCATGGTTCTGTCAGCAAATGGTTTTTTGTCTCACATTTGCTTTTGTTAATGCTATCGGTTAGGTTAGGTTCAGTTTAGGGTATGTTGTTTTCAAATGCAATAGAGCATTAACCTTTTAACACCACTCACCGGATGTTTCATTTCTGAAATGCCCCAAAATGTACAAAAATTTAATAAAACATAGCCACTTCCACATTATCTGTTCAGATAAAACTGAATGCGCTTTTAGCATCACTCACTGGACATTTCATTTAGAATAGAAAAATGTGAATTTAGAAATGTGCAAGAAGCAACGTACGGTAATATAATTTTGCAGAAATGTCGCCACAGGCAAATTTTTCCAATGAGTCTGGGTAGATATTAATAGTGATGTTTGCCTTTTTTGAAATGCAAATGTGTTTTTCAAATTCAAATTCTCTTTCAAATTGCCAGATGGCAATACAAAACTGTTTCAAGAGTTCTACTCAAAGGGTTATGTTCTAGTATCTGTCTATGAAGAAGTTAGTCCCAGAGGGAGGTTCTACATCAGTGCTAATACTGCGTTCCTCTCTGCTGGACTGTTCATGAACTCAGACCCAGAGGTGCCCTGTAGCATCAGCTGCTGAGCTGGCACAGCTCATGACAATGACAGTTAAACATGCAGAGAACGAGCAGAGTGAGTCGACCAGCAGTTAAAGCCACAGATCTAATGATGGCTTTAGGTGCTGACTGAGGCAAAGCCCAAACCAGTGCACTATCGACAGCACAACCCTTCTCTCAGTAACTGGGAAGCTTCATCACTCTACTTATAAAACCCTGATATTCTCAAACTCCTAGAAGCATTCGAATGGCCAGTACTATTTTATTATTTTGAATGGAAAACACCCTAAAAGAAAAGAAAGAAAGAAATGGGAAAGAGAAACAGACCCAATGCTCTCCACTTCAGGGAAGGACAAAGGGATGTTTTTTGTTGTGGTGCTTAGAGAAGAGATATGATTTGGGGAAATGAGAAGCAACACATTGTGTCTCCCAGGAGGAAGAGGATGCAACCGCAAGAATTCCTCAGGGAAAGAAGGGAGTATAGAGTGGAGGAACAGAATGGCACTGTTTCAGCTCCCCAAAATCAACATGATGGCTCCTGTCTGTGGTGTTACCTGCCTCCAGAGACACTTGTCTTACTGGATACCTGATGGTTACACTGCAGGGCCCGGAGTCATTAATCTAGCCTCGTGTGTCGGATCAGCCTCCATGTGACAGCACTTTTCTACTCCACAGCACAACACCCCAATCAACAAAAAAAAAAAAACATAATTGCAATCCGGCGGAACCAAACCGAGACACATTTTTCATGTCATTTTTTGTTGTTCTCGCTGTGTTCTGCAATTCAAAAATGAGCAATTTTGATGCAATTGTGAGTGGGTTAAATGTAAAACCGCCAGCACAAACATAAGCCCTGTTCCAAAAACAAGTGAGCTGCCTACTTAGACAGCATTTTAAGTCATCACAGGCAATGGTAATGGCAACACAAGCCACCCGAAAACAGCAATACTAAGCAAAAGTGGAGCATGTGAGCCATGTGCGGGACAGACACCGATAATATCAGCAACAACTGCTTGCCAAAAAAATTACAGGTAACACATTGCAGCAGCGGATTGGCGCTCACAATAACGCACACACAAACTAAATGCAAACTCCTATCTGACTGGAGATGCTTCGTCTTTATTAGATCCATCCCTTCTGTGTACATTTCATAAAGTGGTGGGCACTATTCCCTCTAAGCTGTGCACTTCTGATGTTGCACTCGGACAGAAAAAAACAGCTGGGGAAACCAGCTGATTGCATTATGGTAAATGCAAAATGATTGCAATGTTTGGGTCAACCGCTATCTGCATAGATTTCAGTTTAAATGCACATAATATATTAAAAGCTTGATCAAGAAATAAAAGTGTGTGTTCATTCGTACTAAGGGGCTGTTGAATGCTTGATTCTGATTGGTTGACGAATGTTCTAAGGTGTGCAATTATTTTCCAGGAATCTCACAGAGACATGTATGAAGTAGTTCCAGGCCTGTCATCTGCTTTACTGTTCCACATAATTGCACCAAATTGTTTCAGTTGTTTTAAATGCCCTTACAGCCTACAGCAGCAAAAGAACCAAAACCAACAAACCAAGCAAACAAATATGTCCAACAATAGGATAAAAAAGACAATTTCCATGTTTTCTCAACTAAATTACCTTTTATTGTCTATGCAAAATGTGCTTTCTTTCTCCTGCTCTCTCTCTCTGTACTCACACACATACAGTACAGACACGCATGCACTGCACTCAGAATCTTGTGTCAGTGCTGTCAGTGATTGACTTTTTCAGTAATATAGTTCACAATTAAAAAGCTAAATGACATTGCCTCATATCAATGGCTCAAGCCTCCATTACTAGCTCTTAAATGGTGTTTTGGAATTAGCAGTGGGGGCTTGGAATGAGATGCGTAAGAAACGAGTCTGACATAAAAGAGCATTTTAAGGACAAACACCTGACAAATGTCTTGAAATAAAATATCTGAACAATGTCTAATCAGAATAATCCACTCCAGTAATTTAAATTATTGAAAAATAATGCACAAACGAGGTGCATTACCACATCAGGCATGCATTATTTTTCAATATTTCAACAGCCCATCATCAGTTATTCTTTACTTACTTCACTTCGGAAATAAAATTAAAATGGATTATTTCACCCAACATTCTAATGTAAATATAAATAGATGTAATAATGTAAGTATGTTTTATGTTTACTAGAGTGCCATGGCATTAGCTTAGCAACATGATAACATCAAACTCAGTGGGAATCAATTGTAAGTCAAGTCTTCTTTGCTGCCTAATTCAAATCAATCACTTATGAGGCTCCATTTTGGTTAGACAGCTGCCTGTGTAAACAGTAGAAGGCAAAGCAGCTCAGTGATTTGAAACTGAGCAATAAACCGCTGCCATTTTAGAATACATCCATTTGCAAGAGTGGGAAAATGCCTTTGGGGGGGGTGGGTGCACTTGCTTTATGTAAAACCTTCACAGACAGAAAGATTGCAGATTCCTGCATGGTTCAGGTGCACAAAAGCTGGCTCAGTATTTCGGGCTGAGCTGAAATGCTCATGTCAGATCCTCCTCATGTCAACCTAACTGCAGTGCAAATACCTCCAACAGCATGTGGTCCAGGTCTGAGCCAAATCTCAGCACCTCAATCCAAACCAAAACCAACCAACCACATTTATCCGTGGAGGAGGCAGTCGGCCATGGCTTAAAGGGGCTTCATTTGGAGGAGGAGGCAGCTAGGGTGGGGTTTTTCTCAAATACCAGAGCTTTAGAGAGACATTCTCATCTTGCTGTAATGAAGACGCGGCCAAGGCGCAGTGAAGAAATTTCCCAGCCAAATGCAACATCACATGCTCGTCACATGCTCCCACACATTATGGAGCCATTTCAATCATTTCTGGCTAGTGAGCTCAGTCGTTTCTCTCCGGGGCTCTTGGATTATTCCAGAAAACCTAAATGTGTTAAAGCCCTGTGGGTATAGGGATTGCCATTAAACAGGGATTCTTTCTAGGCAATACTGTGATGACCTTGGAATGGAGGGGCTAATGGGATCAGAGAAAGCTGGCAGCTCCTCAAGGAGCCCATTTGTTAAGCAAAAAGGACTTGAGGAAAGTTTAATGGGTGTAATGAAAGATACGGAGGTTGATACTCATGCTTTATGGGCTATTTGCAGAACGGTAGGTTTTGAATAGAAACCTGCTGGTGGGGCCGAGTATCACCTGTCCCCTTTGAGCACATTTTCATCTTCGGAACACAAATTAAGATATTTTTGATGCATCCTGTGAGCTCTCTGACCCTCCGTAGACAGCAAGGGTCCTTACACGATCAAGGTCCAGAAACATAGCAAGGAGATCGGTACTTATAACAAATAACAACGTATTATATTTTGTGCAACTGCACTCTTAAAAATAAATGCTCCACTATACTATCTAGTAATAAAGTTTTTAAATATACTTTTACATTGCAATAATTTCCCATTCAATCTTCAAATTAATGTAGAAACAACATAAAGACATAGTATTTTTAATATTTGTTTAATGGCATTTTTTTGTTTGTTTTATGACTGAAGGCGAGTATACAAATACTATTTATGTCTTTAGAAAATTTTCTTTTTTTTTCAATATTTAACCATTGACTATAGCCATTCAACATTACAGTATAATTGAAAGCTATCAATTTTTATTATCATTTTTTAATCATTTATTACACTTTAAAAAATAACTTCTAATTTAAGTGAATTTAAAACAATCTTCAGTTACACGTTATTTTAAGATGTTCTTGTTACAGTGTAATAATATTGTATATTTAAGTACAGAGTAATATTAATTAACTACATGTACGTAATTACTATATTGTGAGGGTTAGGATTAGGGTTTGGCTTAGGGTTACTTACATGTAATTATTCATATTTTATAGTTATTATAATAGTAAGTACATGTAACATGAGTAACAAGGACAGGCCCGGCGCTACGAGGGGCAAAGGGGGGCATTGCCCTCCCAGAAAGAATTTGTGCCTGCCCAGTTTTCTTAACCAACTTTATTTAGATCGGGAATAGATGCAGGACATGGAGGCGCCAGCACGATCACTTGCATTTTTTTCTTACAGTAGAAACAACTTAAAACAGGCCTACACCGTAATTTTTGCTCATTATCGTAAGCAAAATACATCATTCGGAACTTTAAAGGGTCTACTTTTATTTGTGTGCATTCACAATATCAACAAAACGTTGTACCTTTATAAAATAGCCTAAATAGGAAAACAGAGGATGCACTTTCTACCGGTCTTGAACAGGAGCGCTTCACAATGATGAACCGAAACTCAGCGAAACTGACTCACAGATATGATAAATATATACGAAATAATTCAAATCGAAAGTAAAAACCCTTTCATTATGTAATCCGTAAAGATGCATTTCTCTCTAAAGGCACGTACAATGAGGAGATGGCGAGTCATTTTTCTCATCACCGTGGAAACCGTCTAAAATATAAAAAAATGGAAAAGCCTAAAACAGGCCCGATTATAATTTGCGTTTTATTTTATAATTGTATACAATTAAAAAATCAAACACAAATTAGGCTATAATGGCATATGTAAAACTTTCTCATTTAATTGTATAGCTGCGTATATTTTCTGATATTTATGTTGCTCTGTCCTGAATACCTTAAAATTTAAAGGATTAGTTTAACTAGCTACTTATAGCCTTCTATTTTTCATTAGTTTTCTGAATACCGTTAAATTTAAAGGATTCATCATCAAGTGAGAACAACTAAAAAAGCTTTTAGAAATGTTTATCTGTATTTATAATGCAAGTAAACATTTAGCTTTATTTACCAGCATTTTACATTAGGCTATTCATGAATGTAATAATAAAATGTGACTTAGCCTACCCTTTTTTTTTTTTTTTTCTCACACAACCTCTGTAATAATTCCAGAGCAAATGACCTACTGTTTTTCAGCAAACTCAATGATCCTCTGAGAAAACTAATACCGTCCGAATGCGACGTCTGTGATTGCCGTTGATATTTTTTTCCTTGTGTGTTTTGGCCAAAGTGAATTACCGTAGACACTCTTACCGCGCTCATGTTTGATATATTTGCCTACCGGCAAAAAAAAACAACAACAAAAAACAAAAAACAATAATAAAATCAAGAGCCAGATCACGTAAACCATTCAGGGGTGCGTTTCCCGAACAACGTTGTAACTCGCTGATTATCCACCATAGTACGATGCATTGTTTTGGAAATGAACTAGCAAGTCACGACTGTTTCCCGAACACAGTCGCATCTCCGTCGTTTGAACCACATTGGTTCAGCAACATAGGACCATTGTTAATGACGTCACACGCATGTATTGGAGGAATAACTTCTGTTATTTAACTGATTAAAGATCTCTAAGATGCTGCTGTATTGAACATGGCACCTACTGACTAATTTACTATTTTTTGTTCTCTGTTATTGTGCTTTATTTGATGTTTGATTAATCGCAGGTTCCCTCATACGTCATAAGGGTTTCCTTAGGTATTTATACGCACTTTTCAAAAATGGTGATTACAAAGGACGCGCAAAAATACATAATTAAAATGCATTTTATATTTAGATAGAATGGAAGATACTGAAAGTACTGCATGTTAGCTTGCGTGTTGTGCACAAGAGCATATTTATTTAAGCCCATATATCTTATTAACAAGAAACTATGCTTCTAACCACAGGTCGAGAGCTGTAGTTCCAACCACGTAAGTTTGTGACGCTGATTGCAAACGTTCGTTTGAACTATGGTTTCGGGAAACACCGAATCATTGAACTATGCTGATAACGACGGAACTTGCGACCATATATTGGCTAACGACGCTTTTGGGAAACGCACCCCAGACTGGCTATTGTAATATCTGTGTCAGGTAAAATTACTCGCGTTCATTTCTGCACTCAATTACATAAAGTTTTAATTACATATGCACCTTTATGAAAATTAAACACGGGTTTACTACAAATAAATAACTTAAGTAAAACTAAAGCAACCACACATTAACATGGTTTTGCTATACTAGCCATTTAGCTTCACCATGGTATTTGTAGTAAAACTGATTATAGGCTATTAATTGTAATCAATCCGAATGACTATACGCAATGCGCGCATACAGAGCACGTGCCCAGACAGCAAGCAGTGTTGGCGCATGGATTTCAGGCGGGCCAGATGTGGGCCGGATCTGGGCCAACACTATGTTGCTGTCTGGGTGATCTCTGAAACGCTGAGATGTCCAAAACAGACCCTCCCACCTCTGTAATAAACATGGAGATGTTAGTCCTGTCCGAATTGGTACATGAAAATCGCAGACGTCGGGTGATAAGAATCGAAACTCAAAAGTAGTTTAGAAAACTAGTCCCGTCCGAATAGGGCTAAATACTAAATTCTAAATTAAATAGAGATGAGTCCTAAAAACTTCAAAAGTTATTGATTTCCTATTTTTTCCTTTTGTTTCTTTGATATACAGACATCACAGCAGCTGGGTTATTAGGTTATTTGGCTGCTATTACTTTAAGAGCTGCCGCTGCTGAATTTGACGCAGATATGACACGCATGCTCATGGTTTTATTTGTGCTTTAATATGAAATGATACAGGCTTCAGTGCGCACCACCGTATTTGTGTGTGCAATTGAAGAGCATGTGCTACGAGCACATTAACGGCTGACAGGACAGGAAAACTTGTTTTTACTGACATATGGCCTGACAACATCTCATCTGATGTCAGTTCACTGTTGTTCTACTAAAGCTCCTCGTCACCTGTACGCGCTTGTTTGCCTGGTGCTGAGGCAAAGTGGAGTGCGAGTCTGAGAAGTCTCCCAATTGATGTGGTCGTAAAGACATTGGGTCTCATTCATGAAACACGAGCAGAACGAATTTTTGTGTAAATCGTTCGTAAAGTTGTTCTGACGTAAATTTTCGGATTCATGAAAGTGTTCATATTTTCAAAATGTTAGTTGGTACGAAATAAATTTACACCTGCTCCCTAGCACGTGTAAATGGTTCGTAAAATGTAAAATGTTCTTTTTGGCAAACTGATGACACTGAATTTTGATGCACTGCCATCATAATATTTTACAAGGTTTTGAACGAATCTTTAATGTGACTCGGGAAGAACGAGTCATCTAGGGTACATTTACATTTACATTTAATCATTTAGCAGAAGCTTTTATCCAAAGCGACGTACAATATGAGAACAATAGAAGCAATGAGACCATCGAAAGTGCAGCAGTATACAAGTGCCATGACAAGTCTCAGTTAGCCCAGCACAGTACACGTAGCTAGGGTTTTTTTTTTTTTTTTTAAATAGATAGAATAGGTAAGTGTTAGTATTAGGTGGTCAGGTCCTGGCGAAAAAGATGCGTCTTTAGATGTTTCTTGAAAATGGATAAAGATTCAGCTGTTCGAATTGTGATTGGGAGGTCATTCCACCAGCTGGGCACAGTCCAGGAAAAGGTCCGTGAGAGGGATTTGGTACCTCTTTGTGATGGCACCACAAGGCGTCGTTCACTTGCAGAACGCAATCTTCTGGAGGGTGCATAAGCTTGAGGGTAATGATTCGTTCAGTTGCGCATGCGCAACATTCTATAGGTTCTGCACTAAATTAGTTCACCTGTTTCGAGTCTTCGGGTTTTTCGAGTCGTTCGTTCATCACGTGACAGCCCCATAAGTGTAACCTATGCAGTCTGAGCCGGAAAGAGAATTGATTAGTTCATCTCTCGAGTCTTCAGGTTTGAGTCGTTCATTCATCACGTGACAGCCTCATAAGCTAAACCTATGCAGTCTGAGGGAAAAAGACTTAATAATAATAATAACTCTTTAGTTTATTACATTTGTTACCACATTCAGTGTTATGGGAAAGAACCATCATGACAGAAATTCACACATTTATAAACTGTAAGAAATAAAAAGCTACAATTTGAGACCAGAAACGCATCACGTAACTGTAAGAGTAAATAATAATAATAATAATAATAACAACTACTATGCACCGGTTTGTAAGGAAGGTTGTAAATGAATTAATTTATCTATCCAATGATGTCACGTCACGTGACAAAAGAACGAACGATTTGAAAGACTCGAGAGATGAACTAATCAATTCTCTTTCCGGCTCTGACTGCATAGGTTTAGCTTATGGGGCTGTCACGTGATGAACGAACGACTCAAACCCGAAGACTTGTCAGATAAGAGGTGAGGTGAGCTATTCATAGACTAAAGACCCAAGTAAACAATGAATTAACCTTTTCTGTTTCTTATACCATTATAGTTTTGTATTGTTTGTAGTGTGATCAACATTTGCATACGTAGTAGATGTGTTAGGGAAGTAGCACGTAACATTTTAATTGTATTTTTCTAAAATGAACGAAATGACTCGAAAAAAAGATTTGTTCATTTTGCTGAACGAGACTCAAAGGTCCGAGTCAGTAAAATGATTCGAACTTCCCATCACTAGCTGAGAGTTCATAAACTGTTTAGCTTTGGGTAAAACACAACGTTTGTCACTGTCACTTTTTACCCAGCCGTCCAATCAATGGAGGAGGGGCGGGACAAATACTAGACCGACCAATCATCCTACTTGTACAGCAACTGAATAACAATAGAGAAGTTAATATTGCTGGTTACTGCATTTTCATATTCATTAATATTTTTCAAAATGCGATACTAGTAATACGTTACTGCCATGGATATTCCAGATCATAGCAACCAAAGCGTCTCAGCTGGAAAAACACTGTGCCACCAAAGTGTTCTCAAGCGCCACCAGCTCTCTTTTAAGAAGAGTGCCTGACATTTTTTCAGCTGGCTAAATACGCTTTGGTGGACACAAGTTATTGAATATTTATTGTTAGGCATATGGCCTATTAGTCTGTCTTTTTTGCATTTATGCAATATACTGGAGCCAAACCTGAGGAGTCCAGAATATTCCACTGCGTTCCTGGACACGCAATTTGCGCAGTAATTCATAGGCGGGGATTATGCTAATTGTGAATGAGCGTACACAAGCGCCCCATTTACGAATGATTGAAGTTCATTAACATACACGTTTAACTATCAAATCGGACGTTTACAAAGCATTTGTAAATCCGGAGGAGAGTTTTCGGGAAGGTCTGTTTTACGCACAAATTACTCAGAATTTACTCCTATATTTATGAATGTTTCATGAATGAGGCCCATTCTGCCTCGAATTAAACACAATTCTTGTGAAGAAAAAAGAGACAGAAGCAGCAGTTGTGAGTGGGGTGGCCAACCCCTACCTCCACCCCAGCATTAAATGTGTTAAACATTTTTAACGCCGTTAAACTGGGAAAACTAATCGCCTGTGTTAACGCCCTTATTTTGACAGCACTAATTAATAAATTAATTAATTTAGACAGCTCTTGTTCCATTAAGAATATTTAACATTTTGATTTGATTGCTTACAATTCTAGCGATCTAAGACACCAAAATGTAATGAACAGTAGTCTGTACCAATACCAATAAAACATATCTTTAGTAGAAACTTTTGATGCTTTGATGCTATATGCAAACACCAAAATAGAGTCAGTCCTCTGTACAGGTACTTTTGAAGACACTACTCATTTCCATTCGTCACTTTCTCTGAAAATGAGCTGTGATCTTGTGGGTCACTTTTCCCAAGAAGCTCTCCAAGGCTTCAGAGCATTTCATGTCTGATCTTGCCTCACGAACGTAAGTAACAATCACATCATGCTTAGGTAAAAAGTTGTCAAACTATTGATACAATTGCCAAATCATTGCTAAAAAAAAAAAAAAAGTTTAATTACATGGAAATATCACCATGATTTCTCATTTTAAGACAATAGCAATAGTAAAACTACCAATTTACTGGTAACATTTTAAAGTGCCCTCCCCATCTCTGTTGGTGTCCCAGTAAATACCTTTTTTTATCTGGACACTTTTTCTGTTCTGTCTCCTTAGATAAACCCACAAGGACACCGACGCTGCAGCCATGAATGGGCGTTTTTCTGCTCAATGATGAGTTGTCCTGTAGATGAGCTCCTTCCAAGTAAATCAGACAGAAGCTAAAGCAATTAGCACCGAAGGAAATTATGCTAATAAGTCTGAGGACCTTGTTAGGTCATTTTCATTATCCATGTTAAACCGTGACTCAGGGCAGCCTTTCACCGTATGAAGATTAATTATTGTCCAAAGAGAAAATATGTGAAATTTGATATCCCACTGCCCATGAACGAATTTCACAAACACCAGCCCTATCAGAAAACAATAATACAACAGTGTTGCTACACTTTCCATTCAATAAATATAAAGAAATAAATAAAGCTTGCAGGATTGTTGTTCATCAAGAGATTTAAAAATTATTAAATTATTATTATCATTATTATTCCCCCCAAGACAGCAGTTCTTTGTTAAACAATTATGATTCAGGAAAGCCAGGCTTATTCTAGCTGAAAATCACCAGCAACATGAAAAACCACAACAATAGATATTTTTTATTATAATTAATTAATTAATTAATTTGATGAATCAAATGAACCAAAATCTTTCTCACTTTCTTTAATCACAGGCACTCCTAATATTAATCTGACATTTTGAGTCTTGGAAGTTGTGTTGCAGTGGAGCTTGCAATTTTCTCAAGTGCTTGCCAGTATTGTATGCAATGTTCTTCATCAATATGCAATAGTCAGTGAACTGACTGTGGATGTGTTATCTAAAGCTAAAATATTTTAGAATTTGCTAAACCTAAAATTTTGCTTTGAACAAATGCTATAAATAAATAAATAAATATTGACAATGTAAAAAGAAGCAATTATAATGCCCACAACAGTGGTTCAATATAAAGCTTTAACAGAACCATAAATATAGCGAACCAGTGAAACTGCTAATCAGACATTTACGGAAACTTTTCACAGTGTCAATATGCATTAGCCTCTGACTGATTGCCATTTGGCTGATTAATTAACGCCTGCCTTCAAATGCAGCTCTCAGGAAAACCTGAACCATTATGGTTTCTAAATAATCATGGCTGTCAATATTATAGCTGAAAGGGATTGACATGTGGATAGACAGTCTTGAATAGCGAGAGTTTGTTCTTTTTCTGAGCCGATGAGTGAAGATAGACTGATGAGTTACTGTGTGAGCTGTACTGTAAGACAGGCTGAGTCAGCTAATTAAAGGCTTTGAGTCTTTTAATCGACTGGGTTAGAAAGGGGAAATTTACCTTCCAGCTGGCCTCCCTTCAGCTGTCTATATCCATTGCATGAGTGTGTGGATATAGTTCACTCTCTACTGGATTCTTTCTTCAAATTATTCAAGGATTGCTCACCCTCATGCTGTTCCAAAGCTGAATGATTTTAGTTCTGCCATGAGATGTTTTGAACAAAGAGATGTTTTCGAAAATTCACACTGTTAAGCTCCAAAAATGCAATTGAAAAGTTCCATACAAATTGTGAACTATATTCCAAATCGTTCTTCTACAGAGTGAATGAATTTGTGTGAGGAATAAATTTAAGTCAACTATGTCACATCATCTCAGGTCATGTCAGGTTTGATGTCAATGACTACTTTAGAAGACATGGAATATAGCACAGCTGAGTCATTTGATCTACTTTTATATTACATTACTTTTCATTTCACAAAAATAAAAATAAAAATATTGACATATTTTGACATATACTGTATTTGTTGTTGTTGTTTTAAGCATAAACTCATTTTTTATTTTTATTTTCATTTTTTATCTCAAGTATCAAATCAAATCAAATCTTGATTTAAGGAAGTGCAGATATTTGTATTAGAAAACAAGACAAAAATGCTGAGGGAAATTGTTATTTTTTGCAGTACATGATGCAACATTCAATGCCAAGATTTTAAGAATTTATGACTTTCTGCTCTAATTAAAGACCTTTTTAGGCCGTTATTTGTAGAAGGGCAAATTGAGGCTTTTTAAGACCCTTTCAAGACCCACAAAAACGAAAATCACCCATATTTATGGGCAGCTTAATCTAAAATCGCTGATATCAAAATAACAGTTTAGTGTAGAAAAAGAAGTTCAAATAATTGCACACCATACTTGCTTGATGTGTGAAAACAAACCTCACTGGTTCTAACACATCAAGTGAAAATGGTTCAGCTTTCATTTACCATATTTCATGTGCTCTGTATACATGCATCAATTAATGTTTATATATTAATTAAATTTGTTCATCATAAAAAAAAAAAAATTGTCTCTTCAGAAAGCTTGGAATAAACAACTAATCGTATATAACTTACTTTTACAATGTCTTTTTGTACTTGTTGATGCTTGAAACTTTTGTTTGCATGGATAGAGAAAAATGACAAGAGAATATTAGCAATACTGTATCTTCATTTGTGTCTTCAAAGTCTAATGGGGTTGAAATGAGTTGGGAATGAGTAAATGATAACAGAGCTTTCATTTTTGGATTAAGTATCCCTTCAAGACCCTTTAAGGATCTCAACGAATAAAAATATTACTGTATTTCCATACCAGAACTAGGGCTGGGTATCGAGTTCGAAACTTTTTAGGCACCGACTGAATTGCCTCGATACCATCGAGTATCGAAAAACGACTTGTCATTCGGTACCAAATTTCGATACCTAAGGGGTTAATCTCATTAACGTCAGTGAGGCAATAAGCCTGCAGCACTGTGTGTTCGACTAGAAGCGACGCAGCACAGATTGATCAGTGTTTGACATCCGCGAGAGCGACTCGAAAGCATACGGAGCAGTCTCTATATTGCGCAGTTTTGTTTACTACACAGACTGAAGCGTGTGTGATTCTCAGTTTGATTTGAGTAAAACTAGCATCATATCATATAACACAGAACTGTAAAGGTAGTCACGGCAACCCGTCAAAATAAAAGTTTGGTTTAACTTGGAAGACACTGCGGCAGAAATACATTACTATTGTTCAGCAGAATGTACATACTGCTACTACTAGGCTACTATTAAAATTATTAAAACTTTCTTTTTTTTAAGTAATGATCACACAACATTTCTTCCATGTTTTAATTTCAATAGTAAACCCCCTTTGATTGTCAAAATACATAAATAAACTTTGATTTTCAATAATTTAAAGATAAATGAAATTTAATGTTTTATGCCTTCATTTGAAAACCAGAACACATAATTTCTGAGGAAAAATAAAACATTTCATAAGGCTATTTTAAGAATAAATTTGAATAAACTACGTTTATGCATTCAAATAATTAGACACACTACACCAGAATTTAATAACAATAAAACATATGGTAAAAGAAAATTAAACACCCACTTATGAAAGTGGATAAAGATTTTCAATTTCTTGAAGTCTTTAAAAACCTAGAATAAATTAATAGAAATGATGATCCTGTCTGAGCTATGCGTTTTAAAACGAACACGCACTAGTGTAAGTGTAGCCTAACAGATGTGTAAACTGAAAACTATTTGAACTTTATTAAAATTATTTGCACTGATTTATTGTGTTGGATATATTTTGTTCCTTTGTGGAGTGGCTCAGGAGATGAGGCTTTGAGTCTGTATAAATGTCAACAAGCTGAAAAAATAAGTTCAAAAAGTTTTTTTGAGATAATGTAATCTTGTTAAAACTGATTTTATAAAATTGGTATCGAAAAAATATCGTTCAGGAACCGGTCTCGAACCGGTATCGGGCAGCAGACTTGTGATGAGCACCATGATGAGCCCAACCAATGTTCTTATTATTTTAGAGCCTTTTAATGACCTTAATCTTTTTTAAAAGTGATTAAAAGGCATAACTTTAAGCACCCATGGTCCCCCTGCATTCTGCTAAATATCTCCAATTGTGTTCCACAGAACAAAGACAGCCAGACAGGTTGGGAATGACATGAGCATGAGTAAATCATGACAGAATCTAAGTCTTCACTTATCATAGCTGGGTAAATTTCTCTCTAAACAGGACGTAAAGGAATGAGTCCAATGAAGTGTCATTGTGTTGTGTCCCATGAGAGTTATTTTGGCAGGTTGGATCTTTTTGGCATGTGAGTTCTCATCTTTCCTCTGTTTCCGTCTCACCCAGCCTCTAGTGAGTTCATATGTTGGCCCTTTTCCCAGATAGGAGAGCCACTGTTGAGGAAGAACTGGGATACTGCCAGTATGCTGATATCAGACAGTTTTTAGATCACTACAGCAGAGTCCCTGTTTATCACACACGCTTCAGATCGCAGCGTACCCTGCAGGTTGTGGGTTCAAGTTCTCTGGGGAATAGTGCTATACACAGACAGAGCAAACAACTTCCTGCTGCGCAAACCAGCATCAATTAAAAAACAAACTCTACCATTATCACCTTGACTGTATTTTCATACCACGCTTTTTGATGACTTAACTATTGTAAATAACAGGCAAGAGACTTAAAACAATTGCCACCAAAATCTGTCCAAGCTCTGTTCTGATTCATTAAAAAGAAAACACTAAATACTCAAATCCAACTAATCACGTAATCATGCATAGTTAGCATGCATAGTTAACTCAATGGTATTTTGGCACAAAGTCATCTGTCACATGGTCAAGCTAAGATAAACAGATGCCAGCATAGAGAGGCTACACGACATGACCTCATCCTTGAAAACCATGAACCAAAACTACTTGGAGTAAACAACACAAACTACATTAAATACAAGTTCGATTGCAACAAGGTGTATAAATTAGTGTTGTAACGATATGCCGGCAAGACGGTTTAACACGGTTTGAACGTGCACTGTTATCATACCGTAAGTATTTGCATATCTAGCGGTTAAAAAAAAAAAAAATGAATGAATGAATGAAAAAAATCTCAACCGCACATATGCAATTTATTTCCGTTCGGCTGCTTCACACTGAATGAACTTGGCTGCTTACATGCACAGTGGAGAAAATGACCGAGAGATTATATCTAATCTCCATCCCCGCTGGAAAAGAAAAAAAAAAAAAAGTTAAAATCTGCAGTATGGGAATAATGTGGATATATATATATATATATATATATATATATATATATATATATAAACTAATGCGTGTCCTTGAGGACAGATCCAATTTGCAAAAAATGTGGACGCAAAGTGCACAAGCAGGCAATACATCTTCGCTCATATTCGCGGACACAATCCCTCCATGCAGATGAAGGTGTGTTCCGTATGATTTCCGTGATGCAGAGGGAATCCCGATGGAGTTGTGAACATGGAACATGGAACATGTTACAACAGCACGCCCCGCCCCCCTTGAAGGTCAAGTTAATTTTATTTTCTCTATAGCGCCAGACCGCAAAAGAAGTCATTCAATGTTACCCTATAGAACAGGTCTATACCTTGTTCTTTTATTAAACAAACTAAATAGCCTTATGTTATTTATCTATTTACACGACGGCATGTCATTTCTGTCTCTACGTTACATGGTCGCGCTCTCTGTATCGCGCGCACAGCAGAGTTCCGCCCCGGTTCGCACGCACACGCACACACACACACACACACACACACACACACACACAAGTAAGCGCACACACAAGTGAGCACACTCCCACTCCTATTTGTAAATATTAAGCCGCAAAACGACTACTAAACGACTTCTGCGGTTCTCTGAGTTAATGTATGGCGCAGACACGCGGGTTTGTTCACTACTCATACAGAAGCCCGCGTGACTCTTGCGGTGATATTAACGTCTGCCGCCTCACTAAATGAGGACATAAATACATGAACAACATCTCCAGAACTGCTCTGAGAGTCACTTAATGAGCATTCGATCGTTTCATTTGAGAAAAACTATCCTCATATATCATATACACAGAAATGTAAAGATGAAAAGGTATTCACGGCAACCCGTCAAAATAAAAGTTCGGTTTCAACCCCCCCCCCCGCAAAGCCGCCGCCCCCCCCCCAAAGCCATAAAGCTAGGGGAAACACTGGATATGTGTCTGTGCAGCGCGAAGAGACTGCTATATAAACAATTTGCTTGTTTCTGCATGTGTCTGAGTGGTGCCATTTTATCTACTACACACTGAAGTACGCATGACAATAATAGTGTTTTCAGCGTCTACATAAACATAAACATGAACATCACCAGAGCTGCTCTGAGAGAAAACTTTTCCTAGTTTTATTTGAGAAAAACCATTGTCAAATACACTCTGAAACTCAAAGGTCCACTACAATCCATCAAAATAAAAGCATAATAATAATATATTAGCATTGTACAATGTACTTTAAAGTTATAACAACAACAATAATAATATTATTTATAATAATTTATTTAAACATTATTTTTAAGGAATATCATGTTTGTCCATGTTTTAACTTAGTGTACCTCTGTTGTGCAGAACTTTACCAAAAATAAAAGTTGTTAAATTTTCATTTGAAAAATGAAACTGAAACTGAGCTGCAGCACGGTGGCCAAGACCATACAGAGGTTTAACAGAACAGGCCTCGCCATGGTCGACCAAAGAAGTTGAGTGCACGTGCTCAGCATCATATCCAGAGGTTGTGTTTGGGAAATAGACGTATGAGTGCTGCCAGCATTGCTGCAGAGGTTGAAGGGGTGGGTGGTCAGCCTGTCAGTGCTCAGACCATACGCCGCACACTGCCTCAAATTGGTCTGCATAGCTGTCGTCCCAGAAGGAAGCCTCTTCTAAAGATGATGCACAAGAAAGCCTGCAAACAGTTTGCTGAAGACAAGCAGACTAAGGACTTGGATTACTGGAACCATGTCCTGTGGTCTGATGAGACCAAGATAAACTTATTTGGTTGAGATTATGTCGAGCGTGTGTGGCAGCAACCAGGTGAGGAGTACAAAGACAAGTGTGGCTTGCTTACAGTCAAGCATGGTGGTGGGAGTGTCATGGTCTGGGGCTGCATGAGTGTTGCCGGCACTGGGGAGCTACAGTTCATTGAGGGAACCATGAATGCCAACATGTACTGTGACATACTGAAGCAGAGCATGATCCCCTCCCTTCGGAGACTGGGCCGCAGGGCAGTATTCCAACATGATAATGACCCCAAACACACCTCCAAGACGACCACTGCCTTGCTAAAGAAGCTAAGGGTAAAGGTGATGGACTGGTCTCCAGACCTAAACCCTACTGAGCATCTGTGGGGCATCCTCAAACGGAAGGTGGAGGAGCGCAAGGTCTCTAACATCCACCAGCTCCGTGATGTCCTCATGGAGGAGTGGAAGAGGACTCCATTGGCAACCTGTGAAGCTCTGGTGAACTCCATGCCCAGGAGGGTTAAGGCAGTGCTATAAAATAATGGTGTCCACACAAAATATTGACACTTTGGGCCCAATTTGGACATTTTCACTTAGGGGTGTACTCACTTTTGTGGCCAGCGGTTTAGACATTAATGGCTGTGTGTTGTTATATTTTGAGGGGACAGCAAATTTACACTGTTATACAAGCTGTACACTCACTACTGTATATTGTAGCAAAGTGTCATTTCTTCAGTGTTGTCACATGAAAAGATATAATAAAATATTTACAAAAATGTGAGGGGTGTACTCACTTCTGTGAGATATTGTACATTTTTATGATTGATTGTCGCTGGAATTTTTAAGAACATGGTAAGAATAATCAAATAGAAAGTTCAAAATTAGCAGTTTAAGCAATAGAAAATATTCACATAGTTTAAATGTACTGTATGCAATGTAAATGTCCTGTAATGTCACTGTAAACTTACATAATTTACAGGCGGTATATACTTTAAAACAACAATTTGTCTATTACATGATACATACATCTTCAAATAATATATCCATCACATTGAATGTTTTACTTTTTTGTATTGTGGCCCAGTTCACTCTCATGAAGCTGTAAAAATACAGTAGTTGCCTGCTGAAATTGAAATACATATACACATCTTCATAACTATATAGACACAGGTGAGTTTGTCATGTTATGTTTCTCTAATATAGATGTGAGTTTCTCTTTACTATACAAGTTAAGTTTCTCTATAGATGTGAGCCACTCAACCGGAGTTAATCCATGCTTTGAGTGAGCATGTACTGGTCGGCCAATCTGGTTTCATCCATTAAAGTTAACCTTTTCAAATAACAATTGCGGTCCCAGACAGTGAGTGACCTTACATGTGCAGGTAAAATCGGATTTTCTCCAGTCATTGTTAAAAAAAAACTAGCTAACAAACTTCAAAGCTAGCGTTAGTGAAGCGGTCAGGGGATTCTTTCTGCCTCCACCTAAGCTCCGCCCACAGAAAAACGTCACAATGTTTACTAACAGAAAAAGGGTCTATTAGGTCAGGTTTATGGATAGGTATAAATGCCCTAGGGTTAGTACAATAAAGGGCTTTTCACACTTGAAATTGTTAACCCTGGGTCATCCTAAACCCCAGATAAGCGGAATCCTGGGTTATCTGTAATCACGTTTCACACTGCTCATACTATGCCTGGGGTTAACTGTTCACCCTGGGTATTCATTAACA
The DNA here is from genome assembly GCF_012432095.1 of Onychostoma macrolepis. Taxonomy (NCBI): domain Eukaryota; kingdom Metazoa; phylum Chordata; class Actinopteri; order Cypriniformes; family Cyprinidae; genus Onychostoma; species Onychostoma macrolepis. The sequence goes on along the minus strand of NC_081170.1, from coordinate 30,923,024 downwards.
GACGTTTCACACTGTACATACCTAAACCCCGGTTAACGTTCTTATTTGCATATTTGCAGTGTCACTGTCTCTGATTGGACGACCTGTTTACACGGCTTTTCCCGCGTCTTGCCAGTTATTAAAGGGGTCATATAATGTTATATCCACTTTTACAAGTTGATTGTACTGAAATGTGTGTTGGCAGTGCCTGTACACAACCATCCTATAATGATAAAAATCCATCCAGTGTTTTTTTTTTTAATCTCCTAATATGTTTTCCCCTGTCTCAAATCGAGCTGTTCGTCTTGTGACGTCACAAGATCGGAGGCCCCTCCCACAATTGTTGATTGACAGGAGCATTTCAACACAGACTGCACTGGTGTCTTCAGTGTTGCCAATCAGGGCTGGACTGGTAATCAGGCATACCGGGCATTTTCCCAGTGGGCCAACGCACTGAAGGGGCCGACAGAATTTTTATTATTTTTTTGCCAAGGACCATCACGCAGGGACTAAGAGCAGCCAGTGGCCCATTGGTTTGTCTCCTGTATTGATAGCGTAAACCACCCAATCACAATGTGCTATAGACGGAGCCATGAAGTGTTTTGATCCGCCTATATAAAGAACGCTTCACCCCAACTTCTTCCCCGTCGGCTTTTCCCACGTTTTCACAGAAGCTTTATGAAGAACAGGCTTGCTCTGCGGTGAGTGATGCAGCATAAAGAGCCAGGCAGCAGGAGGAGAGGAGAGCAGTTGAATCGGTAAAGTGCTTGATAGGGACTCGCAACGGAGGCAGGCATCTATCCTGTGTGCGCGCGCCATTAGTGCAGAATACGCAAACACTTTTTAATAAAACGTAAATTCGTCCACCGCGAAGTCATTTCAAGTGTGTTCATAGAGGTTTCCATGGGCCAATGCGAATAAATCTAGATTTAAATTCGAAAAGACACGATATTGTCAGACCTGACATTTTTTTATTATCCAAAACAGATGCAATGATACCCATCTACACAGCAAATCAGAATATTTGAATGATTTCTGAACGATCGTGTGACACTGAAGTAATGATGCTGAAAATTCAGCTTTGATCACAGCAATAAATTACATTTCAAAATATATTCAAATAGAAAACAGTTATTTTAAATAGTAAAAATATTTCACAATATGACTGTTTTTGCTGTATTTTGTATCAAATAAATGCAGACTTGGTTAGCGGAAGAGACTTCTTTCAAAAAAAATAATGAAAATTCTTACTGTTCAAAAACTTTTGAATGGTAGTGTATATCAAATATACTATATATATATATACACATATATATATATATATATATATATATGGTGGTGGGCCACCAGGACCAAAAAATACCAGGGCCGATTTTTTTGTCCCAGTCCAGCCCTGTTGCCAACTTAGCAATTTTGTTGCTAAATTTAGCAATTTTTCAGACTACCCTAGCAACTTTTTCTTCCAAAAGCACCTAGCAACATATTTAGCAATTTTTAAAATTTATTTGGCAACTTTTAGCAACTTAAGTGACTCGGACAATGAAAAGGCACACATTTCCCATCCAAATTACACAAAAAGAGGACACCAAAGATGCCTAGCAGTACACACATCACGTGAATTAAGTTAGCTGCTATTTGCAGTTCTTCAATTTAATAATAATAATAATAATAATAATAATAATAATAATTTAATAATTGTTCATTTATGATACACTTTGTTAGTAGCTTGTCCCTACGATTGTTGATCAGTTAGTACAATGTAAGAAAAATGGAAAAGATATTAGCAATTTTCCAGGACATTATCCATTATCCATTGTAACCTTGTAACCCAGAAAACACAATGCGTAATTTAAAATGCTGGTAAAAAAAAAAAAAACAATATGGAAAATTCTTTCATATTAACATAGTAGATAGTGACCTATTTTTACAGACTTTTCTTAGAGTGTAGCATACTAACTAACTACTAATACACTGCAAATAATACATAATTGTTGAGAATGTGTAGTATTACCAGTTTATTAGCTATTAAAATAAAAAACTTAAATTGTAATCATTCAAAAATGTGTACATGTTCAATAATTCAATTTAAAAACACAGTTCTTTATATTTTAATATTATATTATGCATATTATTTTACAAACTGCTCTAAATTAACATATATAAAATATATTTTTGTTGCTGAGATTTGATGTTGTTACGCAATGACATCATGTCATTTAGCAACTTTTAGCAACAAATCGACCTTCCTTTAGCAACTTTCTCTGAAAATTAGTTGGCAACACTGGAGTCTTACCTTAGACCCGCCCTGAGTGAGCTGTCATCAGTTGTTTCACCGCTGGAGCAGATGTAGACAAGAATGACTCCTAAGCGATTGAGGTGTTTTGTTGCTGGATGTAATAATGAACATAGCAGTATGAGCCGCTGAAGAGGATTAGGTTTGGTTCTGAAGGGAATGCGCCCTCCATCTACCTAAATGCGTTTTTCGTGCCAATCATTCAAGGTTTTTTAAATGAATCTTTGCAAATCGCCTTTCCTAATAATGTACTATTTAGCAAGTTTCACCATGAATGGGATAAAGTAAACAGTCCCTCAGAGAGCGGCTCGGAAGAGAGGGGCGGAGTCAGCAAAGCTCATTAACATTTAAAGGAGAATGACACAATACCGCTTGCTCTGACAAGAGCTGTTTTTGACAGGGCGAATAAGGTGTTTTTTACACTACCAATGAGAAATTTTAACCAAACTATGTTACAGAGTTTTCATTTAGACCCTAAAGAATAATATCAACTTGTGGAAAATGAGCATTATAAGACCCCTTTAAAAACGTCGCCGCTTATGTCTTTAGAGCAGCTAAGATTGAGGAACAGCTGATCAGCTGTACAGGCAGGGATAGTCATTTTTAAATAAATTTAGTAGCAGAGCTACTGCAAGCGATTTAGTGCTGGAAATCCATTTATCCTTTGCTGAAACTTCTGCGTCTTCATGAAGAGCGCAGGTCATGGTTGCTTAGCGACGGCAGACGCCATGGGAGCGCGAGCTACAGCGCTTTGGAAAGAAGGAGAAAGCGGCGCGCTTAGCGTTTTAAACGCGTTTTAGGCGCGACATGTGAACGGCCTCATGACGCACAAAGGCAAGAAAATAAAGACAAAAGTACAAAAGAAAGAAAACAAGGAGCAAAGTATGTGAATATTTCTTTTAATTTATTTTAAGTGAGGAGAGACTAATGTTATTGTTTACTTGTACAGTAGCGTAAGAATAATACCGTCTCCTATTCACTCCAGTTCACAAGCTTTCCGTCTTTTGATATTGCTTCTCACTGGCCTCAGTTTACACGACGCGCGTTTCCTGTTACTGAGGTGACTTGAGCCTCGCTGCTCAATTTCTGATTGGCTGTCTGTTGCCAAGCGTCCAGCAGCAAGAAGAAAACACCACTCCGTTTCACACTGAACAAACTTAGCACCGTAATGCGGGGTTTACACCACAAATGCGGTGCTAACCCTGCTCCGGAGCAGGGTTTCATAACCCCGGTGCTAACACCGCTTTCAAATTACAGGTGTGAAATGTGTCTTTACCCGGGGTTAAAAGCGGTGTTTAGAACGACGATAACCCGGGGTTAAGCGCAGTGTGAAAAGCCCTATTGTCAGTATGTATGTTGGGGTACCATCAAAATATAGTGTTAGCAGATATTAAGCAGACAGCCTACTAATACTCTAATAACTGTAGTGTAGGTGAAATATTACTTAAAGTTAGGAGAAAGTCTTAAGTAGACTATCAAAATAAAGTATTAATTTTGAAACAGTGGTTGCCACATGATGGCATGTAAAATCTGCGTCCTAAACCAAAGCCAGCTGAAAATCATTTTAAAAGAGAACATGCTGTAAAAGTGTCTTACTGTCATGAAACCATCCAGCAGGCCAGAGTCTGGTTTAGGAGGCGCCTGCAGACGCTCCATGGACCACTTTTCAATGATGGAGGACACCTGGCTGTTCTCTGTGTTTAGGATCCGGAATCCTGTCATGTTGACCCCGCTGTAGCGATAGGGCTCCACATCCAATGCGAAGAGATCCTAAAAAAATTTGAAAAGTTTATAAATCTACTGAAATGTGATAAAATAAAACAAACCGCGAAAGTAATGAGTCTTACAGTGGGGCAAAAAAGTATTTAGTCAGCCACCAATTGCGCAAGTTCTCCCACTTAAAAAGATGAGAGAGGCCTGTAATTTTCATCATAGGTATACCTCAACTATGAGAGACAAAGCAGGTAGAAAAAAAAAATCCAGAAAATCACAATGTAGGATTTTTAAAGAATTAATTGGTAAATTCCTCGGTAAAATAAGTATTTGGTCAGTATTTGGGGGGACCTAATGAATGACCTGCAGAGAGCTGGGACCAAAGTAACAAAGGCTACCATCAGTAACACACTGCGCCGCCAGGGACTCAAATCCTGCAGTGCCAGACGTGTCCCCCTGCTTAAGCCAGTATATGTCCGGGCCCGTCTGAAGTTTGCTAGAGAGCATTTGGATGATCCAGAAGAGGATTGGGAGAATGTCATATGGTCAGATGAAACCAAAGTAGAACTTTTTGGTAAAAACTCAACTTGTCGTGTTTGGAGGAGAAAGAATGCTGAGTTGCATCCAAAGAACACCATACCTACTGTGAAGCATGGGGGTGGAAACATCATGCTTTGGGGCTGTTTTTCTGCAAAGGGACCAGGACGACTGATCCATGTAAACGAAAGAATGAATGGGGCCATGTATCGTGAGATTTTGAGTGAAAACCTCCTTCCATCAGCAAGGGCATTGAAGATGAAACGTGGCTGGGTGTTTCAGCATGACAATGATCCCAAACACACCGCCCGGGCAACGAAGGAGTGGCTTCGTAAGAAGCATTTCAAGGTCCTGGAGTGGCCTAGCCAGTCTCCAGATCTAAACCCCATCGAAAATCTTTGGAGGGAGTTGAAAGTATTTTGGCCCTAACCTTATGGGCCAAAATACCAGCAACAGTGTGTGAAAACCTTGTGAAGACTTACAGAAAACGTTTGACCTCTGTCATTGCCAACAAAGTGTATATAACAAAGTATTGAGATGAAATTTTGTTATTGACCAAATACTTATTTTCCACCATAATTTGCAAATAAATTCTTTAAAAATCCTACAATGTGATTTTCTGGATTTTTTTTTTTTCTAATTTTGTCTCTCATAGTTGAGGTATACCTATGATGAAAATGACAGGCCTCTCTCATCTTTTTAAGTGGGAGAACTTGCACAATTGGTGGCTGACTAATAACTTTTTTGCCCCACCGTATATACAAGCTTTAGTCTAAAATCTAGTGAGCTTCTCTGATGTCATGAACAAAAACAGAACATTTACCAGCCATGAAACAAATAAATAAATACAATATATATTCTTTCCTTTATTTGACAGTTTTGACTATTGACACAAAAATACAGGGGAATTTATTTATTTCTTTTTAGATTTAACTGCTGTATAAATTATTTCTGTATCAAATTAAATATAAATACATCACAATAACTTGCTAAACATTTTTATATAACTTAGGCCTGCAAATGGGATAGGGAAAAAAGTCATTTTAAAATAACAATAGAATTTTTTCTTGGCGTCACTCAGAGTAAAACACATCAGTGGTGAAAATAGGAAACAGCACTGGAAAAAAAGCTTCTATGTTCCTATTTAGGGAATATAATAGCCTGAAATCCAAATCATTTTATGAATATCACTGTGGTTTTGAATGTGATTTATAATATAAAGATTCATACATAACTTACCAGGGTAGTAAAAATGTAGTGGTAATACTCTGTCATCATTCCCATGGCAAGAGCCTGAAAAAAACATTGAGAACCATGAACGAAACCATTTTGGGACAAGGGAGCAGTAACGCCATTCTCTAAAAATGTGCAATTTATCACTGAATCGAAGGATAGGCAGGCGAAAATAATGGCATTTCTTGTTTATATGATGTTCTGCGGCTTGTAATAATTCAATATGCTTAAGGACTGAGAGCTGAAATCATTTGAAGCTCTCAGTCTATCTTTCCCTTAAACCTCTGAAACACCCTTAGCTCTCTTCAGTGTCCATAAATACAATATAGAGTGACATCCATGCAAGGTCTGCGCTCTACCTCAAAATAAACCAATCTGGTTTTCAAAAGTGTATTTGTATTTTATATGAGAAACATTTGTGTAAATGCTTCTAAATGCCACTTCAGATGCAGATTCCAGAAATGTTTTCTTCTGGTTAAAACTGAACACAATCTTGCTGCTCAAACTGCGTATAAACTTTTTTTTTTTTTTTCTTTATTTGCTCCTTTTCTATTTTGCATTTTTACTTCACCTTTACTTAAGTATGGCTTTCAGGTATTCACCACTGGTAATGTGCTCGCTAGTAGGTATCTAGTTAATAAATAGTGTTCCTTAATCTAAAGTGTCACCAATATGAAAAAAAAGGAAATGTCATTTATTTAGTGCATTGTGAGTGAGTGAATGAAATTAAATTAAATGAATGAATGAACAATAAATACTGTAAATAAAACCCTTATATATATATATATATATATATATATATATATACACACACACACACTGCATATATACACACACATACAGGTGCATCTCAAAAATTTGAATATCGTGAAAAAGTTATTTTTTTGTAACTTATTTCAAAAAGTAAAACTTTCATATTTTCTAAAATTATTACATGTAAAGTAAAACATATCAAATGTTTTTTTTGTTGTTGTTTTTTTGTGATGATTAGAGCTTACAGCTCATGAAAGTCAAAAATCCAGTATCTCAAAATATTAGAATATATATTCAGATTAATATCACAAAACAATTTAACATTTGGACCAAAAAAAGAAAAAAAAAAGAACTTGGATATAATAAAGTAGAATACTTTTAAAATCGGTCCAAAATATAATTTTCAGTGCAGCAGTAATTTAATAAAATAATTATTATAATGCTAATAAGTTCATTAAAAAGCAGATATGCATCAAGAGTGTTTTAAAGCACTAAGCTCGGCTTCTATTTCTTGGAGAAGACAAAGTATTTAAAAGAAGAGCAGATGGGATTTTATTTTGCTCATTGCTTGTTTGTCTCCATAGCTGTAATGAGCTCTCGGGTTCCCACGCCAACCCAACCACGCATTCACGCGGCATCTCTCGCAGACTGACAGACAACTCAATCCATAACAATAATTAATTTATGGGCCAAGCTGTTGTGTTGCTAAACGTTGAACAACAATCGTCTAAACCCAAGTGTCAGCCTGTTGCATTCGCTCTATTTAGTGCGTACTTCAGGGCGATGTGAAACATACATGAGGCGGCTCCGTGCAAGTGCGCCTGGTAACAGCTGCTACATCACAGATGAGATCCTGTATTAGCACGTGAGCTAATTGTGCCCTGCGCTGTGCGCCGGATGGAAATAGACGTCTTTAACATTGCTCACCCTGTGATGTCTTCAGCTGTATTACCAGGAGCTGCTGTGTGACACAGGTGTGTGTTTGTGTGATACACACTCAGACTGCTAGAACGATTATAAATCACACATTATTACCGCTGTCAGCCTGGCGAGGGTGATTAGAATGGGTAGAGGTCAGGTCAGTAATTACATTTGTTGTTGTGTGGTCTAGCGCTGTTAATAACAGGTGGTATATTGTGTCCAGGTGGACTGGAAAAGCTCCAGGAGAAATCTACAGACTGCCGGTGGAAACTCATATACTTCGATGAGCCAGCAGCACTGGCACCATTAGTGAGTAAAACTGTCGGTAGGATAGCCAGCGGGAGAGCATGAATTAAAATGGACACATTTAGATCATTATAGCGCTGAACTTTCTTAAAGTGGTCATATCATGAAAATTGTAGTCATAGAGAAGTAATATGGAGGTATTATGATGGATAATACTATTCCTAAACACCAGAAGATAAATGCACTGTTATTCCAGTTAGCACATAACTGACTCAATAAGGGTGAAAAATGGAGGAAGTCCTGTCTCTGATGTTTCTGGCTATGTCAACCCGACACAGCTCTAAAAATGCTTATCATACAAGTACATAAAAATGTAATGAAAGTCAAGCTTCCTCTTGTGGAAAAGAAATACACTGTAGCATACTTTTTTAAGTTCTTGGACTTGTGGTACTTGAGGAAATAATATAGGCTAAGGCTACCTACAGTTGAAGTCAGCACTTTTTGAATTTGAAGATCAGGGTAAATGTAACATATGTTGTCTTCTGGGAAACATGTAAGTATCTTCTGTAGCTTCTGAAGGGCAGTACTAAATGAAAAAAATCTTCATTCTGTTCAAAAGTTTTCACCCCCCAACTCTCAATTCACGGTTTTCCCTTCTGGAGCATCAGTGAGCATTTGAACCTTCTGTAATAGTTGCATGTGAGTCCCTCAGTTGTCCTCAGTGTGAAAAGATGGATTTCAAAATCATACAGACATTGTTGTAAAGGGTTAAAATACACACAAAAAATGCTGGAAAACCAAAGAATTTGTGGGATCTGAAGGATTTTTCCAGTTTAGTTTAACTGTTCAGGACAAACAAGGGACTCATGAACAACTATCACTAAACAAAAAACCACAGCTGTGTATCATTCAGGTACCAACACAGTATTAAGAATCAAGTGTGTGTAAACTTTTGAATGAGATCATTTTTCATGAATTCAACTATTATTTTCTCTTGTGGGCTATATGTAAACATCTTTTATGTGAAATATCTTATTCAGGTCAGTACTAAATAAACAATAACATGAACTTTGTATGATCCCTCTTCATAAAATAATTAACATTTTGCAGATTCTGCAAGGTGTGTGTAAACTTTTGATATGGATGGATGGATCCTTCCTCCTTTTTAACGTAAAAAATGTCATAAATGCTACATGGCTAATGTTAGAATTAGCCATATTACTCATTTGACACCAGTAACAAAAGATATGAAAAGTGTTTTCTCCTATTTTAAAACTTGATAAGCCTATTTGTTTTGCTATCCCAGCTATGCAATATAAAATGTTGCTTGCCTTTTATTAGTAGTGTTTACTGTATTTTACTGTAATATTGTTTTTACCGTGCTGTTTGTAACCTTTTTTAGGACAGACACAAACAAGCATCCTAAAGTTTGAAAAAAGAGTGGCTGTATTATATTTTATAATGGTAACAGAACAAGTCCCTGGTCATTTCAGTCTGATCTTAAAAGTTTGAGTGGTACATTTCATCACAGTGTGTTTTGTAAAAGTGTAAAGGTCATTGCACACTGAGTCAGAAATTTTGCGTGTGTTTTTCCGTTTTTTCGTATTCCTCATCCTTTCCTATCAAATGCATGCTACAGATGTGAAATCGCAGATAATCGAACCTGCTCTGAATTATTTTTATGACGGATGAAAGTTGCGGAGGCAGTGTGTAAACGTGATTGACACAACGTGAGGTCGTATTTCTTTTTTAACGTGCGGAAATTTCATACTCAGTGTGCAATGACCGTAATGCTGACAGTACAAAGAGGCTGTTATTTTAAGGAGCAGTTCAAATTATATTAGACGCAACAGCAAACCCACAGTTCATGAAATAATGTGATTTTTTTATTTATTGTGAAACGATATTCTGTCTACAAATTGTCATAAATGTAGTATAATTGTTTTCGGTATACAAAAAGCGTTATTTATATATAAATATATAAAACAAATAAAATGACACAAAAATATGATTATAGAACACATTATTTTATTCCACTAAATTCAAAATAATAAAATTGTTATTAATAAAAATAATAATAAAAATAATAGTAACTAATCTGATAGATCCAAATATCTGAAATATTACATCCTTGCTAGACCCACTTATCATTGCCATCATCAGCCCCAAAGTGAAATTAATTATTAAATTCAGTCTTGTGTGAAACATATGGTTGGGAAATAATGTCTCTGTAGCCTGAGCAGATTTTGCAAAGTTCAAAAGTGTGGACGACTTCACAAAGCCAAAAGTTTCAAATGTGGATATCACACAAACCCTCTGAGAGCTGCCCATTATAGAAGCATATATCCACTGCCACTAATAATGAGTATCTTCATTATCACTTCAGTGGTCTGAAACTGATTAAGGAGGTCTGTGAGTCAATCTCTAGCTGAATAATACCCACTTTAATATTTGATTATTCCTGTAATTGGGCGAAAATTCTTCCAGTTAAGTCACACATTGAAATATCAGTTTTCTCTTTGGGTCTCTCTAATGCGAGACTATTCACAGAACTCTAGCAGTGCATACCCTTATCCATTGTTTGTCAAATTTTATTTAATCAGTCTTTCCCAATAATATTAGATTGCATTATATGCTACACTGATAAAAAAAAAAAAAAAAATGAAGGATTTATTTTTAAACATTTTTCACTGAGAAACGGCTAGCACATTTCACAAATAATTAAAGAAATGGCAAGTAACACTGACTTAAATGTGAATTTAAGCAGGAAGACTGAAATAGTACTTTCTTGTAAAGCATTCTAATCATCTTTGTTTTACTTCCAGCTTCAAAAATAATTTTCAAAGTAAAATATAGCATACAATATACTGTAGATATAAGGAACAACAGTGGTTAAGAGCAGTGTTCTTGTAGGGCACTTCACATCATGAACATTACCCTATTGACTAATTACATGCAAACATACTGATTAACGGAGCATGTAAGCTTGACTGGCTGATAGGTAATCAATGAAACCTGTACACTTCACTGATTGTGTACAAATCAATCTCACACACAAGATCAAAAGAGACAATAAATTAACAGGTCAACAACAATGCATGCACTTTTCTCCTTCTTGACATAAAAATCTGAGCTTGTAATCACATAGACAAGCCACATTTTGGGATCAGAAAGACCAGGGCTTCATTCTTCACATTTTGTGTAAATGTAAAAAAAATTAAAAATAAAAAAAAATTCAGAGCTTCTCATTTTTATAATTCGTATCTGGCTAATTCGGTTCTTCACATACTTCACATTCTGGATTGAGTTGAGATAACTTGAGTAGCAATTGGTTGGTGACAATGTTTAAAATGATATACTCCAATATCATCTAAATCATATATATATATATATATATATATATATATATATATATATATATATATATATATATATATATATATATATATATAAGTCATTAAGTCATTCACTCTGTTTCCATCCAAAGTTGCGAATTTAACTTAGGCACAAAATTGGAATATTGCATAAAACATTTGCGAATGAAGCGTTTCCATGCTGTTTGGGAACGCAGTCATGTAACAGTTATGGGAGGCAATTATACAGAATTTTTTTGATGACAGACTTTACTCAGGGATTTCAGAATGACTATAACAACATGCTGTGCAATGAGATCAGTCCGATCCTGTCCCATCGTGCAAAGCCACATGAGTTTTTGATGCATATGGAGGAATTTATTCTGTAAATGTGTTTCCATCTCCCATTATTTGAATTAACTCTTTTTCGCACAAGTCAAAAACCACCTCAAGCGAGAATTTGCAAAATAAGGATTTTTTTTTTTTATTATTATTATTATTTGGTGTTTCCATTACTTGTTTCTGCTGAGATACTTCAAAATGTGCATAAAAACGGATGATGGATACATAGCTAATGTCAGTCATTTTTAAAGACCATGAAGAGGGAGTTTTCATGGTCAAACCTTCAAACATTTGGTATGTCTCAAAAGCCCTGAATGTGCTCTTTACAGTACTTTGTGACATGTACTGTATGTTCTCAGAGAAATTTGATGAAAATGTATTTTCTTTAACAGAAAAAAAAAAAAAAAAAAGTTTATAGCTGGGTCTCAGGATAAACTGCACTTGTAAATGTCTTGAGATAAACAAGTTGTGTTGATCTGCTTAACACTAGTTGGAACCCTGAATATTGTTGAAAAAGTGTTTCTAGTTTTTGATGTGAACTCTCAATAAGCTTTTAGGTTATTGTGCCTGCAGCTCTGCTTGAAAAGGCTTAATTTAGGGAGTTCTTCAGTCCCCACTCAGAATAAACACATAAAGTTTCACCAAACCACTGCCCTGCTTGAGACTGAGGATCAGTTGTTCTCTTGCTATGTTTTCTAAAATCTATGATCACTCAGTACTTAAAATGAATAATTATACATAACATTAGAACTTCAGTTCCACACTAAAGTAGTGACCAACCTTTGTATTCTTTTACGTTTGTTTGTTTGTTTGTCTGCCTGCCTGCTACCCTTCAAACTGTGTAGATACCGTACAATTTCAGACACTGTTTTGTCAAACCAATATTTAAAGTTTGTCTCAATGAACTTTCCTCTCGCAGTTAAAAATTACCATTGCTACTACTCACAATTATATCAGCATCTCAAATTATGTTTAGTAGCATCATGTGGTGGAAATGGCTATGTTGGATTTTTTCTTTGTTTACTTCACACATCACGTTCATCATATTTCATATCAAGCATGCTCTTCACTGACAATCTCATATTCTTGGTAAGCAAATACACTAACCTTTTGATAACTTTTTTTCTAACTTTAATAATGTATGATGGATTTTCATACTTTCAAAGTTAATAATAAGACTGAAAGTCTGGGTCTAGGATAATGGTAAAACAATAAAATATATACATAAAAGGTTTGGGAATCAGCAAAAATAAATAATGAAGACATGGTAAAACTGTTTCGAGACAGCTGCAACCGAATGCAATCTTCATATAACAGAAAGGGGGAAGGATGATTGGGGGGGGGGGGTGAAAACTAAATTGTGCATGTGGTGAACTATGTTTTTATATGTACAGTATGCATGTATGCATAGCTATTTCCTCAGCAGAATGGCATAACATTTGATGGTACTTATTACAATAAAATAATAACAATAAACTCAAAAAATCCCATGTCTATGTCTTTCTTAAATGCATATCCATAATTCTTTATGTGCAATAATTGTCTGTACACCTGTGACTCGCTGCTATATTATTTAGAAAACCCTATCCTTCACTTTTGTTCAAGTTACATAATGTAATGAAAAGGATTCTTTACTCTTATCATTTAAATATAATATAAATAAATTTAAATTGAATTGTATCAGTTCATTTTAAATACATTTTCCACATCAGTCTTTGTAACCTTCCGTGTGAAATCAGATAATAAAAGTGACTCACCTGTTTAAGGATGCCAGCTGCCATTTCATGACCACAGTCAAAGATCACATGAAACTCTTTCCCTCGTTTCATTTCTTTAAGAAGGGGCTTGGCATCTTTTGTTTCTGATGGTAGCTGCCGGATTTTTAATCGGATGTTGTAACGAGATGGAGCCTTGATGAGCTCCTGTAATCGAATCAGACCTAAGTGGGAGAGAGAGAGAGGCAGAGAGAAAGAGAATATGAATAAGGCTATTACAGAATTACAGGAATAGTTCACCCCAAAATGGAAATTCTGTCATCATTTACTCACCCTGATGTTGAAAGACATTTTATCTTTCATGGAACACAAATAGACAAGTATCGTTTATATTGTCGCCAAATATTGCTGCAAAATAACCTGCTCTGACGAGTCTGAATGTGACAAATGATATTTGTTTATTACCTTTATTTCATGGAGGAGTGCAGCTTGAACAATCAGTTTGTGTTCAATGAAGAAAAAAAGTCAGATGACAGTAAGCTACTAAATGATGACAGAATTGTGATTTTTGTGTGAAGTATTCCTTTAAATGTACAACAGAGCATCAGAAATATCATTCGGAGCCATCTATATAAAAGCTCCATTTCATTTAATCCTTATCTTTCTAATTAGAAGAACATAAGAAAGCCATACGGATGGATGTTTAAAGTCATAATATTTTTGGGGAAGAGAAATTGTTAAGCTGCATGGCCCCTTGCTATCTATCTCTCTTCTAACTCTCTTGCTCTCTTCTCTATTAACTACTTCCCAGTGAAATGTTGGACACTCCTGTCAATGAAATGCCACATCCTAATGTAATGAAACATCACATTCCCACTTCAAAAGGTCATCAGCTGAAAAAAATGATATCTAGGTTGCCCCCAAAATCCCATCGCCCTAATTTACTTCACACAATGGAGGACTTATATCTTCCTAGCTACTCAACTATTCAAGACCAAACAAGAAATCATAGAGTTAGCGTCTTCCTGAATCTATCTCCACGTTGTTCTTGTCCCAAATGCCACAAGACTGTAAGGTGTGGCATTTGTAATTTAACCTGCGTTTGCCAAGCCGCACTGCTGCGGACTCTACAGCATTATGTCACCAAAGCGGGGACACAGAAGAGGGCCGCTAGGACTGAGGGTGCCATTTGGAACAAGATCGTTATTTTCATTCTAAAAAACAAAATAAAAATTTTTGCCTTTGATAAAATTTTATAAAATGATGTTACGTATTTTTATTTTTTTCACATTTTACGACATTTTCAGTGTAATGAAGTGTGTTCAGATTAATGTAAATCTGGCAATGTTTAAATACGCTGGTTGTTGTACATATCGCAACAGTTTGGAAACAAAATGTCTAGTCTACAATTGTAAATTGAGACTTTTTTTTATTTTATTTTTTTCAGTGAGCCTATGTTGGTATTTTCTTTGTTCTGTCTTGTAACCAACTTCAAGGATTAATGGAAAAGCATGTCTTTACCTACATTTTTGCTTCTATATACAAATCCACTGCCGTTTCCAGCTGAAATGAACACTAGTGGTAGTTAAAAACCAACATATTATTGCTTTTCACACAAATTATGATTACAGGGTTGATTATTGATCAATAAAAGCTTATTTTTGAACAATACTATGTTATGACCTCAAAAAAGTAGTGCATCATTTGTAAACTAATGGATTTTGGTGTTTGCTTCAGATAACCCCTAGAGAAAAAAAAAAATGACACTTTATTGTATTTGTAATATATTCCCTGTTTTAATAGTACATTGCAAATATACTAACAAAAAATTACTATCTTTAAATACAGTGGGGCAAAAAAGTATTTAGTCAGCCACCAATTGTGCAAGTTCTCCCACTTAAAAAGATGAGAGAGGCCTGTAATTTTCATCATAGGTATACCTCAACTATGAGAGACAAAATGAGAAAAAAAAATCCAGAAAATCACATTGTTGGATTTTTAAAGAATTAATTGGTAAATTCCTCGGTAAAATAAGTATTTGGTCACCTACAAACAAGCAAGATTTCTGGCTCTCACAGACCTGTAACTTCTTCTTTAAGAGGCTCATCTGTCCTCCACTCGTTACCTGTATTAATGGCATCTGTTTGAACTCGTTATCAGTATAAAAGACACCTGTCCACAACCTCAAACAGTCCAACTCCAAACTCCACCATGGCCAAGACCAAAGAGCTGTCAAAGGACACCAGAAACAAAATTGTAGACCTGCACCAGGCTGGGAAGACTGAATCTGCAATAGGTAAGCAGCTTGGTGTGAAGAAATCAACTGTGGGAGCAATTATTAGAAAATGGAAGACATACAAGACCACTGATAATCTCCCTCGATCTGGGGCTCAATGGGCCAAAATACCAGCAACAGTGTGTGAAAACCTTGTGAAGACTTACAGAAAATGTTTGACCTCTGTCATTGCCAACAAAGTGTATATAACAAAGTATTGAGATGAAATTTTGTTATTGACTAAATACTTATTTTCCACCATAATTTGCAAATAAATTCTTTAAAAATCCTACAATGTGATTTTTCTGGATTTTTTTTTTTTCTCATTTTGTCTCTCATAGTTGAGGTATACCTATGATGACAATTACAAGCCTCTCTCATCTTTTTAAGTGGGAGAACTTGCACAATTGGTGGCTGACTAAATACTTTTTTTGCCCCACTGTATATAAAAAGTATATTAGCATCTTGCTTTTGCCTATTTTCACAATACAACTTTTAACACACTTTAAAATAATTATAATTTAGTATATTTTCTAAAAATATATATTACAAAAATATACTTGAATTGAAAGTTCTGTTTATTTTTTATAAGTATATTTATTTGCACTTTACTTAAATATATATTTTAACTGTGTGCTGAAAATGATCATTGTAACAATGCATTGAAAGTATACTTTCAAAGTACATTATTAAATAACCTGAAGTTGTAGTATGTTTTAAGTTACATTTTTGAGTGATTAAGTTTACTACTTCATGCTTGGAATTCACTTCATTACTTGGACATACATTGCTTTCAGAAAGTAATAAAACAATAACTAAAGCAAATAAATTATATTATTATGCATCAAAGTGTACAGTCAAATAAACACTGTCTATATTGCAAGGCCAAAAACTGAAGTTCACTCACTCTGCATTAATATTATATCACTGCATTATTATAACATATCAATATAAATTTTATGGAGAAATAAAGCTGAAAAACAACAGTTGGCATTGATATCTGTATAAAGCTGCAGAAATAGTTCCCCAGGAATTAGTTTTTAGTCTTTTTCAATATTGTTTGGAAGTGGAATGACTGACATATGGTGGCCGAGAAGTGCAAAACAAATCACAATTCTGAAAACAAAATAACAAATTACGAACGCAAATGCAAATCTAAAAAACTAAATTCAGAAAACACAATTCAGACAAACCGGAAGAGGTAGATATAGTTTGAGACAGCGCCATTGGTGTGAGAATAGATTACTCACCGCTGACTGGACGAGACATCTGTCAATCAAGGTATACAGGAAGAACAGCAGAGTAGTGGTAGAAAGTTCGGAGATGGTTTTAAAGTAGCTCAGTTTAAATGTATTGTATGAATTGCCCTTACTACGGAACAAAAAATATTGAATAGTGTGAATAGTGTCTATTCACACTCAGTGCAACTAGCCCGCCTTGTTGACAGTAATTCCGCTCTCCAACGTGTGATTGTGCTGGTTAACACTTTAAAAACGGACAAAATTCATCAGTTCTAGTGGCGCAGATGGTTGAGCGTGTGTTGTCAGACAGTCTATGGTTCGAGCCCGCCTTTTGCCGAACTTTTTTTCCCTCCCTTTTCAAATCTCAAACTGTACCTCTTACCGCTACCTCTTCCGGTTTGTCTGATTTGTCGTTGTGTTTTCTGACTTGTTATTTTGTTTTCGAATTTGTCATTTTGTTTTCTGAATTGTTTTGTTTTTTAGATTTGCATTTGCGTTTGTAATTTTTGTTTTCAGAATTGTGATTTGTTTTGCACTTCTCGGCCACCGTACATACAGTTTGTCTTTAGACCTAATAATTACACATTTAGATTTGAGTGATTGTGGATGGACAACAAATACATTATGAGACAAATGTTCAGGATATATTTAGCTGAACATCTCTAAAAAAAATTCCTCTACGCAAGCTCTTTAGCTAAGACACAGAATCTGTTTGTGGCGGATGCAGAAGATGTCCCATCCTCACACTTGAAAGCCACCAGGGCCATAATTTCACAGAATGTTCCATCCATTACTTTTTCTTTTCTTTTAAATAATGTTTTTGGAGAAAATATGTTTATAGAGTATAGGGCTGTAGGTTATTATAACTAATTAAAAGCTAATCAAATAAATACATAAACAATAGTAAATATATTTATATATTTACTAATATTTACTATATTTCACTGGAAAAAAAATTCATTGAATTTACTACATGTTTTTAAGGAAAGTGGTTGCAATCAATTTATTTTAGCTACATTTAAATGAACAAATTTAGTTGACTAACTTTCAGCATGTTTTTTTTTATTTATTTAAATGCAGCCTAGCTAAAATATATTGTTTGCAAACACTTATCTTAAAAAAATATATTATTATTTTTTCAGTGTACATAAATCTTTCATATTACGCCTACATTAAGCCTTTTTTTAATGTAATAACTTTTACATAGGCTATGGCAAAATATATATTTTTAGTGTGTTTCCTAAAAAGATTCAAAAACCGCGCCGTTTTCTAATCAGTCGCGTGACTTCAGCCCGTCCAATCACAGATGAGCTTCACTAAAAACTCAAAGAGTCACGAAAAGAAAAAGGTAAGAATTTCAATCTGCTTTATTCCTATTTAAAGCACTTTTGAACGTTTATGATTTATTTTCGTATCTTATTTTAACCAGCTCAGCAACGCTAATGCAAAGAGGAACTGACACACCATTACATCAAAGTTGTCAACGGCAAGTGTTAGATATGCAGTGTTCTATATCACAGTTTGTCAGTGGGAAAAAAAATCTTTTTTTGTGGTTTTCTTTCTCAGTCGGACACAGACAAACAAGTCCGGTGATTTTTGTCTTTTAAACCAGGAAGACGGCTGACAGATCTAACTGACACTCGTGCCACAGAAACTAAAGCAACAGGTAAGAAAGACAAACCCACCCATTCACTATATTACAATAGTTTTCAATTTTGTGTTAATCGTTATTTATGATCCGCTTCGTCAGTTTCATCTAGCTTATCCATGTGATGCTAATTAAGTTTACTAATGCAGCAGAAGCCCCGGTAAACAAAGCGGCTCGAGGAGCATTTATAATGGCTGTTTTGCTAACGTTATTTACCATTTCAGACTGATATTTGCTCCTCACGTTTTTTTATTTGAAACTCATACTTGCATATGTTTTTGAAATCAATGTTTTCAGAGCAAAGGCAGCAAGGAGTGCTGGGATGTCAAAGTTAACAAGATGGCTGCAATACTATGGGCCTAAAGTGAAGTAGAATTCACATTTATTTAATTGATGGGTTTTAGTGTTATGCGAGATGAAAATCATAATTTTCTGAAAGGTTTTTTTTTTTTTTAAGTATTTCTTCATTTTTGGATGAATTGCTATTTTTGCAAATGTAGCAGCACAAATGGGTCTTCTGAAGCAGTACAATATTTTAGACTGAAATTTAAATAATTGATCAACTCATGCATACACAGCCCAGACAAATACTGGTTCTTTCACACCACATGGAGGACATCATGATATCCAAGGATGTTTGATGTAATATAGTGTGCCACCATTTTTGATTCAGAATGAATGACATATTAAATTTCAGTTTGCCTTTGATTCAGAGTCATTGTGCTTCACAAGAATACGAGTTGGGTCTTGAAAGTTCTAGTTCTAGTAGGCTTTCTTAAAGGTCCCATGACATGCTGCTTTTGGATGCTTTTATATAGGCCTAAGTGGTCCCTAGTACTGTATCTGTAGTCTGTTTACTGAAATTCAGCCTTGGTGCAGAATTTCAGCCACTACGAGCCAGTCCCATAATGAGCTTTCCTTAGGACGTGCCATTTCTGTGTCTGTAGCTTTAAATGCTAATGAGGAGGAGAGAGGCGGGGCAAGGTGGAGGGTGGGTGTGTGGCCTTAACCAGCTTGCGCTACCATGCACTAATGTTGACAGTGGATGTATCACAATGGCTCGTAGACACACAGTCCTTCAAGCTTTTCAGTTTGACCCAGAATCTGATCCGGATGGATAAGCACCGGATGAAGAAGCTGCAACTCAGCGGCTACAGCAGGACGTCTCCGAATGGTCAGTTTAAAATATTGTGTCTGGATACAGTACTTTAGTTGGTTTGTTTATTTATGCTGTTACAGTTATTATCATGTAGATAATGCTAGCCATAGGCTCGGATGAAGGAACTAAAAAAATAGTTTGGTGTTCATTTGTTCATCCAAACACTGAGCAACTGTCTTCGCTCGTTTGCAAGCCATGATGTCTCTCGAGGAAAAAAAAAATATTGCGCTCGCCACGGTAGTAGCTCATTTTCTCATGGGCAGGCAAAGCAGAGAAAGGGGAGGTAACCTTTCCCCGTATGACGACATAAAGGGAAGATTCCAGATTGGACCATCTGAGCTTTTATTTTCTCAAAGGCGAAGCAGGATACACAGAGCTCGGTTTACACCAGTCGCCATTTCTAGTCACTGGGGGACCATAGACAGGCTAGGGGAACTCATACTAATGTTAAAAAACCTCATAAAGTGAAATTTTCATGCCATGGGACCTTTAATATGGATTACAAAAAAGGTATTGTGTGTTATACATTGCCCTCCGAAAGTATTGGAACAGTAAAGACAAAATTGCTCTGTTGGCTGTGGTTTCAAGACATTTACAAATATGATTAAAAGATGAATATGAGACAAAACTACAGAATGTCACATTTTATTATTGGGTGATTCAACACATAGATGTTTTACCAGCTAAGAAGTTCAGCACTTTTAGAGTTTCTTCCCTCTATCTGATGTGAGCATAAGTATTGGAAGAGTTGCCTCACAGCTCTTTCTAAGTGATCAGCTGTGTCCTGTTGCATTAATTCTTCAGATATTAAAAGCAGGGAATGTGTCGTATCGGTTATATCCATTACTTCTGAATTCTGCAATCGATGATGACACACACAAACCAGGATGAAGATGAGGGAGCTGACTTTGAGAGAAAAGCAAGCAATTTGGATGCTAAAAGAAAGAGGAAGTCAGTTAGAGCTCTAGCAAAAACAAAGAGCATGGAGAAATCAAGAGTTTGGAAACCATCAGCAACCAACAACTACCTGATCAGCTGAGAAAACAACAGTAGTTGATGACAGACAAATCATAAAAGCTGTGAAAATGAACCCTAAAAGACATGTCTGTAAAATCACCAACAACTTCCAGAAAGCTGGGGTGATGCTCTGACAATCTACTGTCCTCGGGAGACTTTGACACAGAATTACAGATGCTACACAGCAAGATGCAAACCTCTGACCAGCTCCAAAAATAGAAAGACAAGATTAGAGTTTGCAAAAAGCACAAAAGTAAGCCAGAAGAATTTTGGAACTGTGTTTATGGACCGACGAGACAAAGATGAACCTTTATCTAAGTGATGGGAAAGCAAAAATGTGGAGAAAAAAAGCATCTGTAAAAGCATGGTGGAGGTGGTGTCATGGCTGTCTCTGGAACAGGCCCTTCCAACTTTACTGATGACTTAATGTATGATGACAGAAGCAGAATGAATTTGGAAGGGTACAAAACCATCTTGCCTACCAATATTCAAGAAAATGCCACCAAATTCATTAGGAAGTGCTTCATATTGCATCAGGACAATGACCCAAAACACCTGCCAGTTCAGTCAAGGAGTTTATAAGGGCAAAGAAATGGAAAGTCTTAGATTGCCCAAATCAATCTCCAGATTTAAATCCGATTGAACATGAATTTCACCAGCTGAAGAGGAGAGTAAAGGCAGAAACTCCCCAAAACAAGCAACAGTTGGAATTGGCTGCATTAAAGGATGGGAAAAGTATTTCAAAGGATGAGACCAAGAGTCTGGTGATGTCTATGGGTGCCAGACTCACTGCTGTGATAGTGCGCAAGGGATCTGCAACTAAATAATGGCTTTTAACCTTCTATATCTGCCTTATGTTCAACTGTCCCAATACTTATGCTCACATCAATGATTGGGATGAACTCTAAAAGTGCTGTTCTTTTCATTTGGTAAAACATGTATGTGTTGAAACGGCTAATAATAAAATGTGACATTCTGTAGTTTTGTTTCATATTCATCTTTTCATCATATTTGCAAATGTCTTGACTCCACAGCAAAAAGAACAATTGTGTCTTCACTGTTCCAGTACTTATGGAAGGCACTGTATTTCCACTTGTACCTATCTTAAAGTTGCTTTAGGTTTGTATAAAGGTGTGTTGATTTATTATTTATATTTATTTGGTTGTTTTATTAATAAAAAATTGGTTCAATTCAAGCTCAAGAACATTCAGCTGATACACCCCTGAACGTTTTTTTCCAAATTAAATCCAGTTGACTGGAAGACATGTTGTGAAAATTACTACAAGTTTTTGAAAGTACTACAGGGTTTTAAATGGGTGCACGCCCTACTGAATAAACACCACTCTGATCCTTAGTTCACACCTTTATTTTCAATTATTTCAAAGACTTGTAGAAGCACGCTAAAATGGTATAGCTGCATCACCATAGGTTTTTTTTTTTTTTACTCAAGTTAAGACTATTGGTTAGGTTTAGGGTAGGGTTTAATGTAGGCGGCATGCTCTTTTCAAACACAAAATAGACTTTTAGTGCCACTCACAACTTTATTATGAACTGCCACGAAACGTACAACAGCCGACGTAATAAAACATTGTCAGATTCACATTAATCTGTTTCAGATAAAGCTGAATGCACTTTTAGAGCCACTCACTGGACAACATACAAGAAGTAACACAATACCTTTTTGCAGAAATGTCACCTCAGGCAAGTTTTTCCAATGAGCCTGGGTTGCTTGTCATACAAAGTAAGTAAATTAATATTAATTTACAAATCTGTTTATTCACTATTATGCAAATGTGACTTGCTAACAATTAGTATGTAGTATCAACTTTATTTACTATTCTGCTGAACACAAGACTGTGCTGGTTTAGTGATCTTAACTGGTCTCCTTTTTTAAGGTTGTTTTTTGTCAAGTTTATGTTCTGTTTAGTTTCCCTTAGTTGCCCTTATTTGGTATTCCTGTTCCTGTCCTCGTTATAGTTCATTAGTTTCCACCTGTGTTTGTTAATTATCCCATTAGTTCCTTTCGTTTGGTTCAGTACTTATAGCCCTGCCTTTCCCCTGTTTCTTTGTCCTGTCTTGCATTGTGTTTGCTTTTTCTGTGTGGAGTTATTAAAAGATTGTGTTCATTTGACTACCTGACTCCTTCGTGCTCAATTGAGCTTCTTGCCCCAACAACCCGTGACAGTTTTAGAGATGTTTTTGGCCTTTTTTTAAGCTGGTCAGACTACTAGCTAGATCAGATGAAGAACATCTTGGTCAGGCTGGGAGACCATTTTAAACCAGTAAACAAGCTTATACCCGGATTTCAACTGCCATACAATTTGCATGAAAAAAAGAAACTTGACCAAGCTGGTGGTTTCGCTGATTTGGCTGGTCGGCCATCTGATCTCCCAGCCTGACCAGCAGACAAGCCCCAAAAACCTGACCAGCCTAAGCATTTTGGCCAAGCTGGGAGACCAACCATCTGCCTGCTGTAATTTTTTGTGGTTTGTTTCTCTTTTTTTTGTTTGTTTTCTTTTTTTTTTTTTTTTTACAGCAGGGCTGCAGCTTCTGTATAGCCCTGCCCTTGAAGTACAGGTAAAAGTGTGCTCATTCTCAGTTAATGAAATTATGAACCTTAACTTATAAAACAGATACGCACACTGATTCTGGTTTTTAGCAGTGGCATCCTTTTTCATCATTGTTATGCAGATGTGAAAATGCAGGAACTAAGAGGGCATTAGCCCACCAATCAATACTAACGGGTTATAAAACTTAATACTATATACAATAATGACATAAAATGAACAACTTTTAAAATGCACACACTGTAGCAGCATAGATTATTTAATTTGTATGCACTGATCAAATGTTTTTGATAGCTAATATGGCTTCCTGCGGGTCACTATTTAAAGCAGGTTTGCTCTTCTACTCCTTTGCGTAAATGAAAAACTGCATGTGGTGATCTTTACTGATTGTGTCTAATACCTTCCAACCGTTTGTTGATTCATATTTAACAAAGCATATATATTTCATCAACTCAAACATTTATTAAAACCCATCTGGAAGCCCCTGTTTATGCAACATAACGGCCCGTAATAAATATCCATGGAGAGGTTGCATCGTTCAAATGCTCCCTGCCAAAAAAAATGGCCTGTCTGACTTGTAATCCTCTGCGGTTGTCTGGTCCTTCTCCAGAAGAGTGCTGCTATGATCTAGTGATGTGAGATGAATGCTGCTTCCCTTTGGCGTTAATTGAAGAGGAACGTGAAAGCTGACTTCTGACTCGAAGCTCTGAACGCTCCAGACAGGAAGGTCAAGGTTAATGTAGCCTTGACTGTATTTATGCGTGACTAAATGTGTGGAACAAATTGATCGAGATTAAAATCAGGTC
Source organism: Onychostoma macrolepis (assembly GCF_012432095.1). Classification (NCBI taxonomy): domain Eukaryota; kingdom Metazoa; phylum Chordata; class Actinopteri; order Cypriniformes; family Cyprinidae; genus Onychostoma; species Onychostoma macrolepis. The sequence continues at coordinate 30,899,226 of NC_081170.1, read as the reverse complement.
ACAGGCACGACAAAATGCAAAGGTTTTACACTGAAGAAACATCCACACCCCTGTTTTCTCATTAATATCAGAAGCATTTCTGAGATCTGGAAGGATATTTCAGATCTTCATCCTTTGAGGATAAAAGTCCCTTCTGGTAAATTAAGATCTGACTTGGCTGTGATGGAGCAATGAAACCTCACATGAATATCTGCAAGTGGAGATCCGATGTATTCTTATACATTTTGTTCAACTGATTTCACATCAGATGCTGGCTTTTTTAACAGTCGCTGGCAGTTTTTAGCCTGCCTTTTAAAGGATTTGGCTGGAATGAAATTATCTTTAGGTTAAATTAAACTATCATTTTACCCCAGGCATAATCGTCCACTCCTTTTAAAAGCACCTTATTAGTTTAAATTTAGCACGTAAGCAGTGAAGAGGCTCAGATTACAATGGTTGCATTAAAATGATATTAAGACTATGAATTATTTCGTAGCTATAAAAATGGCAGTTTCAAAGCGGCAGTTATCAAAGCAATTATTAGGACATTACAGCAAAGCCCTAAAAAATGATGCCTGTTTGGAAACATGGCACAGCAGCTGTCTAAACAATCTCGTGGCCACTGTTAGTGCACATGATGGGCTTTGAAAAGCACTGGATTGGTGCACTCAGGCAGAATAAATTGAAACGGATGAAATGGTTTGATGAATGCAATTTTCTTTCTTGTGCTGACGTATTGAATAGCCAATAGCCAATGTGAAGTTTGCCCAAAGGTCTCTTTTTCTATAAGGCATTTTATTATACAAAAAAAAAAAAAAAGGATACTAATTCTGAAAAGTCATAAATGTATGGCATATGACTCCTGGGCCATATTTCAAGTTGTCTTAAGTCCTACAACAGCAGCTCACGTTAACTGAATACAAGTGTGAATGAGATTTGAGAGCTACTGCGAAAGTCAAGATTTAAGCAAAGTGCTTAGTCTGTTCCTTACACAAACCCATCATATGACTTCAAAGGACTTCCAATAGACTGCATTATAAGACTGGGTGATATGAGGAGATATATATATATATATATATATATATATATTAGTGTTATATGTTGTGTACTTTATATTGTATGAAGTGAAATGTGAATTGTATGAAATCTCCATAGAGATTTTGCTATTTCATTTATATAGTTGTATGCAAATCTGCACACTACTAAAATGTATCGACACATTGGAGTGATGATAGAAACATATTAATGAGAAAATAAAGCATAGGATAAGGATTAATGTGATAAGGTAGGATAATGTATTAATGTAATTATTTAATTCATAGTGAAGAATATGCAGAGATTTATTTTTACATTTATTTTCGTAGTTTTTATACCTGAACACTACATGATAGTGTTCCTGAAAAATGACCTACCTGAAAAAATGTAGAGCATTATAATAATTTCATTAGCACTCTTGTTTGCTTCGCTTTGTTTTTTATCTTTAAAATAAAATAAAAATAAATAAATAAAACTAAATAAAGATTTTGGACCAGTTTTTTCAGGGTATAGTTGCTGAAATGCATTTTGAAATGCATGGTCTGTTATTTTGCAAGCACATATTTTAATTGCTCTTTAATTTATTATTGTGTCTAGTGTATTATCCGAGCTGTGAAGTTAGAAAGTTATTTCACACTAAAATAATGGTATGATGAACATTGCTTATGTCTTGTAGCTATACTTTTAAACAGTGAGTATTTTAACGTTTACAGAATGGCCCCATAGAACACGCTGACGGCGTATAATGTCTGCGCGAACAGGGTGCACAGAGGAATGCAAATACATACGTTGACAGGCAGGTAGAAATATTCCTTTATGACTATGTCACAGTGGTTATTTCTAAATATTTTCTTTTAGGGCATTAAATAACTTTTTTTAAACCGCTAATCTTTTCATTGCATGTCTATTTGTGAGCACTGTTCCTCTCTGCTGATGCGGTTTGTCCATGAATGGTATATGCATAACCTGTCAATGTGAATCCATTGACACATTTAATAATTTAACAGCATTTGTTTTCTGCAATGCAGACACATGCTATGTTAGACGGCTCGAATTTGCTTTGACAACTCGCATGTCAAATTATAAATTATCAGAGCTCTTTTATAGCTGACACATCCCGCTCATAGAGCTACTTTTACTCAATGCCGCAGTGGCACTTGTAGATATGAGCTACCTTAAATTTCCTTTTTCATTCCTTTGTACGTGTTGTATCTAAAGATACTTCACAGGCATCTATAGTTCCCTTAAGAACTGTCTCATCTGTGATTCCACTGGTCAATGAAAAATAAAAGTTTCTTTAAATAGTGAAAAAAGGTTCTTTAAATTATCATAATGTTCTTTACACTAAAAATCACTGAAGGTTTCTTTATGGACCCCAAAATTATTATTTTATTATCAGCTTAGTTTGGCATCATTCCAAAAACTCCCTTGGAACCTTTATTTTATTTTTTTAAGACTGTATGGCATGTGAAAAAAAAAAAAAAAATGCTGTGTGCACTGCCATTCATTTCTAACACAATATTGAATTTAACAGCTGAGCAGTGTTGACAAAGCTTTGTGTTGCAGGCTGCCAGTCCACTTCTGCCATTTCAGAGCTGAGCCATTAGGGAATGCCATTATGGCTATTGATTTGCTTGTTTGCATTCGTTCATGAAGTTGTTGTACAGCGTGGAAAGAAAGACTCCAGTAGTGATTCTGAGGCAGACCTCAGAACAGCCACCTCTTGTGGAATCAGTGTGTGAACATTTAACCGTTATCCTGTCCATCATACTGTCTATCTTATTTCTATATTTCTATATTTCTATATGATATAATAAGTCATAAATATGCTATAACAGTCACAATTATGAGATACTATGTTGAAATTATGAGATAAATATAGTTATGGCTTAAAATGGGTTAAAAATGAAAGAATGGCAAAAAAAATACTATTTATGTCATAATTATGAATTTTAATGTAGTAATTATTATTTATTTTTTTTAATCGCACGTGCCCTGTTTAGTATTTCTTTCTAGCTTTTAGTATGTAATTTTTTTTGTTCTTTTTATCTCACAATTATTACTTGGTATCGCAGTTTCCTTTTTTTTTTTTTATCTCAAACTTATGACTTTTAAGGTCATAATTATCATATATGGTGGAAATGGCCTTCAATAATTTTTAAACCAGTGTCGCTTGTTTTGTTCCAGAATGATTTGACATTTTTTGAACCAATCGGTTGAGTGAATGATTCAGCAAACTCTCAAAAAGACAGTCATATGTAACAACCACTTTTAAATTACACTGAGCATAGTGGAAATCAATTAAAAATAAAAATAGCACAATGCAACAAAACAATGTACACATTTAAAGCCATGCATACAAACATCTCTGTCTTTCTATTGTTCACAACAATACGTTTTTAAAACGTACAAGTTTGTATGTCAAATAAGGATGGCTTTTTTTTGTAGATTTTCAATGAAATTACATATGCGATGAATGGATTATTAATTGTTTTATAAAACACCATATGTGAAATTCAAAAATCAGTATCAATTAATAATTCGGTGTCCTTTAACTTGTCAGTGTTACTGTGAATTAATCAGACAGTGAATAAACCTGTTTAACTAGACCTACAGTGTAAGCTTTAGTAATGTTAAAGATCTTCAGTAAATCTAAGCAGTGTGCCTTGGTCCTTATTTGGGCCACATTTGTATGAACACAGTGTCACAGAATAATAGTGTGTTGTTGCTGTGCAGAATTGTGAATAGGGCTGAGTGAATGCTTTGGGAAATCTGGCAGCAAATCCTCTAGTTGGCAAGTTTGCTCCTGAGGCGACCTCTGGCATATGGCATATGTACCCCTCACTGTGGTAGCACTTGCTGCCTACTGTTCTAACAGAGCCTGTCAACCAGGGGGGTTTGGCCATACTGTAGGCCAGACGGAGACCAGGGAATGGTGCACAGTCCAGGCCAAAGGGTCAGTCTGCCTAAGGACGGCTGGAGAATAATCACAACACACTACGAGCACTAAAGCATTGAGCTCTCACCTGTGCTGTCATCGTACACCACAGTGACCGTTTTCCACTTGAAGAAGTGAACCAAGTCTAAAATGGCTCTGCTGAGGGAGGAGAAGTCTGGGTAAAGGCTGACGTAGAAGGAGTCGCGGTTGTCTGACACTTGGTGCTTCCACTTGGTCTGGATGTGCGGCACCCCCAGAGCGTTACAGATGGACTGCACCGCGTTGGCCGAAGAACTGTGGGAGGGACCGAAGATGGCCGCCACACCCAGAGAGAGCTGGTCACAAGCTGGAGACAGAGGACAAAAGGCTTATTTTCCTTGTTTTATTTTGTGATCTTGTCATAACAGAAACACCAGAGCCCGATTCATAGCTACTTCCAGTGTCCAAAGTAATATTTATTGCAATAACAGTAACGCTGAACTCATTTACTTTTATTCCCCATCATTTTTTATTTTTTTTGGCAAAGCCACTGTGTTTTAATTGCGTCTTTGTAATCTTTAAATAAACTGGCATGGAAAAAAGCACAGTTACAGTGGCAGCGGCTAATGGAGTGTATAATCATTATAAGAGAATTCAGATGTTTCCCCAGCGTGTAAATGACAGATGATTGCAGACTGCGAACCTGTCTCAGGGGTATCAGTAGTTCACTGAATCACCCCTTCTGACTCATTACCTAAAACCAATCAATTCTCTCTGCATATGCACCAGACGGCTACTGATGTACTCCTGTGGTTAAATGAATTCAATCTAAAGCCCACGTCCTTCCTCATATATCTCGCAGCACATTTGTCTCTGATCGTGTAGGGTCTCGCGGAAGACAGCTGACAGCTGGAGATGGCTTTACCTTTTCTGGAGGCCTCAAAGCTGTCGTGGATGTTTATCCTTTGGATGTCGTATGTGAGTGTGGTGTTTGGCAGTAAAGTTCTGTTCCTGTTGATTGTATTTAAAGCAAACTTAAAGGCAAGTTCTTCAGCACCAGATGGGCCACTTTCAATGGATTCAAATATCCCCCCTAAAAACAGAGAGAGAGAGAGAGAGAAGAGAAAACACAGTTTTATTAACCTCTCACCTTCTGAACTATGGTTTCCAGAGAAATTAACAAAAATAAATAAATAAATAAATAAAATAAAATATAATATAATATAGAAGATTGCTGAAAATAATTTAAGTATTCATTCATTGCATGCTTGGATTTGCATACTAAATAAATTAGTCCAATTTTTATTTATATTTAAAGTAAGGTTTGATATCAATTTCTGTCATAATCCAAGACAAATATCATGTTGAAAAATAAATAGAAATGCATTATAGTTTAAATTGGTATTGAAGGCAATTAATTTAACTTAAGAGTGTTTTTGACCCACTTAAGTAGGACTTAAGTACATATTTATATGTCATTTCATAAATACTTGTAATGTCATTGAATTATGATTAGAATTATGTACTGCTAAATGTACTGACAAGCATTTATGGTAAACTAAAATGTACTTTAATGTCATTTATGTTGAAACTTCTATGTCATGTATTTAAATATATTTGTCATTACACATTTGTAATGATAAAGTTGCAATTACAAAGTACAATTTAAAAATATATATTTTTTAAAAAGTGTACATATTTTAAGTATAAAAATATATTAACTAACTATTTTTACTTTAAAGTAAATCTTAATTTAACATTATAAAGTGTACTTTTTAAATTGTACTTAAGTGTATTAAAACAGTCATGCAAGTATACTCTCTTTAAGTACAACTAAGTGACATTTATTTCATTAATATTAAATTATCTGCAAGTACAGTTTTGTTTTAATATCTTTAAGACTTGAAGTACACTACAACTGCTAATTCAATAATACATTTTAATACACTTCTTTTTCACAGGGGGACGAGGGCAATAAATACAATTTCACTGGTAGAAACACTGTAGAGCAGAAATAGAAATATCAGCTTAAAAATAACTAATATGTGATATGGCACCAGTGTAGGTTAAGTGCAGTGAATGTCAAAGAATAATGTAATGTAAGAAGTTGGAAGGAGAAAAGTATATTACTGTTTGCTTTGACTCAACCCATTCGAGCGTATAATAGATATATATCCAAGCTCCTTACAGAAAGCATGGTTTTTGAGCGCAAGCTACACTACAGCTTTCCCTTTGTGAGTCTGCTTGACAGGCTGTATATAAATGGATGCCTTTAGTGTTGGGGACTGATGTGTTCTGATTGGCTGGCGAATCAATCAATCAAGCCCTGGGGAGCAGTGAAGCACAGCATAGAGAGATTGAAGCGTTTTGCTTGGGTCAGTCAGCAGTTTGCCCCTGTTGACTCACCATATGTCAGACTAGAGCTCGATTCGGTGTTTTACTTGCACTCGCTGGAGGTTCCATCATTTAAATGATCCCTCAAGACAGTACAAATAAAACCATTTCACCGGCACACGCTCTCTTTACATGACTCTCTACTGTCTAACATGTAGGACAAGAGCAAGTACTATTAATTGGTGTTGTTTCAAGTATCACCTACAGCACAGGCTACTGCTGAAAACTGATGTGAGTGTAACAATAGTAAGTAAAATCTGACATGAACTGGTTTGCAAAATGTAAAATTAATACAGATGAGGAAAGGAAAAAGAGAGTAAATGAATAGAGAGTGGTTGGAACAAATCGCTTAAAGCATTTTCTGTAAAAGAAGAGGGGGAAATTGAGATGCTCGTACAAATCTCTCAGTCTTTTACAAAAGAGAAGAAGAGGAATACAAGATAACATAATCAAACAACCTCCCCATGTGGATTTAGTATAATATGAGCAAAATATGCCTTTTTGTTGGTAATTTTGAGGAAATGTGTGTTCCAGTTTAAAAGTGTGTCTGAGGTTTCAGTCACTGTTGTTACAACCATTATTATTCATGGTTACATCACTTCAAAAAAAAGTGCATGAATAAGGAGCATAACCTGTCCATTATAATCATTAGAGTGTTCCAAAATAATGTAATGATCAAACATTTACTGAAAAAAGTGTGCATCCATAAATATGAGTTATATGTTATGGCATGTAGCTTTTAGCAGATTTGACAATTTCTAATCAATTTAAAATTCACAAACTAGGCGTATTACCTATGCTTAAAATCATCACTGTGTTTTAGTACTGAGCTGTAATGTAGAATCAGATAGGTAGTTTAAAAAGTAATACTGATTTCCTGTATGAAAACAAATGTAAGGTTACTAAAGGTCATCTACTGATATTATAACAGAAAGGTAACAACAAACTTTTCCCCAGGAAATGCATTCATACATGTTAAATATCCATCATCCATCTCGTAACTCATAGGGCGAGCTCTGACAGTGATAAACCGGGGCTTGTATGACATAATGAATCAATTTCCTGTGGGGAAATGTCAGTTTCTCAAAGAGATCTCTCAAGCAACTGACAAACGTTTTCATCAAATCTGGATTTTTCTATAGTCATTATATCTATAAATAGTCTCAAATTACATGTAATTTACAGATTGACCGATCTCTTTTTTACTTAATTGGGGCAAGTTGTCACACATTATGCTCCAGTGCATATTTCTCAGTTAAGTTTGTTTATTTATTTATTTATAAGCACATGCCTTTAAGGCTTTAAAAGGCCATTACATTCGCACAATATACAGGGAACGCGTCATTAAACAGCCTATTGTAGAGTATACAGGAACATTTAAACAATAAAACAATTCTGAAAAGCAAAAATTCATGAAATAGCAAAAATGTAAAAGGTAACAAAAATGTATATTAAAAAAAAGCAAAACAAAACAAAAAAACATTGCTTTGGCTGACAAGTATTTTAATTGATTAATCAATTGCATAAAATTACAGCAACATATAAAACATAAACTTTTTATGTGAAAGTGATTACAAAAATATTATGAAATAGATATTTATGTTATCATTATTTATAACATAATATGATGAGATTATATTATACAAATATCAAAAATTTAAGACAGTTCTTTAAGACATTGTCTGTCTAAATATTACATTCTGATTGTCTGGATATACTGTATAATACAACAAAATAACAAAAATCAACTCTTATTTTTAACAGCCCATTCAGATTTTGTGCTGCAAACATCAATGACTGCCTTAACATGTCCATGCTGGCAAGTTACTATATAAGTGGAGTGGTTCTTTGCCTCCACATTAAAAATAATCCACCTACTGGATTATTTATATACACTGTATATACAATTTAAGACTAGAAAAAGTAAAATTATTTAATTAATTTAAAATTATTTACTAAATTGTACAGATTATTGAAGTATGGGTTGAACCTTATTTTGATAGTCCACTTTAGACATTCTACTAACTGTAAGTAACTTTGCAACTGCATGTCAACTAATTCTCATTAATTTGCAACTTCATGTCTACTAACTCTCAGAGTAGACTGTTAGGTTAGGTTTAGGGTTAGTAGAATAAGTTGACATATACTTGCAAAGTTTCTCATAGTCAGTATGTTGTATGTTGTGGACCCTTCGAAATAAAGTGTTAGAAGTTATTAAGCAGAGAGTCTACTAATACTCTAATGACTGCTAGTTGACATGTAGTTGCAAAGTTACTTACTGTTAGTAGAATATCTAAAGTGGACTATTGAAATAAAGTGTTACCGAAGTATGTTTTACAAGTATGTTTCCAGTTTATATATATAGCATTGCATGTACAGACTTAACCTAAACAGTCTACAGTGAATAGTTAAGATTGTTTAACAATTGCTTTTTTAAATTAAATATTCTCATAATTTATGTTTTCCATCATATCAAAGCATCCTGGTCAAGAGTTCTGTGTGTTTACAACAGCTATCCCAGACCTGCAGTGACTGGCAGTGTTCTCCGCTGGGCAGCTGTCTAGTGAACAATGCCCTGTGCCTACCTGATCGCTCGCAACAGTCTCACACATGCCACCGCACTCGATAACACTCTCAGATGCTGTGACATATTTATCACACAGCAGCTACATAATCAATGGCAGCACAATACATCCATTTCTGTATCCACAGGGAATGCTTGCTTACAACTGCTTACTCCATAACAGCTCAGAGGAAATTAGCAAAGTAGCGGCCATCTTCCTGTTTGAGAGAAATGAAACTGCCATTTATCATCTAACATGACCCATTGCTGTTACCACAATGGAATTACCTGCAAAACTGGTCAATATCATACAAGAAAATGAACTTGAAATATCATACATGAAAATGACTCCATGAAATAACATGAGTTTGAGCTTTCATTTCATGCCTGTTCCCAGCGCGCAAAAACATGTTATAAAAACCTTTTGCTAATGTTCACATTGTTATGTAATATTATTTCTCTGAAGGTTCAAAATGTCCAGTTTTTTAAAAAAATGTAAAGTTTTTTTTTTTTTTTTTTTCTTGGTTATACAAATGTTAGGGGAATATTCCATTTCATCATTCTGCAAACACCATGGGAATGTTACTTTAGAATGTTCCCTGTATGTTCTGAAACAAGTTATAACTTTTAAAATCTAAAAGGTTTTTTTTATCATAATTTTGACAACATTATCAAAGACCAGATATATTAATATCACTGGATTTGTCCATAGCTTTATTATTGCCAGAACTTTATTCATAGTTCTGAGAATGCTCCCTGTTATTTATTTGATTGATTGATTGATTGATTGATTTCCGTACATGCATGTAAAAAAGCCACCATTTTCCATTATCCAAGTCATTGCCTAAAAAAAACCCCACCAGTTTTATATATAAAAGAAAATGAATAAAATATATTCTCATAGACTGACTAGCAGATGTGCTCTTTTATTTTCTGTTTGCTATTGTTCTCTCTTAATATAACACATTGCTTGGGAATCTTCTTGGCAACCTCTTGTTCACTAGCATTGATGAATATTATTGATTGTATTTTTGGCGATTTGTTTACTAGTTGTTGTCCCATGTGGTGGTGGGAAGGAACCGTGTTGAGCTGCTGAATTCGGAGGAGATTTATCTAGGAGGACATAAGAGGTTTAAAGGGGGGTGTGAAATCTCATCTACATAAATGTTGATTCATGTTGGTTTTATCATAAGTTCAACCCTACTTTTACAGCTTATTGAAATGTGCTGAGAATTGATAGCAGAAAGTCTGCTGGTCTGCACAGCTGTAAAGAGGCTCACTTTCAATGCTGCATGCAGCAGCCAATAGAAACACTCTCTTAAAAAGGGCATATGCTGTTTTATGGATGTTGATATGCTGGTGTCCCCATAAGGTTTCTTAACAGCTTCACCAGAAAGGCCATACTGGTTGACAGGCATTTCTGCATAGCTATGTGCTGGACCAGAATCAATCCAGCAATAATCTCCTGGACCAGCATGTAAATTTATTCAATTATTCACCAGGTCAGAAAATACATAAATGGTCAGGAACTCCACTTGAACTAAAGATAATTACAGGATATGAAAGGTATTATTTTCTCCAGCCCTTTCCAGATAAGATTTGCATTCCTTAGAGTTCACTTTACAGCTCTCAGAAATAATGTTAAAGCTGCAATGTTGTTGCAAATGTTTCTAAAACATTCTCCTCCAAATGAGACAATTGTTAGACTAAGAAAATAGAGGTATAAAATTAACGTGGATATCTCCAATAGTTTGATCTCAGAATTTGTGTTTCTTGAGTTCAGACTGAGATCTCTGACTTTTGATTGCAGACTTTGGTATCTTTTTGTAAAATCAGAAAGTGAGATTCATTCTGAAACTCTAGAGGAGGCCCATGTGAGATTATAAGAGAGATATGATAATATAAGATAGGGGGAAAAAATGAAGAAGAATTAAAGTTCTTGAAAACATTCTCCTTAAAAATCATCATACATAACTTTTTAAAATTAGGATAACCTCCAACCAACTTGTCTTAATTCCACAAAAGTAAGATGTTTACTGGATTTAACTGGTTGTTTTAAATTAATTATTGTAATTAGGCATGAAAACATAACACCGGCAACATATTATGCTAGCAATGTGCATAAGTACACAACACTGATCGATCATGATTGCCTGACTTTCTTTCTTAATTATTTTTCCTTCGACAGTTTTAATTTTGACTGCCAACTTTTTAAAATAGCCTACATCACTCATGATAAAATGTATTTACTATATGTATGTATGTATTTGGCATGGAAACACTATTACAGAGATCAAAAGGTGAAAGTTTTTTTTTTTTTTTTTTTCTCAGCAGCACTAAAGGATTTGTGCACACGCAAGACATGTTCATTAAAATTAGCGTGGCAACACACAGATATGGGATGCTTTCACACTACAGAGAGCGAAAGCCAGATGGAGCATGAATAAATGCAACAGACTGCTGAATCTTTTGACAAGCTTTTACTGTATATTAAATATATATATATATATATATTTTTAACTTGACAGCACATTAAAAACACAACTTTGAGTGATAATCTGTGGTCAAGCGAGTCACAACAAAAATAGTGTGCATGCTTATAATTATGGCAATCTGCAGACAGCACAATAAGACAGCGGACTGTTAAAAAAAAAAAAAAGGTGTTTTTAATTGAGTTAGCATGTGAGTGTGTTTTCAGTAAGACCTGCAATATAATCAGATTTTTTTTTTTTAATAAAAAAAGAGGGTAATATTTTATTTTTTAAGAACTTATGTTTAAGAGTTCTTAAACATAATATTTAAGATTTTTTATTTATTTATTTTATTTTATTTAAGAATTGCACTTCTTGGGACATTCTTGCAATCTTATTAGGATTGATTCTTTTAAGATGTTTTGAGTGAAATATTCCTTTAAGCCAAGTCTCCATTCACTCTGATTTTAATCTCTTTGTGGACTAGAAAAAAATAATGGTGATATTAAAGAAATCTCATACGGTATGGGGGTTTTCTTTCATGCAAGTCAAGTTTCCATCATGCATTGATCTTCAATGACTATCTGTGATATGTCTTTGCATGAAGTGATGGGGTAGTGTAAAATCTATCATTTTCAGTTCTTTGAGAGCAGAACATGCACATCAAGTCTATGCATGTGACAGACCATGTGTCAGCTGTGCAGAGATCTAAAGGTGAAACATTTCACAACTAAAGAGAGAAGAGGGGGGCAAAAACTTACACAGAGAAATTAATTACAAAGCTAGTTTTGGTTTGATGCATCTGGGGAGGAGAGGTTATTTATGTGGAAAATAAGGTGCTCATGCTAGTATTTTCTCTCCCCAGTGGTGACAGTTTGATGGCTATCAGTGTCAGATTATCAGCCTAGCATATCGAGATGCGTAGTGCAGCGTAACAGGCTTGTAGGACACATTCCATCTTTATCAAGCCTGGAGCCGTGATGCAGGAGACAGGGAGCCTGGACTCTGGATTGAGAAAGAACAGCATGTTTCTACAGGGCTCAGTCTCTGCATACAGCAAGGCTCAAAGATGTGCTCTCGAGGAAAGCAAAATCAGCCATGAAACTGCATGAACCCATTTCAGATTTAAATTCAAATGTCTTTCTCAAACTAACTTGCTCTTTGAAACTATTTTTAAGCTGCTGTGTGTAATGTGTGGTGTTAAAATTATTTCTTCTGCCCCAGTTTAATGAGCACAGTCATCTATATAAGTTATCCATAAGACTTGTAAACACTGTGACTCTGCTACACTTTTAGAACATTGTCAACTTCTGGCTCAACCAAGGCCACAAAACCAGAGGACCATATCAGGATAAGGCCTAATAAATCAACCAAACCAACCCAGGCTCATTGGGGGGGAATAAAAACCTTCTGGGGTGACATTTCTGCAAAATTATATTCAAAGCATGCCCAAGTGGAATGTCCAGAGAGTGGCACTACAATCATGTTCAATTTCCTCTAAAACAGATGAGAATGTGAAAGTGGCAAAATTTTATTACACTGGTTGTTGAACTCTAAATATCAGGGAAGTTCAGAAATTAAATGTCTAGTGAGTGTCTCTAAATATGTAATACTCTTTAATGTATTAAAACTATGTAATAAAAGTAAATGGGGGATAAAAACACTTTTGCTGAATAAACCATGTAATTTTTCACTTCTACAATTCTTTGAGCTTGTTTATTGTGACTTGTGTTTCATGGGACTCGTACCTGAGCGCTCCACATTACAAGTGCAACGTTGTACCGTGTGGGCTACCGAGCAAGTTTACTACATCAGAAAAGTCATACATTTGGAGCTGGTTGTGTGATACAAACATGAAAATGTATTAGTTTACAAATCATGCACTATGTAAATGTGTTTTGAGGTCATAGCACAGTATTGTTCAAGGAACCGGGCAAAAAAATAAGTTTCCATTAATCAATAATCAATAATCTGTAATCAAAATTTGTGTGGAAAGGAAAAATTGTCACCATTTTACTGTCTCCAGTCATTTCAGTTGAACACTGCAGTGAATTGTTGTAGAGGTACAATTTTGAGGTTTTGCAAAAATGCAGGTATAGAGGCACGATTTTCCTATGTGGAACAAAACACAGGAAACCAGTAACTCAAAGGTGCAAGTCATTTTTATGTTCCACTGCCCAATACAACAGTAGTCTTGGATTTTTTGCTGACACCTATGGGTGTGGTTGTAACATCTCACAAAAAAAAGGTTGCAGATGTCATTGTATAAATGAATCATGTTCATGTGTCATCCATGATTAATTTATGACTCAAAAGAAAGTGGCTTGCTTTGGGAAATTACAAATATAAAATGTATTCAGCTGGGCATGTGATCTCAACACTGTGGTAAGCTTGATGTAGATCCACCCTTATGCAGAATAAAATTTTTTGCTGAATATATATATATATATATATATATATATATATATATATATATATATATATATATATATATATATATATATATATATATTATTTTATTTTTTCTCTAAGCTGCTCCATAAGTTTTGGAACTTTATCAGTGTTCCCAGTTAAATTCCAGTACAACACTTTCCTCCAGTTTCCATTTACAATACAATGTTGGTGTTGTTGAAACAAATGTTGGTGTTCATGAAGCTTAATCGAACAATGCTTAAAATGAATTGCATGTATTAATAATTTCTCTGCCCCTAGGAAACTCCAGTGTGTTGTGTAATAAAGAACCAAATTAGTTGTATTTGAGAAATGGCCTGTTACTTACTCCAGCTGTCACAAAATCACTCGCCCTCACCATCTGCCTTTCCCTGTTTTCCTCATTATTATAATCACTGCAACATCTTTACTAAAGACCTACTTTGAACAATGTTACCGTAGAGATAGTCACCCAAAAATGAAAATTCTGTCATCATTTACTTTTTTCTTCAGTGGAATATACAAATTGAAGTCAACGATAAGTAAAACCATTTAGTTTAGGCATGTTTTAGAGCTAAACTTCTACTAAGCTAAAGGTCTTTGGCAACAACAAGCAAACGAAACACATGGTACCTTAAGTCAGGTAGACCTTGTGTGTGAGATCAAACCAAAAAGATTCAACGGTTAAAATACACGCTGTCCAAACACACTGTTTGTACACATTTTTACTATTCACTTTGCTTCCAAGCCAAAAAAATCACACTGTTATGAATGCACCAGGGAATAGAAGACAGACTCCAAAAGCTGAAAAATGACTTTGAGCATACTGCAACATACTGGCATTAACACAGCTCATTTTGTAACTGCTGAGGTGAGCTTTTGGCTGCCGTGAGCACTTGCATTTTGTGCAGCAGCACTTTGTTAATATGCTTCAGAATAAATCTTATTATGGTTTCTCTTTACTTTCCATTTCTTTCGTCTTTAGCAGATCGATTTGCTTAACAATGATAAGAATCCCTCCAGCTTAACTCATCCACCTTGGGCCAACTTACAGAAAGCTGGGATTGTGCAGCCTTCTCCATTTTTAATGAAGATTCTTTTTGAACTTGGCCGCGGCGTATTGATTTTCCACTCGCAGTCAAGTGTTTGATATGATCTTGAATGGAAATGCGGATTGGAAGATGTGCCTGGATGTGGTTTTCTTTCATTTCTCGTACGTTTTGGCCCGTGACCCATCAGTATTTTACGATAATCCTTGCCCATTTAAGAGATCGGCCTTGGATCTAATGAGTTATGAATATAAGCCTCACGAGGCCTATCAGCTTTGCTTGAGGTTTGTGTGGTGAATGCTCGCTCTCAGGCTGGGCGGCCAATATAAATCGGGGCGTGAGGTTTTGTGTTAGCGGTGGTCTGTGGGGGCCTCTTGCTGGTTGGAGATCAATTGTGAATTTTTAATTCTGAGTGAGAAGTCTTTCAGCTTGGATCCCCAAAGTATAATGTCTGCATTCGTTTTATCTTCCTCATGAAATCCTAAAATCCCCTCAAACTCTATAAAAAGAAGGCTCTTCGACAAAGCGCAAGTGCTGCTCCTGGTTTATCCTGAAAGAAAACATAAAGAAAAAAAATGCAACGTCGCATCCCAAAACTGTCCCCAAACCACTTTGACAGGCACATAGTTTGAATCTATTCTAGGTCAACAGTCACTTCTTTTAAGCTTGGAGAGGAGAAAAAAAAAAGAGTTAAGATGCAAAACAAGACAGCGCACAGGGGATCTGCCTCAATCTTTACGTCCAGAACTATTACGGGAACATTTGTTGTCTTGTTCAGAATTCATTTCCCTGTGAATTGGGGCCAATATCCTACTTATTCATTTGAATATGTTCCAGGGCAGCAAGAAAATTGAACCTGTGCACTTTTGTTGTGCAGACAGCTGTAAGTTTGATCGCAAATGAGTATTTCGTGACTTATGAACTCGTAGAGGGAGTGTTGGGGGCGAGAGGAACGCTGCAGAACATGCGCTCCTGATAATGAAAAAAACAAAGGATAGCAAATCAAATTGACAGAAATTCTATTTTCTCATGGTGAAAACAAACGTCAACTGTGCACTGAATTACAATTGAAAGCTAAGATGGTTCAAACACTCAGTGATAAAACATGGAACTGCGAGGCTCAGCTACCGCAAACACATCCGAAGAGAAGGATAATTTCTCTCCAGCTGCTTACAGAGCCGGAAAATGTCAGGAGGTGTGTGTGCGCGGCCTATATATCTGCGTCTTCCTATTTAATGAAGTCTGATGAATTTGACAAAAACACTCTGTCGCTATGCAGACTCTCGGTAACAAGAAGGTGGCCTTACACTTGCACAGATGGCTCCTATTGGTTGGCCGACCTGACAAAGTGAATGGACCATGGCAATGCTTTGTGACTAATAGACTCCAGCTCAGCCTCAAGGTCACGGACAGGTGGGTTCCATGGCAACAGGCGAATCTTTATCAAAGCGTGGACCGGTTGAAGCGAGCCACTGCTTCTAGAAGGTTCTTTGGGAATCTTTGAGATGGAACAAAGTCTGATGGATGTGGTGAAATGAGCGAGCTGTCTCAGTAATTAACTTGTTCCCTGGGATTTTCAGACGGGAATAGATGAGAGAAAGTGTTAACTCTTTTCTGACTGCACACATGCCTGGACACGGACACTGATTCACGAGTTCACACTTGCATATAATAAATAGAATGAAGTTTATGTGTATCTGGTGTGCTGTCCGAGGAGAGAGCTCCAAGCTCGGAACTTTGGCCCGAACCCAGAGTACCCCCCTATAGGTTTGGACATGAATAGTTGTAAGTGTGGAGAAGGGGTGGCGGAGGGATGCTGGAAAACTGTCAAGGAACAGAGGTAAATCTGCTGTGTGTATATATACACACCTCTTATCTTGTTAACTGGTTTGATTACTTATGGTGCTCCTCTCGTGTTAATTAGGTTAATTATCTGAACGTGCTCCTCCCGAACTTTGTTAATAAAACATAATTTAAAGACAGGAAAAGCGACCATGGTAACCACATTCATGTCAAATCCCGCAAAAGCATTTACAGAGCTCCATTCCATATTCCACCAGTTTACACATTCATTTAAAGGATATGAGATTGTGGAAGCAGATACGAATTGCTTGTTATCTGTAGAGGGTGTTGTGCATGAGGCGCAACTCAAGATCACAGTTTCCACCCTGAACAAAACTAACGAACGGTGTGGGTGAGAGTGAAGGATAGAGACCAGAGAACTAGTTCCCTACTGTCATAATAAGCAGGATTCCATGCAGCTGGTACTGAATACTTCTTCAATTATAAGCCTCATTGAAAGTACAATCTGGGTTAAATGTGCATTAATCTGACATTATCTGTTAATGTAACTGGCACTGGAAGTAATGCTCATGGTTGCTTTGAGGCAAACAGTCATATGCATTAAATATCATGCGTTTCCCGGGTCCTTAAAAATAAAGACATTACTGAAAGAACAATAAAGATCAGCAAGACCAATATAAGCCATCCGATATTTGATCATTCAGAAATTACTTAAGTTATTATAGCTATATTAGAAAACATGAGCAAAACTTATATTGCTGCTGCTAAATGAAACTGTGAGTTTCTAATCCACCAGAGTGGTTTCGTAGACATCATGACATTTCTTTCAGGTTCACGAAGCGATGACCCGAGTTACAGCCTTCTCTCCTCAAGACAAGATGAGAAAGACAAAACTCCTCCTTATATATAAAAAAATACAACTCAAATTCCAGAAATGTTGGGATGTTGTTTAAATTTGAATAAAATGAAAACTAAAAGAATTTCAAATCACATGAGCCTATATTTTATTCACAGTAGAACATAGATAACATAACAAATGTTTAAACTCTGCACATTTTGTATGTCTCTCTTATCTGACACACTCAGTGCAGTTCATGGATATCTCTCCTAACGAGCTGATGATCTAAATCAGGTGTGTTAAAGGTGCCATAGGTGATTGTCTTCAGAAATATTTTTTGTTATTCTGGTCGAAAGTCTCTTCACATCCTGATAGCAATCATTAAATGAAATGGTCTAAATGTATTTATCTGTATTTATATATTCTGTGGAAGGTGTAGGACCAAGAAATGTTTGTCCAATTAAAACGCTCGGTCCAAGCGTTTTAATTGTCTTTCCTACCTGCCTGTCAACGTATGTATTTGCATACCTCTGCGCACCCTGTTCGCGCAGACAGGATACGTCATCAGCGCATTCACGCAGACAGAGCCAGAATGGAAGGTAAACATCAACAACCCAATCTTCCTTTCTGGTATTGTAGTACTTTTACTAACTGTGCTGTAAAGTTTTCTCACCGTTTTTTTTCATTCAGGTCTGGCACACTTTAATGCCCTTTGTATGGAACATAAACGCTCGCTTTGAACTGGAATCATGGCGGAATATCTGGTGATGTCCACTTCGCAGGGCACTTATGACTTACGGTCGAATAGAACAACCATCGGACGTGATAAGATATACATATGAAATGTGCAGAGCGGGGAGGGCGTGAGGACTGTAATTGGAAACCGTTGATGTAGCCTATTGTAGTAATTTATTGTTGTCTCTGGTATTCTGCTCTTTGAGCGTATGTGCGTTCAGGGGGCGTGGCTTTGGACGGCGATTGCAGGGAGGGTGGGACGTTCGCTTTCAGTGCTATCAGGCTAAAGTTAGCATTTTTCGAGATCTCCTACTACACCTTAAATAAGGGAGACATGCAAAATGTGCAGAGCGGTGGGTCCCCAGGACCAGGATTGAAAACCACTGCTGTAGATGATGCGATTTGCAAAGCCTTTGCAATTTGACGTTGAGGAATGTCGTTTTTAAAGTATTACACATTATTTTTACACACTCTTTCACAGATTGGAGAGCCTCTGCCCATCTTTACTTCTTAGAAACTCTGTCACTCTAAGACATCCCTTTCATAGCTAATCATGTTACAGACCGGATGTCAATTAACTTAATTAGTTGCTAGATGTTCTCCCAGCTGAATCTTTTTAAAATGTCTTGCTTTTTCAGCCCTTTGTTGCCCCCGTGTCTACTTTCTTGAGACCTGTAGAAGGCATCAAATTTGAAATGAGCTCATTTAGTGGATAAAACTGTAAAAATTTCTCCATTTAAACATTTGTTATGTTCTCTATGTTCTATTGTGAATAAAATATTGGCTCATGTGATTTGAAATTCAAATTCAAATTTCATTTTATTCAAATTAAAATGTTAAAAACATCCCAACATTTCTGGAATTTGGGTTGTACTTCAAACTGGATTAGCTAAGACCCATGTTTATAGAACACTGAACTTTTTTTTTTAATCAAAGAGACTTCAACTCATACACAACCCAAGTCAAGTGTCAATCAATTCTGAAAACAGTTGAAAAAACAGCTGGAGCCCAGCCCTGTGTATCTATACAGTACTCTACTGTTCAAAAGTTTGAAGTCAAATAAACGCTGTTCTTTTGAACTTTCTATTAATCAAAGAACTGTGAAAATAATTACCACAGTTTCCACAAATATATTAAGCAGCACATCTGTTTTCAACATTGATAATAATATGAAATATTTCCTGAGCTCCAAATCAGCATATTAGAATAATTTCTGAAGGATCATTTGACCCTGCAATTGCTACTGAAAATTCAGCTTTGTGTCACAGAAAGAAAAAAAAAAAAGTTAAAACAGTTGTTTTAAATTGTAATAATATTAAAAATTGTATTCTTCTTTGGATCAAATAAATGTGGCCTTAGTGAACATGAGACTTAAAAAAAAAAAAAAAAATTAAATTTTACATTCCCCAAACTTGAATAGTAGCATTTAACTTTATCTCAAAATGGGTTTTGTCATGTCATTTTCTTAAAGCCTCACTCAACTGTACTAAAAATGGCTGCAAGCAACTGCATATCGTGATACGCAAGAAAAACTGTCTATATTAAATTATAGAAACTTATAGAGTGAATACTGGTGGGTTCTCGCCCACTTTAAGCACTCACCGCAGGTAGGGTTTTATCAGCCTCAGGCATGAGAGACTCCTTTCTCCAGATACAACAGTGACTGTTACTATTATTTGTAGTACCAACCAATTAAGACACCACAAAATGAAGAAAGACAACCCGCTCTCTTTTTCAGCTCATTATATGATCAAATTGGCAAACACTGAAATGAGAACAAAAATGCTAATTTTCATAATCGCATATTACCTCATCACAGCACATATGAGTGGTATCCAGTTATCATTTTGCACATAAAAAAAATGGTATTCCATGCATGCCAAAAATTCACACACTGCATATCGCAGAAGTAGTAAGAGTACTAGGCTTTTTGTCTATTCCGAACATACTCTTTCCTTTCCTCCTTTTAATCAGAGCTTTGTTTATTCTTCTGCACTGCTCCATCTACCATCTCTCCATTTCTATCCGCCACCAGGTCGTTCCGATCTCATTCAGTGAGCACAAAAGCCAGCCATCAGTGTGTGTTAATGTACCCTAGCGTGAGCTGAGCAGACAGACAGCCTGATACACCACATCAAAGATTTGCTCAAAAAATCTAAAGCACTTCCCAAGAGAATAACAAAATAGCCTCGGAAGTAAGCGGTGACAGTAACTGATTATAAATATTCATAAAGGCTTTTAAAAGTGGGTAATCACTTTTGCTGTTCTGCATAATGCTGCTTATTTATTCAAACACAGGGACGCGTGGGGAGAAACAGCGCTGTTTGAGCGAGCGAGTAGTGTGTTCTTGTGGGTGTGGTGAGCTGAGGAGACGTGTGTGTGTGTGTGTGTGTGTGTGTGTATGTGTGTTTCGAAAACGATGTTTGGAGATTCAGTGATGAGAGGCAGTGAGCGTGTGTGTGATGGGAGGTATTTCACAGTCACACAGACACATTATGGGTGATAATTTATGAGGAAACAGCAGCAACTAATTAGGCCTCACACTCTGTAGGAGTGACATCAACATCTGAGCATGTCTGTTGAGTGCTATTGAAACATACACGCACACACGCACATAAACACACATTCACTCCCCTGTCCTTCATTCTGTGTTTTTTTTATTAAATAAACACATATACATACATACTGTACATACACACACACACATATATATATATATATCTCTATCTATCATCATATATCATATTATATATTATATATAATGTTTCAGAGCTCTATGAAAAATCAGCTTTTTACAAATAACAAACATACATTTTACACCACTTCAATTAAAAAATTTATAAAACATAAGCATGCAAAAGCATTATGAATATATTTCATAAATACGCTATAATCTCACAATGTCATCCAGGACATCAGGCTTGAACACAAATGTGCAAAATGGATATTGATTTTTTGTTTTATCTCTCATTAAGTATAAACACTCATCTCTGGCTTCACTCACAGCTGCTCTGTGCTGTTCTCTCCTCGTTCAACACTACCGCTGGAGAGAGGCAGTCCTGCTGGATGCCTGTCTGGAAATAACACTTTTTTTTTTTTCTAGGGTGAATAAAATAAATGAAAGTCCTTGTAGCACAATCAATGTCACACTGCACTCACACAAGAGTTTGCTTCACCTGTTTGCATAAAGCAGGCATCACACACACACACACACACACATGCTCAGACAAACTATGACACATTCTGCATGATGGAGGACAACTAGTTGATATACATTCATGGAAATAGCATGTGTCAGTATGCTGCTTTCCCTCTATACGTCTCAGAATGACGCTACATTCTTGCAGTCTGTAGCACTAAACACAATGCTGCCATGTCCCTTCACTTGCTCAAAATTCAGACTACAACATATCGCATTGCTAAAATGAACAGGACAGTCTTTAAACTGACCAATAGCATGCCATCTGATTCGCACACATGAAGATCCTGAAGTGCTTATCAAACTGTGCACTTTCTTGTTTTGAATTTTTATAGTGACATCAGTTCAGTTCACGTTTAGAAAAGACTAAGCTGTTGTATGGACACGTCAGGAAAAAAAGTGTTGAGTGTTGTTTTGGGTTTAACATTTAATGATAATTATTCATTCAGTTTGAACTTGGAAGTTTTATTGAATGTAAAAATTCATAACAGATACATTAATTAGATGATAAATTGGTACAATAGTTTGCATTCATATTTATTATTTATTTGGGATATTTTAGCTGTGTAATTGCATTTGTGCATTCAATACAGTTATGATTTACGATTTGTTTGTTCAGAGAAGAAGACAGATCTGTTCTATGGACAAGTCAAGACAATTAGTGCTGAGTTTGGTTTTTAAATACAATGTTAATAATTTACTGATAACGATTTTCTTAATTTAAACTTGTAAGAGTTTTAAGTGAATAAGTGAATAAATTCATAACACGATTATTACATGATCATCTTATTTAATTCTTTTTTTGTTCATTTATTCCAATAAGACATGACTAAAAAGTGTTTGGCATCAAAGTCGTTCAATATTAATAATAAATAAACCACATTGTGGCAAATGAGTTCTTTAGTAGATGTTTGATGTGAATAATGAATCAGACTATCATTATTACAGGTTGTTTAAGCCATGTATTATGTTGCAGTTAGTTTAAATTACTGGCCAAAGCCAATTCGTAATTGCATTTGGTTTTTGGTGAGAGTTAATTTTGGATTCTGGCTGTGATACAGAGTGGCCATGCATGTACATTTCAAACAGTGTAATACCATAGATAATATGCACAGCTTCACTCAGAGAAAAGAGGAAACTATTGCAATATTAAACAGCACAAAGATAGTTAGGTCTCTGACATGTCAGCTCTCTGTGTAAAATGAAATATCATTTATCAAAATGGGACATAATGATTATTTAAAGCAGTTCTTCATACCTGTTCAGTCTCAAGATATTTGCTTAATTTAAATAATTAAAGGTATTTTGCTTAATTTAAATTGTACTCTTGTTCATTAATGTGTCATATGTGTGGTGCATGTTATATTCAATTCACTAACTAATCTAAAATCAGAAAGGACAAACCACTAGGAGTACAGAGATTGGAAACTGTAGGATCGGGTTCTGTAGAACATCACAAGGGCAACGAGCATTCTCTGTAAAGGGGTCACAACTTTGGAATATCCTACCAAATGAATTTAAAGGGATACATGATATAAAGTATTTTACACTGATGGTTAAACGCAGGTTTAAAATAAATCAGACCTGTATGCATATTTGAATTTTCATATGGTTCCTTACTAGTTATTTATTAAGATTGGAAGAGTCTATAAAACTTGGGTATGTTGCTGTCTTGTATTCTGTCTGTAATGTATGAATATATTGTATGATGGATTTGTTATGTTAGTTTAAGGTAGAGTTAGTTATTTTATTATAATTATTTTGGTTATTTATACATATATTGTTTTTATAGAAAAGCCTTTCTAAGTTAAGTTAAGTCTAGGGACATGAGATGCAAATTAGCTTCTGCTATAATCTCTATGTGCAGTGCATTTTTTCCAGTCTCTGTCTGGAATCATGTCTATTGTATTGTCCCTATTCAAATAAACGTATAATAATAATAATAAAAAGGTGGAAAAATACCAGCAGCATACACTGACAGAGACTGCGGGCTGGCTGCAATCAAGCTCAGAGCCTCTAATTGTGTAATCCAATGGCTGACTGTGATCTTTTAGTCGTAAGTTCACATCAGTTACACTGCACATTCATCCAGGCACACCTTACTCATTCACGGCTTCACCTATCCATCAATCAATGCCTCCATCAATACACAGAGTCAATCAATCAGTCACCCCAGAGCTCAGCAGCCTAAAATACAGTGCTCAATCTAATGCCCAGTGCTTCTCTACCCAGGCATATAGATTTTCTAGAGGGGCAATGACAGAAAAAGACATCTAACTGAGAACAGAGCCTTTTTGCATTGCAACAAAGACCTTTCTGGGAGAAAGCTTTATGGGCAACATATGTGGGACAAGGTTATGATTATTTATAGAATGGCTAAAAATATTGGACAGTATGGTTTATGGCACAGTTTGTTGATCTCCAGATTTTGGAGTTGGAAAGTAATGCTGCTGGGTTCAGAGTAGCATTTAGGTCACTAGCTACTCAGATAAGTTTGCACTTATTTTATTTCAAGAGTCTGGAAACATATGATTTTGCGAGTATTTTGGTTTGCAGATATATATATATATATATATATATACAGTATATATACATACACACACATTGATGGTAAAAAGTTTGGAATATTTTTATTCATTTTTTCTTATGCTCACCAAGGCTGAATTTATTTGATAAAACATACAGTAATATTATGAAAATAATTACAATTTTAAATAACCATTTATTACTTGAATATATTTTCAAATGTAATTTATTCCTGGGATGCAGTGCTGAATTTTCAGCATCATTACACCAGTCTTCAGTGCCACATGATCCTTCTGAAATCATTATACTATGCTGATTTTACGCTCAAGAAACATTTCTCAAGAATCACATCAGTGATAAAAACACTTTTTGCTGCTTAATGTATCTTGTGAAAACCGCGATACAATATCACATAAGGCAGCTGGGTCATCAAACTTGATCCTGGAGGGCCGGTGTCCTGCAGAGTTTAGCTCCAACTTGCCTCAACACACCTGCCTGGAAGTTTCAAGTATACCTACAGTAGTAAGACCTTGATTAGCTGCTTCAGGTGTTTGATTAGGGTTGGAGCTAAACTCTGCAGGACACTGGCCCTCCAGGACCGAACTTGGTGACCCCTGATATAAGGTATTCTGAAAAAAAGGTATGAGAAACCTGCAATACTGAATCAAAGTGCAGAAATGATAACAGAAAATACATTATTATTGTGTAAAAACCAGGGCTGTCAATTGATTTAAATTTTCAGTTATGTAATGCTTATATTAACAATTAATTGGTCAAATTAATATTGCTGAGAAAAGCTAGTAAAAGATAGTTTAAACCTGGAATCAATCACTGACAAAAATTTGATTTAGATTATCACAAAATTTGATTCAATATATTATAAATCAATATATTGTTTATTTTATTTCAAAGCATTAAACAAAGTCATTTATTCATCCATTCCAAATGAATCCATTTGATCTACATATGCATTAGACTTTGGTTAATGCTTGGCATCTCACTGTATTTTTAGTGTCTTGTGCCATGAGCGCTGCTTTAAAAGAAAAATGCCGTTTAAAATGTGTTATTTTATTTATTGATTTTCTCTTTTTTCAGAACTTCTGTATAGTGTGAAAAAATGATTAACTGTGTTACTATTTATTATAATAATATGAATTATAATAAATTGTGCTAATAAATAGTAATACATTTATTATAACATTCTTTTTTACAGTTAATCACACCTTAAATCAACATGTTAAAGTCAACACTAATAATGATTAATAAAGTCATTAATAAAAAATATTATAATAACGATAGATTAATAAGAAGAACAAGTTTAATTGATAAAAGTAATATAATTATTTGTATTAAAAAATATATATATATATATAAAAAAACAAAAACAAAAAAAAAACAGCAGCATGACTGTGACTATCAAAATAAGTTAAACCAAAAAGAGATTTGAACCAAATAAAACTAGTTATTTTAGACTTGGAACACTTTTTGGACTTTGGGTCTTGTAATGAAGACTCAAGTACACACTTAAAGCTGTACTGTCAAGAGAGAGAGAAAAAAAAAGAGACTTTAGTGTTTTGTCATAAGAAGGCTGGTTCTTCAAAGATTTCTCAAGAAGAAAACATTACTAGGTTACACATTCCTAGAACAGCGTTCTCTTTCAAAGAGTGTATTTCCTCAAATGCTAAGCTCACCACAAGTCCTCCTGTAAAAACCATGTTAATCCACTGACCAAACCCCTGAGCTCCGTAAGCCGCTCTGTCTGGCTTCTCTTGCCATACCGGCAGCATGTGTACCCTGCCACGTCTCCACTCCATTCAAATAAAGCATGTTCCAGCATACATTTTTAATGAGGCACAGATTAGAAAACTGGATTTAGAATCTGTAAAAGAGGATTAATATTTAAGCAAGGAACCAATTTCCCTTCAAAACCAAGAAAGACGGAGAACAGTCCAAAGTTTGGGTAGGCCCCAAAAAATCAGCTGGTCGTAGAGAAATAACTAGGTACATAATTGTCTTCTATATTTAATAAGGAAAAGAACATTTAGGGTGTATTCACACCTGTCTTGTTTGGTTCGACTGAAACAACCTCAAGTTCGTTTCCCCTCTTGGTGCGGATCTTTTGGGCAGGTGTGAATACAGCAATCACATTCAAAACGAATTCTGCTTCCAAACGAATTCTAGTGCGGTTTGTTTAAGGTGTGAATATAAACCGGCCTTGATCGACCCAATTGCAGAAAGCACGCTCAGAAACACGCAGCTCGCACATATAATGCTGTTGTTTGCATTTCAATAGCGTAAATCACTTGTTTTTAAACCGCAATGCTTAAAAACGTGTGCAAAATATGAGTTTTCATGACCATAGCGCACAGCAACGTGACATGAGCGCACTAAATAGGCTAAAGCTTGCCGCAAAGCCCCAGCAAAAGTTACAATGAATGTGTGTAGGGGAAATGGTAAGGAGATATTTGAATTATTTATTAATAAACTAGTGTTTTCTGAGTCAGTGTCACAAAGACGAAGTTAAAAATCCTGACTCGCCATCTCCTCATTTGACGCGCCTTTAGAAAGAAATGCATCTTTGGTTCATTTTTGTGAAGCGCTCCTGTTCAAGACCGGGACGGCAAGCGCATCCTATTAGATTTTTTTATTTTAGAAAAGCACAACGTTTTCTTGATATTGTGAGTGCACACAAATAAAAATAGACCATTTACAGTTCCGAACGATTTATTTATTCTTACCTTTATGAGTAACAATTACGGTGTATTTAATTTGTTTCCACTGATCGATGTCCTGAAGCACGCTTCAACTTCCACTCTTCGCACAAACGATTGGATATGTGCCTAATAGCGCACATTTATCTAGGTTAAATGTTTAAACTAACATTTTGATATGCTTTAAGTATTTCATATCTATAGATTTTATTTTTGGCAAGTGTTAATTACAACATCGTATGACATTGTCTCATATGATGCTCATAAGTTTCTTCATATCGCGTTTTTATTTCATAACAGCAAATCAGTAAAAGAATAAAAATTTCACTACGAAAGATCTCCATGATTAGCCTGTTTTTCCCTGCTTGAGAATTTCTGTCCAGTAAACGGATGGCCTTAGCACACATGTGGTTTCGTTTACAATTTCTGGTTCACTTGCAAAAAGGGCAGTGTGAAAGCAAACCGCACCAAAAAAAAAAAAATCAACATTGTATTTGGTCCGGACCAAAGCGAGTGAACTAGTCTACTCCCTGAGTGGAGTCCAAATACAGGTCTTCACAAGACTGTGATTTCTGTGGCCAACAATATTCAGCTTGAAAATGATCATCATTCACAAGAGTGTTTGAGATTGATGACTTTATTTACTGTATGGTTCAAGTGTGTGCTTGTCTAATGTAGAGTACCATATTTGGGTTGTGGCCAGAAATTGATCTTGATGATGAAAATATGCAGGGGTCAGTTTGGTTATAGAGTCAATCATTTATAACTAGTGCTGGGCAACGTATCCAAAATAAAGTTTTTTTTGTTTTTATAATATATATATATATTTTATAATATATCCATTTTTGGGTAAACTATGTCTACAATGTGACCTACATTACCCTACAATATACCTAGAGAATGTTTTAGAAAGAAAGGCACAGATGCTACACCCACACCATTATACAGTTGTCAGTCCTGTTTTGGAGTCTATGATCTATGGTTACATTCATAAACAGTTCAGTTATAAATAGTGCTGGGCAACGATTAATTGCGATTAATCGCATCCAAAAGTTTTTGTGTACATAATATATCTGTGTGTACTGTGTATATTCATTATGTATAAATAAACACACACATACAGTATATATTTTGAAAATATTTACATGTTTTTACATGTACTGTATATATTTATATTCATATAATTTATATTATATATTAATATATTTAATATATAAATATAACATTTTTTCTTAAATATATGCATGCATGTGTGTATTTATATATACATAATAAATATACAAAGTGCACACAGATATATTATGTACACAAAAACATTTGGATGTGATTAATCGCGATTAATCTTTGCCCAGCACTATTTATAACTGAACTGTTTATGAATGTAACCATAGATTATAGACTCCAAAACAGGACTGACAACTGTATAATGGTGTGGGTGTAGCATCTGTGCCTTTCTTTCTAAAACATTCTGTAGGTATACTGTAGGGTAATGTAGGTCACATTGTAGACATAGTTTACCCAAAAATGGAAATTCTGTCATCATTTACTCACGCTTATGTTGTTCCAAACACAAGTTTCTTTCTTGTGCTGAACACAAAAGAAGATATTTTAAATGATGCTGATAACCAAACAATTGATGGTAGCCATTGACTTCAATTGTTTTTTTTTTTCCTCCATACTATGGAAGTCAATGGCTACCGCCAGCTGTTTGGTTACCAGCATGCTTCAAAATATTTACTTTTGTTCTCGAAAGAAACAGTAAACTCGTACAAGTTTGGAACAACTTGAGAGTTAGTAAATGATGACAGAATTTAAATTTTTTGGGTGAACTATGCCACAACAACATTTGTTCTCTATTAAAGTAGATGGTATGCAATCTATTTTGAGTTTGGACTAAGGGCACAGCGGCCAGAGTAAAACCAGCAGGAGCTTTTACGTTTCTTCACACAACCTGTCTAGCAGGAAAAATTCAATAGGCCAACTGAATAATTGAACACATCCCGTCAAATACTGTGTACGAATCTGTCAATTTTACATTTAGTCAATAGTCTGAGTGGTTGCTGTGTCAACTGTATTTAAACTCTGTGGAAACAAAGTGTTTGTCCAGCCTAAATGTCTGTAAGTATGGCCTGAGGCCGTGTTTAAGGAGCTGGGTGATGGCACTGACGACAGAATGAGGTCACGGTCATAATTCAGCATGCAATGATGAAGCAGATGCTTTTATTTTTAACCAAGTTTTCTCGTATATACAAAACATTAGAACACAAAGGCTTTGTCTAATACTACACATATACAAGCACACGTGATGTGTTGTTTTCAGCTTCTGCTGTTTCACTATATGAAGACATGAACATTTAAACTTCATCTCCAGAGCTGCTCTGAGAGTCACTTCATCAGTATTTGAAGTATCCATTTCATTGGAGAAAAGCTATAGCCAGATACACACAGACACTCAAAGGTCTTCACTATAACCCATCAAAATAAGAGTTACAGTTGTGCAGCAGAATATATGTGTCAGTCCTCTGTCATGTGTGTCTTGTGTTCCCGCCTCTTGTGTCCTTATTTGGTCATGTTCCTGTCCTTGTTAAGTGTGATTATCAGTTAAGTCTTGTCCAGCTGTGTTTTAGTCATTATCAGTAATTGTTATGTGTATTTAGTTCATGCCTGTTTAGTTAGATTTGGTCTGGTCTACTCGTTACTCCCCGGTGTTCCTATCTGTGTGTCAGCCCTGCCTTGTCTTGTCTTGCCCTGCCCTGCCCTGTCTTGCCCTGCCCTGTCTTGCCCTGCCCTGTCTTGCCCTGCCCTGCCCTGTCTTGCCCTGCCCTGTCTTGCCCTGCCCTGTCTTGCCCTGCCCTGTCTTGCCCTGCCTTGTCTTGCCCTGCCTTGCCTTGCCTTGCCTTGCCTTGCCTTGCCTTGCCTTGCCCTGCCTTCTCATGCCCTGATGTCAACATTAAAGACTGTTAATTTGAGTTTATCCTCGTCTGCGTGTTCCTCGTTCATCCCTGCTGTGTGCACCGTGACAATATGTACGCAATACAATTATTAAAACTTTATTTAGAAAAACTGTATCAGAACATTTTTGTTCTATGTTTTAACAGTAAACATCTGTTGCACGGAACTTTGTTTGCCAAAAAAAAAATGTAAACAGAATTTCTGAAAGCAAAAAACATTTCATAGGGCCCTATTATTGTAAAAATTGTAAATGATTAAATTGTTAATGTAGCAATTTAACAGGGCCCTTTATTATTATTTATATTATTATTATTATTATTATTATTATTAAACATTTAATAACTTGTTAACTTGTATATGTTTCATGATTTCAAATATTTAGACTTAAATGTTTAGCCTTTTGATCAAATAAAATTTGACCATTAAAACAGAATACACAAATATTAAAATAGCTAAAAACGGAATGCAGAAAAAATAAATAAATAAATAAACAGAAAATATTAATTTGGGACAAAATAAAAATGTAATTTGAGGCAAAATAAAACAATTTCATAGGGCCCTGGAAAAGTAGTGAAAGTGACAGCAGAGGAATGCAAGCATATAGAAGGGCAAACATAAAAAGGGACTTGATTTTGGATTCAGAAAGAGACTTTCGCTTTCACATCAACCAAACAAACTTAGCTCAGACATCAAAAACTCTGAGGTATGGTTCATGTTGAGTGATTCCCAACTGGTATGAACACAACTCTGCTGTACTTGCACGAATAATTTTACTGTTATAGTAGATTGCATATGTCTTTGTAGAATTTGCATTTAGCAAATAGTTTGTATTTTTGCATCTTCTGAAATACTGTACATTCACAGCAGATGATCCCACGTTCTGCTTTAGTAGGTATAAGAACATGGTAAAGTTTTGTAGTAAAACCAAAGGGACAAAAAACTTGAATAAAGCAGCTGGTGCCTTGCCCTCCTGATTCATTACCAAGTGACAGTGGTGAACAGCTGCTGTTAGCACTCATGGTGGTACCAAGCAATCGAACCATGTGTGAGGAAAGCCTAACAGAGCAGTTAATTATGTGATCACTTTGGAAAGTTTTCAAATGAAGAAAAAACAAAAAAAACAACAACATTAAAACTAAGGCATTTTTTAAATCAAATTTATTGGCAGTTAATCACATATATCAATATACACTTGAGTTTGTCAGTATATTTCCAAAAAAAAAAAGATCAGGGGCCAAGTCAAGGTATTCCATCTGAGGTACTTTTTAAATTATTGGCCTATGTACTGTGTATGTGTGAATGAATTTCTTTGGCCATTTCTTCATGTCCAGAACCTCCCACCATAAATGCCATCTTTTAAGATGCCATGTCAGTTCAAAAGCTCAATGGAACCAAGTCAAGAAGCTCCACCACCTTTCCAATATTTTATTTATTCCTAGTCATTAACTTTCCTACATAAAATAATAGCATTGGGTCCATTTGCTTTTCTTTTTTTTTTTTTTTGGCAATGCATAATAAGTATACAGAGGTGTTTCCCAACAGATACAGCCAACTAAATAATCGTTTATGTGTCATTTTAAGTCTGGCTGCCTCTTTCAGTACAAATCAGTTTTATACAGACCACCAATTATGTTGAGTCTACACAGTGAAATCAGTGCTGTGGAACACTTGGTCTGGAATTATACAATTAACTCTGCAAGCTGGCGTACCACTGCCTACTGCTGACTTCCACCTGTTGGTGGAAGTCAAATCTAAACAAGGGAAGCAGAGGTCAGAACTGATGGTCAAGCATCAGACATACAGTATGTTGGGAGTTTGGATACCCTTTGAATACCCTCCACATGGCAAACTCCTCATTACGATTTTTGTCAGTTTTTGGACTGGTAGACTTGTGGTGGCCTGTCATGGTTGCATCAGCATTGGCAGCTACAGGTAACAGGTAATTAAACTCACTTCTTGAGCTTCAGGTGACCTGTCATGGCCTCCCCAACTCTAATCTAACTTGACGTAATTCTCAACTCCCCCTGTTCTGTTTCAACCGTCTATCTCAGTCACGAATAGCCCACAAATGACATTCTTTCTTAAGGACTCTTCCTTAATGTGTCATTTTTTGAAGGTTGAGATGGGAAACCAGGTGCAATCCCAGTTCTGGGCAACTCTGCCTGCAAAGTTTAGCTGCGACCCTGATCAAACTCACCTGCCTGTAGCTTTCTAGTAATCCTGAAGACTTTGATTAGCTTGTTTAGGTGTGTTTGATTAAGGTTGGAGCTGAACTCTGCAGGAAAGTGGATCTCGAGGGCCAGAGTTGCTCACCCCTGTGCTTTTCACTCAAAGGCCACAGAGGACAGGGAGAAACATGAATCTGCAGCAGTTTGTTAGCCAATGAGTGAGAAAACAAAGTGTGACATTGGCCATCTTGGGTTGGTTGAATACCAGATACGCCACGTGTTCTGGTTCACCCGTAGATGATTAATCACACTAGCTGGAAGGTGAGGAAAATACACGCCCAACGCATTAGCAATGGCTGTTATCATTCTCTATCTCAACGCTTTTACTCTTGTGTCAAGAAATGAACCACAAATGTGCTTCCACATACAATTTAGACTTTTACACAAACGTCCATAGCATTAACAGCTTAATATCATCTGATAAATTCTCACTTCACCACAGTATTGATGAAACTATCAAGCTATTCAACCTGTAGTTCTAATCTTTTAAGCACAGATTGACTCATCGTTATGCCAAGCTTTATGCACAGGCCTAAAATAACTACTGATGTTCATTTAAGAACCTTACTTTCAGTCTTACTTTATGTTTCATGGTACTAAACCCACAACCGACACATTATTATTTCACACATTCTTATTCTGGGCAAAAGAAGCTATAAATATCCACAACATTTTCCCCCTACAACTATAGATTGATATTCTGCAAGCACTCATTGAATTGCTGTCCTACAAACTCCCCAAATCGACATCGTGACCACACATTCTCTTGGGGGAACTTAAACTGACCTACTAACATTGCCTGAGACATCAAAAGGGCCTGATCCGATCAGATGAGAATGAATCTTATTCCGAGCTGTTGAATAGAGAAGTTCATGCCCAAGGAGGTCTGAGAAACCCACTGTAATTGACTGGCTGAGCCAGCTCCTAATTTATTATGGCCCTTCTCACAAATTTAAACACCCTCTTCACTGCCATCATTCATATGGTCTTTTAGACCTCTCAGGACTCCATCAGAGAGAGGGACGGATAAACCCTTTGCCTGGGCCGTCAACCTCTGTTCTTCATATCATCCCCAAGAAAAGGATCACAAGGACGGATGGGAGCCAAGACAAATGATTATGTCAGGCTTGTTAGGGTATAAAAGTCTTTGTTCAACATATTAGCAATTGTAGAAACCGAAAACTAGCTCATAAGGGAAACAGCAGCTAAATGTCAGCTGCATTGCTGGAAAACTCCAGAGAAAAATGTTATGTGCCAAATGGCACCTAACCACAAAATCTCTCTCTCTCTCTCTCTCTCTCTCTCTCTCTCTTTGTAAAACCTGAACTAGCTTGCTCATATATCCACTCACCCAGCGGCAGAATACAGTCATCAGTCTTGTGCTATATATATACATAAGTGCTGTATATAATTATATTCACGCAGTTCAGTTATAGGCAAGAGTGACTACCACATTCTGATGCCTTAAATTTTCACAATGCAATTTCAAGAGTTGTCTATGATGTGATGTGATGTGATGTGATGTGATAGAGATACAATGCTGTTTAAAGGTTAAAGGTTTGGGGTTGATTTTGGAAAGACTTTAATACTGCATACATTTATCAAATGTAATAGTAAGATTTTTTTTTTTTTTACATTCATACAAAAAAAAAATATATATATATATATATATATATATATATATATATTTCAAATAAATACTGTTCTTTTGAACTTTCAATTCATCAAAGAATCCTAAAAAGATGCATCACAGTTTCCACAAAATATTAAGCAGCACAACTGGTTTCAATATCAATAAGAAATGTTTCTTGAGCATCAAATCAGCATATTAAAATTATTTCTAAAGTGACAATGAAGACTGGAGTAATGACTGCTGAACATTCAGCTTTGCCATGAGGAAAAAAGAAGAGACATTTTAAAATATATTCAATTGGAAAACAGCTATTTAAATTGCAATAATTTTTCAATATATTTTTTGCTTTCACTGTATTTTCAGATGATGATCAAAACCTTTGAATGATAGTGTATAAGCTGTCATCCATAGGTTTTAGATCCAGTCTTCTAATAGAGATAATCACTCAGAAAGGTCAATTATTAAAAAACTGAAAATGCATGGACTCTTTAATGCATATTAAATACCATTGTGTCATATGTGATAAGACTTTACAGTGTTATGGATGCATCTTTGATATTTACTTTAGTCTGTCACTATGGTTACAGGCGTTATGCACGGCTTCTGGAATAAATGGGAATCGAAAAAAGAACTGACTTCAGTTATCCATCATACACAGTATTTAAACGTTACTGTGAGCTGTTTTATGAACAGGACAATTTGAGACCCTGTTAGTAAAACATTGACTATGTGAACGTAGCCCCTGTGAACTGCCGTTATAAATACCTGTGAGTCTCTATTCGTTCTCGCTCTTTTTCTCTCTCTCATTTTTCCTCTCTCTCTCTCTCTCTCTTGTGCAGAAAAGCCTGTATTCTGGAGAAGTGCCACTTAATACTGGAGTGCTTATGTAAAACGGCAATAGCAGAGCGATTCCAGCCCACGGGTCTGCCATCACATCCAGTCACAGAAATCAAAACAGCAAGCACCTAACAAACTTCAAAACAGCAGATTTACACAGCTCCCTTCCAACAATACTGATTACGGTCATAGGTCAATATAACCATAACCCCTTTCTGCTGCACTCAATGCTGAACCTGGATGTAGAACTGCAGGGTTTTGGAGAATCCGTTTTATTTAAGGTACCTCATTACCAAGATACAAATCATTATTCCAAACTCCCAGCATGCTCGGCTGTATATTTGAATTACAGAGATATTCAATGCCCACGTCTGCCTATGTGTCTTCCGGGCACCTTATGATTTAACTGTGTTACGTCTAGCGGTCTACGTTACCCGTTGACTTTAATGAGGGTTTTATACTGCATTCATAATGTGCACTGAGCTAGAGAAAATGCATGCCATAAAGTCTGGCTGATAGAGACCGAATAAACCATCTCTCATGCACAGTTGTCATGAACGGCGTTGTATTTTAATAGTAACTTAATACTAATAAAATAATACATTTATTTATTAAGCATTTAATAGTGTTGATATAGTTTAGCATTCATGAGCTTGCTCGCTAACAGAAGAACACACAGTATTCTCTCTCAAACATACACTCATTTATCACCCATGTTGCTGACAGCAATTGAGCTGCTACATGAAGGATGTTTGGCTGCAGTTTTGCTGTTTAAAAAAAAAAAGGCACTTGAGAAAAATGACAGGCTTCTCTTCACACTGCATGTATAAATTGAAGAAAATAAATCAGTCTCTCCTGCTGTTTGTCTGTGGAGATTTAACCAAGGTGTTAAATATTATTTAGTTTCATGGGAGCTGCAGTGTTCTCATAGCTCTAATAGTAGACCATAACGTTAGTAATGACAACGTTGGGGATTCAATTCTCAGAGAACACTGTGTAGATAAAAAATGTATGTCTCTAAATGCAAAGATGTAGAAAGAAAGTTGGATGGAGACAAAATTAGTACATGAAGGAGCTCTAAATGACTTTATTGGATTCAGAGGTTTTCTTCAAAGAAAATTCATTTTAATTTTCAATGTAATGAAAAAATTAAGAACATGATTATATGCTTGATTATATGTTTCAGTCTTGTTCATCTCCCATGTACATATATACAATACAAAAAATACGATTTAAATGTTATTATTGATATGACAAAAGAATATGGTAAATTAAAATTCCATAGAAAATTAACCCTTTACAAAGAGTTAAAAATGCACAAAAATTATGTTTGTTTGTTTTTTAAACCCAAGTTCAATGTAAAACCGTGCCTGTTGTGATATTTCTGTAAAATTGTTACATAGCTTCTTGCACATTTTGTAACACTTTCAAAGTGAAATTTCCAGTGAGTGGAACTAAAAGTATATTTAGCTTAATTCTAAACAGAAGAATGTGAATCTGATAACTTTCTATTCTGGGTTTTTGTAAATATTGCAGTAATTTGGAAATAAAATGTCCTAAAGATTAATCATCTATCCCATTACCAAAATAATGTACCACCTACACAACCCTACCCTAAACATAACTGGTGGTGTTAAAAGAAAATCTGGGATAAATACATATTTGCTGCAGCAACTACGCCATTTTTGCTTGTTTCTATGAGTCTATTATCTCTTTTATGTTGACTCATATATCACAGATCGCATACTCGAGTGCTGCACATCACAGGTGAAAGCTGTACCAGGTGGGCCACAGAGCAAGTTTACTATGTCAGAAAAGCTAGATGGAGCTGGTTATGCAATACAAGCGTCAAAATGTATTAGCACTATGGTAAAATGTTTGGTAAACAAAAAAGAAAGTCTTTAATAATCTGCCCCATGATCAGAATTTGTCACAAAAGTTGTTGGTGTTTTACTGCCACCAGTGTTGCTGGAAACTGCATGTAAAGGTAAGTTTTGCAAAAATGTGGGTAGAAGCATGATTTTTCCAATGAGTCTACATTGGGTTTTTCTCAACCAGTCAATACAAGATTTATGCAGAATACCGGAAATATCAGGAAATTAAATTATTGTTTTTTGTTTGTTTGTTTGTTTTTCTTCCTGCTATTGAGTTGGTTTGACTCCATTTATGTATTCTAGAGGTAAAGCATAAAAAGGCATTTAGTGTGTGTTTTAAAGCTGCATCATTCATGTGGAGTTAAAAACGGGTTTGTTCAGGTGACAGATGGTGACCTAATATTGCTGCTTTCTATAAAATGATTTTATTAGCCTCATCCTGTTAATTTCAGGAGCTGAGAGAATGCAAATGAGGAGGTGCAGATGTTTACAGAAATCCTGCCTGGTCTGTATGGAGCATCTTTCCCTCTGCCAAATCTCCCCGCGAGCCCCTTTCACAGAGCTCAGCAAAAATGACCAGCACACAGAGCACCGAGCGAAGAAATCGCTGAAACAAAACACAAGCTATTACACTCCCCCACTGGAAATATATATTTGTCGTATTCTTAAGGTCAGTGAATTCGGCCCTCTTTTGCTCTCGATCTTTCAAAGGAAATCTGATTCCCAGCAGGCCTTGAGGCAGGAGCCTCTCTCAACCTGCCTTCTGACTCACATCTCTCTGGGTCTTTTTCACAATCCCTGCGTGTCACTGTTTGTCATCTGTAAACGAAAAAAAAAGTTATTCCACACGCTCTACTTTCCATGCAAAGAGACATTAGGTGTATTTGCAGAAATCCACAGCCGCGTGGGCCGATGAAAGCCGCCTTTTTGTGCTCACACGTCCCCCTCCCCCTAATTTCCTCTTACTTCACACGCGAGGCTGTGAATAGGTCTTTATCTCTCCGTTCGCTGAGCTCTTATCGGCTGAAAAGAGGAAATCATGATTCCGATCCCTCCAGTTCCATTCTCTCCTCCTTTTTGTTAAATCTATCTGTCTTATAGCTGCCTCCACTGTAATATATCCCCCAACTCTTGCGCTTCATGACTTTATTTCAGCATTCGCTGCCTGAGGGATCTGTTTTGATGTTAATACTTTCATCAGAGGGATTCTGAGGCGATTTTTTCTGCGCTTTGGTCACCCATGTATATCTCATAATATTAGTGCTCGGTATTAGCTTGACGACAACTAAAAATCTCCGGATGTGCCGGAAATGTAAACCGGAACCTCTGGGGGGAATTTCGATCAAACAAAGGAACGAGAAAGCTGAAAGACTGAAGTTCCGTTGTCTCGTCTGCTCCTTTTTTTTTTTTCCTCCCTCTCTCCCTTCTCGCTTGCCTTCGGTTCTGTCTCTCATCAAAGGTGAGAATTGTAATGTCTTTCTTCTTAACCTCAGGGGAGGAAATGGCCAGCCTTTCTTTTCAGTGGCAGAGCAGACATTATCTTCTTTTGAAAGCAAAGGTCAAGTGCTAATTTCTGTGCTAAAGTACTTAATGTTTTCTGGCATCCATTATTAAGAGGCTCAGGCTCAGAAAGGGAAAGGGAACGAGACAAGTTGGTCACAATTAAAGCAGATTTGATAGAAGAGCAGAGGAAGAGAGGGAGAGCTGTGGAAATAATATGATTATTGACCGACCGTGCTGTTGGAACTGACATCAACATCTGCTTCGGAATTAATAGGCCTTAATGCTGGAAACAGGATGTTGGAGCACACAAAATTCAAATCATGCAGCATATGCATCAGTCAAAAGCATGACAACACTTTTAAAAAATACTGTCAAAACCATAGTGCCTTGGAAATTGCTTGGAAGCTGAATGCACCAAGTCCAGCCCAGCTTCTTCTTTTTTCTTTCTTTTTTGATAAGCCCTTTTATTTGGACGTATCTCACAATATGGTAAAGAAACTTCTATTTCATGCCAATTTTAAAGCAGAATGTCTTTTTTGTGTTTCACAGAAGAAATAAAGTCTGGAATGACATTAGGATGGGTAAACTATTTTTCATTTTGAATGAACAATTTCTATAATGCAGCGCCTCAAGAAGCTGAAGACAAATAAAAACTTTGGAGATGATGACACTGCAGACAAAGAAACAACCGCAAATAAGTAGAAAAGAGGAATCACTGTTTGAGTAAGTAATGGACAGACTGTGATTTACAGTCCGCTGAAAGCTTCCCGCTCCAAGGTTTGTTTTATTTACAATGTTTTTGAGGACAGACATTCAAGCTCCATGGAAAGAAGTTCTGAGTCAAATATAATGATAAGAACAAAAGGATGAAAGGAGGAAGGTAGACAATGTCTACTTTTGCTTGTTCAAAAGGCATGCTGTTAGTTACATACGTGGATGCATGTGTACTGTCCTTGGCATTGTGTTTCTTGAACCTGAAAAGAAAGGCATTTGCATTGCGTTCATGCTTTGTCCTCCTTTTTTGCCTGACGCAACAGTGTAAGAGTAATTTCATTTAGCTATGCTTGGGTTTTCAGCATCGATCTGTTAGCCGAGTGAATCCGACTGGTCAAGCGTGTGGCGGAAGAGGAAGTCCTACCTGATGAGCAGGAAGAGAGACAAATCTGTGCTTTAGCTCCACTTCACATTCACTTATCGGCTTTTGACATAAACATCCCAGTTCACATAAAGCCTGCTATGGAGAATTGTAACAGTTTCTCTATATCATTTATTCTAATTTGTTATTATTATTTATTATCAAGCCATCCATGTAGAGATTTCACTAACGGGTGCGTTTCCCGAACAATGTTGTAACTCGCTGATTAACCACCATAGTACGATGCATTGTTTTGGAAATTAACTAGCAAGTCACAACTGTTTCCCGAACACAGTCGCATCTCCGTCGTTTGAACCACATTGGTTCAGCAACATAGGACCATTGTTAATGACATCACACGCATGTATTGGAGGAATAACTTCTGTTATTTAACTGATTAGAGATCTCTAAGATGCTGCTGTATTGAACATGGCACCTACTGACTAATTTACTATTTTTTGTTCCCTATCATTTTGCTTTATTTGATGTTTGATTCATCGCGAGTTCCCTCTTACGTCACACTCCGGTGTTCCCTTAGGCGTTTATGCACATGCGCACTTTTCAAAAATGGCACTTACAAAAATACATAATTAAAATGCATTTTATATTTAGATAGAATGGAAGATACAGATAGTACTGCATGTTAGCTTGCTTGTTGCGCCCAAGAGCATATTTATTTAAGCCCATATATCTTATTAACAAGAAACTATGCTTCTAACCACAGGTTGAGAGCTGCAGTTCCAACCACGTAAGTTTGTGACGCTGATTGCGAACGTTCGTTTGAACTATGGTTTCGGGAAACAGCGAATCGTTGGACTATGCTGGTAACGACGGAACTTGCGACCATAGTTGGTTAACGATGCTTTTGGAAAATGCACCCCAGATCAACAGATCAAGTAGAAATGTAGAAGGGAAAGTGAAGAGCTTTTGGAAGCTACTTCAGTGTGTATGTAAGTGAGTTAGTCCACATTGTGAGTGACATTTCACTGATCAGATAGCACAAGAGTGACAGTGAATTGAGCCTTCCTCAATAAAGTGACAGTTTAAAAGAGTGCTTCCTTTCTCACCATATCGCCCAATAAATTCTTCTCCATCACTATTTCTATTGCTGTTTGCTGTCTCTGTGTGCCTATGTGAGTTTTGTGCAATACTGAGAGTAAGCGGATAAGAATGGCTGCTTCATGTTTTATTATTGTTATCGTTCTCAAGAAATTATAAGGTGTTTGATAGCAAAATCATGAACAAAATCAATCAAAAAATTATCAAAAACAAAAAGTATAATGCACATATAATACATATTTAATGCAATATGAAAATATGAAGTCAAAATTAAGTGTCATCAGGTAAAGTCATCATGAGTCATCAACAAAGAAACTTCATGATGAGGGATAAGAAATTATGATAAATATGCATAACAGGTGGGAGGAAACGGTTTGTTTTCATGAGTAAATCCACTGTTAAAATGTTTGCAGTCAGTCTAAAAAGAAAGGCATAGACAGATTGATACCTTTGGGCAGAGGCTTTTTTTTTTTTTAAGCACAGGAATTTTGATTGTTTCGTACAAATATAAAATGTTGGTTGAATTAACTACTGTAAATAATTGTTTCAATTGTGCATGCTATTTCAGCATCACTGTTTTAACATTCAAAATCACTGTTTTATTCACTAATACAGTTCGACCAGCTAAATGCGCCGAGACAATGTAAACAAGATGTTTTTAAGCATAAAAACATCTTGTTTCTATTAACACTGTGCTATTACTAGTACAGAATTTTATTTAACATTTAGCTTGTGTACATTTACTATTGATTATGGCAACAGTAATTCATCAAATGATGATCAAGTAATGGAAAAGAGCATAATAATCCAAATGTGCTTGTAGATGAGCACACCTTTAAAGAGTTTGAACCTGATTCGGCCAATTGCTTCAGTGAATCAGGTGTGGTTCATATTCAGTGAATTCTCCTCATAATGTGGCAATGTGATTCTTAATGTATTCCTAATGTATACACCGCTGCACATTTTACAGATTCTTTCAGTCATGGCACACAGGCCTCTGTTATTTGAATTATGTAGCAGGCATTGTCACCCATGTAATAATGAGCTGTGAAAGATCCCAAGAGCTGTGACCTGTGTGTAATATCATGTAACACTCATTTACCAACAGGAAGAGTTCAAAGATCAGCCGTCAGGAGGGAAGAACTCAATGTACTCGCATATCTTTCAATACTAATGAATGAATTACATTTAGGTTTAGTACAGGAAACGGGTGAAAGGCTACCAAAGGCCTTTATCAAACAATACAGAGCACAACGGTTGTATAAAATTAAAGATGATATGAAATTGAAATTGTCAGAAACTATATTTGAAATGCATTGTGTCATTCACAAAAATCAGGGGAAAAAAAAAAAAGTTTTTTTGCTTAGCTTTATTATCATGGTTTCATCAGGGTTTTTCGTCAGGTTCATTTTTTATATGCAAGTATTAGTATGTAAAGTCTAGAGGTACAAAACATATATTTTTGTGCATTTGGATACACTGTGGAACAATATGTTTTAAATGTAAACATTAATATGTATTTACAGATAAAGAAACAAAATATTCACAAATCTTTTATATCATTACTGTTTTAAAGTGAAGTATTATTTGACATTGTGTTATCCTTTGAAACAAGTTGGCAGCAAAAGTCACACAGAACAGAACAAAATGTTATTAAGTTATTATTAAAAGTAAATGAGTACGCTGTGTTTGATAAATGCGATTTTCAAACACCAATGTCTTTGATATGACAAGTGAGTGCAATATAATGGAGTCAGTCATACACATGAATTAGCATGGCACACGATTTAGCTATTGGCTACTTTTATGGTGGCTTTGTGTTATAACACCACAGTCTTGACAACATTCTTCATCGTTGGATAACCTGCAATCTCTCCATGTTTATCATTATTGGTCTACATTGATTTTTTGCCATGAATTCATTTAAAGTTAAGAAAACAACCTCCTATGACATAGTGTTAAGCTCTATAAAGTAATTTTATTTTCCAATCTCAATGTAAGGCTGTTTGTTCTGCCAAAAGCACCCCAAACCACATAAAACAGAATCCACATCACATTAAACAGAATCTGGATCAAGTTGTATCACAGCGAAGATGAATCTTTACAATCGTAGCAGTAAAATCTGACTCAATATCCTATTACTGTGCTACAGATCTGTTGAGATTTTCAAACATCCACTCCGCTGTATTCCCTGATGTATACAGCACTTATTTACATTCCCCAACACTTTTCAACCGCACACATAATCTGAGACACTCGAGACGCTCTCCTAAACAGCACGCTCTCTAGTTGAGAAAGTACTGAGCTAGAGGAGTCCCCAAAGTCTCTCCAAGCATTTTAGAATTATGTTTAATTTAAGGGGAAACATCCTTTATTTATTTCTCTATCTCTCTTTCTCTAGCTCTAACTGTCTGTCTCTCTCTCTCTCAAGTCTCGCTGCTCTAAAGTCTTCTCCTCCAAAGGACTGATGAAGCCTGACTGTGACATCTGGGGAAATCAAACCACAGCATCCTATGGTAAAAGAACACACTTACACACACACACAAATGTGCACACACATGAAAGCACACTGCTTTCAATCCGTGATTCCTCTCAACCCAACCCTGAATGCTCGAGGAGTCATATTGAGTTCTCTTTCTCCCAGGCTGATAGCATTCTCTGCGGGCTTCCAGGGAAACTAGATTACAGCATTAATGACAAAACTGTGAAATTGATTTGACAAGAATCTGGTGGAGACATACACACAAAAGCATGTGTTTAAAAATATATACATAACCACTTAAACTTCCAATAAAGAAAAGAAAACTTTTGGTTAGGTTTTAAACAACACAGGCTCAACATAGGAACAAGCCTTTACCTGCATTTTTGCAAAACATACACGTTCAATTCACATGAGCACTAGTGGCATTAAAACATAACTTTTATTCCTTTTTACACTTATTATGATTACAGGGACAGATTATCGATTGAATCACATTGTAGATTATATTGCATCACAAAACCAGCTCCCTTTTATGGCTTTTCTGATGCAGTAAACTTGCTCGGTAACCCACCTGGTAAAGCATTAAACTTTTAGCACCACTCACCATTGCATTTCCAAGCTGCCGCAGTACATACAACAATCAATGTAATAAAAAGTTAACCGAATTATATTTATCAGTTTCAGATAAATCCAAACATGCTTTTAGCACCCCTCACTGGATATTTCACTTTAAAAGTGTGCCAAAATGTGCATAAAGCAACATGATATATCATTCAACATCTTTCAAAGATTTGTTCCCACCAACCTGGAAAATCAATCTTAAGAAGCACTTATTGTATCAACCTCGTACTTGGAAAACACGACTTCGTTTTTGTTTCCAGGTTGTCAAAATAAGAAAATCAACCAATCAGATTGGAGCTTATTAGGTCAAGTGAAAGTGATTTCAGTTTTGTGTGCAGTACACATCAGATGGCCTGTCTGAGGCTGAGTCTAATGACTAGTCATAATGAGCTTGTAAAATGCTTTGGAACACATGGAAGAGAGGACACAAAATGCTTCTAATGCCTTTTCTAGAGCTTGACACTACAGATCATCATTCATTTCCATTGTGTGGAAAAGAGCAGTGTGAACATCCATCAACATTTCTGCTTTACTGTTCCACAGGAGATGAAAATTGGTAATGAGTTTGGAACTACATGAGGATGAGTAAATAATGCATGTTTAGGTGAACTTTCACGCTTACAGTGATTTCTATAAATAAAATGTCCCTTATCCACACAAACTCCTACCAGGTACAACAGCAAACCTCACATGTACACACACGCGTGACCTTTGTAAATGAAAGCCTGTATGATGGAAATGGTCTGGAATCACTCATGGAAGTGCTTACACTACACTTGACCTATCGACATTCGGCAAGTGAAATTTCCTCTCAGCGGAGCGTGATCTGATAGTCAGAGCACAAAGGCCGATGGTTTACGTCAGATCTACGTTTCCCACAAGGCCAGTGAGAGAAGAACATCTCAAAATGAGCTGTTCAAAAAAACTGAAGTGTCTCTTTTAGCCTCTCCGTCTGTGATTCCATCCCTCCCTTCCTGTTGTTTTCAGATCTTTGTCGAAAATG
This sequence comes from Onychostoma macrolepis, assembly GCF_012432095.1. Taxonomy (NCBI): domain Eukaryota; kingdom Metazoa; phylum Chordata; class Actinopteri; order Cypriniformes; family Cyprinidae; genus Onychostoma; species Onychostoma macrolepis. The sequence goes on along the minus strand of NC_081170.1, from coordinate 30,855,249 downwards.
TCAGCTGGGATGGGTCTTCCCGAGCAGAGTTGGTGTTTAATAAGCATCCTGATTTGCTCCCATCTGCTGGTGAATGTGATGATTCTGCTTGGGCTGTAGGGTACTGGACGTGCTATTGATTTTGTAGTATCAATTGATAACTGGTGAGGAAGTGTGAGGCGGAGAATAATAAAAACAAAGAAAGGATTAAAGATTTTCTCTCCACTGAAATGGTGCTGATGATCAGCCGGGGGATCTGTGGACCTCTTTCAGAACCAGTCCTCATTTACTCTGACCTGGAAACCGAAGGATGATGTAACTGACTATGTCATCACATAGTTACTTACTACATAGTAACATATCACAAAGAAAGAATGCATACCACAACATTTGGTTACAAATCCTACTGCTAGTTTTGAGAACATATTCAAGTAATCTTTACTGCCATAATGAGATGAACAGCCAGAAGATATTTAAATACAATTTAAATACACAGGGGGGAAATGTACTTCAGAGCAACAGAAGAAAAAAAGAAAGAAAGAGGGAAAAATATATTAAATACATATAAAAAGTAAATATGTATTTTCAAAATAATCACATAAAGTAGAAAGATGTACATATTGTATTACGCTCTTCTTATTTAATATAAAGACCATACTTAATGTATTTTCTTTAAAAAAAGTTTTACTATAATAACTTTTTGGCTTCTTACAATTTAATTTTACCATAAACAAAAGCAAAATGAACTATAATCCGAAAATTTTTTGAATTTTCACTTATGACAAAACTAAAAAGGTATGTTTGATTTAGCTTATTTACTATAAATAAATGCTAAATCAAATAAATAAAATCCTTAATCTCTCTGTTATGGTCAAAAAAAAAAAAAGTAATAGCCAATATGTGCTCTGAACATCAACACTCTGGGTCAGTTGAAAATACTGTTTTGTTTTTTTTTGTTTTGTTTGTTTGTTTGTTTTTTGCCTTTAAACAAACTAATTAAAAATTTAAAAAAATAAAAAATCATAGGCCATAATAAAAAATGAACTTTAAATAAATGACACTGTCATTTGACTTTTTTAAGTGTATATTATAAAAAAAATTCATAGCAGTCAATTAATAAATGAGAAAACTTTACTCATTATGTGGTGTACAGTACACTGTGGCAACAGCATTGAAAAATTAACATTGGTGACTCCTACAAGACGAAAAGAGGTTGGTGTCAATAACATACAGTGCATTCATTAATCCTTTCATAATGTGGTAAATCTCAGCTTGAAAGACTTTTTAAATTTCTTCAAGAAGTGGACAACAAGCATCAAAAAAGGTACCGACATGCACCTCATGCCTCCAGAGAACTGCTAACATTCTAAACGCCGATCCCACATTTAATATGACATTTCAGATTGGATTTATAGCATATCAGCAGAAATTCCCAAGACTACCTAGTCAGAGTGAAAGAACGACTTTCCGATATCTAGCCCTTTGGCTTTGCATCCATATTGATTTCTTGGAACAGATTTTAAATCATGTTTCTGTAGTGAACACGGGTCTGAGTGTACATACCCTACAGTGAGATTATTCAAATTTATCAAGATGAATTATTGACTCAAGATTGAATCGTGGAACACTGGGGTCTGTCTGTGATTCTGACCGATTCTTATACAAAGATCATTCTTCAAAATGCACATCAAGTTTTGTATGCATTACCGGCACACCACAAAAATGGAATTCCAATAATTTAGCCCCAGCAATCACAGCACTAAATCTGATGTAAGAGTATGCTATGCCCATCAGATTCACACCAGTGTTTTGTGATAATATTCCTGTCTTTGTGTTCCTGGTCTTAACAGATCAGCATACTTGTCCAAATTTACATTTCCGACTTTGGCTCCATTTGCTTAACGACATGCTGATATCATATCAAAGGCTTTTTTTAAGGCAAGTCCACTCTGCAGTCATATTCTTCCTCATTGTTTGCAGTTATGCAAGCAGTGCTCCTTTTATGCTTTAATAGGGAAAGACCAAAATCTCCAACACTACCGACAAGCAATGGTATCTTTGGTTCAATTCACACACATTTAATGTGTAGTGTAGTTAATATGCATGCACATGTGATTTCATGTTTTTTTTTTTTTTTTTTTTATTTTAAATGGCCAAGACCTTGGTAAATACTCTACATATAAATCTTTCCCAGGTCAGCCACACATGCAAACTCATACATATGCAACATGAGCCTCTTCATAACCCAGGAACAGAACATTTTTACCCACCGATAGAGATCTTCAACTCAGCCAAGCTGAGAACGAAATCTTGTGAACTGAAATGGAATTACCATTTGCTTCATCGCCTGCAACTCTGCCTCTAAAAGCAATTCCAATGCAACTCCTGCTGTGGAGCCAGCCGGTCTAGTCCTTGCTGTATTCGCTGCCAAGAGTTTGCACTTGCCCCTATCTTAACTAATTCTTTCTTTTTCTCATTTAAAAATGAATATTTGATTTGTTGTATTACCACTAGTCCTTCCAAAGTTACCCCTCAGTAAAACATAACAGATTAATCTAATACAGTAACATGCAACAAATAAGACTTGTGAACCCCTTGTGAAAAATAAGTATGCTTGATTGTACTGAATGTGCACTAGTAGTGTATTTCAAATCTTAAAAGAATATTTAAAAAACTGCTTTGCAGATAATATAATATTAATAAAATAAAAGGCCACTTAAGTGTATTTAAAGAGAGACACATTTTACTTCAAAGTGCATTTTATCTATTTGTTAAAAAAAAAAACATTTATTTTGACTAAAGCACTTTATTATATTTTAGTGTGTTGTTCAATATTAAATTTAAAGTTAGTTTATTAAATTAAAATGTAGTAAATTGCAACTCCATCATGTGTTACAAACATATTTAAATAGGCCTACATGACAAGTTTCAATAAAATATTGAATGAATATTGTCAGTACATTTAGCAGTACACTGTAACTATATTTCAAAGACAACCTAAGTAATTATGAATTTACATATAAATGTATACTTAGGTGCTACTGAAGTTGGTCAAAAATGCACTTTTAATTCTGCAAATTAAAAAATTAAATAAATAAATAAATAAAATTGTAATTAAAATGTAATTAATTATCCCCAAAACATTACATTCAGTTCATATTTAAGATTGTTTAAGTATATTTCCATACAGTACTAAATATACTAAATTATATCTTTCTCACAAGGGACAAACTAACATGATTTACAAGAACCAAACAATTCTCAAATTCTGTGCATCAGTAAATCTGCATTTACTCTTTTGCTCATGTTTGGTAATCCTCCATCAGAGCTGCAGAACCTTCGGTTATTTCAGAGCCAAGAAAAAGAGCTTTAATATTCATCATATTCAAACATGTTCTGCTCTTCTAGTGGTTTTGTGCTGCCCATTCTCTTATTCCTTTATTTTTGGTCTCATCAAATGGTGCAGCTTAGCTCCTATTTATACGACCAATTCTCCTGCAGTTTCATTGGCCGTTTCCACACCTGCAGTGATTCTCTGCCGTGAGACTGCCGCTGCAAATTGCAACTGCTCCAGTTTTATATCCCTGTGGCACATCTCAATCCTCAGGTCCATCGCTATACACACTGTACAAAACAAAACTAATCTGTTATAATCTAACGTGCATTATTTACACTTACTGAGCAAAGTCTAGAAACTGACCTATTGCTAAACTCTCAGAGATTAAGAAAACAAGCCTATCACTGCATTTGTTTTTCTCAAAAGGCTCCTAAAATAAAGTATTCAGATCTTTTTTTTATGCATTCATGAAGAATTGCTTGAGGATGTGGGAAAAGGTTAGACACGGTATCCATAAAGATATACTTTAAAAATGGTAACCTAAAAATGGTAACATCTAACTGGTTGTATTCGAGTTAAAGATATTATTTAGTATTGCTGAATCGACCTAAATACATTACTTCATACCAGCAAAACAACATTTTATGGGTTTAATCGAGTAGAAATAGTTCTAACAATTGCAGGTTACCACTTTTTACATGGTTTCATGAAAAGGTGGCAGGAGGAGTTAAAAACCAGTGTTGAGTGTCCAAGTCCAAAACCATATTTTCATGGTGTTGGTTTTGTCATGGACTCAGGAGCCTTTAGACCCGGTCTTAACTCAGACTCAATCCTCTTTTTGTTTCGGTCTTTACTGGGACTCAAGACTCTCAGAAAAAAAGGTACAAAAGCTGTCACTGGAATTGTATCTTTTCAAAAGGTACACCGTTGTACTTTATTAACTCTTAAAGGGTGGATATAAGTACCTTAAAGGTACATATTAGTACCTAAAATGTAGATATCAGTACCTAAATAGAACATATTTGTACCCAGTGATAGTTTTTGTACCTTTTTTGATTAAACCTACTCAAACAGGTCTCCTGAACAAGCTGGTCTTAACTACAACACTGGTTAGCATTTTGTTTGGTGGGACTGTATAAAAAATTCTGATCTTTTTTGTGGAACTTTAGTGTGGTGTATTACTTGTGTATTTCTGTTTCTTTTTAGTTTTGTGTAATGGTTATTGGCTAAATTTTGCTTTACTGTGCAGCACTTTGGTCAGCTCTGTCGTTTTTAAATGTGCTATATAAATAAATCAAACTGAAACTGAAACTGAACTCTTTTTTTTCAGAAAATCGCTTTTGGGGTGTAGAAAAATGTCAACATGTTTAGCTGGGTTTCTATAATTAAGTTGGAGAAGCTTCCTAAAGAGAATCTCTGGGTGCTATATCAGTTTCAGGGGTTTTGAAGTGCTCATGTTGTGTTGGTTGAGGTAGCTGTTGGAAGTTTTAAATGACTAAAATGAGGTCAGTGTAGACTGGGTGTGTAGAAGAACAGCATAGAGATTTCAAAATGCAGCTGCAAACTGAATTCCAGAGGTAATGTGTATCAGTGGTTACAGGATGAGTATTATCAACAAAAAGCAAAGAGCTTTGCTTTGCCCTGTATCAGGAAGAAAGAAAAAAAAAGTACGGAAATCCCTTCAACACTGCTTGCCCTGGTTTACTGACTGCCATGAGAGAATAATAACTGACAACTATGAAATGAGTGCTTGTTGAGCAGATTTTAAATGGGAGAAGCTGTTTGGTTGTGCCTTGAAGCATGGCAAACCTTTGAGTGCGGCTATGATCACTGATCCAGAGAAAGATCAGAGCAGAGGTTCGCTTGAATAACTGAAGAGAGTAAAATGGATTTACGTGGGTTGATGGTAGCAATTAAAACTAGTCCATGTTGTACAGGATGTTTTTGTTCAATAAGTGGGCTAGAGGAGAGTAAAAACGAGCGGAAACAAGAGGCAACACATCATGGCCAAGGCTTCAAGGTCCAGCTTATACAAGGATGGAAGTACAGACACAAGGGGTACAAAGATAGCAAAGGTAAATAGAATTGAAGCCACTGCTGCTTGCAGAGGCAGTGTAACATTAAGCTCTACCTGGGGACAAACCTGTAGGTGGGCAAATAGAAACAGTATGAGGACACAATGGGGATAGAGGGAAGGGATTGTAATAGGCACAATATAACTGGGAGATCAAGACTTTGGTGGCTGTGAGCGTTGAGCATCATACAGGGGATGAAAGACAAATCCAAACTCACTGTTCAAATGTGACTGAAGCAAAATTTCTGCAAAATAATACAATGTTGCTTCCGGTGTTGGGAGTAGTTATATAATCAAACTAGCAGTACTTTTAAATTTGAAGCGAAATATCTTAGTTATGTTTTCAAATAAATTAATTAAAGCGAGTTTTCTTTTTTTGACACCTCTCCTGTCCCTGTGTGGAGTGAAATCGGGAGAGAGGTGCAGAGGCATTTCCTTCAGTCTGAATATTTGATTCCTTCAGTATATGAAATATAATCTTTCTGTGTTTTGTTATTAAAAACAAATAAGCAAGCCCATCATAGGTGACAAAAATGAACGCAAAAGTAATGCAATACATTATTTTCCATAAAAAGTAACAATATTGGAATGTGTTCATTTTAAAAATAACTTTCCCCAACACTATTTAATGTTTTTCAACACTCAGTGTGAAATGTCTTATGAGTGGGTAATACTCTACTATCTTTTAAAATAAGAGTATTACCTACCTTAAACCTTATCCTAAATCTAGTTTGATAGTGTTAACAAAAACAAATGTGAGATCAAAATACATTTTCTGATGAAAGTCTTTGAGCTCTTTTAGCGTGACTCGTGTTTCACTGGACTGTTTTTATTTATTTTACTATGTGAGAAAAAAAACATATGGAGCTGGTAATGTGATGCAAATGTCAAAATGTATTAGTTTAGAAATCACACACTATGGTAAGTAGTGTTTTGAGGCCAACGCATAGTATTGTGCCAGTAGCATAGGTCTTTATTTATTAGCTATCTGCCCTGTAATTATAATTTATGCAATAATTTTATATAAATATTTTATCATTTTATCATTTCAGCTGGAAATCACAGTGAATTGTATGTAAAAGTATGTTTCTGGAGTTTTGAAAAATTGTAGGTAGAGGTACATTTTCCCAATGAGTTTATGATGAGAAATACTGTCATCATCACGACACATGAATTTATAGGATTTCCAAAAGTGCACAAGACAGATGGGAGGCAGTAGGAATCTTTGAAGGTCCACTGGTGGCCTCTAAAACCTGGATTAACAGGTTTCTTTGCTGTCCAGTGCATCTAAAAAGTTCTGTGTGAGGGTAAAAATGGTTAAATAATGACAAGTGAGAATAAAATTGTCACAGGGATATTTTTAACTAAAGTGAACTGGACTACCATCACTCTGCTGTGTTGCAGTTTGCAGAAAAAAGGATGTGGGCTGTGATATGGCGGCCCACTGGACAGAAACCATAACACTAATTATTTGTTATTACTGGAGAAATTCCAAACTCCTGGACGTGCAAGCGACAAGTACTCCATAGCCTGCCTCCCCTCGTGTTGCTATTGACAAACAAGAAAGTCGCAAAACAAGCTAGCAAAAAATCCTTTTTTCAGCAGGTAATCATTTTTGCAGACTTGTGGGTAGGAGTAATGTGGGAACGACCTCTTCTTACTCATTATGTTCCATTCACAATTTATTTCAATAACGACAGGTACAGGCTCAGTATTATTGAAGCTAAGGTCTTCAAAGTGTTTCAATGGACAGTGATATACAGTAACAACACACTGTACGTCTTTAGGAACAACCTTGAAACATGAGATATGAACTTTAAGCTCTGTGCTCAGCATGTAAACAAATATAGATGGCTGTGATATGCTCTCCTTTGTCTCTCAAGGTCACGTATGTCCTTGATGAAGTAGGCCTGCGCAAGAGGTCATGGAATCAGCACTGGAGCAAACGAATGGTCAGCACTACTGAAGGACAGCATACAGCCTCACTAATGGGAAACGCTTGCCACTTTCAGTGTCTTTAAGATTTAGGTTTGATTAATTCAATGTGCTTGTCCTAATTTGAAGTGAAAATTCCATCAAATGGAATCGTAATCGCAGCTTGTCATTCAAACAGTGGTGTGTGTTTGGGGCAGGGCTACCTGCTTGAAAAATGACATATTGTGTTTGGAAATTTTTACAGTTCTGTTTGGTCCTGTAGAGGCATTATCCTTAAGAACACTGCCAATGACACAACAAATTATAACTTATTTTAAATATTTGTTTAAATAAATATATATAAATATATATTGCATAGTTCTGGATAAAGATGCATTTGTGTTTTAAGCTCTTTTTGTTAAAAAAAAGTCTTTGTTTTGAATTGAAAATAGAAATGGATTTACATATTTTATAAGTATAATTACTTATATAGAAGATATTCTGCATGCAGCAAATGCATGAGCACTTTTAGACCTTTTAGCTCTTTTTTTTGTCCTGTTGCTCTTGCACTTCTAACACAGTGGGGAGAAAGACTTTTCATGTCTTGATAGTCTTGCTGTGCTCATTAAGAGCGTGCCCTGGTGAATTGTATTGTTTTTGACCAGACAGCTCTTTGTTTTGACTTTGTTTATGTTGTGTTATGACCCGATCAGCTCTAGTTGTTATTGTATCTCTCTGTGGCACATCATTGTTAATATTTGCTAATGAGTTAATTGTTAAAGGCAGTGCAGCTCTCTTTGTCTCTTCTGCATTTCTTCTCTCAGATGCAACTCAAATAAATATGTATGTAGTCCAATAAATAGATAAAACAGAAAGCAGTTATCAAAAATTCTGAAGCTCAAAAATACAAAAGATTACTAAATAGCTATTTAGCTATTGGTTAGTGTTATTCAAATGGTGATGTCAGCTGAAAAGTTGTTTTGGTTTCTCTTCTCTTGCAGCAAGTATTACATTTTGATAAAACACTTTTTCTTTGGACTTTATTGCACTAAAATGTTGTGCACAATGAAAGCAGGAACATATACTGTTAAGAATGTACAAGGTGTAAATATTTAAATGTTTAATATTTATTAAATATGATAAAATATGATCTGAAACATCATTTATAGATTTCTATCTTATTCTTAAAATTAACACAACATTAATTTGTAAAGTTTTGTCTTGACGCTAGAAGTTTATTTGTGATGGCAAAGGCAAAGATGCAATGCTTACAAATGAAAGAAACTAACATGAGTCCTAACTTCATTTTAAAAAGATTATTAAAAAATCATACAAATGACATACTACATGCATGCTACCCTATAAATAATCTAAATTAACTGTTTTTATTAATGTCAAAAATATTGTTGAACATCACTGAATGCACCTAAATACATTGATTTATTCCAACAAAACTCATTTTATGCATTAAATTAGGTAGCAATAGTTCTGTACGATAACTATTACAAGTTACCACTTTTTAAGTCAAGTCACCTTTATTTATATAGCGCTTCTAACAATACAGATTGTTACTTTTTACAAAGAATTGTTTACATATAATTGTTTATTTTATTAGAAGTTTTACTAAAATGCAATACATTTAAATACCTGAATGTAAATGTATCAAATGCTTTGAAATATAAACAGTGTTTGTTAGCAATAAATATAAAACGTGTATCCAGACGTGGAGAGAATTGTGTGTTAGAATGAGAGAAGGGCAGCTGAAGTCACAGAGGACGGTGGGACAGTGGCTGAGAGCCAGATGTTGTCACAGACAGCTGCTTCCTAATGCAGGGACGGAGAATGTGATGACACATGCAAAAGACAGTAACGCTCGTTCCGTTTTCCCATCTCCCCATCATCCCATTCAACATCATGTATTTTCTCTGTGCAAGAAGAGAAGACCTCACTCGTCCTACACGGCTATGGATGCAATATTATTCACAAACCTGTGCCACTTACACACCCACAAGAATATATCCCACTGGAACTAAGAGAAATGCAATCTTCCGCACTATTTTTATGCACACACACACACATCACAACTCAGCAGTGAATATCAGTGTATAATGAGAAACAAAGCCACCATGAACAATAACAGCAATAATAAAGCGTACCACATCCATGCATCTCTGCCAATTAACATTGCTGCAACTATTTTTAACAATCCCAAATAAATGTCTAGTTAAATGAAAAAGTGGAAGATATCATACGATTTTAAAGAAAGCATATTCTTTGCAATATTTAAAAACATGCAATCATTTTGCAGTTATGTGTTCGCAACAACAACGATGTCTATAGGGTAAATACACATAGGCTGCTTTCTTACACAAGCATGTGCGAAATGCATTCTAACAATTAAAGCGCAAAAGCTGTGAATGTTTGTTTGCAGGCTTCAAATAATTCCCTTGTGGCACGAAGCGTACTTACCCATTCCGCTAATTGCAAACCATGCACAGTAATGATAAACTAAATTTGGAAAATCTCTCAATTATGTTACATTAGTTCCACAGTTTAAGGCAGCATCTGAAAAAATCAGTTATGAAAACAGGACTCGAAGGCTAAATTTTGCTGGGGTGTGTGATTGTGTGATGTGTTTTCGGTTTGTGCTGGTGTCCTGGAGTGAGAAAAAATAAAACAGCTTATTACATCACATAATTAAAGGAAGCCCTGGGCTATGCAACGGAGATCCCTGAGGTGCATTTGACATTATTTGATTGTATTGATTGAGACTGGAAAAGAAGCACATCAGACAGGCCTCACCCCAGAGAGCAACAGCCTTTGATACTAGTCTGCTGACGTTTTTTGGACATTTCCTCTCGCAGGGAAATTTCTTCTTTCATTGTTGACCATAATAAGACTGAAGCGAACATGTTCGCTCCTATTAAAACTACATTTCTATTAAGAAAGCGCCTGTGACTCAGTTCTGGGAGGTGATGCTGAGCTTGGATGGCCTTCCTCAAAGCATTCATTAAATGGTTGCTAATAGCAACATGCAAGAGAACATCTATGCAGTGAAACCTACTCTAAATCATGTCTAACTTTTTCTATGATGTTTAAAATAATATTCATAGCAAATGCCACAATAGAACAATCCAAAACAGAAATACACAGGTGCCTAATACACACTCGGTATCCTACTGTGTATATATTAAACCATCAGTGTTCTTTGCATTGAAAAAAGGTAACCTAAAATGGTAACATATGTTACCGTTTCTACCATTAACTGGTTTTATTCAAGTCACAAATATTACTTAAAAACACTGATACATGAATTTTTTTTTTTTTTTTTTTACCAACACAACTCATATGGGTTAAATCAGGTAAAAATAGCTTTTAAAGGTAACAATTACAGGTTACTTTTTTGCATTGAATATTATTAATCTGAACACTAGAATAGAATAGAATAGAATAGAATAGAATAGAATAGAATAGAATAGAATAGAATTCATATGACCTTAGGCAATAACAGAACAAAATATGCCATTGCAATACCTCACAGCCAGACTTTTCTCCTCATGAAACATTCAGAAACAATATGGAACAAGAGAATATGCAACAACATATTGTCTTATGCATAAGATGCAATATGCAACAGCGAATTGTACGGTGTTTAGAAGGGGTTATGCATCCGTCACAACCTGTACGCAACTTCTTCATGTGTGATTGTGGCTCAGAAAGTTCTGTGTTTGGAAAAGTAGAGTGCCCTACAAATCCGCACCGACTTTTAACTCTTTTTAAGGGGGGGAAGTCAAGGTAAGATAGCATCTTTCATTTAACATTCAAGCTTTGGGTGATATATAATAATGCACAGAGAGCGGCGACCCTAAAACAACAGCGGGAGCTTCGCGGCGAACACGACAAAAGGCGTCTTGTTAAATGTAGCTATTAAAAAAAAAAGGCTCTTACCGAATCTTAACACATGTGGCATCCCGTGAGAATATCCCACACACAGTAAGAGCAGCAACAGCCCAAGCCATCTCTGATGAGTTACCAGAGGAGAGCACATCTTCATGATGCCTGCGATACACTGCATGTCATTCCCCTGGATGGACCGTTAGATTCCCACTTATTTCTGCTTTGGAGGTGTTTTTGTCAGCGATGTGATCACGGCATGGTCACTGAGACAGAAGAGGACACTCCATATCAGCGATGCTCCGCATGTCCGTCTCACTGCGCAAAGGAGCAACCTTCTGACCGGGCGTCCATGTTAGAGAAGGGAAATCCAGGAGAAATCCATGTACGGGTGGCCTGGAAGAGCAGAGCAACACGGGGATGAGTGATGAGAGCTAGTGTAGCGGATCGCTTGACGCGCGAGGCAGAAGCGGCAGCGACGAGCGCAGGCTGCTCATGTAATGCTGTCTACTGCACTGCTGCACTCACACTGACGTCGAGCCGAGAGCAACGCGAGCGCAACACTGACCACTCACAACATCCATTTCCTACTCTAACATGTTTCACGTCTCAAAGCGAATGCCGTGCATGGATGTAACATCTCTGTTCATAGATACCATGCTCAGATGATGCTTCAGGCGCAGCCGTTTGTCCGTAAGCTCTCTGCTGTGCAGCCTACGCGGTCTCGTGTATTTCATACTAAAAGGATTTGTTGTTGTTGTTGTTTTTCACATAGTTTCAGAATCTAACAAATGATTGCAGTTGCATTAGATGAAAAACAAACTCAAAACCCTACAACGCACGTGCTTTCGTATTAATGTTGAAATTGCACTTTTATTTATTCTTCCTACTGCTCTCGTAAACTGCGGTTACTTTGCAAAAATAATAGTAGGCTAAATAACAGTTTTGGTGGGAAGAAAATCATTAGTGCACATAGATTCTGCTACAATAAAAATATGATAACTTGGTATTATTCACTGTCAGAAATGACAGTAATATTCTGAAAGGAGATCTCGTGTAAATGATCATGATTTATTATTATTATCATGATATTGTTTATGCATGTCACAATAAATAATTAACAACTGAAGCCTAATCGTTTTCCATGTTAAATATATGTGATGACATGGCAGAAAGTAACAGTTCTTGCCACCTCGTGTGTGTGTGTGTGTGTGTGTGTGTGCGCGCGCGTAAGTTCTTCTATTCTTCCAGTATTTGTTTCCGCGCAGACAAAATACGAAGATGACAAAGTAAGAACATCTGTAGCTATACGGTGCTCTTTGAGCTCTGGGGGCCTTTGAGACCAGGAAAGGGCCTAATGAGGACGAATCCTGTACAACTTAAATTAAAAAGACCCCGATTGTGCCCCTACTTTCAAAATAGGCTTAAGATGTGCACTAGAATAGATTGCCTTGAGCTCATGAGAGCGCTGGTGGCTGTCAGCACCACGGACAGCGACGACAGAGGCTCCTCAATCCACTCTACTGTATTTCATCAGTATCCGCATTCACGTCGCTTTATACGGAATCAGCTGCCATCACCTCACAGCTGCAGGAACACACACTCTTTTATCCTTTCAGATGGACCATTAAGGATTTGTTTTCTCCAAGAAATGTCTGAGTATTGTATTCAGGCCAAACCACTAAAATGGAAATGTAATGAATGCACCTAATGCGACTGTGTCAATTTGAGAAGTGTGTGTTCTGTGATTTTATTTTCTGCAAAAATAAAATTAATAGGATAATTAATGAAACTTTTATGTTTAAAAAAATATAGTAAAATGCATTTTGCTTTATAATGATATTCTAGCAAATCATACAGTATGGAAAGTCATGTTACTTTAACCATAGTTTTTCTTTTGGATTTCTTTCACTTGTGCGGTATGTGTGCTTATCTGCTCAAACATTCAGAAGATCGTTTGTAAAGTGTATCCTTTGAGTCTCAAATGAAATGTCTCTTCATAAGTGATGGCTCCCACAAAAGTAATTCAAGTGATGCTAAAAGACTCATCAACAGCAGTGACACACTATTTCCTGGCAAGGGCATATTTAATAACTTAGTGATGCTTCCTTCAACCTCTCAGCAGACATACGTGCATATAGATTCAGAGGGAGGTAGGTGTGTGTGTGTGTGTGTGAGAGAGAGAGAGAGAGAGACTGTGTGAGGGGCGGTGCGTTTTAAACTAGGACCGTGCAGTCGAACCCGGGGTCTCAACATTCTTTATTAACTTACAAGTCATCATAAATATCTTTGTAATTAAGGTGGGGGGAAAAAAAGGTATCATAACACCACAACCACTTTTTTTTTTTTTTTTGCGCCAAGGAAATTAATAATTCAATGTAATTGTCACCTCAGTTATTATTTGAGGTTTAAAAATAAGCACATGCGGTAGTCTGATCAGGTGAATTGTTCCGTCCTGTAAAACGTAAGCTAAACTTCAGTCGTTTCAACGTCTAAATTCGATATGAATTTAAAAGCAACGTAAGAGCCGCTAAAAGTGTGGTGACGGTGAAGATAAATGTCCTTACCTCGGTTGTTGAGAGCAGCTCAGGCTGATGAAGTGTGAGTACAGTGGGAGCAGTAGTTCATGTGTTCAGATGGAGGAGCCGCTCGGCTCTGTGGAGGAGACACGCCTCCTGTCGGACGAACACAACTCCCCGCTTAAAGACACACAGCTCGCGCTGCGCTATAATTCAAAAGAAATAGAAATATTTAATCGATATATGCTGGGAGTATATCATTTAAAACATTTATACAGCAAGGTAACGAGGTAAGACTGGATTTAACGCTTGTTTTCAGCTGTCATTTCACATTTCACAAAAAAAAAAAATATATATATATATTATTCTCAACAAGACTTTAAAAACAAGAACCGTGAACCATGTTTTGGAACTACTGCTATATTAAGCTTATTACCAGCACTGTAGGATGGAATTTTGGTGACTGTTTATTTTTTCAATTCCTTGAGGTAGGCTATAAAAATAAAGTTAGAGAGTTATTATAATATATATTATGGAACAATAACATAAAGATCGTGTTAAGGCACAAAAAAGACTAAAAACTTAAATAATGCCATAAAACGCTACAACGTGCATAAATAAAACATCAAGAAAGTTTGGTAACACTTTAGAATAGGGAACACTTATTCATAATTAACTACGACTTTTCCCTCAATAAATTCCTAATTTGCTGCTTATTAATAGTTAGTGCGGTAGTTGTTAAGTTCAGGTATTGGGTAGGATTAGGGATGTAGAATAAGGTCATGTAGAATAATACATTAATATGAATTAATATATAAATGTGCTTAATTACTACTAATAAATGGTTAATATTCTAGTAATATGCATTCTAATGAGCAATTAGTTAAGAGACCCTAAAATAGTGCTACTGAAAGGTTTTTGTTTGTTTGTTTGTTTTTTTAACCAATGAGATCACACATGCTCTCACATGGAATTATGGGAATTCCCTATTTTACATAAATTAAAAAGGTAATATTATTTTTTTATTCATAATTTGAAATACATTTCACTTTCATTACAATAAATAACAATTTTCATATGTTAGTACTTGAATATGTAGACTATATGCATACCTCAATACTTATTAAAAACGTTTAATAATAATAATAATAATCATAAACAATATTTTCAGCAAAATCAGGTGTATTGTAATTGGAAGTATGATATCTCTTTTAAACACTAACTTTAAGTAGTTAAACATTATTTTCCATTAAAATACTAGCATATATAACAGTATGCATTTTCCTCCAATGCTGCAAAAAGCTATTGAAACATTATTGCCCAGGAAGGTATGGATATATGCAATACAACGATTATGAAATGTAAATCATGAAACTGCAAATATATTTTAAATTGTTTAAAGTTTCAACATAAACATCTGTGACAACTTGCAAAATCATGTCATTATATAATGATTGACTGATCTTAAGGAATTCCAGTGTGGTTTTATTGTGTTGCCTTGTTCACTTGTCCGTTCATCCATCAGTTTGTTGTCTGGCATTCATATTGTTTATTTGCACCACATAATATGTGATGTCGGTCCATATTCAAAAAAAGAAAAGAAAACCAACATTCTTTGTCATCTTTGACTAAGACGAGACACAAAGCATATTGTCCGTGACTGTAAGTCTTGAATGAGAGTTTGACCAGGCTGGTCTCGTAGAGTGTGTGATCAGAGGTATGGCCCAAATAATGAGATGGCTCCTTCTTGTGAACTGCATTTGAAATAGCCATGACAGCTCTGGGGGTCTTCTTAAGGACACACTCGCTATAGTCTCAGCTTTCTGTCTCTTATGTGTGTGCAGCTGTGTTATGAGGCTCTGACTTCGTGTGGAGGAGAGAGAAAGAAAGAAAGAACGGAAAAGAGGAAGTGATAGAAGCAAAGCGTCTCATTGCTTTTCCTCTCTCTCTTTAATTACAACCAGTCTACCATATCGGAGAGGAAATTAATTATTCACCTAATCTGCCACAGGAAGAAATACACGTCTAATGAAACACACCGCCAGTGCAACAAACAATAAGACACGTAGAACACAAAGCCATAAATAAGCAACCACAACACTGCAATAACTGTACATTTATGTATTTTATATATATAGAGAGAGAGAGAGAGAGAGAGAGTGTGCTGTCAAAACGATTAATCGCAATTAATCGCATCCAAAATAAAAGTCTGTGCTTACAGCTTACATAATATATGTGTATGTACTGTGTGTGTGTGAGTGTGTGTGTGTGTGTGTGTGTGTGATTTTTTTTATATATATAATTATATATCTATATTACATATATTCACAATTCTATTAAAACACTATTAAAATAGATAGTATTAACTGGTTGTAACAGTAGGACAAGCCAAAACATGGGTATCTTTATAGAAATGTGTGTGTGTGTGTGTGTACTGGTTTTTGTGGTTTACGGGGACAAAATTTGTATAATGACATGGGTATGACAGAGGTATTACAATTTGAAGGTGGTTTATGAGGACACTGCCTATGTCCCCGTAATTCAAAAGGCTTAAAAAACATACTAAATGGTGTTTTTTTTTAAATCTAAAAATGCACAAAGTTTCCTGTAAGGGGTAGGTTTAGGTGTAGGGTTGGTGTAGGGCAATAGAACATAGAGTTTGTACAGTATAAAAACCATTACACCTATGGAGAGTCCCCACAAGGATAGCAAACCAGACGTGTGTGTGTGTATGTGTGTGTGTGTGTGTGTGTGTGTGTGTGTGTGTGCATGTGTGTGTGTGTGTGCATTTTTGTGACAAATGAGGACATACCTTTGTATAATGACAAGGGTATGACAGGTATTACAAGGAGAAGGTGACTTTTCAGGATATTACCCCATGTCCCCACTTTTCAGAACGCTTATAAATCACAAAGAATGGAATGTATTGAAAATCTGAAATAGCAGAAAGTCTCCTGTAAGGGGTAGGTTTAGGTGTAGGGTTGGTGTAGGGCAATAGCACATACAGTTTGTACAGTATAAAAACCATTACGCCTATGGGATGTCCCCACTTTTCACAAAAACAAACGTGTGTGTGTTTCAGTTATTTATCATTGTAAATTATACATTATTCCTGTGATTTGTTTGGGACAAAGCAAATAAGTGAAATGTGTAGTGTAGTAGACGCTAACTTGTGATTTATTTCACATTCCTACCATCTCACATCTTCTGGGTAAACAGAGGAAATATCAACAAGCGGCTTATCTCTGATCCTGTGTGGTGCAAGACTAATTTCTAGTTTTGAACGTCTCGTGTTCGCACCAATTATTTATGGTGACATCCCTATTAAGATCCCTCAGCTGCTTTTTGAATTAGAGAAGCGCTAATAAGGTCTTTCAGCAGTTTATACACTGCAGTCTGTAGACTTTAATGAGCCCCTGGTCGCCCCTATTATCCCAAACAAAGATGGAGGTGGATTACCGCAAAGGCTGGATCAGCCCATGCTCTCAGACCTCCTGTCATTCTTCCTGGAATGTGCCTCCTTAATATTAGTGAGGAAACACTGCATGAGGCAAACAAGCGCTGTGATATTTGTGAATTCTGTGGCATTCCCACAAGATTATAAATGTGCTGTGTCTATGAGAATGGAGCAAGGGCTTGCTGGTTTTAATACAGGCAAAAATTGTGTGAGTTCATTCTTTGCAACCTTTTCATTATGGTGTCCAGCTTATTCTCTCTCTCTGTGTCTGTTCACATTCTGTAACAGTTGTCATGGTAGTGTTACTGTGCTGGTTTGGTTGGTGAACATACAAAATCAGACACAGAAATTTGTCTCATTTCCACAGTTGAATAGAACAGATATACCAACCTTAACAGGAGGGAAAGAAGGCAAATTTAATTGTTGAAAACTGTAAGCGGTAGGTTAGGTGTTAAAATTGAGGACGCACTCAATCCATTGTCAAATTTCTTTGCACCACCGTGACATGTGAGCATGAGTTAATTTTGAATAACATCCGATATGCAAAATAAAATATTATTTTTAAAAAACTCTGCTAATCAAAAATTATATAAA
The DNA here is from genome assembly GCF_012432095.1 of Onychostoma macrolepis. NCBI lineage: Eukaryota > Metazoa > Chordata > Actinopteri > Cypriniformes > Cyprinidae > Onychostoma > Onychostoma macrolepis. The sequence goes on along the minus strand of NC_081170.1, from coordinate 30,837,481 downwards.
TAAATATAACATATATTTTATTTATTGTGTGCAAAATCTGTAAACAAATGACACTATGACTCACTTCTTTTTCATTATGACAATTTTGAAGCAGTTACATGGTCAAAAAACTCTAGCGCTTCCATCTTACATTTTGAAAACAAATGATTACTGCAGGAAATTACATCAACATCATTAAGTAATATAATTGAAGCTTCATTCTCAAAGTTTTTTTTTTTTGTTGAAAAAGTGGAATATTATTTTACACTTTATTAAAGTATTAAGTCCACATCTGCATAAATAAATAAGTAATTTGTGGCTCAAACACACACACACACACATATATATAATCTGTCTGAATGAAAAAGGATTCGCTGATGTTTCAAAAATATTCGTTTAAAAAATACACACAGTTGCAGAAGAAATGATGTGAATTTTGAAACTGATTTTAAAGTCATTTTTAGACTTTAAATCTTAAAATCTGACTATGCATCATTAAAATAGTCATAATGCAATAAAGTAAAACAAACATGTTGGAGCCATAGCCATATGGGCAAGCCCTCTGGCATATTGTGCCGTTGCGCTTCAGGTGACCTGAGTTTGAGTCCCGGTCCAATTTCTATCTCTCCTCTTACATGATTTCCTACTGCCCTATCTAGGCCAAGAATCCAAAAAATGCAACTTTAAAAAGTAAAATAAACTATTTCTATCATTTTGTTTGAAAAGTATTTGTAAACAAATGACACTGGACCTCATTTGTGGTGTCACAGAAAACTGTGGTGTAACTTTTTTAGTGTCATTTTAGTGTTATCATTGCATTTTAACAAAAATCCAAGCTGTCATTTGCATCACCACAATTTCCACTATAAAAATGAATCAAAATTTGATGTATGGTGGAAAGTTTTGACAAAATTCTGAAAAAAAGACAATTTGACAGTAAAAAGTTTGTTTTGAGAGTTTATTTTCAAAAAATCCACTGGACGAAAGTCATGTCTATCTCTCTATCTATCCATTGTGCCAGACGGTAGAGGCAGAGAAGTAAGAACAGGAGCAAGAGGACTTTGATTGAGTGTCCACTGTGAAAACATAGTGACAGGTGAGTGGCTGTTTTCCGTGAATGCTTGGAGGACAGCTGTGGAGTGGACAGCGCCACTTTTCATTCACACCTTGAGAGGACAAAAGAAACAAGCATCAGATTTGAAGTGGAAAGCAAGCTTACCTGATGCTTCTCTCTCAGGCTCGCTTGCTGCCAAGAGCCAGTGACTGGAACTGCCCAGGCCAGAATGACGCTGATAGGTGTGAAGATGAGTTTCCGCCAATGCTGATCATGTCGATGGGATAATCGACAACCCCTGCAAAGGTCAGCAATGGTGTGCAAGAAAACTTGCAAAAAAGCACTTGTTTCCTATAGTGTTGTAAAGAAATGACCAGAAACATACTCAAGAATATAAGTATGCGATTGTTTGGTCAACATATTGCAAAAGCATTGTCCAGATGACAAGGCCGGATAAACCATATGGACAATTGGGCACTTGCCCAGGGGCACCACATCCAAAAGGCCACCACCATGTCCAGACAGGGCACCATGTAGATCTGCATAAATGTTTTCAAACAGAGCAAGATGTCGTGTAAAGGCCAAAGAGTCAAGAGTCAAAAGTAAAGATTTGTTGCTTCCTTCTGGATGAATCTTCAGGCAAAAACAGCAATAGTGTGCATGTTTAAAGAACACTGGTTGAGATCCCCTCTCTTTATTTTATAATCAAGAATGGACTCTTGTGCTCTGTGGCACCCAGGAGAGTTAAGACAGAGAAGTGGTTGGCCTTCCCCCAAGCTAAGACAGAGGCTGTGAGGGGACACTTTTATCTTGGTGCCAAGAACACTGCCAAGAGAATTTCAGACATCTAAGGTGTGTCAGTGGACCTCCTGCAAGTGTCTACCCCCTACCCCTTGCCCCCTGCTGTCACTGCTAATCATAAAGTACCCTTCAAGCACATAGTTGGATCTCATTGGGCTGCTATCAGTGCCAGTCCCCAATAAACTGAGAACAGGAATTGTCTATGTTCTTGAAAGACACATCACATTTCCACATCTACAATTTACACTTCAGAAAACTGTTCCAGCTAATGGTGGAGCAAGGTAAGTTGTTGCATGCCAATTTATCATCCACAGAATGGTTCAAACAGGCCTCCAAAATAGATAGCAACAAAAGTTGGACTTGACTTGGTCAAATTATCTTCTGTTAAAGCCCATTCACAACAAGAAAGATAACCAGAATGATAAATATACTGGTGTCCACACCAAGGATAATAGCATACTGTTTATTATAATTGTGCACTGGGCCTATTTAGACTTTGCCACTCCATGTGCTTTCTCTAAACAGATAGCTAACTGATTTGTTAAAATGGTTCAGTTTGGCCAGATACACATGTATCCACAAAATGTATCTGACCTTCAATTTCCATACGTTATGCAAATTCAGAAGTTTGTGTCACCAAAAGCAATGGATATGTGTGCTACGCACTACAGGTGTAACCCCTCTGGTTCTACTTTCCTCACATGATCATTGGATTCGAATCTGTGTTTTCAACATGGAAGGCATGCCCGCCAACAAGAACACTAAACACCGCAGCCTCTAGTGTCAGTCACTAGTGTACCTCTTTAGATAAGAAAAGTGATGTTAACCCGCACAGCTCTGACAAAGCTGGCCTCCATTACACTCACCCCCTAAACCTCACTCCCATCTGGGACCAATGGGAGCACCAATGTAAACCCTCCGGTTCTACTCCCTTGCTTGCTCCGAGCAGGATTCAAACCAGCATTTCCAGCATGGGAGGCAGGCATGCTAACAAGGAAGCCAAAGACCATAGCCTCTAGCGTCAATCGCTCGTGTGCCTTTTGAGATGAGGTTTACCTGCACAGCTCTGACCAGCTGGCTTCCGTTACACAGGCTGCATATTTTCAGGTGGCAACCTCCAGCTGAGCAACTACCATTGAGAAAAGGAATGTTTACTAATAGCTTTCTACAGATATGATATACCTTCTTGTTTATATAACCCTGATAGTTTCCCCACCTTCCATGCTAGCTGTCGCCGGTTTGATCCTCATTCGGAGTAGGTTAAGCAGAACCGGTTGCACTGGTGTTGTGACTCGGATGGGAGAGAAGTTGACAGAGTTGAGTCTAACGGAGACCAGCTGGTAAGGGCTATGTGGTAAATCTCACTCCCCTGACCTCCAGAGGTGCACAGGAAGATGCCTTTAGCATCCTTGTTAGCACTGTTGCCGGTTCAAGCTCCACTCCAGGTGGGCCAGTTGGAACGGGTTGCATTTGCACCTATTACTTCCTGTATAAATGGGCAAATCTTTGCCTGCAAGATGGATATTTAACATCTAATATCTGAAGCAGGGGCGTAGTGTCTGGGTATGCAGGGTATGCATGTGCATATAGGCCCGGGCTGACTGGGGGTCCACCGAGGGGGACCTTTTAATTAAAACGAGTGAACGTATTCTTAATTCGTGGCCACAATAAATATGTCGTAAGTCTTTTGCTTTGGGCTGCTGTGCCAAGAGTGCGTTTGCCTTAAGTAATTTAGTAAATATTGTAGCGTTTTTGTGCCATAATATTTTTAGAATAAAGTCAAAATTATGAGATTAAAGTTGTGTTATATTGCATGAATAAAGTTCATTCGTGTGAAAATCCCATTTCCCATTTGGATGAGAACCAGGAGGGTTGTGACTGTTCCATTGACTGCCAAACAATTAACACTGTCAAGGCCCAGAGAAGTATGAAAGACATCGCCAAAATAGTACCTCTGCCATCACTGGTTCAACGGTAACGTTACGAAGCTACGAGAATATTTTTGTACAAAAAACAAAAATAAAGACTTTATTCAACAAATCGCCATTTTGGAGACTATCCGCTGGGTGCAAACTGCCTATGCCGTTCTGTGTCAGCCGCAACACACGGAAAAAGTATTCTCATAGCTTTGTAAACTTACAGTAGAACCACTGATGGCAGATGGACTATTTTGACGATGTCTTTCATACTTTTCTGGGCCTTGACAGTGTTAATTGTTTGGCAGTCAAAGGGACAGTCACAAGCCTCTCGGTTTTCAAAAAAGACAATAATAAGGAGTGTTGGAGCCCTCATAAGCTATAACGTTTGGGAGGCTCATACAAATGTTTTTGTATATGGGCCCGGGGCTGGCTTGCTACGCCACTGATCTAAAGATAATTTCAAATAAGTTTTTATAGCATCCTGGTGTTATACAGAGAACTACTGCAACGTGATAGTGTGCAAAACTATGTTTTATTAATTTAAATTCACTCTTACATCTTGTTTAGACACTGTCTGCCCCTCGTCTTCCAGGCCAGCCCGTACTACCCCTTCTGCCCCTTGGCTGTCTGATCTTCTCTGCAAGCATCGTTCTAAGCTCAGGGCTGCTGAAAGGGTGTAGCGCAAATCAAAAAATCCTACTGACCTTAATGTTTATCAGTCACTCTTCTCTTCCTTCTCTGCTAATGTCTCCACTGCTAAAAGGACATACTATCATAATAAAATTAACAATTCGACTAACTCTCGCACGCTCTTTAAAACATTTTCCTCCCTCCTTTGTCCTCCTCCTACCCCTCCTTCATCAGCTCTAACAGCTGACGACTTTTCCACGTTCTTCATTAATAAAATTAAAACCATCAGTGCACAATTTTCCACACCAAAAATCTGTCAAGCACATCTTACCAGCAAACATACACTCATTCACATCCTTCTCTTCACTCTCTGAGGCAGAAGTCTCCAAACTCATCCTTTCTAATCGTCCTACTACTTGTCCGCTTGGTCCTATTCCACCTCATCTCCTTCAAGCCATTTCTCCTGCAGTTGTACCTGCACTCACCCACATCATTAAACTGCCCCTATTATGGATTTTTGAAAATGACCTTTCATGCAGTGTGTAACACCGCTTTAAGTAAGTGAAAACATCCTGCAAAGTTTTAAATCTGAAAGTGCACTGTGTATAAAGTTATTGTCTCTCAAAAGAAAGAGTCGACTTTGAATCATTGAAACGAGTCATTTTTTAAATGAATCCCAAACCCTTTCATGTTGACATCAACATGAAACATTAGCTTATTGCCCGCCCACTTGTTGGTCTTTCACTTTGGTCTGAATGAAAATGCAAATTCATTCTTTGCCACTAGGTGCCGCTTTTGGAGCGGTAAAACAGCTGTTTCCCCGGTAACGCTGTAAACAAAGTAGCACTGGTACAAATGCTGCTTTATCAGGCATTACAGGCATGATGAAATGAAAATGAGACCAATCGGACCAATCACGGCAGATTAGCGTCAAGCAAAGGAGGGGTTTGGAAAAATGAATCGTTAAATGAATCGTTTGGGAGTCACTGAGCAAATAAGGTAAAAAAATAAATAAATAAAGGCATATTATAAGACAATGAAAGTGTTTTTTGACCTTGCATGCATGTCAACCTGTTGTTGGGGACTCCCAAAACCAAAATATGAACCTTTCATTACCCATAATAGGGGCACTTTAACACATCCCTTCACACTGGTGTTTTTCCCTCAGCATTTAGACATGCTCGCATAACCCCACTACTTAAGAAACAACCCCCTCCTCCCCTTAACCCATCTCTTTTAGAGAACTACAGACCAGTTTCCCTTCTTCCTTTCATTGCAGAAACACTTGAACGAGCTGTGTTCAACCAAGTCTCTGCCTTTCTCACACAGAACAACCTCCTCGACAGCAACCAGTCTGGTTTCAGAAGTGAACATTCAACCGAGACTGCCTTACTCTCAGTTGCTGAAGCCCTAAGACTGGCAAGAGCGAATTCCAAATCTTCAATACTTATCTTGCTGGATCTGTCCACTGCTTTTGACACAGTTAACCACCGGATCCTCCTGTCAACCCTATTGACAAAGGGCATCTCAGGAACCGCACTCCAGTGGTTTGAGTCTTACCTCTCAGATAGGTCTTTCAAAGTACCTTGGAGAGGTGAGGTGTTCAAGTCGCAACATCTAACTACTGGGGTGCCTCAGGGCTCAGTTATCAGACCACTTCTCTTCTCTGTCTACATGGCATCACTAGGCTCTGTCATTCAGAATCACGGCTTTTCATATCACTGCTATGCTGATGACACTCAACTCTACCTCTCATTCCATCCTGATGATCCGACGATACCTGCTCGCAACAGGAATTTCTTGCTAGATAAAGGACCATCACCTTCAACTCAACCTTGCTAAGACAGAACTGCTTGAGGCTCCAGCAAGCCCATCATTTCATCACAATTTCACCATCCATTTAGGCACATCAACCATAACTCCTTAAAAAGAGCTAGAAACCTTGGAGATGTGATTGATGATCAGCTGACTTTCTCAGACCACATTGCTAAAACTGCCCGGTCCTGCAGATTTGCTTTATTCAACATCAAGAAGATCAGGCCCTTTCTTTCAGAATATGCTTCACAACTCCTTGTTCAAATTCTTGTTTTGTCCAGGCTGGACTATTGCAATGCTCTCTTGGCAGGTCTTCCAGACAGTTCTATCAAACCTTTACAATTAATCCAGAACTCGGCAGCAAGATTAATTTTTAATGAGCCGAAAAGAATGCACGTCACACCTGTATTTATCAATTTGCACTGGCTACCAATAGCTGCTCAAATAAAATTCAAGGCATTGATGTTTGCCTACAAAACCACCACTGGCTCTGCACCCCTTTTCCTAAATGCATTACTTCAGACTTATGTGACCTCTAGAAGCTTGCATTCTGTAAGTGAACGTTGCTTTATTGTGCCATCCCAAAGAGGCACAAAATCACTTTCACAGACTTTTAAATTAAATGTAAAAAAAACTAACACTAGAATCTCTATTCCTTTGTATTCTATCTATTTTCTTTTTATTTATTATACAATTAACAAAAGCAGAAAATAATATAATATATAATAAAAAAAATTTAAAAAAACCTTGCTACGTGTATTACGTTAAGCTAACTGAGACTTGTTATAGCACTTACGTATCATTGCTCTTTTGTTGATTTTGATCACTTCCATTGTCCTCATTTGTAAGTCGCTTTGGATAAAAGCATCTGCTAAATGACTAAATAATAATAAATAAATAATAATTAATTTTTCACTAATGTGAATAATAAAATATTGAATCAGTTTAGAATAGTGTAGCTGATTCAATATTGCAGTTACAGAAATGTAACAGTATATCTTTTACAGTGCAATGAGTACATTTACTAATTAGTAGAAATGCAATTTATGTAAGCTGAGAAGGAAAAGGGCCAGATTACGGGTCAGCGTTCACAGCATACCCTTTAACTCATCACTCTAGACTGTCTTAATAAGGCTGGTTAGATGCTGGCTGTCAGAGGGGAATAGGATTACAAAGAGCCAAAAGAGAGAGAAGATTGCTTGGGAGAAGAAGATTGCAGTGCCCTCATCATTCCCAGCGCCGAATAATTGTATGAAATCGCCAGCTGGGGAAAAATATATGTTAACCATTGATTGTGGATGTGAAGCGGCTGCCTCCAGGGGTTTGTTTTATGTAATTTTACTTCTACAGCACACTCTAATTCAGATTTAATCACCGGAGTACAAAGTGAAGTCCAGGTGATTGTACACTCGCCATATAAGTCAATGCCGTTGGTGAAAACACCTATGCAGAGGAAAATAAAGCATCTAAATATACTGACTTTTTTTCTTACAAATAGGGCTATTCTTGTCTTCAGGCTGTGAAAAGTTTTTTAACTGATTTCCCTGCCCCAGAAACAGTCCTGCTTCAAACTTACACCATTGTTGAGCCAGTGTTGTTAGGTCACTAAGAGAGTGACACTTTTCACTCTGTTACATGACACTGTTTACACTTTTGAGTAAATTGGCATTTCAATGCCTCACTTAGCTCTCTACATATGAGAAAGCTTGGATATGAGAAAAAAATTGGATAAAAAAAGTTACACACTTTACTGCTACTATTTTGTCTCTGGCTTTTTTTATTATTATTACAGCTTTCATCGAAAAGCAATATTGCAAAGATTTCATTCGTAATACTTAAAGGAATAGTTCACCCAAAAATGAAAATTAGCTAAAAATGTAATCACCCTCCATCCAACATGTAGATGAGTTTGTTTACTCATCAGAAATGATTTAGAGAAATTAAGCATTACAGTTGCTCACCAATGGATCCTCTGCAGTGAATGGGTGTCATCTGAATGACGTTTATTGATAACTGCAGCCGTGTGGATTACTCTTGGATTATTGTGATGCTTTTATCAGCTGTTTGGATTCTCATCTAAACTGATCCACAGATTCAACAGATTCACAGTATTCTATCATAACATTCAGTATTCTTTACCCACACATACAGTAGGCCCTATATACTTTTTGGAATATACCTTTTAAACAGTGACAAAAGTTCTTCATCAAACATAGTACTTACTCACAATGTATGTCATTTTAGATGCAAAGACTTCCTGCATTTGAATGCATGGTTACGACTGTAATCATGGTGCCCCGAGAGATAATGAGCCCATACTTCCTGCATCCCTGTGAGTGACTTGCTTCTACCTATCAGAAGCTAATGCTGTTTACGCCGGATGTGCTTTTAAGCTTCCTGGTCACTATGTCAACTCACCCGTGATGTCTCGCCACTCTGTTGGACTGATGTCACATGTTCTTCAGAATGTGGTCACGCACAGGCATTCCCAAAATGTTCTTACGCAGTGTTTCGTTCCCTCTCAGGGAACCATGTTTTATAGTTGTAACTTAGAGATGTTTTCTTGTGTTTTTGTTTAATTCTAATGAACTGCTTGCATTGGATCTTATGCCTCCTCGTCTCTGAGTTTGCCTGTGTGACACCTTTTAGCCTTTTACTTTGGGTGATTGTATTTACGCTTCAAAATTCATGAAAGTTGTGCTCATTTGTGAAGATTATCCTAATTTTGAAAACTTTTTTCAACCCACTTTTGTTGGTCAACGAGCTTATTTTCTGCAATAATCAAAAAACCAATGGGAAAATTCTCTTGGCTTTTTATCAAGGGAACCAGGGATGGGTTGGTCTACAAAAAATAAATAAATAAATAAATCATCCATGCAGCATTCAACACTTCTTCATCCCAATATACTACTGACACCTTCTGCCATGGATGAATTAAGTTTATGAACTGTTGCCACTTACACAATAGTGCTTTTATTTTGTACCTTTTCGTTGTTTGTCTCATATTACACATATTAATAAAACAGATATTCTTGATTTAAAGTTTTATTGATGGTTGGTGGGTCCTGTTGTTACATGGAGCAGGATTGCTGTTTTTCATCATCTTGCTGTGGGCTCTGTAATTATTTTATAGGGCCATTTGGATTTTGACTACCCATTGATATAGTAGTGTGAACACCATAGTTGGTGAAGGTCTCTAGTTCAATCCCTGGTGGTGAATTTCTCTAGTTAAGATTTTTAATTACACTATATACGAGTGGATGTCTATTACATGCATTTTATTTTGTGCTTTGATCAAAATCTGTATGGTGCTATTATCATCCCTGTCACATTTTTCATTCTTCTAGAAGGTAGAGTTATTTTTCATACACATTCTATTTCTAGGTGCGGGTAGATAGCAGCCGAAGTTAGAGGAAGCAGCGAAGTACAATTCATTTTCAAGCAGTTTTCAATGAGTGGGCTGAGCGAAAAGGAAAGTGGGTGCAATCCCATGAAACTACCCAGAATATTGTATCTGATGCGTGTACAGACAACACAGGTTGGCAACACACCATACTGTGTATGACAGGATCCATCATCACTCACAGCAAATACGTTTTGCAATTAATTTACAGATTTATTTATTTTATAGTGAATTAATTAATTGTTGTTAATGTTAAACATAGTAAAACAAACATATTTTAATACTACATCCTGAATTCCGGGAATGTTGGGACGTTTTTTAAATTTGAATAAAAATGAAAACTAAAAGACTTTCAAATCACATGAGCCAATATGTTATTCACAATAGAACATAGATAACATAACAAATGTTTAAACTGAGAAATTTTACAATTTTATGCACAAAATGAGCTCATTTCAAATTTGATGCCTGGTCTACAGGTCTCAAAATAGTTGGGACGGGGGCATGTTTACCATGGTGTAGCATCTCCTCTTCTTTTCAAAACAGTTTGAAGACGTCTGAGCATCGAGGTTATGAGTTTCTGGAGTTTTGGTGTTGGCATTTGGTCCCATTCTTTCCTGATATAGGTTTCCAGCTGCTGAAGAGTTTGTGGTCATCTTTGACGTATTTTTAGTTTAATGATGCACCAAATGTTCTCTATAGGTGAAAGATCTGGACTGCAGGCAGGCCACTTCAGCACCCGGACTCTTCTACTATGAAGCCATGTTGTTGTAATAGCTGCAGTATGTGGTTTTGCATTGTCCTGCTGAAATACACAAGGCCTTCCCTGAAACAGACGTTGTCTGGAGGGGAGCATATGTTGCTCTAAAACCTTTATACCTTTCAGCATTCATAGTGCCTTCCAAAACATGCAAGCTGACAATACCGTATGCACTTATGCACCCCCATACCGTCAGAGATACTGGCTTTTGAACTGAACGCTGATAACACACTGGAAGTTCTCCCTCCTCTTTAGCCTGGAGGACACTGCGTCCGTGATTTCCAACAAGAATGTCAAATTTGTCAACAAATATATTATACATTTTTTGTGAGATGTACTTGAGTATTGTAGTTAAAATAATTAATTAGAAATTATTCATCAAACTCTACCTGGCCATGTTAATTTACATATTTACTTTACTAATTTTAGATAACTGCAAGTTTTTGAACCTTTGATTTTTTAAAACATGATTTTGAGTACAAAGCTACAAATTTAAATGTATCTTTCTTTATTAATTTTACTCATTTAAATTGACCAAAAGCACCCTGAGACACTAAAGTTTCATAAATTAACCTTCACAGAGTCCATATTTCTTACTGCCTTGTATTAAAGTCAGGACTTTAATCTGTGAAAAGTGCTCAAATACCTGGTTTCATTGTTTACTGCGTACACCTCCAGCTTTCTGCTGTGCAGCAACCTTGTGAAATTTCCCATCTGTGATGCTATCTGCAACACATTTTATCAGAGCCACACATTTTCCTGATTTGAGCTCTGCACTTAATCCCTAATGTGAAAGGGCCTAAATATTTAAAATTAGAAGCAAGGGAATAATATCCATTAGGGATCCAACAGGGTAATAATGATCTGCAGAAAAAAAACAAACAAACAAACAAACAAACAAAAAAAACATACAAGCAAACAATCCCCTATGATTTTGTCAACATTTACCACATATTGTTTTAACCTATTTAGGACATTAAAATGTTTGATTTAGAAGAAGCACCTCAAATAATTCATAAAAACCCAGGGTTAAGGGCTTTTCACACTGAACGCGAAAATTCGGCGCGATGACGCTTTTGAATCGAAACAGCTATTCACACCAGGCGCGATCATTCGCGGCACGAAAAAGCGAGGATTTTTTCTTCGTCCCGTGTGTCGATTTTTTCCTCCGTCGCTCCGCGAAGAAACGGGTCGTCCAATCAGATTTGAGCTAAGATCACGTGCCGGGAGCAGCTGCTGTTGCGCAAAAAGGCAAGAATGGTGACGCTGTTTCGAAAACCAGTGTGAACAAACACCGAAGAAGAGTAATCCGCGAGAGAAGAAATGGATGCCGAGTTCTTGTTATCTTTGGTATCTGAGAACAGATTTATTCTCACGTGTTCTTAATATAATTTCTGTTAATTCTCCACTGAATTATGTGATCTGGAGTGTTTTGTTTTTTTTCTCCCACATGTGCGAGTGTTTGCAGAGCGTTACTCTCTAACGTTAGATCTCCCGAAAACAAAATCGAATGAAACATTTTTCTACACATGAAATATGAAAGCAAAAGATGATTATGGCGATATATTTTTCTGTATGTGTTTTGTATGCAGCTCATGGTATTTTTATAACAATAAAGGATGTTTATAAGCAGGATGGTGTTATCGCGCTCAGTGTGAAACGGCCTTTAAATGTGCAAGTCTGTCTTATATTTGGCTCAATGTAGAGGACAAAACAGTAAACAAGAGACATTAAAACAAGACATGTCTGACATAAAATATAGACATAAAAAAATGTGCAAAATGTAACTATGAAACTGTTACCGCAAAGCATTTGGACACGATGCACATCTGTTCTCCAAAAGTTTTATGGAAGCTCTTAAAATGAATTGCCAGACTCCCTGGATTTGTGGATACAGTTATCAGTGTCATGTTGTTCCTTTTTGGGGGGCAGTGACTCAAAATGGGAGAAAAAAAAATAGATCTGAGAAAAAGAATGTAATGTAGTGGTGGGGGAATCATTACACAATACATCTGATCAGTAGCCATGCAATGAGGCGGGATGATTGTCATTAATTATCATTGCACTGGATTTATGATTAAAAGGAAAAGTAATCTTGTATTTTACAATTTATTTCAAATAGCTTTTCTAATTTGTAATTTCTGATTACAATAATGCAAATTATGCACATTTACATTTATTTATATGGATCTGTGCCTGTTTATATATTGTAAAATCTTGATATCTTTGTTTTTCTTGATTGAGGTTTTCTTCTCAATGGCCAGAAGCAGGAGATCAGAAAGTTGTTTTTGTCTGCACAAGTTTCTGATTTTCTAAAAGCTTCAGCAATAGCTCTTGGCACAGCTGGTGTTGCATAGATATTTAGCAACTTAAAAAGAGCTGGAGACATCAGATGAGCATCATCTGAAATAAAGGAAAAGAAAAATACTTTTCTTAATAAATATTTTGTCTTGTTTTCCTATAAAAAATTCAGGAAATCCTTAAAATAAGGTACATTCTTCTTACATGTATACTGATGGCACCCATTCACTGCAGTGAGCAAATGCTGAATTTCTTCAAACCTTTTCAAAAGTAGGAACAAACATCTTTGATGGCTTGAGGTTGAGTAAAATTTCAGAAAATGTTTCATTTTTGGGTAGACAATTCCATTAAATATTTGTATTTGATCACCCCAGTTTATTAACAAATTACCATGATTCTCTAAAAGGACTATTCAGTACAATATTAACAACGACAATAATAAATGACTCAGCCTTCCTATGACACAACAACACATTGTGAAATCCTAGAGCAGTCATTGTTCTATGAGCTCGGCTCAGCTGCAGGTACGAGGTCTCTGACTCTCAGAACAGAATGAGTGAGAGAACTAAACCTCTCCTGCTTGTTTGCCATCCTCCTCCTCAACCTTCCTAAGTAATGTGAAATTAAAGGCTTCTTCACAGTCTATAATTAGTCGACCCTGACACTAATTAGAAATGCTCTGTATGGTGCCACTTCATATTAAACTGAATGGGATATTCTCTTTCATTTTCTGCTTCTGAACATTAGTCCATATCGTAGGCTGAATGTTACAGGGGCAGAGAGAGAGGCACCATGCTCAAACCTCCACAAGAAGAGAAAACAGCGCTTAGATACCTGACCAAACAGCACAAGGCCAGATACACTGAGGATAAGATGCATATTTGGAGTAGCAGCAATATGGATCTTTCTACTTTAGAATATCAACAGATGTATTTTACTGCTTACATTTTGGTCCATGCATATAGAGAAAGGCATTTATTGGATCAAATTACAGTAAAAATTATGATGTTTTTTTTTTTTTAATATATTATTACAATTTAAAATAACTATTTTCTAGCTGAATGCGTTTTAAAATGTAATTTGATTCCTGTGATGCAAAGCTGGATTTTCAACTTCGTTACTTAGTCTTTCATGTCACATGATCCTTCAGAAATCATTCTAATATGCTGATTTGTTGCTCAAGAAACATGTTTTATCAGTATCAATGAAAAAAGTTGTAATGTTGTTGTTGTTTTTTTTTTTTTGATTATTTGATTAATGGAAAACAGAAAAGAACAGCCTTTATTTAATTGTACAGATGCATTTGAACAGAAGCACTCTTTCCAACACTATAAGCTGTATTCAGGCTCTTTTTTTCCCAGTAGTTAAAGGTAACTTGTCCTCCAAGTATTAAGAAAGAAAAAAATGCCATGCAAAAATGATGAAAATAAAACTAGCATCCCAAACCAGCACAGTATGTCCTGAACATCTGTCAACATATCTGCACAGGACCTAAATTTACGAATATTACTATGCTGGGTTCATGAATATTAATTTGGTTACATGAACAGGCGGTCTGGTAAGGTTACTTAGCAAAGTCAGCATGGCCTAATTAATATTCATGCCTTGACGTCACAACAAGCCAGTTATTTCCCCCCTAACTTGAAGACTAGCCTGAAGGCAAGCTGGTTTGAGGCCTTTTTGATGTTATGTTTTATTTAGAATATAGGTTGCTGTGAAAGCATTGCGGAGAAATGCACTGCTACCTTCAGACACGCTAAAAAGCTTTATTAACTTAAGGTTGACGGCTTGATCTGAGAGTAATGGTTAAAGAAATGGCGAAGGTGGGGAAAATGTTTCTTCTCCTTCACAAATCCTCAGGGTATATGATCTTTACTGTGGTTTTGATGTATTCAGGAACATTCAGCATCCTACGGCTAATTAATAGAATAGCTCTGAAATCTGACAGCGAAGCACTTTAGACTACATCATGTTTTTGATGAGCTGTCTGGCTCTAGGTTTTCAACTTTTTACTGTGCTTATTTATTAAATATGCAGCTGTGAAGATTAAAGTCTATATAAAATAGCATTCGCAACTCATTTTACTCTCATAATGTGATGCATTAGAGCATGACTTGATTTTATCAATTGGGAATTAATGGGATTCTGAAAAGTCATCATGCAACACCAGAATGAAGCTAGATGGATGAAGCTGATGTTATTATTTAGCCTATAGTACGGTAGCCTAAAAGACTGTCCAAGTTTTATTTTATTATACAAGTTATTACTTGGAATATTACAAACACACATTTTTCTTTAGAATAACGTGCACTAATAAATCATATACAATAAGCCAAAGAGTGTGCATTAATAAATAAAAGGACCAATTCTGATTGACTTCTATGTCAGATAAATTTGAAAGCACACTCTTTTCTCTCTCTCTCTCTGTCTCTCTCTCTCTCTAGTTTTTGCCTTCCATCCATTTCAGAATTTGTATCCAGCTTTTTGAAAACACTCTTCCAGCTGTATAAATTTGTAGTGCTGACTATAAAATCAATGATGCATGTTTAGTCATGTGACGCGGTGAAGTCATGTATTCAACCCAAAAACAATCATGTACTGGTATTGCTCTGCCTTCTATCCACTTTCATAGTGTTGCTGAAGATAACAGTTACTTCTGAATGTATATTTCATAATTCTGACTTTTTTCTCAGAACTATGTAAAAAAAAAAAAAAATAGTCTGAATTTAATCTTATTAGCAAGATTTGATGGCATTGTCCTTTTTTCCCCCTACAAAATCCATTATCCTAAGGCTACATCTACATTATTCTGGACAAATTTGAAAACATTATTTTCATTTCAAAATGCTCTCAGGTCAGCATTTTTGGGCAAAAATACTTAAATCACCTTATTGTGTAAAACATCATAAAACCTCACCAGACAATACTAAAAGACTAGACAGTAAATTTCTCACTACATTTCAGGTATGAAGGCCGCACACAAAATCACCATTCCATGTATGGTGTAAAACACAATTATCTTCATGTTTTGCCTCAGGACACCAATTGTGGGTAAATTTTCTGTTATCTTTGCAAAAATGTAATATAAAGATTGTGAAACTTATAAATTCACAATTCTGAGAAAAAGAAAATAAGAATTAGGAGACAAACTCGGGATTCTGCCTTTACAACTTGCAATTCTCACTTTTTTTTCTCAGAATTCTGAGTTAAGATCTCAAAATTCTGACTTATTTTTTTCTGGGTTTTTTTTTTGTTTGTTTGTTTGTTTGTTTTTTGAGCCACGCGGAAAAAATGAAAAAGGTTATTGCACATTTTTATCTTACAGTTCTGATGTTATTTTTCACAATTCTAAGTTTACATCTTGCAATTCTGATTTTTTTTTTTTTTATTATTATTCTAAGTTTATATCTCACAATTCTGACTTTTTTTCTCTGAATTCTAAGTTTACATCTTGCAGTTCTGTTTTTTTATTTTTATTTATTTATTTTTAATTGTCGGGGTTCTGTCACTTTGGTCTGGTTTATTCTGAGCCATGAAACTTGTAGAGTATTTTTTCATCTTTGTGTGAGCGTGTGGTTCGTGTTCAAGAAACAAAACTGAGCAAACTAAAAAAAAAAGTGAAAAGTGAAGTGACGTGTGGCCAGTGTTGGGCACGTTACTTTAAAAAAGTAATTAGTTATAGTTACTAGTTACTTCTCACAAATAGTAACTGAGTTAGTAACTGAGTTACATCATTATAAAAGTAACTAATTACCAGGAAAGTAACTATTATGCGTTACTTTTTAAAAATGTTCAAATGTCAAATAACTTTGGATGCCCCAATATTAAATATGTTAAATTAATGAAATGGACACTAAAAGAATAAATTATTATTATAAAACATTGTACATTAATCTACACTATTTATCTACTGACACTTAGTATCAGTCAGTCAAGCATTATAATATAATATTATGATAATTTAATATTATATGATGATAGAACTTTAGTAATTAGAATAACCAAATATGAATGCATATTTGTCATCAATATAAAACGCACTAAGGATTAATGAGCTGCTGGGTTCATGAATATTAATCACGTTGTCTGCGTTCGCTCGAATTGATTTGCTGAAATCAAAACAGGGACGATAATAGTTGAGCGCCAGCCAATGAGATTGTCGTTTGCGCATTAGTTCCGCCCACTACCAGAGAACCCGGCAGTTCTTAAAAGCTGAAGAATTCCAAAGGAACTCCGTTATTTTGACAGGAAAATACTACAAAGAATATCGTGTACATGTAGCGCGTCAATTCTGCATGTTATGAAAGACTCTCTTGCTCTGTATCTTTCTTTGCGTGCGTGTATGTGAGAGAAAGCGACGGCCAGTCGTGCGCCTTCACACTAGAGTTTATGGTACGTCAAATACAGCTACACACTGCGCATCCATTCAGATGAACTGAAAAATTAAATTCTAATAATATAATATAGTAACGTCACATTTTATTGTCAGTAATGGTAACGGCGTTGTAACGGGGAAACAGTAATTCGTTTGATTACTGGTTACTGAAAAAAATAACGCCGTTAGTAACGCCGTTTATTTATAACGCCGTTATTCCCATCACTGCCTGTGGCCAAGTATGGTGACCCATACTCGGAGTTTGTGCTCTGCATTTAACCCATCCAAGTGCACACACACAGCAGCAAACACACACACACACACACACCATGAACACATACCTGGAGCAGTAATGCAACAGCTCTCGTTTTTTACAGGACAAGACCTCACAAAAAAAACATATAAAACATTAGGGCTTAAATACATACAGGGTAATAAGCTCTTAAGAGGAAAACAAAAGTTTGGAACCACCCTTGTGAAATATAAATATACTAAAATGTATTTGAAATACATTTATTTCATGCTAAGTATGAATACATTTAATGTACATTTACACAGCAGTGATGGGAGAAACGAAGCTTTTCAAAGCTTCGAATCAATTGAACCAATTGCTTTGCAAAATGATTCATTGTTTCGAAGCGCTCAAAACACCACATGCTGCGATGCCTGCTGGTCAAAAGTGTGTGAATGCAACAAAAACTCAGTCTAAAACATGAATAAAAACAGGTTTTAAAGCCCATTGCAAATGTTTTATTGAAAGTATACTATGTTAAATGCAATAAAAATAATAAAATACAATTAAATATGAAGTGTCTGCATGATATGTGGTTTTTAACATATTTTATATTAATTTGCTGCTTGCTTTGTTTGTTTTATGGACAGATCTTATATAGAGGCCAGTAAGAGACTATTACCTACTTCTCATTCTTTTAATTACTCAAATGTCTTGTTAAAAATGTCTGAAAATTGATTAAACTGATCTGAGATCAGGTAAAAACTATAGACACTGGTTCATTGTTTCGTCCCTGGAGGGCGATCTCAATGAACTTGCATGATTCACGAGTTCACAGAGATCGCCCCCACCTTATATATAAGAATATATCACTTTTTCCAATTAGTGTAACTGCCAAAAATATCATTAAAGAGAGATCAGTTAAAGACAGCTCATAGTATGCACTGTGTACTGGGTAGTAAGCAGTAAGCAGTAAGCAAGTATGCCATTTCGAACACAGCCAGAAACTCTGTGACAATTACACTTTAGTCTACTTTGCCCATCACCATTTATTGATCAAATAATATAATCTATAAAGGTTCAAAACATATTTACTTACACATGTTTGAGTATCGAGATATTTCCTGATATAGTTAACACGTTTGGAAATATTTTGAATAAAAATGAAAAAAATAAATCAAGCATAAGCCTATTTCAGTTATACAGTGCTATCGTGGCTGCTGTGTGTTACATGACATGCATTACACCCCCCCCATGTCCCCTCAAAAATGTACAAATCTACAATCTACAAAATTTACATATTTATGTACTCAATAAAAATACCCTGCAATTGTACTTTTGTTACTGTATACTAAACTGGTATACTTAAAGGGGTCATCGGATGCCCATTTTCCAGAAGTTGATATAATTCTTTAGGGTCTTAATGAAAAGTCTATAGCATACTTTGGTTAAAATTTCTCAATGGTAGTGTAAAAAGCACCTATTTTACCATGTCAAAATCAGTTCTGTTTTTAGCAAGCCATTCTAGTCCATGTTGCTTTAAATGCTAATCAGCTCTGCTGACCCCGCCCCTCTCTTCCGTGGGGTGGCGATCAGTACTCTTTACTTTAATTGCGAAACTGGCTAACTAGCACATTATTAGGAAAGGTGATTTGCAAAGATTCATAAAAAACCCTTATACTAACTTCTTCTGTAGCTGAAGCTGGACCACGAATGATTCGTGTGAACATAGACGCATTTATGCAGATCTGGATCGGCGCATTCCCTTTTTTAATCCTATGCATTAATCCTCTGTGTCTTCAGCGGCTCAGATGTCAGCAGTTAATGACGACTATATTCATTAACACTAGAACCGCCACAGGGTAAATTTTACCCGTAGCTGTTTTTCAAATGTACATAACAGATTTTCAACAAAACATTCAAGTCTCCCAATCATTGACTTTTACTAAAATTATGTAATTTACAACCCAATGTTGTTAAAAATTATTTAGATAAAACCAGATCAAAAAACGGAGCAATTATACCTATAAGCGCCGTGCGGGTCAAATTTACCCGCTATATAATGCATGTATTTTCGCGCCATTACTGTCTTGCCGCTTATGTTTTAACATTGCACATTTCTTGGCAACGCCTTTCCCTCACTGATTTAGCGGTTATCAGTTTCATAAATAAAGTCAAAATGACTAAAATAAGGCGATTTATGGAAGGTAGGTATTAGAAACACTAAATTCCATGAGTGATGGAGAGTCTGATGGTAAGTTATGCGTCCTGGGTCGGCTCAGAATCTGACGGCTCATCTGACAGTGATCCAGACATCATATTTAGATGTTTTAGCCTAACGTTACTCATAATTGGTCAAACTTTGGTTTTATTATTAAATTTTTGTCTTGCCATATCATTTATTGTTTGCTACGTACGGTGCTGCTATTTATTCTACTCTCACTGTTTCCTGAAGAAAAAAAATAAATAATCCGATCTATGATGTAATGAATTTCTTTTTTTTTCTTTTTTTTTTGATTACCCAAAGTTTATTGTTGTTGTTCTCTTATTCAAATTATAAATGATATAACTAAACAAATTAATAATTGGGCCTAGGTGAAGCTGTGCGCTTGAATTTGTCATAGCATCATCCTATGATAATTATTATTGCTCATTATTGTCTATTGGCTATTTTAGTAAATTTAAATAACATGGGTTATCCTAATATATTGATTAATGACATTGTATTATAATATTACACCACCCAAATATTTACTACCTTCTAATTTTTGTTGTCAGTGCAGGCTTTTTTTTTTAGCTTAGCCTACTGACCATTATGGATTAGTGTAGGCTGCATTAAAAAGTCTTAAACATAAAACAACAGGGTAAAAATATAGTTGATGACTAGACGTAATCATTTCATGACTCTAGACACTTCTTTGTGAAGACAGTGGCATAATACAGTGAAATAATATGTTCTTTAGCCATATAAAAACAGTTGCCATGTGTGCGGGTAAAATTTACCCGCTGGCGCTTTTAGGTATACAGCGACCTTTGGCGCTTCTAGTGTTAATACATTCAGCAACAGAACACTTCAATCTGTTGTGGATTTTTATCATTATAGGATGGATGTGTACACACACTTCCAACACACATTTAATTAAAAAAAAACTTGTAAAGTGAATCCATTGACTAATGGCTAAATTGGAAAAACTAATTTGCAGAAGTAGTGCTGAAGTCCAACTAAATATATACTGAAATAAGTTTGATTGTGCTAAAGTGGAACTATTTCACGTGTACTTCATGTACACTTTAAATATCTTGCATTTAAAGACCAATATTATTCAAAGATCACACAATCCTCATCAATAGTGACATTAAAAACATTTTAGGCTTAGTATTAAGGAATGTGCATTTTGCACAAGTAGTGCTCCAAATAAAGTTGAATTATAATTTTTATATCAGTAAGTCTCGATCGATATGTCAGTAAATGTTAATAGATTTGAACTATACATTGTATGAAATAAATGTATTTTAAATATATTAGGCTACTGTTTTTTACTAGGGCAATCAAGAGCATATTGAGGTGAAAAACTACAAAACTGTGGCACACAAGACAAGAAATGAAACAAAAGTCCAAACAGACAGAGAACAAAAAAAAAAAAAAAGTATTCCATGGCAGAAATGGACTTCCACAGGAACAGGCAAACAACAGAAATGCAGAATGATAAAAACAATGAAAAGGCCCAGTGCTGTTATATCATCTCTCTTGGAAAGTGCTTCAGATTTGAGGACCGAAATTAACTGTTGTATAACACTATATATAATTAAACAATGAGACTGTCACTGAAGTCATAAAATATCTAAACACCATTTCACAGATGTTATACATTCTCAAGAAAATTAAAATGTTACAGGAAGCAGATGCGGAAGGCAGACTTGAGTGAAAGAGACCGAGAGAGAGTTTGGCCAGATGAGGTAAGGTGAGTTAAGTTGGTTTGGAAGACATCGAAATAAGAGCCACAAGGTATTTAGCCAGAAGACAAAAGTGGCTGAGTGGAGAAGAGGCCTGCAGAGATGCGATTAAAACTTTATTGATCTGGTCCTGCGATTGCTTTCTCCCACATTATATGAAGCCATGTTTGATTCAGCTCTGCAGTGTGAAGTTGGACTCGGTGATGGAATGGGCTCAGAGGATGACATTAAGGCCAGAGAGGTCTACGTTTGCTTTCTTTGCATGTTTGAGAACGCTGCGATTTTCCTTTTAAAATGTTATACTGAGTTACACTTATTTACAGCAAGCATTATAGCTTGTAACATGTAGGACATAGGTAAACTTCTGAGATAAATGGCACTATTACCCTTGTGAAAAAGTACACTTTAGCATACTTTTAAAAAGAGTAGGCTACTTAATATGGAAATAACAGTATATTTTAAAAGAACATATTTAAGTGCAAACTGAATGTATGGTTTTTGGACACTTAATTACATGTTAATTACAATTAAATGAAAATGAGGTAACACTTTATTTTAAGGTGTCCTTATTACATGTTACATGTACT
The DNA here is from genome assembly GCF_012432095.1 of Onychostoma macrolepis. Taxonomy (NCBI): domain Eukaryota; kingdom Metazoa; phylum Chordata; class Actinopteri; order Cypriniformes; family Cyprinidae; genus Onychostoma; species Onychostoma macrolepis. The sequence continues at coordinate 30,815,671 of NC_081170.1, read as the reverse complement.
TACTATCATGATAACAATAAATGATGCATAATTACATGTAAGTAACCCTACACTCTTAAAAATAAAGGTAAAAGTGGGTTTTCACAGTGATGCCATAGAAGAACCAGTTTTGGTTCCCCAAAAAATATTTCAGTGAACAGTTCTTAAAAAAAACTTTTTTTTTTCTTAGTGTGAAGAACATTTTAATAATCTAAAGAACCTTTTTGCACTATAAAGAAGCTTTTGTGGAATTAAAAGGTACAATGGATGGTGAAGGTTCTTTGTGGAACCATTGATGCCAATAAAGAACGTTTATTTTTAAGAGTGTAAGCCAGATCCTAATCCTAACACTATCCATACAGTAATTACATGTAGTTAATTAATATTACTCAGTACATAAATGTATAATTACACTGTAACAAAGGACACCTTAAAATAAAGTGTTACCGGAAATGATTTATAGTTTAAATTTGCAATAAAGAGTGCTTTCTGACCCAGTTAAGTAGGAATTCAGTACATAATTATATGAAAATGTCATTGTTAATTCTACTTCTGTGGTGTGCTACTCAGACAAAAATATACTTTAATGTAATTTTTTTTAAAACTTGTATGTCAGATACATTAAATATATTTGTTACTGCAATTGTTGCAATTTAGTACATTTAGAATCTATATAAAATAACACCTATAATCCAGTACTTTACAAACAGAACTAAAGGTGTACTTTAAAGTAAAAAAAATGGCATTATTTGGAATTATTAAAAGCATTGTAAACTGCAATAAACTTTAATGCAATGTTTATTGAAACTTGTATTTATGTCATGTATTTAAATATATTTGTATTTACACATTTGTAATGATGAAGTTGCAAATTAACATTTACGTTAATAAATTAACTTTAAATGTAATATCACAATATAGTAAATACAACCCGAATTCTGGAAATGTTGGGAAGTTTTTTTAAATTTGAATAAAATGAAAACTAAAAGACTTTCAAATGAGCCATTATTTTATTCACAATAGAACATAGAGAACATAACAAATGTTTAAACGGAGAAATTTTAGCTCATTTCAAAATTTGATGCCTGCTACAGGTCTCAAAAAAGTTGGCACAGGGGCAACAAAGGGCTGAAAAAGCAAGAAATTCAGCTGGGAGAACATCTAGCAACTAATTAACTAAGTTAATTGACATCAGGTCACAACGTTCCTCAATGTCAAATTGCAAAGGCTTTGCAAATCTCATCATCTACAGTGCATAACATCATCAAAAGATTCAGAGAAACTGGAGAAATTTCTGTGCGTAAGGGACAAGGCCGAAGACCTTTGTTGGATGCCCGTGGTCTTCGGGCCCTCAGACGACACTGCATCACTCATCAGCATGATTCTGTCATTGACATTACTAAATGGGCCCAGGAATACTTCCAGAAACCACTGTCAGTAAACACAATCCACCGTGTCATCTGCAGATGCCAACTAAAGCTCTATCATGCAAAAAGGAAGCCATATGTGAACATGGTCCAGAAGCGCCATCGTGTCCTGTGGGCCAAGGTTCACTTAAAATGGACTGTTTCAAATTGGAAAAGTGTTCTATGGTCAGACGAGATCAAATTTAACATTCTTGTTGGAAATCACAGACGCAGTGTCCTCCAGGCTAAAGAGGAGGGAGAACTTCCAGCATGTTATCAGCGTTCACTTCAAAAGCCAGTATCTCTGATGGTATGGGGGTGCATAAGTGCATACGGTATGGGCAGCTTGCTTGTTTTGGAAGGCACTATGAATGCTGAAAGGTATAGAGGATTTAGAGCAACATATGCTCCCCTCCAGACGACGTCTGTTTCAGGGAAGGCCTTGTGTATTTCAGCAGGACAATGCAAAACCACATACTGCAGCTATTACAACAACATGGCTTCGTAGTAGAAGAGTCTGGGTGCTGAAGTGGCCTGCCTGCAGTCCAGATCTTTCACCTATAGAGAACATTTGGTGCATCATTAAACGAAAAATACGTCAAAGATGACCACAAACTCTTCAGCAGCTGGAAACCTATATCAGGAAAGAATGGGACCAAAACTCCAGAAACTCATAACCTCGATGACGAGATGTCTTCAAACTATTTTGAAAAGAAGAGGAGATGCTATACCATGGTAAACATGCCCCAGTCCCAACTATTTTGAGACCTGTAGCAGGCATCAAATTTGAAATGAGCTCATTTTGTGCATACAATGAAAAATTTCTCAGTTTAAACATTTGTTATGTTATCTATGTTCTATTGTGAATAAAATATTGGCTCATGTGATTTGAAATTCTTTTATAGTAGTTTTCATTTTATTCAAATTTAAAAACGTCCCAACATTTCCGGAATTCGGGTTGTATTACAATTAACAACTTTACATGGGTTTTAGTATACGGTGAACACATCAATATACTGTATGTGTACTTCTTTACAGCATGACAAAAATTCTTAGTACATAAGAATTTAAAATGTACTGTAATTTAAAGTAAAAAAAAATGCCCTTAATACAAAGTGTACATTTTAAAAGTGTGTTAAGAAACATGGCCATGAAAGTTCACTCTCTTTAAGTACACTTTAGTGGTTTTCATTATATTAGCAAGTAAGTAAACTACAAATAAACATTCAATACAATTAAGTATTTTTTCACAAGGGTGTCCATATATGAATTTCATTAAATGATTAAAATGTATTGCTATGTATCTTTGGGGTGTTCATTGTAAAAGACTTAAAAGTTCCAAAGCTGATGATGCCATATCAAGGATCATGTAGCGCTCAGTTCGTCTCGTTTAAGAGGAACATACAAGTATTTGCTTTGCTAAAGTAAGAGACACTCTAAGCTTTCAATGAAGGTACAATGTGAGGTTCTATTGCCTTTGGATCCTAATTAAACATGCAACTAAATGTAAGATGTCCCATATTAGCAGTATTCAGGGTAAATACTGGAATCAGATGTTCTAATGTGTGTTATATTTGAAGCCATTTATATGCTAATATTCAAAGACATCAAAATAAAATAAAAAAAGTACACTCTTACTTTGGTCAAAAATATTGATTTCTTATCTTGCACTCACGGAAGTCTTTTTTTAGTAAAACATTCTTATGAGAATGTACCTCGCTAATGCAAATTATGATTCTGTAACATAAACTAAAGGCTACTATTTATTAACAAGGGATAAGCTCTTTGATGGGTCCCACCCCAACTTCTTGTTTATAACACAGAAAATAAAATTGTACTAATGAAGTTATTTCAGTGTGTAGAGATTTTTTTTCAATCACTTAAGTTCATTCTTTGCATAACCATATCAATTAAGCCAAATGTGCATTATAGTGTTCAGTATTCCAAAATAAAAACATTGCAAACAATGCTCTTCTGAAGTGAGCAGTTTCTTTTATTTTCTCCTTGCTTTAATGCATGTTTTAACAAACAAGCTCAATAACAGATCATGTCAAAGAAATACAATAAAATGTTGAAAATGTGCTGTACACTAAACATTACTCTATACTTGTTTTAGAATATAGGCTATATTGTGTACATTGCAGCACATATTTTTGTCTCCAGGACAAGCAATATAAGAATCATTGACCTTTACAGAAATATTGCCATTCTAAAGCTGTAAAGCTTAAAATACTCTTTAGTATATAAGTGTTATGGATGCTCAGTGCTGACCTTTGAGGCCATATGGGGTAAAAGTGAAGACTGAAGAACAAAGCGAGCCTTCTCACCCTGAACATCACTGGAGTTCAGACTGACCCTGAAACACACAGATGCAGGAGATATCTGGATTGAAATTCACTTCACATCTTCTTCTCACTTCTCCTTCAGACAGATATTGTACAGGCAGGGCGAGCACAAATTGCTTCACTTTGCTCCCCCTAAAACATTTATGACAGTGGAATCAGTCATTTAGAGGCCAAAATTGTTTTGAACTGATTTGTATTTTCAGTCGCACAATGAATAGAGGAATTGGCAGTGACAGCAGTTTGCATCATAACGCGTGATCATTGGAGCTGAAGACAAAAGACAACTCTTCTCTTCCTCGGAGGAGCAGATTATGAGATATGGATTTCAATAAAGTTGGCTTTAATCTTTTGGTTTTCAACGGGCATTATCTGGAGAACTGAGTGCGTGTTTTTAATAGTTTTATGAAACTCTGCGAAACAGAACAGCAGGGCAGTGTGACATCAGGCCATTTTCTCAGGGCATTCAGAATTTATTCAGAAGCAAATGCTTTTTTAAGCTTCTAGTGCACTGAATTATGTAAAAGTTCCCACTTACATACGACAACAGTTGATAGTGGCCACGTCTGTTAAGCCATAAAGACAAAAAACACATAAAAAGTAGTCGTAAAAGTAGTCATATAACTCTGATATATTCCAAGCTTGGCAGGAAAGAGCTTTTTCTGAAGGACTAGGTGTGAACTTAAAAAAGAAAGAAAGAATGAATTATCAGTTTATTTGTTTAAAAGTCGAAATAAACTAATTTAAGCACAAAAATTGACCAATAAATTGACATTTTTATATTATTAAATAATACATGAATTAATCTTTTTACTTGAAATTTTGGACTCAAAATCTTTAAAGTAAACTTATAAAGAGCATTAAGGCCTAATAAATGTTTTTCTTTTTCCAGCTATGTCCAAGTTAGTTGGACAGTTGTCGATGTGGAGTTCATTTTCAGACTTTTAAGCAAACACATAATTTTAAAATATACATTCCTGATCGATTTTTTTTTTTTTTTTTTTATGTTTGAAAGAAGTCTCGTATGCTCGCCAAGGCAACATTTACTTGATTAAATATACAGTAAAAATAGTAAGATTGTGTAATTATTATAATTTAAAATAACTGTTTTTGTATTTTTAATATATTGTAATTTATTCCTGTGATGCAAAGCTGAATTTACAGCATCATTACAAGTCTTCAGTGTCACATGATCCTTCAGAAATCATTCTTTAATGCTGATTTGCTGCTTAAGAAACATTTATTGTCATCATCAATGTTGAAAATGGTAGTGCATTTTGAGAAACTAATACACCACTCAAAATTGTGGAATAAGTAAGAAAAAATAAAATAAAATAAAAGGAATATATATATACAGTGAGGAAAATAAGTATTTGAACACCCTGCTATTTTGCAAGTTCTCCCACTTAGAAATCATGGAGGGGTCTGAAATTGTCATTGTAGGTGCATGTCCACTGTGAGAGACATAATCTAAAAAAAAATCCAGAAATCACAATGTATGATTTTTAACTATTTATTTGTATGATACAGCTGCAAATAAGTATTTGAACACCTGTCTATCAGCTAGAATTCTGACCCTCAAAGACCTGTTAGTCTGCCTTTAAAATGTCCACCTCCACTCCATTTATTATCCTAAATTAGATGCACCTGTTTGAGGTCGTTAGCTGCATAAAGACACCTGTCCACCCCATACAATCAGTAAGAATCCAACTACTAACATGGCTAAGACCAAAGAGCTGTCCAAAGACACTAGAGACAAAATTGTACACCTCCACAAGGCTGGAAAGGGCTACGGGAAATTGCCAAGCAGCTTGGTGAAAAAGGTCCACTGTTGGAGCAATCATTAGAAAATGGAAGAAGCTAAACATGACTGTCAATCTCCTCGGACTGGGGCTCCATGCAAGATCTCACCTCGTGGGGTCTCAATGATCCTAAGAAAGGTGAGAAATCAGCCCAGAACTACACGGGAGGAGCTGGTCAATGACCTGAAAAGAGCTGGGACCACCGCTTCCAAGGTTACTGTTGGTAATACACTAAGACGTCATGGTTTGAAATCATGCTTGGCACGGAAGGTTCCCCTGCTTAAACCAGCACACGTCCAGGCCCGACTTAAGTTTGCCAATGACCATTTGGATGATCCAGAGGAGTCATGGGAGAAAGTCATGTGGTCAGATGAGACCAAAATAGAACTTTTGGTCATAATTCCACTAAACGTGTTTGGAGGAAGAAGAATGATGAGTACCATCCCAAGAACACCATCCCTACTGTGAAGCATGGGGTGGTAGCATCATGCTTTGGGGTGTTTTTCTGCACATGGGACAGGGCGACTGCACTGTATTAAGGAGAGGATGACCGGGGCCATGTATTGCGAGATTTTGGGGAACAACCTCCTTCCCTCAGTTAGAGCATTGAAGATGGGTCGAGGCTGGGTCTTCCAACATGACAATGACCAAGCACACAGCCAGGATAACCAAGGAGTGGCTCTGTAAGAAGCATATCAAGGTTCTGGCGTGGCCTAGCCAGTCTCCAGACCTCAACCCAATAGAGAATCTTTGAGGGAGCTCAAACTCCGTGTTTCTCAGCGACAGGCCAGAAACCTGACTGATCTAGAGAAGATCTGTGTGGAGGAGTGGGCCAAAATCCCTCCTGCAGTGTGTGCAAACCTGGTGAAAAACTACAGGAAACGTTTGACCTCTGTAATTGCAAACAAAGGCTACTGTACCAAATATTAACATTGATTTTCTCAGGTGTTCAAATACTTATTTGCAGCTGTATCATACAAATAAATAGTTAAAAATCATACATTGTGACTTATGGATTTTTTTTTAGATTATGTCTCTCACAGTGGACATGCACCTACGATGACAATTTCAGACCCTCCATGATTTCTAAGTGGGAGAACTTGCAAAATAGCAGGGTGTTCAAATACTTATTTTCCTCACTGTATATATATATATATATATATATATATATATATATATATATATTCACACATATTCAAATAAAAAGTGTCAACATTGACATTTCAGAATCTTACTGTTTTTTTGTTTTTGTTTTTTTCTCTCAAATTCATTGAAAAAAATTTACATTTTTCCATTTTACTACTGCATTTTGCAAAGAAGCAAGCCACATCTCGATGCTGTATGTTGACAGATGCTGCCTTGAGACTGATGCAGCACACAGTGTCTTTTTACATGATTGCTGCGCCCTACCTAGACCTCACACACACTTGCTGCATGCACAAGAGAAAACCTGGATTTATGGCATAATAAGCATCAGGTGCATCTCAACAGAGTTCAGGTTTTGTGCTCCTCCTCTTGGCCGCGGCTCCTGCCGTGAATCTGGACATAGGCCAGTGGGAGGCTGAAGGGCAATGATGATTTAAGGGGAGTTGAATTTTACTTGTCAAACACTGAGAGAAGGCTGATACGGGTTGACTGAAATGAGGTCCTGAGCTCTAATGAGAGAATGGTTTGAAGAGCTCATTTCTGATACGGCCGTCATGTTTTTACATTGACTGTGGTGTCATAAAGCATCTGCGACATGATGTGGGAATATATTAATGGGCTTTCACAGATTGTATTTAGATGTACTACAAACTAGTCCTGTCTGACTTGTATGCTCATTATAATTGATGGGAGATGGATGTTTACTGTCACAGCAATTGAATACCTCATGGTTCCTATATGGTTCACCTAAACAACAGATGGCAGTTGCAGAAACTCTGTGAAATAAAGTACAGGAAAATATTAGTAAGTTATAGCATTACTTGAAATAAGATGACAGGTTTTTGATTTGTTTTTGAAATTTGCAACGCTACCTATTTCCAAAATGTATGAAGGTATGATAAAATTAAAGCACACAGAACATACAGTGGGGTCTGAATGTGGTCGGAAGACCACAAGTACTTTTTTTTTTAATACAATTAATTTATCATTGAAAAAAATGTGTTCAGTAAGATTTTTTTAAATGTTTTTTTTTTTTTTTAAGTCTCTTATGCTCACCAAGGCTACATTTGTTTGACCCAAAATTCATCAAAAACAGTAATAGTTTTTTTAAACATATTTTTAAACATATATTAAAATGCAGTTTATTTCTACATTGATGAAGCTGAGAGTGAATTTTCAGCATCAGTGTTGAAAACTGTATTTTTTTGGGGAATCTTAGAGGAAGAGAGAATTAAAAAGAACAGCATTTATCTAAAACAGATTTTAATAAAAAATATGGTTTTGATATAAATTGTATCTGCCACAGTATCAAGATTTCTTATTCACACCAAACCAAATCATTAAAATCTGTCTCATAGTTTATGAATAAACAAAATTCAAATTCAGTATGATATAATCATAAGGTTATGCAAGGGGATATTTATGTCTGTATGTATATGTATTTCCTCCATGTTTTATTGAGTGTCTTGATTTATGTGTCTGCTCCCTTGCGTTAAGTTGGTTGGGCCGTAGGACCAGAAAGTGTAAAGTAGGTAAGACGGCATGCTGAATCAGAAGATGCACACAGGAGAAACTGGGTAATTATTTCCAAATCAAAAATTGGCAGTACTATTACAAAGGTGCTAACAATGGAAAACCAGCGTTTCAGTATCGACAGTCTCCAGCCCATGGACGCTGCGGTCAAACATGATATTTCTGACAGCTCCACAGGTAAACTCTCGTTTCCATGAGAACAGTCCTGTGATTTCAGACGAGCAGCAGCGGTACATCAGCTTTCCTTTTTTCTTTGTTTCTCCTTTCTAGCACTTTTACCCCTCTCGCTTCAACGACCTGCTTAGTTTGAGACGGAGAAAGGCCAGTCTCATTTGTAGTTAGTCTCGGCTCCCTGTCTCTCAACCTGGAGTTGATGGAGTGATTCTTACCTGCGATGCGCTTGAGAAAGCTATTGTGCGATGCTGATGGATGGAGTTTGGAGGTGCAGTGGGGTCTGGCCACTTGGAGAGCTTAAATCAATCTGTTCATTTGTGTCTCTGTTGAGCTGATCATTGGAAAGTGCAAACAGTTGAGCGGCGGCAGTATGAACCGCCCTCATGCTGACCAGAACGTTTTCATTAAAGTGTACACCAACAATCTGAATGCGGCCGCTTGTTTCACTGGCCAAACTACGGCTGTACGTTCATAAGAGTGCAAGAGGCAGAAAGCCCAACAAGACTGAATATTTATGTGCATCTATCTATGATTCACAAGCACATCCTAGAAAATTCTTACGATAATTCACAGGACATTTTCAAACCAAGATTTATCATCAAACATCAACAAACCAAAAGGCAAGTATCCCCAATAATGCTCATACTAAGCGTTACTGATTTGAACAAACCCCAGAGTTTAACTTTTGTGTGTACCTCAACCCTGTTTAAAAACAGCACCTGTGCTTGTCAGAACTTTACTACAAAAAATATGGTAGCAAAGCTCATAGTTCATGTGTATATTTAGTTTCATGTCTTGGATTAAGTTCATAGTTTATGTTTTAAGACCATTGTCATTTTTAATAAAACTGTACTTGGGTTCTTTTACGCCTTTATCCTTGTCTGCTTCAGGCTAGGAATGCTACAAAATACACAACCAGTCAAGAACCCAGAACAATCTCTCCGTAGAGCATTATATAGAGGAGTATTGTGAATTATGTCATTTGGAGGGGTTTAAAGATGTTGCCCTCAAGGACATTTTTTTGTGAGGATCTTGATGAAACCATTGCTTCCTTGATGCTGGCTAACACATTTCACTGTACATTAAGTCAGTATACAGTATTAGCCTTGCCTTGAAACTGAGTGGATGGCCATTTACTGTTGGAGAAGTCAAAGAGGACTGCAATGCTTTTCCTACAGTAGATATCACCTTGGCAATCCCAATGCCGGAGTCTCCTCACATCATGGCCACTCAAGATTCCCCTTGAGGGGGCTATACTGTATTTCCCAAACCTTACCAGCCATGGCCTCCATGGTTCCCAAGTTTTTTGGTGGTTCCGGAGGTCTTACATTCAGTGATCGCAAGTCCTGTTATCCTAGAGGTCATCCTATTGTCCTCGGTGCTTCCCATAGTCATCACCTTTTCTGTGTGTGTGGGCTACACACATTTTCCCAGATATGGCAGTGTCCACTACAACTCCCTCTGAGAAGTCTGTTTGCTCAGTCACAGTCCATGTCACAGCCACAGAAACAGTCCATAAAATTTCTGTGCTCCCTATATGGCCATGGAGGCTGTCCATGCCTGTTCAGTCATGCCTGTCCCACCATGGGCATGAAGGCCACCTCTGAACTCTCCAGGCTCTTTGTCCCACTGTTTCCACCCTGGCCTCATGATTCGTCAATTCATCCCTGGTCCTTCGCCCTGCTGTCTCCGTCTTGGCTCCATGCTCGGTCAGCTCCACCCTGGTCCTTGGCCCTGTCGCCTTTGCCTTGGCTCCATGCTCTGTCGGCTCTTCCCGTGGTCCCTGGCTCTGCAGGTTCCACCTTCGCTCCATGCTCTGTCAGCTCCACCCTGGTTCATGGCCTTGCCATCTCCGCATTGGCTCCATGCTCAGTCAGCTCCACCCTGGTCCCTGGCCTTGCCGGCTCAACCTTGGCTTCATTCACCATCGTCTCAGCCCTGGTCTTTGGCCCTGCCATCTGCTTGGCTCTGTGCTCCGTCATGGTCTCGTCCCCTGCTCTACGGGCCAGATCCACCTCTGCTGCACAGTCTAGGCCCGCCTCTGCTCCATGATCCAGGCCCACCTTTGCACCATGATCCAGGCCCACTTCTGCTCTATGGTGTAGGCCCACTTTCACTTCATGGACCTAACCCTTGTCCTCCTCTGCTCCATCCCCTCCTGGACTTCGCTGTTGTTTTGGATTTGGTGTTTTGTTTGGCCGTCAGGAGCCAACCATTGAAAGGGCTATATGTTATGCCTGTTTAGATATTTCTTGTTGTCAGCTTGAGTCATGTCATGTATTTTAAGATTTTTTATAATTATTTTTTATTTTTTTTTTTATTTTACAGTGAACATGTTTTACAGTAAGCAGTCTTCTTTTAATCTACAATATAGTTCCAGCGAGAGTGAAAGGCGCTATTATTATAATAATATGTGCTTTGTACTGTAATGTTTTTTCACCGGTGAATGAGACATGAGGTAATCTGGCAGCGTTGCATTCAACTCTCCACCAACGCCATTTCTCCTCGTGTCGCAGGTTAGTCTCTTCTCTGCCGGACAATGTTCATGTGTTATGGAGGAGGCATGGTTTTGCAGGGAGGGTGGGGATCTTGCTTTCAAAGCTAACTTGCTATTGCTAGCCAACACCCTGGACTTTTGGTAGTTCCAAGGATTGCAAAGTCCACTAAAGGAGGAAGAGCATTTTCGCTTGGCTCCTAAACTCTAGAATAGCCTTCCTGATATTATTCGGGGCTCAAACACAATCTCTCTGTTTAAATCTAGATTAAAGACACACCTCTGATCAAATGCACATTACCATTCTTTGCTTGAAATGGTTTAAACAGCAGCTAAACTACCAAATTTTCCTTACATTACTATAAGTTTGATCACAACATATTATCACTGCTGTTATTTGCGTTCACCGTACCTGTTTGAATACATGTCATTAACTAACTGCATGATTTTTATTCTTAGATCTGTACGTTTCTGCCATATGGACGTCACCTTTACATAGTCTGAGAAATTCCTAATTGAAACTTTCATTTTCTGTGAAGCTAGTTTGCAATGATGTGTATCATGAAAAGTGCTATACACATAAATGTGAATTGGATGGAATACTTCAAATTATTTGAGGCAGGGAGTTTTGATGGCACTCACATTTTCTTCAAAACGCAAAAACCTAGTTGTTGATATAATCATTATTTATTATCTTCTTTAACAAAGATTACATTTACATTTATGAAATATATATCAAAAGTCAAAACTAACAAAATAAACTAATTTATTCAGCTGTAGCTGTATAGAAATTCACAATGCAATTCACAGCAATGCAGGGATATATACATAAATAGTTTTTTCTTTTTTTCTTTGCAGATATACTGCTTATATAGATCTGAGCTGATTGTGGTTCTGAACTGAATATGCTCAAAGTACCTTTTATTCTATAGTCTTTGATATGCTCTAATTTGAAATATAACAACACACATTGACAAGCTTACAAGTGTAGCCAAGAATATAATTCAAAACATGTTCAAACATGTACTGTGCAAACTGTTAAACTTTAAATACAGTATAATGTACACAGACAAATATTAATAAATATATGAAATAAATACTGTTATTAATAAAGACAAATATTATTAACAGTTAACAGTTCATTTATTATTTACCCACTTTAAAAAGTAAATAAATGAACAAACAATTATTATTATTATTATTATTATTATTAATAATAATAATAACACTAATATTTTCAGTTCTCTCCAGTTAGATATCCATTAGATACTATAGTTAAAAATTGATTGTTTTTTTAAATGATTACATAAAATATATAAACAAATATTTATAAACAAAGACAATTATTGACAATGATTAATCATTACAAATAATAATCAGCTCTTATAAATAATTATTTATTATTTGACCAAATGTATTAGTATGCATATGTTTTTAATAATAATAGTAATTCATCTAGTTAGATATTCAGTTAGATAACTTTTTTTTCTCTCTCTTAATTTAAAAAGAGCAGGACTAAATATAAAATGCAGAGATCATATGGGAGATCATTCTGGTACTATTAACCAGTTAGCCTTAGATTGACCAACACACTTACACAGAACAGCAATAAAACACACACAGAAGAATAGAGAGCTCCTGTTGGAGGCCAGGACAAATTGGAGTCTGGATTTGAGCTTGAGTTATTAAGATGTATCCGGTGGAGGCTGCTCCACAGGATAAGACCTTCACTGCAGAGTGCTCTTCACTTTGTGAATAATTAGGATGGGTATCCACGTCTGAGCGAGACGCCAGCGTGAGGCATTCTTGAAGTGCATTAGTGAAGTGTTCAGCACCATTCAGACGTAAACAAATGAGTCCATTCACTGCAGCAGATAGCCATAGTCCTTCTGTATCATTAATATTATGATTTTTGCGGCTGTGGGAAGAACTTTTGATGTCATGCTGCACTAGCTACAGGGAGGATGCTTGCTTTGTATATCAAAAAAATAAAATAAAATAAAAGATGTTTGTTACAAGCAGATCAAGATACATATACATTAGTGGTGGGCATAGATTAATTTTTTTAATCTAGAGTAATCTCACTGTAATCTTGGAATTAATCTAGATTAATCTAGATTAAAATGGCTCATTTGAATTCTGCCAAGTAGATCAGAATAAGTTCACTACTAGTAGTAAACAACTAGCAGTCATCAAGAAGCAAACATAATATGGTGGTAATTCGTGGTGTCGTGGTAATTAATAGGCTAATTAATTAAATTAAATTATGTAATTTAAAATTACATAAGGTAGCCTACCTAAAGGCTTTTGCGTTTTTTCCCGACATAAAAATAAAGGGGATTTAATATTGATAATAACATTGAAGACATTGTATGATTATTCCTTAAAGATAAGGTTTTAATAGTTTTAGTAGTAGTAGTCTATTACGTTCTGCCCAATGTCTTCAAGTGAAACCGAACTTTTATTTTGACGGGTTGGCTTGAATACCTTTACATTTCTGTGTATATGATATGAGGATAGTTTTTCTCAAATGAAACGCTCGAATGCTCATGAAGTAACTCTCAGAGCAGTTCTGGAGATGTTGTTCATGTATTTATGTCCTCATTTAGTGAGACGACAGACCTTAATATCACCGCAAGCGTCGCGCGCTTCTGTATGAGTAAACAAACCCGCGCGTCTGCGCCATACATTAACACAGAGACACACAGAAGTCATATTTAAATAGACGTTTTGCGGCTTAATATTTACAAATAGGAGTGGGAGTGTGCTCACTTGTGTGTGCGCTTACGTTTGTTTGTGTGTGTGTGTGTATGTGTGTGCGCGAACCGGGGCGGAACTCTGCTGTGCGCGCGATACAGAGAGCGCGACCATGTAAAGTAGAGACATAACTGACACGCCGTCGTGTAAATAAGATAAATAACATAAGGCTATTTAGTTTGTTTAATAAAAGAACAAGGTATACACCTGTTCTATAGGGAAGGTAACATTGAATGACTTCTTTTGTGGTCTGGCGCTATAGAGAAAATAAAATTAAATAAAATCAACTTGACCTTCAAGGGGGGCGGGGGGTGCCGTTGGGGGGGCGGGCCGCCCCTAAAATAATGGTAGGGGAAACACTGAGATTTCCATTGGGAAGCTTCTTAAAAATAAATTTTCCCTGAAGCTTCATAGCTGCATCCATGTTAGCACGCATACACACAGGTTCGAAGACTCGTTCTCGCCCCCTACAGTGCAATTCGGCTAGGTATACATCCGCGCTAAAATATCAAGGTGAAAGTCATCATAGCTTGCGTAGTATAGACCCAGCTCCCAACCCAACTTTGAGAATAGATTAACGGCGATATTTTTTATCGCCCGATAAGAGTCTCACGTTAACGCAGCACGTTAACGCCGATAACGGCCCACCACTAATATATATATATATATATATATATATATATATATATATATATATATACAGTGAGGAAAATAAGTATTTGAACACCCTGCTATTTTGCAAGTTCTCCCACTTAGAAATCATGGAGGGGTCTGAAATTGTCATCGAGGTGCATGTCCACTGTGAGAGACATAATCTAAAAAAAATCCAGAAATCACAATGTATGATTTTTAACTATTTATTTGTATGATACAGCTGCAAATAAGTATTTGAACACCTGTCTATCAGCTAGAATTCTGACCCTCAAAGACCTGTTAGTCTGCCTTTAAAATGTCCACCTCCACTCCATTTATTATCCTAAATTAGATGCACCTGTTTGAGGTTGTTAGCTGCATAAAGACACCTGTCCACCCCATACAATCAGTAAGAATCCAACTACTAACATGGCTAAGACCAAAGAGCTGTCCAAAGACACTAGAGACAAAATTGTACACCTCCACAAGGCTGGAAAGGGCTACGGGAAATTGCCAAGCAGCTTGGTGAAAAAGGTCCACTGTTGGAGCAATCATTAGAAAATGGAAGAAGCTAAACATGACTGTCAATCTCCTCGGACTGGGGCTCCATGCAAGATCTCACCTCGTGCGGTCTCAATGATCCTAAGAAAGGTGAGAAATCAGCCCAGAACTACACGGGAGGAGCTGGTCAATGACCTGAAAAGAGCTGGGACCACGGTTTCCAAGGTTACTGTTGGTAATACACTAAGACGTCATGGTTTGAAATCATGCATGGCACGGAAGGTTCCCCTGCTTAAACCAGCACATGTCCAGGCCCGACTTAAGTTTGCCAATGACCATTTGGATGATCCAGAGGAGTCATGGGAGAAAGTCATGTGTCAGATGAGACCAAAATATAACTTTTGGTCATAATTCCACTAAACGTGTTTGGAGGAAGAAGAATGATGAGTACCATCCCAAGAATACCATCCCTACTGTGAAGCATGGGGTGGTAGCATCATGCTTTGGGGTGTTTTTCTGCACATGGGACAGGGCGACTGCACTGTATTAAGGAGAGGATGACTGGGGCCATGTATTGCGAGATTTTGGGGAACAACCTCCTTCCCTCAGTTAGAGCATTGAAGATGGGTCGAGGCTGGGTCTTCCAACATGACAATGACCAAGCACACAGCCAGGATAACCAAGGAGTGGCTCTGTAAGAAGCATATCAAGGTTCTGGCGTGACCTAGCCAGTCTCCAGACCTAAACCCAATAGAGAATCTTTGGAGGCAGCTCAAACTCCATGTTTCTCAGCGACAGGCCAGAAACCTGACTGATCTAGAGAAGATCTGTGTGGAGGAGGCCAAAATCCTCCTGCAGTGTGTGCAAACCTGGTGAAAAACTACAGGAAACGTTTGACCTCTGTAATTGCAAACAAAGGCTACTGTACCAAATATTAACATTGATTTTCTCAGGTGTTCAAATACTTATTTGCAGCTGTATCATACAAATAAATAGTTAAAAATCATACATTGTGATTTCTGGATTTTTTTTAGATTATGTCTCTCACAGTGGACATGCACCTACGATGACAATTTCAGACCCCTCCATGATTTCTAAGTGGGAGAACTTGCAAAATAGCAGGGTGTTCAAATACTTATTTTCCTCACTGTATATATGAATGTGTGTGTGTGTGTGTGTGTGTGTGTGTGTGTATACACGTTATATATACACATGATGCCATGTTTTCAGACATGTTTATATTCGTTTTTAGACAGCAAAATACCAAAGTTAGAACTTCAGAACTCAGAGTTAAGAAATCAATATTTGTTGGAATAACCCAGATCACATGCTATAGTAAAAATAATAATAATAATTAAATTATTTTATTATTTATTTATTTAAATGACTTCTGCTCACTTTTTTTGCCTCAACTTGATCATTTTACCCTGCAGTGTGACATATGAATTTTTAAAAGTACAAATATTCCGGTCACACTTTATATTAGGTGGCCTTATCTACTATGTACTTACATTAAAAAATAAGTACAATGTACTTATTGTGTTCATATTGTATTGCAAAACACTTCTGCTGCTATTGAGGTGGGATACGGGTAAGGTTAGGGACAGGTTTGGTGGTATGGGTAGGTTTAAGGGTGGGTTAAGGTGTAAGGGATGTGTCAACAGTGTAATTATAAATGTAATTACAGAAATTAATTACAGATGTAATTACATATAGGTATTTTTAAAAATATAAGTACAATGTAAAAACATTCATGTACACAATAAGTGCATTGTACCAAATGATAAATTGAAATGTAAGTACATAGTAGTTAAGGCCACCTAATGTAAAGTGGGACCAATATTCCTTCTCTCTAAATTAATATGGTGTATAAAAGCTGCATGCATAATAATTTTAAAATAATCAGCTAAATGATGTTTAAAATAGTATTAGATGGATTATAGCTTGTCACACCACAGGACACGGCAAACGCATTTCATGTCAACTACCCACATGCACAAATGGTGAACCCCCTTTTCCTTTTCAATTCATACTTTTTATTTCAATTGTAAAGTGAGAAGAAAAATGTATTGCATTTTCATTTAATTTCATGCATTTTTTTAATACTGTGCATGTTGTTTTATTAATTAAACCAAATGTTGGAATCTGAACAATACCTGCACTGTTTCCGTAATACAAATGCAGTTACGTTTCATTGGACACTTTCAATGAACAATGCTCATCTCCATCAGTATAATGAGGCAATTGTTACAGATATTGATCAGCGTGCAGCATTTACTAAATGAAATAACGTCAGGTCTGAATGAATTGGAAGAGGAGGAGCAGACCATAATTTCGAGCTGAAATGATGGAAACAAAGTCAGCAGATCTCAATTGACTGGACAGATACGTGTATTGTCTGCTGAGCCGCTCTAATGGCAGCACAATGCTGCTGAACGGACCTCCACTGCAGCACAGGTGCCATACTCACCCTGATCAGAAAATGGTGCAGCAGAACTCTCCAACTTATTTACATTCATACGGCCTTTGGCGCAAGCGGTCACACTTATACAGACACAAGGTCACTGCGGGGAGAAACAACGGCAGCCATTCTGACTTACACTGAAAGATTAGAGCAGCATCAGTATTTGATGAATGATAAAACTCAAATGTCATCATTACCCAACAGAGAATATGAGAATGAGTTCTGCTAAAGTGTAGACGCTAATAATGTCACAAAATAAATAAATAAATAAATAAAATGATACAGAAACAAATTTCACCCAGAAATTGCTAGTAAATTCCACAGTTACAAAGAAATGGCAAGTAACACACTGAATTAAATGTGAAATTTTAAAGTGAAAACTGAATAAGTGTTTTTTTGTTGTTGTTGTTTTTGGTAAAACATATATTTTAATAACTTTTGTTTTTATTTACAACTTTATTTTATTAAAATACTTTTTAAAGTGATATTGTGGCATTATCAAAATTATCAATATTATAAGATAACGTTATCATAAATTTTGCTTCTTTATCTCAAAGCACAGGACAAACCGTTATTCATTCATTTATTAATTCTGTTTTACTATAAACAAACAGAAAAAGTGATCAGCTTTTTAAAATGAAAGATGGGACTTCCATTTTTTATTTTTTATTTTTTTTCAAACACAGTACTGAATGTTGTAATTTGTTATATTTTTCAATGAGTGGCCTATTCCATTACCATGTTAGAAAGAAGAAAAAAAAATACTGGTTGAGTTTGATAAAAGTTTACTTGTTGGGAAAAAATGCACCATGATATTATTTCCCCCCCCTATATTGGTGAATTATGACGAATTATTGAAAAAATATATAAATATATTGGTCAATATCAATACTGTAACAGACATCTCTTGTGAAAAATAAGTAGACATGAACTCTTACCTGTGATTCTCACCTGAATGGTGGTTCCTTTGTGCATCCTCAGTTTCTCTCCTGCCATCCTGAAGTGATGTCTTCTAGTGATTTTCCAAGATTCTCTTCAAGTATTCTCCAGCAATCTCCTCGATATTCTCCATCTGTAGGAGACAAGACAGTCCCTACCCATCTCCATTTGCCTGAGGTGTGCTGCTCTGGTCACAATCCAACAAGTTGTAAGAAAGACACAAGAACTTCAGTTCAAGTTACTGTTTACATTATCATTTGCTTTAGTTACTCACCTTTGCACTCATGCACCATTTCTGTTCAATACAACTTGCCTGGAGTCTTGTGTGAGTATAACTATCATACTGTACAATGGTACTAAAATGGTACCCCTGCTTTGCGGCTTTAGTCCTTTGCGGAGTCAGCAGTGTATCATTTCAGTTCAGTTTTACACATCTCTCTGAATTACTCGACTGTGATTGGTCAGTCATGGCAGTCTGAGGTCAAATACTGTAAACTATAATTGACTGAATTCCTACATAGCTGTGCTTGTTCATGTTTCTTGTACTCAACCAATACACATATAAACACACATATTAACATTTCCTTTACAGAAACAAGAAGCCAAGCAAGTGGTGAACAACAAGAGGAATAAACTGTCATTAATATATGTACTGTAGCACAGTTGTGGGTGGCCGATCATCTACACAAACAGTTCTCTTGTGGATAACCTTTGACTACACCGTCACTTTTTTCGAGTGCTAAATAACTGCTGCACTGTGTTACTACAGGTCTGGATTGGGATTTATTTAACACTAAATGACTTTGCCCATGGTTAAGTCAGGGTGCAGCCTCTCTTCTGTTTAAATCAGGTTAGTGTTACGCACTGCTATATCTACAATGACACCATTCAGAGAGGGTCTTCTGAGATATGAACCTCTTTGAACAGCCTTGCCTTGGGCATTTCAGCAGTGCATTCATGGAAAATATAGGGCCCAATTTGGGAAATATAACAGACATTGTTTTTGACAGTCCTTTAGACAAGGAAATAAGTATTACTAAAATTCTATCAGTATGTACTATTCTATCAGTTCACAGTCCTGTGACTTTTGTCTATTTATCTAACCGCTTTATCTGAGTTAAGCCTTGCAGTATATGTTCTATTGGCCTGCAAACCTACCTGCAAACACTATATATCAGAACATCATTGGCCTACATGTCATTATGAGCACTAAACATTACCAGTGTCACTTGGTAAAAATATTAAACTACTTTTACAAAAATTACTTAATGCCACTGCTAAAACACTTGCAATTTTAGCGGGACATTGTGATACATGTTTTTTTTTTTTCTTTTCTGTAGAAAAAACCATGTACCATGGCTTAACCATCTGTAGCAACACTGCACCATGGTATTCTGTTACACTGCTCTTTTGCAAGGGTAAACGCTCAAGAATATGCCACAAATCATTTAATTATAGTAATAAATCACATACATTAATTCCAAACATTTGATTAGTTTATAATTATTTATGGGTGATGATATTTGCTAAAACCCAAATCTAAGTTTGCACCTAATCCTCTCCACAAAAAAAAAAAAAAAACTTTCCAAAATTTAGGGTCAGCATTATTCATCCATTCATTGATTCAGTACTGTATGTTTGTTTGTTATTCAGCAAGGATGCATTAAATTGATCCAAAAGTAAGAGTAAAGACATTTATAATGTTACAAAAGAAAAAAAAATTGCTATTCTTTTCAACTTTATGTTCATCAAATATTCCCAAAACATTTACCATGGTTTCCACAAAAAAAAAAAAAGAAAAAAAAAAGGAATTAACAACACAATATTTTAACCCCTTAACTGTCACTCACATAGACATTATAGTGCACTATCCAAACTTAAATTTTTATCACTCATGAATGAAAAAATGATTTTGATGTACCATTTCCATGGTAATGCAATGTCTGATTTTAAAATGGGTTTCAAAGGATGAATTTTGAGATTTTAAGTTTTCAACTGATATATAATTTCTTATGATTTCTAAAGCGTGACAGAGAAAAAGGCAACTAAGAAGACTTTCTGTGAGAAAGGTCAGAACTCCTGTTATGATGTAGATTTTTCAGGTGCACTCTTGTCATAAATTGATCTATTACTTTTCCTACATAATTTTTTAACAAAAAAAGTGGTAAAATACCTATTTAGGAGTCTTAGATCTTTCCAACGATATATAGTTTGTCATGATTAGATTAGGATTTAATTGTAAAATAGTGAAGTAAACGTAGGCTTCCCACAGAGGGGTTAAGAGGTTAAACACAAAATTTGAAATGTTTCTTGCACCAAATGATTGCAATGATTTCTAAATTAATTTCTGGATTTCTATAATAATTTATTTATATAAATAATTTAATAATAATTTAATATAATTGTATTAATGTTATTTATTTATTTAAAATTCAATATATAATTTTTTTTTTTTTTTCAAATGCAGCATTTCAACTGCATTTTTTTTTTCAAATGCAGCATTGGTAACCCTAGACTCTTAAATGGAATATTTAAAGTAGATTTTTAAACATGATTTAGGCCAGCAAAACCCAGACTCTGTTTTAATCTTTCTCTGGGACTTTAATAAAGCAAATCTCTTCTGTGAACTGCCAAAATACAGACAGCACATCACATGTCCCACCAGAGACAGTAATATACTGGATCACTGTTACACAGCAATAAAGGAGGCATATCACTCTGTCCCACGGGCAGCTTTGGAGCTCTCTGATCACTAGTTCATCTCATACCAACCTACAGGCAGAAACTGAAATCAGCTAAACCTGTATTAAGGACTGTAAAAAGATGGACTAATGAAGCAGAGCGGGATTTACAAGCCTGTTTCCACCTCACTGATTGGACTGTTTTTGAAGCTGCTGCCACCGATCTGGACGAGCTTACAGAGACTGTAACATCATATATCAGTTTCTGTGAGGATATGTGCATTCCTACCAGGTCTCATTTAACCTACAACAATGACAAACACTGGTGAACTGCAAAACTCAGACAGCTCATTCAGGCCAAAGAAGATGCTCACAGGAATGGGGACAGATTGTTGTTAAACAGGCCAAATACACCCTGGAAAAGGAGGTCAGAGTGGCAAAGAGGAATTATTCTGGAAAGCTAAGGAACCAATTCTCTTCCAGTGATCCTGCTTCAGTGTGGAAAGGTCTGAAAGACATCACCAATTACAAGACACCATCCCCCAGCACTGTGGGGAATCAAGAACTGGCAGACGATCTGAATGAGTTCTACTGCAGGTTTGAAAAAACACCATTCACACCTCCTCTGTCAGTGGATCAACAGCTTCCTGACAGACAGGCAGCAGCTAGTAAAGCTTGGTAAATTCTCATCCAGCACCTGTACGATCAGCACTGGTGTCCCCCAGGGTTGCGTCCTCTCCCCACTGCTCTTCTCCCTCTACACGAACGACTGCACAATCTAAAGACCCCTCTGTCAAGCTCCTGAAGTTTGCAGATGACACCACAGTCATCAGCCTCACTCAGGACGGTGACGAGTCTGCCTAAAGACAAGAGGTTAAGGAGCTGGCTGTCTGGTGCAGTCTTAACAACCTGGAGCTTAACACGCTCAAAACTGTGGAGATGATCGTGGACTTCAGGAGAAACCCCCCTGCACTCCCCCCACTCACCATCATGAACAGCACTGTGACTGCAGTGGAGTCACTCAGATTCATGGGCACCACCATCTCTCAGGACCTGAAGTGAGACATTCACATAGACTCCATTGTTAAAAAGGCCCAGCAGAGGTTGTACTTCCTTCGGCAGCTGAGGAAGTTCAACCTGCCACAGGAGCTGCTGAAACAATTCTACTCCGCCATCATTGAATCCATCCTCTGCACTTCAATAACTGTCTGGTTCAGCTCAGCTACCAAATCTGACCCCAGAAGACTACAGAGGGTAGTCCGGACTGCTGAGCGAATCATTGGTACAACCCTCCCCAGTCTCCAAGAACTGTACTTATCCAGAGTGAGCAAAAGGGCTGGCAAAATCACTCTGGACCCCTCACATCCAGCACACTCCCTCTTCGAACTGTTGTCATCTGGTCGACGCTACAGAGCTCTGAGCACCAGGACGACCAGGCACAGAAACAGTTTCTTCCCTCAGGCAATCCATCTCATGAACACTTGACAATAAACGTGGAACACACAACACTATTATACATTATTTACTTAACACACATACTTATTTACATTTCAAATTTGCACATATCATACCTGTACAAACATGATTGTCTATATTATATATTGTGTTTTTGCTATTTTGTACATTGTCTATTTTGTATATTATTCTTTTATTATCTGTGTCCTGTCCTGTCGCTGTCATTCTGTTGCACTGTGGAGCTTCTGTCACTATAACAAATTCCTCGTATGTGTAAACATACCTGGCAATAAAGCTCATTCTCTCTCTCTCTCAAATATAGCCAAGCCTACACACAGACACACAAGCACGTTTTATGGGGACTTTCCATAGACATAATGATTTCTATGCCGTACAAACTGTATATTCTATCCACTTACCTTACCCCTAAACACAAAATAATAATAAAAATAAATAAATAAAAAAAATAGAGAAAAACACACACACACTCTCACACACACCCCTCCAAACTGTGTAGGTTTACTCATTTGATCTTCTTTGATTATTGGTCTTGCACATTGGACCCTGAAATGTATTCATATTATTTAATATTAATAATTTAAGAAGTTGATAAGCCTGTTTATTTGGCCTCTTTATAATCCTGATTAAATAGGCTATATGATTAGTTGATTTTTATATGTGACCCTGGAGCACAAAACCAGCCTTACGTCGCTGGGGTATATTTGTAGCAATAGCCAAAAATACATTGTATGGGTCAAAATTATCGATTTTTCTTTTATGCCAAAAATCATTAGGATATTAATTAAAGATCATGTTTCATGAAGATATTTTGTAAATTTCTTATCGTAAACATATCAAAACTTAACTTAAAACATAAAAAAAAAAACATTTTTGATTAGTAATATGCATTGCTAAGAACTTCATTTGGACAACTTTAAAGGCGATTTTCTCAATATTTTGATTTTTTTGCACCCTCAAATTCCAGATTTTCAAATAGTTATATCTCGGCCAAATATTGTCAGATCCTAACAAACCATACATCAATGGAAAGCTTATTTATTCAGAGAAAAATTGACACTTAAGACTGGTTTTGTGGTCCAGGGTCACATATGCATGTTGATTGATTGATTGCATTTAGCTCATCATTTTTTGAACTGTGACCTACCAGTTGAGAACGACTGTCCTAATTAATTATGCTAAATGGTAATTTTGGTCAACAAAAATCATACAGGCTACTGAGGAGTATGTTTTTTAATTTTTTTATTGAATGCTTGAAAAAAAAAAAATTGTCATCATTGTCAAATCATAACAATACAACAACAGTCCAGGGTGCTAATGAGAAGCATAAATTCGAAAACAACAACAACAAACTTATTAATATATTTAGTCAAATAGAGAATTTGAAGCTACGCCACGCCACGTTGCAATCTGAGGCGGCGCCGCCATTTTGAGAGGATCACCCTCTGCTGCAAATGCTGAAATTAATAGGGATACCTGCTTATCTTTTGTTTTGTAGGGAAAAGAAGCTAGTTTATAGCTTCGCATGATAATTACAGTTTTTTCTCTTTTGTAGAATTTGGTTTAAAATGTTGATCTGACTTCCATGAAAACAGCGTCGCCCGCTGCTGCTTCAGCCATCATATGGTATGCTGCGTTCAAGTGCTCCTGGGACGTCCTTATTACAACGTCCGGTGCGTTCAAGCAAAGACTATAGAAGAGACTTTGGTTCAAGTCACTTTGGTCGGAACAAGATGGCGATTTAACTTTTCTACAGAAAATTAAATGATTTTTTTAACTCTACATCTACAAAATGATGAATGAAGAATGTGCATCATTGTGTTTTTTCTTTTTTTATTTAATTTATGAAGGTGATGTAAACTGAATATTTATATATTCTATTATAATTATACAATAATATAATGTTTTGTATGTGTAATTTATATAGTTTTATTGTACATTACAAAAAATAAAATAAAATCATTTTATTCATTTCAACAACTTTACCGACGCTGTTTATCGTTAGTCTTTGGCTGACACGCCCCCAACTCGGGGCTTAGAGAAAATGTGGAGTTTTCCACTCGAAATAACGACCCTGTGGTGGCGTTCATGTGCGTTCAACTCGTAAATACGATGTATCCGACATGACTTGAACGCACCAGAATACAGTGTTTGTTCAACAAGCTGACAGAAGTCGGTCAATTTCTTTGTTGGAAACATTAAATGATGAAGTATTGTTGTCACTGTATTCATTTTTCCGTGGCCAACGAAGAGAATCAGAGATTGTGGATCACATTCAACAGACAGACACACTGTATGTTTATATTTATTTAAACAAATGATAATTAAAATTAAATCACTGGAAGCTTGTGAACAGTTTTGTAGCATTTTAAAATGCTGGTTTAATGTACAGTGGGCACAGTCAAGCCCAGAATATTAATGCAACTTGTTTAAACATTAACCGTTCTCCTCCCTTTGGACAATTTTAATAAAAGCTTATGCATTAATACAGACATTATTTAAAGTTCAAGCCGAGTGAGAATCATACTGGCAAAGGTGATGTTAATTAAACCAAACAAAATCAAAACTCAAAAACATGCAGCAACTTAATCTCCGCGACCTGCTTCCCTTGGGGTTTTTACACAGAGAAAAGGCGAAAAAACATACTGCAATGTCCAGTTTTCGCTCAGAACGAGTACCGGAGTTAATTTAGCAATTCTTGATGCAGCATGGATGACATAAAATGGTTTAATTTTTCACAATCACAACAGAAAATCAAAATACTGCTGTAAACTCCTCTCAGTATGGCGGATAAACAAAGCAGTTTCCCAGAACTCAACGCGGCGTGACGTCAGCTTCACATGCTCTATACAGATCGTATTAATTACATTAAAGCATTTAAATTAGATATGTACATATGTGTAACTTAGATACGTAACTCCACTTTGAGTCATCTAGAACTTTACTAAACATCAGTTTATCAACGATTGACTCCTGCTGCCTTGCTGTTTCCGCATATGTCTCTATATCGGATATTGTAGTCCACTAACTACAGTTGAACCGTTGAAAGCGGGCGCGTAGTAACCTTACAAAACTACAATTCCCATAATGCAATTCACCGTAAGCTAGCCGCATGTACGCCGGTTGACGCGGTTCTGACGGGTCCAGCTGAGAGAGTCCACTTTACCTCAATCTCTTCACCGCTGTCAACTTTAACTTGTTAGTGGTCAGTCACCATTCATATTTGTATAACATAACAATGTTTTTGTGTGCCGAGGTTTGCAAATACACCGATGTGAACATGAGTAACAGACGTTAGCTCTGTTGTCATGTGCTGGTTATCTCTGTTTTGGTCAGGTTTGACCAAAATCACACTTCATGTTTTTTAATGGACCCTGCAACGTGTGTGTGGTTTGGTGAAGTAGTTTTAAATGATTTTTTTACATAATGAAGTCGCAATCACTGTGTTGTCACGATTAGATAAACAAACACGCATTGAGACATTTCATAAGGATGTTGCTATTAAAATATCATGTAGTATACATCAGTATCATAACACGTTAGTTCAGTATTAAGCAGTTCTTCAACAGCCTGTAGTGTCTGACAGTCTTATTCATACTTGCACAGGGGCCCAGAAAGGATTTGATACCTCAAAATATGAATTATAGTAAATAAATTAAAGTGCAGTTTAGAATAATAGCACAAGAACACTTTTGAAGCAGGGCTTTTCACAAATAAGCTTTTAAGTGATAAAACAGTACATATACTAAAATGAAGACAGAACACTTTGTGATTCTTAAATGTTAGAGGAAGAGATCAGATTTGGGGATCTGAGGAGTATTGTCAAAATCCAGAATATGTTTGATTTTGGCCGTCAATTTAATTCATTTTAAAGCACCTTTTAGGTATTTTGTCTCAGTCATCAGTTGTGATTTTGTGGATACGATCCATACGGTCTTCTTCGTTAAAGACACATAAAGGAACTGTCTATATTCACATTTATCATATTTCCCACCTGAACAGGTCTTGGCCACAGACGGCCTTCGGCGTGGCTGACCATGTCTCCTCCTCGGCTCACTGGAGCCCTGCGCTCCTTTTCTACCGTCAGCAAACAGGATGATTTAACACAAGACATTTATGATCTGAAGGTAAGACAACACCAATCCAACCGGAGCTTTGTTTAATGGTAGTTATTTTGTCATATTTTAGTTTTATTAGTTGAGCTAATTTTTGCGTTTTAGCTTTATTAGAAAAGGAGTAGATATCAAATGATGTGATAAAAATGGACTGTTTTTACAACAGCTTTGAATGTGGCTCATTCAATTAGAAAATTATAAAGGTTGTAAATGATAGTAAAAGTAAATGATAACAGCTCATATAACACACATACATAAATGTATTCATAATTTGTAAATTAGTGTGAATAATACTTTTTTGTTGAATGTTCTGGATGAATGTACCCATAGAATATGGAATATATGCATTCTTCATTAAATCTGACTTTAGTGCAAATCAGTGTTAAAAATAGTTTTGAATTGTTGTAGGTATGGCAGTGTAATTTTGCGTGCTCTTATTTAAAATGTTTTAAGTGCTGGGGGTCGTAATAACTCTCATGACCATCATTATAGGTGTTTGCTAAGATAGGCTGCACAATTGTTATTGCTTATATATAGGGATGTTTGGCGTTTGAGATTTGAACAAAGCCCTAAGCCTAAGTATGCTGCTGTGTTTGTGCGGTGCAACTGTTCAAAAGTAGTTCAGCGGTTGGTACGAATTTAGAGTTTAAGGTTGTTTTCGAAAGAGGTTTTTTATGCTTACCATGGCTTCATTTATTGGATCAAATACGAAAAAAAAAAAAAAAATAAAATCAGTAATAATATGAAATATTTTTACAATTTAAAATAGCTCTATTTGAATATACTTTAAAATGTAATTTATTCATGTGACGCTGAGTTTTCATATGCTTTTTTTTTTTTTTTTCTTCTTCTTTTTTGCTCAAGTAACATTGATCAAAATTGTAACATGATTAGCAAAACAGTTGAAAACAGATGTGCTGCTTAAAATTTTTGTGGAAACCCCGATACATTTTTTTCTTTGAATTGAAATTTCAAAAGAACAGTAATGCATTCTTGCTGAATAAAAGCTTAATATAAAATTTAAAATAAAAGTAAAATATAAACTTAAAAACCTTACTGAACCCAAACTTTTGTTGCCAGACAGAAATGCTTAAAATCTTGTGCCCTGTTTTAGGAGAGGTGTCTTTTTTTTTTCTTTTTTTTAGTGAGGACTTTTTATAGAATTGCATTGAGGGTCCTGAAGCATAGTGTTAAAATGGTTTGAGATTGTTTAGCTTTCTGACCAAAAAAAGAAATAATAAAAAAAAAGAAATCAGGTACAGCTACTATGTTAAAATAACAGATAATTCCTCATTGAATAATGAAGTAAGTTACAAATTCCACTGATATCCAGTCATAAAATAACAGAAACAGCAATGTGTCTCCGCTGACCACTTGTGATTGGTCAACCGATCTTAATACCAGGTGTAAACACAAACCTTTTTAGGCCCTTAAACTTGCAGAAAATCCCCCATATAATACTACCCTGGCACTTACCAAAAACACCATAGCATCAAGATGGTGACCTTGCACTGGCAAGACTCAGAAAATGTAATAAATGTTGGTATTTAGGCGTTATCTGCACAAGCAATGTCTAAACTGTTTTTATCAATCACCTGTAGTCATGTCCAAGGCTTCACACATAATCAGCGAAAGTTAGGAAGTTTAACCAATGGATTAGCTGTGATATATGGATTAAAGTGGATTTAAGGCCACAGATATATCTGTAAAGTGCTGTTTTATGCTGATAATATCAGCCTATAGATTTATATCGCTCTAATTAATAGCCAAAACAGCTTTTGTCTCTTTGTAATCTGATGTCCTCTGTCTGTACTTCATTTAATCGTGTTCCTTCGACCTTGAGAGTGTGATTCATAGTGTATTAAATAAGCTTTGACTGCTCTGTTTCTCTTTAATCTCTCTCTCTCTTGACTTTGCTTTTATTGGGATTTTGTGGAAGCAGAAGCACCACACCTCCGTTCAGCGTAAATTCTTCTCCTCGTCTCTAAATTCAGATTTCTTTATCGCCACTGCTGCTGCTTTTGGACGGAGAGCACAGGGTGCAGGTTTTTTCAAGTGCTCACTCATAATGCTGAGTTTGAGAGGGCACTGAAGTGCTGATACAATGGCGTGGTGTTAATTTACTTACTGACCCGGTGACATGACCTATTGAGCAGACATCACAAACTGAGGAGCTTATTCAAATAACCCTTTACTGTATCCTTCAGCTGTGTGCAGTGGAACTCATTTCATTAATGTTTTACAGTATTTCAGACCCCAAAATAATATGATTTCAAATTTGCTAGTCTCACAGGGGATGGGCGATTAAAATAATTTTTCACCATTTTCATTTTTCATGATTTATATCGAAGCTATTTCACATGTTATAAACATATTACACATATTTATGTGTAAACCACAAATTAAAAATATGTAATTGCAAATTTTAATCTCACAATTCTGACTTTTCTCTTGCAATTCTGAGTTTATATTTTCACAATTCTGACGTTTTTCTTAAAATTGTGAGATGTATATCTGGAAATTCTGAGTTTATATGTTTCAATTCTGTTTTTGTTTTTAAGTTCTGTCAGAATAAAAAAAAAAAAAAATTAATGGGACTTTTATTTTATAATTTTGACAATTTTTTTCACAACTGCTTGTTCTTAGTTCAGATTTTTCATCTCAAAATTGCAAGAAACTGTCAAAATTGTGAAAAGGTCAGTTTTGTAAGTTGCTATTTTTTTTTTTTCCAATGGCAGAAACAAGTTTCCATATATATATATATATATATGTATGTATGTGTGTGTGTGTGTGTGTGTGTGTGTGTATTTACTCTGAACATGCTTAAAGTTGCAACTGACTTACTGTGGTAAATTCTTATTGAACAATTGAACATCTCATTGAACGAAAAACTTGAGAGAAACAGGATTAATTTTATTTCATTGGTTTATGAAAAGTAAGCTTTGCATACAGATCTAAATATGACTGACTAACAGTAACTGCAGCGTCACAGAGGAACTGTTATCTATCATAGTAAGACCGGTAACACATTAAGAAAATAAATAAGTTGATTTCATGCTGATTTTAAAATTGAGGAATAACCAGTGTAGCCCATTTTTAATTATAGTGAAATACAGTGAAAATACAGTATTTAAAAAAAAAAAATATATATATATATATATATATATATATATATATATATATGATATTTCACAATGTTAGTGTTTTGCTATATTTTTAATTAAGTAAATGTGGCCTCGGTGAGCATAAGAGACTTCTTTCAACGGAACAGATCCCAAACGGGTAGTGTATATTACCCAATGTGTATATGTATAATGTGCACTACCCAAAAGGGTTCATTACTTGAACAAAAACCATGTGGGCACTTCTGTGAATATTGTGCAAATGCATCTATTATTACATCAGTCTTGTTAAAACTTACATACTTCCAAGTTGGAAAGGATTGTGAAATTAACCAATTGATGCAGCCTTTAGGAAACTTAATGTCAAAGTGATAAGCTGCCTCAGACATTGCACATATATTATGAATATTCAATATATTTTCCTGGAAGAGTATCGTGTTTTTACAAACAGTATTCATTTAGCTGTCCTTTCTGTTTAAATGTAAGTTTTGTTAATTGTATCTTTTTGTAGAGCAAACGACTGAAACGACAAGAAATATTTGGCCGAGACGGTCTGACATGGCAGAAGATAGTTCAGTTCTTCACCCAACATCTGGAGAAGAAAGATCAGCCAGCAGCCACTGTTGAGCTGAAGAATATCCTCCAAGCAGCCAAACAGATCGGTAGGTAATTCTTTGGTGTGATTCAAAAACAATCCAATCAGGAATTTACACTATAGTGCACTTTATAAACTAATGGGCAAATGGTCACCAGTGCAGACAGCTTCACTGATTGTAATAGAAGTTACTTGGTTCTAGAGTAACAAACCAAATGCTTCTGGTGTAGATACAGTGTTACTTGGGCTGGGCAATATGGCAAAAAATTAAAATCTCCAATTTTTTCAGAACGTTTGACAGATTCTCGATTTTTTTACAAGTCAACTTGAAAATGTAACTACACCATTATTCAAGCAACGTTTTCTTTATTAACCCTCTAGTTAAAGAAAATTCTATTCCAAGTGCACCACACACGAAGTTGTCATGATGTAAATGTTAAACAAATCACTTGTTAAATATCTTTGCAGAAAAGATGCATGAACTAGGCTACAACTACATCTCGTACAAACTTGTCTTATACATTTTATATGTTCAGAAATAATACAAGAAAAATGCTTAAAACAATCTCAAAAGTCAAGGTAATTCAAATTCAAAATGACTGAAGGTATAACACCAGTAGACTATTATTAACTATAAACACAGTGATGGGCAGTAGTACTAGTTTAACTACATTTCTCAGTAGCGTGAAAAGCAGTAAAGCTCTTTTTTTTGATCAAGTAGCGCGGTAGCGTCAACAAAAGCTAACGTTACATTTTCCAAAGAAAGCATTCTGAAACTCAAGCTCAAATCCAAAATATAACAGACACTAAAGCTCGTAACGCCATTGGCTCCTCAAACTGTCAATCAAACCTCATTATTCCTCCCGCCTCTTTTGTCAATGAAGTGCGGCACGCAGTTTAGAGCATCTCAGCTTGTTTGCAGTCTGAAGGTAAATAAAGAACTGTTGATTGAATAAGTACAGCGGTTTCTTTACTCAAAAAACACTATTTATAAAGGCTAATGCTTTTTTTTTTTTTTTTTGAGGAGCGGAGAAGAGTTTCTCTAGCATTTGTTGTCAAGTCACAGCCAAATAGCTTGTGCGAAGCGCTGAATCTTTCATAATATGATACTTTGACCAAATAACAGAAAAAAACTGAACGCCCACATAATGACAGAAAACTGGGGAAAATGGGACATGAGTCAGGGAAAATAAATTAAAAAAACATTCGCTGGTCAAAAGCTTTGTATTTGAACTTGATTTTGGTGAAATGTTAATGTCTAATGACACATGCAATGATGCCAAATAATCGTAGCCTATCTGTAGGCCTAAACATCTATATGGTAACACTATACAATACGATTTCATTAAAATACATTTGTTACAGTATTTATTAATCTTTGTTAATGTATCTGTATACAATAAAGCCACAATACCAACAACCAATAGGAGGTTTCCGGCCGACAGCAAAAATTTATTTTGCTTATGTCACAATTTGAGGTCAATCCGGCCCTGTATTTGATACTGATTATGTTGCCAAATTGGTTTGGAACAGTTGTTGAATAAACCATTAAACTGATGCCTGTCTATCAGCTTGACTGACAGTTTTATTGATCACTGAGAGAGCATTGACTTGGTATGATATTGGTTCAATAGAATTTTTTTTTTTTTTGTAAATAGCTTGGATGTAGTAAACTACTTTTGCCATGTTGCCGTAGCTTAGCTTGCTACATTTCCCAGGGCTGTAGCTTTAGTGTAGTTAAGCTTCATTTAACGAAGAGTAACTGTTAGCTTAGCTCACTACATTTTCCAAGTAGCTTGCCCAACACTGTATAAACGTCCTGTAAAAACAATGAGCAGCAGCTTTCAGCCTGTCACCGTGATGCAAACAGAAGTAGTTCTTTACAGGTTTTCGTGGGAAAACATTAAATTTGAATTAATTGATAAAATCGGAAAAAATCGCCCATCCCAGAGTATATACTGATTAGGCCTATTTTTTTGTTCATTCAGTCATATTTATAATGTAAAGTTGTTGTGTTTCACTGCTGCCAGACTAATCATTCATTTCATGTTATTTTATGAACATACGTATGCATATATTTTTATTTTGTTGCGCTACTTGCAGTTATATTAGAATAACGATTTCACAAATGAGAACATTTTTAGAATAATGGAATAGAAGTTATTTCTGCTTTAAAATGTATCCTAGACATCAGACAAACAGATAAAGAAGATCTAATGAAGTAACACTTAAAATGTCATGTGATATTGAACACTTCGATCCAGCAATCACAGGTTTTGTTGGTTGTCAGCCTCTCTTTTGGCAGCAGTTGACTTGAAGCCATTTTGATCTATTTCCCCTTATAAAAAGCTTCATTTCATTGACTTTTTTATAACAGTCTTGAATAAACCCCTTGCTTCAGGTCAGATAATAATATCCAGATTCTTCTAAAACACATTTTATTGAGAGTCATTGTGTTCACAGGCTGAACATTGATTTATGCATGCTGAAGACTTTATCAAAGGTTTTGTTACCCTTTCTGGGCCTATGGGCATTCACATTTCTTTGTTCATTCTCTTGTGCTGTGAAAAACAAAATGTGAGATTAAATTGCTTTTGTTTTACAGGGTAGTTCATCTTATGAAATGATGTAGTATTGAGTATTAATAGTACAAAAAAAAGATATATTCCCTCTATATAAAGCCCCAATGCAGCTTTTCCTATCAAAATTCAATTCAGTAATCCTTTACCATATGTCTTCTGGTAAAGGTTAACAGCCAGCTGTCAAAATAGATTTTTTTGCAGCAACTTTGCTGTGGTTCATTTTCTACCTAATACCATGAAGAACTAATCAAATCCAGTACTGGTAGTAGAGTTACTGAACCACCTTAAGGTCAGGATCATTTTCCACAAGTCATCAACTCACTTAGCATCTAATGATTCATGATTATATAGCCACCCCTTACCTCAGTGGCATTCAGTTGTCCTGATGAATCTAATTCAATTTAATACAAGTCCCTTATAGCTCTGCTGTGGTTAAATAACCATGAATGAATCTTGCTGTTCTGCTCCTGTCGTGAATAACTGGGATGCGGAAGGAACTGTAGGCTGGACCTGGAGACTTAGCCTTTCCTGAACAACGCCAATGTGTTGTCTGTCTTGTTCACTCTTGAGTGATGCAAACTCCAAGGGACTTGTAGGACCATTCCACATTCATGTTCTCTTTCTTTTTGATCTCTGCTTTGTGAAGTGGACAGCGGACAGAATGGCATTCTAAATCCCCTTCGCACGTCACTGTGGAAAAGGTTCACTTCAGTGTGATTGGATTTCTGTAGCAACAAATGTCTTTTGTCATCAGATAAGACAACAACAGGCCCTGTGGAGAGGAAGGCTTCTTATTGGCCACATGTTCCCTCTAATCAATGGAAACTCAGTTTTCTTCCGGAATCTCACTCCTAAGATTCAAGTTTGACTTGCCATAGAAATTCTTGAAAAACTACAGAACTTTGGCCTCTCCTCTCACCTTCTGTGGTTGAAAATGGAATTGCATGTTACTTGCGGAGTAGTTCTGTTCCATCTCTTTTTGCTTAACCACTTCTCTTCTAGTTTGAGAAATCCTATTAGTTATTGGTGGTCACCATATAAATGTAATGCTTCACCAAGTCCTACTGGCAATGTGAAGAATTTCCAACAAAGCATACATCAGGAAAAAATGTCATACAGTATGTTTCATATAACGATGTGGTTCAGATTTTATATTGACGCAGGTTCTGTCGTTTTCTCTTTCTTATTTGCAGACTCTATGCAGGTCAAGATTTCTTTTTGACAAATGGTGATTTCAATGGGATCTATGATGGCTGCTGTTAAATGCTAGCTAGCTGACCTAGTTCAAATTCTACACAACGAGACTATTTATTGGCCCAATAACTAAAGTCAAAAGTTCACAACACAATCTAGTAGGGGCAACACAGGGGCCTCATGTATAAAACTGTCCATAGATTTCATCCTAAAGGTTTGCATATGCGGAAAACTAGATTTTGCGTATGCGTAAAAGTTTTCAGATTTGTAAAACTGTGCGTACGTCAGAACCTGTGCAAAATTCCCTTTATAAAACCCCAGTCAGCGGAAGATGTGCGTAGATGCATCTCCACCCAGTCTCCTATACAACACCTAGTTTTAATATGCATAACGTCATCGCATATCATTTTCATTCATATTCCCATCCTCATGACTTAATTGTTAATGCCATTAAAGGTATAAGACATAGGAAAAATATGAAATACGGACTATAAATGCAATTTCTGGCATAAATTACATTGCTAAAAATCATTCAGTATCCTTGCCTTTTCTAATGTGCAGCAGTGGTTGTGCAGTATTGTTATTGGACCGATTCAAACCGCCAATGGACCATTCAACCACTGAATCCAGCAGTGTCTGCCATAATATCCATAAGTGCGCA
The DNA here is from genome assembly GCF_012432095.1 of Onychostoma macrolepis. Lineage (NCBI taxonomy): Eukaryota > Metazoa > Chordata > Actinopteri > Cypriniformes > Cyprinidae > Onychostoma > Onychostoma macrolepis. Next base: position 30,781,078 of record NC_081170.1, on the reverse strand, counting down.
TTATTGATCATTGTTCTCACTGAAAATATTTTCACATAACATGAATTCTGCATTTTATTTTAAAGAGGAATAATTGGGCGTTTAGCACTTTTTGCTGTCATTGTAGCATGCTACAAGGAAAGTGATCAAATGTGGTGCATCCACTACAAATATAAATTCAAATAATTTTGTTTAACTTATGAATAATGACTTTTGTAATGGAGTGCATTAAATGTAAAACAGACTTTAAAGTCGTTCTGTTTACTTCATTATTTAGCTCACTCCACTAAAAGACTGCATATGCATGGTCCAGAGCATCCATACAGTATGCACACATTTACACACATGAACTGCTTTGACATGATTATCAGGTTTCCTGACTCGTAACGTGTGGAAGGATTCACAACTTTGTTTGTGTCTAAACTCGTGCAGTGTACACCCACCTCATGCACTTGAGCAGCTCATTCAGAAAGAAGCGTGGGTCATAATGTGTGGTTACTTTTGACAGCAACAGGAGTGCAGTCCCTCAAGTCGACACACCTTTTTATGAGGTAAACAAACAAAAAGAGAAATAATCCACACTGAGACTCTCTGTTCTAGATACAACAGTGTTCTCATTCTCCAGCCTATGAGGTAGAACTTAAAAGACCGTAATAGATATGCAAAGTTCTCAGTCTACTTCCTGGAATGACACTAACAGAAACGCCTGTTTTAAGAGTTTTTCAGGTGAGAATGTAGTTGTTTAAAACTCAAATCTGCGGTTTATTTCTAAAGATAGCGCCTATTTGAAAATTTGCTATGCCGATTTCGGAGCTCCATGCGATCACCGGGCGCTCAGTGCTCATGTATCCGCCAAGAGCAGCCTCAACTCAGCTAGTCCTTTCGACATTTGCCGCTGACTCTGATGTCTCTGTAGTGATTAAACATGAGATACAATTCGTTGTGTTTATATTTAACAGGCATTCGTGGTCTCATGAATCTATTATTTGTTCCTGTCATATCGTTTTGGCTGAGCACAAGTTATGTTTAACTTTATATATTTATTTTGAACTTTATCGTAGTACAGTGCTGACTTTGTAGCATACATTTGACTGAATTGTTTGCTTTTGTCTTTATTTCCTCTTATAATTTGTACTTATACTTTTATAATGGCTATTATTGTTCATTAAAACTGACATAAAAGAGGCAGAGTTGTGTTTATCGTCGCGCTTTGTTGTCGATCGCTACTTTCCGGCATACACCACGCCTATCAAGTAAGGGTACTTTTGGCGGTGGAAACAGAAGCTAGATCAGAGTGTTCGGTCCCGAACCATACCGTACTGTACGTGGTGGAAACGAGCCATAATTGGCTTACCAGAGGTACCCAAATGCTGCTCACCACCATGATGCAGATTCTGCAGCAGAGAGGGACAGGTTGGGCATAGGAGACACGGAGGCTCTTATCTTCTAGTGGTCTCTAAGAAGGATCAGACCATCCATTTTTCCATCCATGTCCTCTGAAGGGTTGTGGGGATGCTGGTACCTATCTTAGTGTCTTAAACACCCATTTAGTATCTCCAATGCAGCATGTTTTTTGATTGTGGGGGGAAACCCGGAGCACCCGGATAAAAACCCATGTAAACAAGGGAAGAACATGCAAACTCTTGCCTCCTGGCTTATTTGGGATTCAAACCGGAGATCTTCTTGCTGTGAGTTTTCATTTTCACAGTGCTGCTTCTTTAGCTGCTGCACCATCCACTTCCAAACTTTTCTTTATCCAGAGGTCCTTCAAGTTCTTTACAGTCTGCTTCTTGTTACATAAAGGGCACACTGTAGAGTCTACAAACACTGCAGAGTTTGTAGAGACTGAAATATCCACACAAAAACTGTCCAGCACCGAGTCCCCTAATGTTCTCATATGCCATGACTCAGATACAGTACCATGTCTCTGACTCATACAAAGTCTCCTTCGAGCCATTTTGCACAACCTCTTCTTGTCTCTTTTCTACACTTCTTCACACTCCAGATAGTAACAAGTAAGTGATAGCTTTAAATAATGGGCATAACATGCATTAAAGGATAGTTCACCCAGAATTGAAAATTTTCATCCTCTTGACATTACAAAACAGAATGACTTACTCTCTTTTATTGAGTTTGAATGGTGATTTTAAATATTCTTACATTTTGGCTTAAATATAGTCTGTTCCACACAAAACTACCATATGGTGCTTGTTAAAGCAAGCGTAGTAATCCATATCACAGGAGCAGGTGCCATTTTACAGAGACTTGCTATCATTGACTAGGTTCACACTGCAGGCTAAAGTGGCCCAAATCCGACTTTTTGCCCAAATGTGACCCATATCTGATTGTCTTATGACAGTCTGAACAGCACAAATCCGATTTTTTCAAATCAGGCCCAGGCCACATTCATATGTGGTCCTAAATCGGATACATATCCGATGTTTTGCAATGTGCATTTCATGCGATTTTTACGTCATTGAAATGTGACACACGTCACAATTCTGTGCTGGAGGAAATTGTGCTCTCCTTCTTAATATTCTTCTTCTTATCACTTCGTTATTTAGGCTCCGATTGCACATTAACTTAAAAATTGCTGAACACACGCTAACGCGAGCATCATCCATTTTTATTTCTGCAAACACAGTGCGCTGCGTCTGACATCACGTCTTCTTCTGCACATGCAGGTCACTTCAGGGCCGTATACGGTTCACACATGAGACTGATGGCAGTCGCATTTAAATGTCAATGTGAACAATTGATTTGATTTCAGCAAAAAATCCAATCTGAGCATTAAGACCTGCAGTGTGAACTAAGCCTTTGTTCCTAAATGAGATTATAGAATAAATTATCATGTATATTATGAAGATACTGTACAAGTTTAACTCTAAGATGTGTCTGTAAACTGGCTGTAGTGGACAGCCACCTAGTAATACCCTAGGAAACACCCAAAAGAGCTTAGCACCCGCATAACAATATGCTAAAAATTAGCCAATTTGTTTTTGCTCTTAATAAGCCGTTTCATTTAGTAATATAGTCTGTATTTACTCCAGGTCAATTCTGAACATCTGCATTTGTGTTTTTGTGCATGTAAACAAAATATTGTAAATAAAAACAAATATATTTCTTTTACATTTTTTGCAGTTGGTATGGATTATGGGCAGGACACCATTGAAAGTGCCGGAGTCTTCTTGTTTAAAACATTCCACAACAAAGACCAGATTGGTCACGAGGAAACCAGGGCCATAAAACAGATGTTTGGACCCTTTCCGGCCTCTGCAGCCGAGTTATCGTGTGCATCTGTGGGTCGTTTAGTGGCCCAGATTGGAGAATCTCAGGTGGATGCTTTCATCCAAACACAGAGTTCTCTCAAGACGGTGAACCGTAGTTCTATCTTTGGACAGAACATTGCTTTCTCATTTGACACATATGTGCTGGATGCTCAGGATACTCTGCCCTGGTCAGAGGGGTCTGATATGGAGCAGGACGTGGACTTTCACAGCTTCCTCAATAATCATGTTGGTGAGCGGAGGGCTGGGGGTGACAGAGATGACTCAGCGGAAGAACTGGAGCAGAGAAACCCAGACAGCTCCATCCTGAGACAAGAGGTGGAGAAATACCTGAACGAGGGAAATATGGTATCGTCCAGTGCCGAAGAGCTCTCCACCTCTCTTTTTGAGATGCTTGCTTCCACAAAGAGTGATGACGAACTACAAAACGAGGTGAGAAATGTTTGTAAATAAATCTATAAATGTATTTATATAAATGTATATCTGAAGTGTAATTCTGTCTTCTACGACCAGTTTTATCTTTAGTTATCTTTAGTTACCGTGTCACTCACAGAGTACAAATGGTTATATGGAGTCTACAAATGCACATTTCAGAGGGTCTTGGAATTAAGTGTTTATTAAATATTCAAAGACTTGTTTAAATGATATGAATGGCGACTGAAAGTATTATAATATTGTTTCTTTCTATTACTACTACTACTGACAAAAAGCCAAAAACTATAATACATGCATTTATCATTTACTTAATTAACAGTACATTAATAAAGATTGAGAATGGGAGCTTCTGCGTGTCTGCTCTCAGTTGCTGGGTTCTTGGTGCATTCAAAATAAAAGTCTGACTTACAACACTCTTTGGCCAAACAGGAAAAAATTATTGGATGATGCAGATTTAAAATTTTTAATAAAAGAAATAAATAAATACATTTATTATTTAAATAAGTAAAAATATTTTGGTTCATTATGAACCTGTGACAGGACAGATTGTGGTGGGTTGCCTTAAATATACTAGATTCATTCTGCCGTGGCGGGCCGCTACACCAAAAACATCCCCGCCACGGCTGCAGCTTCTCAGTGACATCTTAGTGACTCCGCTCGCATCATTCACAGTCGGGTAATTATTAGCAGAGAACACAGAGCAGGACTTGAATTTCGGCGCGGTATTGCGCATAATTCTACTCATTCCTGCAGGTTCCTCGCTTATAACGCCATGACAGAATGTATCATTTGCACATGCTTGGGTCTTGCTTATTTAAAGTGAAAGAGAACTCAATACAGGCCTGTGCGCTGTCTTATAGACCGTTTGCGCCCACAGATCACGATAAACTAAGGAGAGTGACAGCTTTTAATAATAAAGAGAGTTTACAAATCTGATGCTAATTTAATACAACAGTTCAATAAACAAGAGATTAATATTAAGTGACTTACGTTGTGTCACTATACCACTATTGCCTGATTTTGCTGTTAAATACAGTACCAAACGAAGTCAGAGCTGAGCCCCTGCACATCTCCAAGCAAACAGTGGTGTTTCATTTATGAAAGTGTGTTTTTGAACGAATCTAGTGAATCAATGTTTCAATTAGCCATTCATAAAGCCATTCACTTGCTTCATTCCTGAATGAATCAGCTGTTCAAATGAATCAATTGACTGAATGATTCAGTGATAAAATCAGTGACTTGCTGCCACCTGCTGGTAGTTTTAGTTTCATTTTTAAAGTATAATTTCAGTTATTTAAATAATTTAATATTTCTATATTCAAAATTTTACAAAGTACAAATAATTTCATATGATTGGTAACTTATTCTTCTTATTCTACGTATTATATTGTTTTATTAGAAATTTGAAAAAGCATATAAATATATATATTTTTAAATTGACACAGTAGATGACACTTTTAATAAAATTAGAAAAATGTCTTCATGATGCCTTCATGATTTCTAAGTGGGAGAACTTGCAAAATAGCAGGGTGTTCAAATACTTATTTTCCTCACTGTGTGTGTATATATATATATATATATACGCACATCGCACACACACACATAAATGTGTAGTTTGAAGCTTGGCTTACCTTGTCTTTGTCTGGTTCAGTGCAGTAACTGTACAGCAGCATAAATTATAAATTCTGTCAAAGATCAGAGAACTGATAAAAACCTGTTCACAAAGGAAATTGGATCCCATTATGTTGTAACCTCGTGCCTCAGCATTAAAGTTCATATTTGCAAGACTGCCGACACATTAATTATAACATGCACAACTGCTTATTTGTGACCCTAGAGTGCAGTCCACTGTGAATAAAGCCCACTTGTACAGTAGATCTGTTTAGCAAACGGAAGATCGCTCAGTTCTACCACACTCATTGAGTCCCACAGGAATCTGAAGGCCTTTCAGGTCAACAGTGTTCTGGTATGATATGCATGCACAAATCCTCAAGATAAACAGAAACACACATTCTTTTTTTTTTTTTTTAATTGGGCATTGGATGCAAAATTCACTTTTCCGTCTTGTTTGCATGTAAATGTGTCTTAGCAGTGTACAGTGATAAAAATCTATTCACTAATTTTCCCATGACCGATGACAGACTATCCCGTATTAGCATATTTCTGGCCTCAGCTCACTCAGTATGCTGTCTGCCATTTTTGATATGAGACTTTTTTTCATTATATTTTAATTATTCCAAACTTTTGACCACCAGTGTATATTATCATAAACATAAGAATATGGTGAATGTAAGAGTCTTTAAAAAAATTAAAATAATATAATAAAAATAAATACAAAATAATGACTTCTTTGTTTTTGAGAAAGTGCTAGGGTTTTTTTTGTGATTGTGTGAACACGAACGCTTGGCTGTGACTCCAATTAGTTCTTATCTGCACCAAATATTTTGATACATTGTTGGAAATCACACAGAAAAGAATGAACTAGTTATAATGTCAAACTGAAAAGATTTCTCCCAGTATTCCACCATAAAAAGTGTGGTGTTAAACTTTGACAGCTCTAATCTTTACAGAAAAAATTTGAAATTGTATTCATTAGATTCTAATCGACCAAACTAAGCCAACTTGGACAGGTTGTGTGACATTGTTCCATATAAATCTATGTAGGGTAAAATAATAAAACACGATGACCCAGACTGCATTAAGGTTCTGCTGGTACAAGCACTTGTGCTGGTCTGTGTTCACCACAGTGTGTTTAGTGGCATGAAAACATAAAACAAATCAAGAAACCTATAGAAACTATACAATGTTTTTGGTGGATTACATGACTATTATGACTGATTTGGTAGACTGTGATATTGTATTTACAGTACATGGTGTCATGATGAAACATTAAAATGACATGAAAAAGTACTAGAACCACTTTTTTTGTTTTTGTTTTTTTGGTGACTATAAATGCCTTCATAGTCCTTCTTTTAGTGGTATTACAAACTGTAGGCTCAGAATACAGGTAGTATGGACTGTTTTTGATGTGTAATCTTGGATGATAGGGGTGGTCCCTTGTGCCAACAGTGAGCACTGTATTACCTGAGTTACATCCTGTTCTAATGTTCCTCACGTACTTGACATTTGGAAGCCAGCTATCCCACTGACACCTTTAGATGTGGGATGGCCTTTGTGTGCCCATCTCTACACTATTCTCTGCACGTGTCACTCCAAAGTCAACAACAGAAAAGTTAAAAGGCTGCCCATTCACTACCATTAAACCTGACAGTGACAGTGTGAAGATCAGCTTTTAATATTTCACATTTGTACTTTATAAATCATGACATTTGCAGCTGATTTAAATATATTTAGAACAACGAAAAGTAGGGGAGATTAGATAATAAAGCTAATTTAAAGGCTATTGCTTTTCCAGGAGAAAATTGCAGATTGATGAAATGCTTAAAAAATATAACAGCTGAAAAACTTACCTGAATACCTTTTTGTTTAACAGGTTGATTTTAGGATGGTTTGTGTTGCTAACGTTCACATTTTAAATGTATAAATCCGTATTATTCTAATTACTTAAGAGAATTTAAAGGGACTGATGTTTGCTTGACAGCATTATGCAAAACAGTATCCAGATGCTTAGAGTTAGGGCTGGGCGATAAATTGATTTTATCAATTAACTTGAATGTGTAGTTTACGTCGATTTGTTTGAATGAAAATCGGTTTTCTCTTTAACATCCGCCGACGATCCACTCTGGGCTCAGCCCTCCCCCCGCACTGCGGAATGCGGATCCCTTAAAGCAGTGTTACTCATTGCGCGGCTCATGAGACTCTTGCGGCTCGCGTGGCAGTAGATAATACGATGATATGAGCAATACAGAGATTTCATAAAAACATAAAAAAAAACAAGCAGGGCTATAACCAATAAAAAAGCACACCGTGTCCACACTGGACGCGAGTGTCACGGTACGATCAGGGCTTTGTTATTTCCGTGATGCGGAAAACACGGACGGAATCGCGGAATCTAGTTATAAAAACAGAATTTACTGTATAACGCGGAATGTCATTGAATTTATCAAAGTTTGGATGAATAAATCAAAAGTAGGTCATTACACTTAAATCAAATTGCGATATGAACTAGTATCTGTAAATGTTAAGCTGCAAAAATACCATTTAAATATGAATCCTGCGTGTCTCGTTATGAATAAATGCACAGACTCGCAGTTTCGTTTACTACACACATACTGAAGCGCGCAGTGTTTTCAGCGTCTGCCGTCATGCCAAATGAGGTTATAAATATATGATCAACAGTCAGTGTCCGCTCTATTACAAATATATATATATAATATATATATTTTTTTTAAATACCCAAAACAGCGGGATTACAAAATGGAAATATAGACTAGAACAATATTTAAACTTGCTCTGCCCTTACGTCCATGACATTGACTCACTGCGGAGAATAAATACAAGATGGGAGGAAAATTTATATTTCTTTCCCTCGCAGTTTTATCATTGAGTGATCATCATACTGTATATAAAATTGCGGGATTCAGGGAGCCTCTATTATGCAATGCAACTGCTTTTGAATGCACGATCACTTTTTAGTTTCACTTTAACTTTCGAGATTCGCGATCGCACGTCCGTGTTTATACTATGGAGCGGCAGTATTTACCACACATTTTACAAGATTAGATGTTTGTCAGTTTTTCTCATGATCTGCAAATCTTGTTGTTTCTGATTGCACTTTAACCCCAAGAGGGAAATCCATATCAAATCCCAGAAGGGAAAATCAAAACAAAATAAAGTTAAAACTTGTTTTGAACAATTTCTTTGTCATCTGCAGATTGATTTTAAGTAGGGGGGGAAAAAAATCGATTTAAATCGTAAATCGGATTTTTTGTGAAAAAATCGGGGATTTATTTATTTTTTAATCCCTATTTAGAGTATGTGTTTAATCTGACAGATTGAGAGTGTGGCTGGATTTATGAGTTTCTCTGAGTCTCCACTGTCAACCCAATTTACTGAACAGAATTTAGGTAGATTCTAGATCCTTGGCTAGATATTTCAAAAGAATAGATTATATAATAGAGATGCACCGATTGTCATTTTCACATCAAATTCTTACATTGTTTCAATTAACTCAGTTAGAACAATAATAAGAAACATCTTTTCCACTGCAGCAAACACAGAAGCTGCATCTGAAGTGGCATTAGATGTATTTACACAGACTTTTTGATGAAGCTGAGGAGCCATAAATGCATTTAAACTGCAAACTTTCGAATGCATAAAGAATTTTATAAGATTAATGTTTTAAATATTTTTAAACATACAAATAAGAAATGTTGGGAAAAATGCAATGATAGTTTTAAATATGAAAACAAACCAGTAGGTGGCATCAAATGACTGTTTGAATGAGTGAGTCATTTAGTCCTTCATTCAACAGTATCGTTCAAACTGCTGATTCATTCAGAAATGAGGCAAGTGACTGCGCCTGCATCCCAATGTGCATGCTATCCATCCTAAATTCTATGTGATATTAGTCATTTTCAATACTATTTAGGGCAGATAGGGTGGATAGTATGCACATTGGGACGCAGGGTGCTTTATGAAGTCTATTTTAATGGCATTCACGGTCATTGCAGTAATCAAACCATCCTGTCTAGGCACAATGATATATGTACGTTTTTACATAAAAATTTAAATTATGATTTAAAAAACTATCATGATGTACAGTCCTACTTGACAAATATACTTTATATAATCAAATTACAGTAATAGAAATAAGATTTGTTTACTGACAGTTAGGGGAAAAACACTAGCAATTGTCACTAGCAAAATCTTAATGAGTGCAACAATAGGCTTTATTTTCTTTAAGCAAAACACATTTAGTGTGAAGTGTAACCTTGACATTTCTTGAGTTTTTGTGAAATCATGAACAAATAACACATTCTCTGATGGTAGAAAAAATACAATGAGCAAAATAACAATATACACTCTAAAAATGCTGGTTTAAAAAAATAACCCAACCTTAACCCAGCCGCTGGGTAACTATGGGACAGAACACACGCTGGGTTGTTTTGACCCAAGTGCTGGGTTTAACCATTTGACCCAACCAGTGGGTCAGGTTAACTGTGTTGCTGGGTTAAACATTACCTAAACATTGGGTTATTTGTTGTCTCATTGCCTTGCTACCTTTATATTTACCAATATTACCAATAATAATAAATAACAATCACAAAGGAATGTAAAATTATTATTTTTCTGTAATACAATTACACAACACAAAAAATGCAACTGTAAATATCAATTTAATGAGTTTTCACATTTCTTTTTAAAACAGTTTTTGAATGGATGCTACTGCTACACATTACATCCAACCCCTACAGACACAAATAAAACAACGTTTTTTGTAGATCAGTTTCTTTAAAACACAAAACTTTGTAAACTAGGTACTGTAGATTCCTATTCTTTGTCAACATTGCAGCATCATAACACTATAAAATTGATTATTGCCACATGAGAATCAGTCCAAACATTGTGCCATTAAAAGTAAGTCAAACAAAGAGACCTACAACAGACAATACATGTGACAAAAAATTAAAACGTTACAAGTGGCCAGAAAAAACGGTTGCCCCCAAATACTTCACACATGAAGACTCATGTCCATCAATATGATATACTGCATGCTGAAAAAATTCCCAGGAAGAAAGATGTTAGTGTAGCTAACATCAAGCACAAAAAAGACTTGAGAAAGATAAACAGCCTCAAGCAACAAGTCCGTTTCAATGGCATGCCCCGAAACAATGGCAAAGGTGTAGGATGTTGTTGTCTTGTCACCAAGGCACAAAATGTGCGGGAATGCATCACCATGTTGGTCCCCGCCTGTTAATTACACGACACTTACAACATAACTTACATTTTTACAAGTTGTAACATTTAAGTTGACTTAAATAAATAATGTTTAAGTGTATTTTATGGAAATCAGCCAAACCATCTGAGTTTTCCTGTGAACTGGGTCTGGTAAAGGTTGCTCAAACTAAATATTTATTGTGTTACTAATTTAGGTTGCTTTCTGCTGGCACTGGCACTTCTTGGTTGTCTACCTAAATTTCATCCAACCAACATGGCATAAATTATGGAGTATTTAGCCCCCAATATATACACTGAACAAAATTAGAAACGCAACACACTTGTTTTTGCCCCCATTTTTCATGAGCTGAACTCAAAGATCTACGATTTTTTCTGTGCACACAAAAGGCCTATTTCTCTCAAATATTGTTCACAAATGTGTCTAAATCTGTGTTAGTGAGCACTTCTCCTTTGCCGAGATACTCCATCCACCTCACAGGTGTGGCATATCAAGATGCTGATTAGACAACATGATTATTGCACAGGTGTGCCTTAGGCTGGTCACAATAAAAGGCCACTCTAAAATGTGCAGTTTTACTGTATTGGGGGGGGATTAAACTAAAATAGAGGAAGATTAAAAGGACCTCATACACCATGAGAGTCAAACTTTACATACTGTAGCTAAGATAACATTACATTTAAGTAACAATATTTAAGAATAATATTACATACCGGTAATATCGTGGTTTAGCGTTAAGGGTAACTAATGCAGCTAACGTTACCTGAGGAAAAAAGAGCATGAAAATGGAAGTTATTGTTGGATTCGTTGGACCTCACAGACATTTACGTGAAAAAAAAAAATTACCTTAAAAGATCAATTTTAGTACGAAATGATCTAATTCTGACAAAACATTACAAAGCCATGCAGAAACGTTACACAGACAGTAAGTTAACTGAACTTACCCCTGTATACACCCCTGTACCTTTTCCATGAGGCGTTAAAATAAGTATATATATAAAGCTTTGAACGCACATGCACACACACACATACAGTGGGGCAAAAAAGTATTTAGTCAGCCACCAATTGTGCAAGTTCTTCCACTTAAAAAGATGAGAGAGGCCTGTAATTTTCATCATGGGTATACCTCAACTATGACAGACAAAATTAGAAAAAAAAATCCAGAAAATCATATTGTAGGATTTTTAAAGAATTTATTTGCAAATTATGGTGGAAAATAAGTATTTGGTCAATAACAAAATTTCATCTCAATGCTTTGTTATATACCCTTTTTGGCAATGACAGAGGTCAAACGTTTTCCGTAAGTCTTCATGCACTGTTGCTGGTATTTTGGCCCATTCCTCCATGCAGATCTCCTCTAGAGCAGTAATGTTTTGGGGCTGTTGCTGGGCAACACGGACTTTCAACTCCCTCCAAAGATTTTCAATGGGGTTGAGATCTGGAGACTGGCTAGGCCACTCCAGGACCTTGAAATGCTTCTTACGAAGCCACTCCTTCGTTGCCCGGGCGGTGTGTTTGGGATCATTGTCATGCTGAAAGACCCAGCCACGTTTCATCTTTTCACTCAAAATCTCACAATACATGGCCCCATTCATTCTTTCATTTACACGAATGAGTCGTTCCTGGTCCCTTTGCAGAAAAACAGCCCCAAAGCATGATGTTTCCACCCCCATGCTTCACAGTAGGTACGGTGTTCTTTGGATGCAACTCAGCATTCTTTCTCCTCCAAACACGACAAGTTCTATTCCAAAAAGTTCTATTTTGGTTTCATCTGACCATATGACATTCTCCCAATCCTCTTCTGGATCATCCAAATGCTCTCTAGCAAACTTCAGACGGGCCCGGACATGTACTGGCTTAAGCAGGGGGACACGTCTGGCACTGCAGGATTTGAGTCCCTGGTGGCGCAGTGTGTTACTGATGGTAGCCTTTGTTACTTTGGTCCCAGCTCTCTGCAGGTCATTCACTAGGTCCCCCCGTGTGGTTCTGGGATTTTTGCTCACAGTTCTTGTGATCATTTTGACCCCACGGGGTGAGATCTTGCGTGGAGCCCCAGATCGAGGGAGATTATCAGTGGTCTTGTATGTCTTCCATTTTCTAATAATTGCTCCCACAGTTGATCTCTTCACACCAAGCTGCTTACCTATTGCAGATTCAGTCTTCCCAGCCTGGTGCAGGTCTACAATTTTGTTTCTGGTGTCCTTTGACAGCTCTTTGGTCTTGGCCATGGTGGAGTTTGGAGTTGGACTGTTTGAGGTTGTGGACAGGTGTCTTTTATACTGATAACGAGTTCAAACAGATGCCATTAATACAGGTAACGAGTGGAGGACAGAGGAGCCTTTTAAAGAAGAAGTTACAGGTCTGTGAGAGCCAGAAATCTTGCTTGTTTGTAGGTGACCAAATACTTATTTTACAGAGGAATGTACCAATTAATTCTTTAAAAATCCCACAATGTGACTTTCTGGATTTTTTCCCCCTAATTTTGTCTCTCATAGTTGAGGTATACCTATGATGAAAATTACAGGCCTCTCTCATCTTTTTAAGTGGGAGAACTTGCACAATTGGTGGCTGACTAAATACTTTTTTTGCCCCACTGTATAACTTTTATTTAAAGGTCCCATGGCATGAAAATTTCACTTTATGAGGTTTTTTAACATTAGTATGAGTTCCCCTAGCCTGCCTATGGTCCCCCAGTGGCTAGAAATGGCGACAAGTGTAAACCAAGCCCTGGGTATCCTGCTTCGCCTTTGAGAAAATAAAAGCTCAGATGGCCCAATTTGGAATCTTCCCTTTATGTCGTCATACGGGGAAAGGTTACCTCCCCTTTCTCTGCTTTGCCCGCCCATGAGAAAATGAGCTACTACTGTGCGAGAGACATCATGGCTTGCAAACGAGCAAAGCATGGCAGTTGCTCAGTGTTTGGATGTACAAATGAACACCAAAGTATATTTTTAGTTCCTTCATCTGAGCCTATTGCTAGCATTAGCTACATGATAATAACTGTAACAGCATACATAAACAAACCGACTAAAGTACCGTATCCAGACACAATATTTTAAACTGACCATTCAGAGACGTCCTGCTGTAGCCGCTGAGTTGCAGCTTCTTCATCCGGTGCTTATCCATCCGGATCAGATTCTGGGTCAAACTGAAAAGCTTGAAGGACTGTGTGTCTACGAGCCATTGTGATACATCCACTGTCAACATTAGTGCATGGTAGCGCAAGCTGGTTAAGGCCACACACCCACCCTCCACCTTGCCCCGCCTCTCTCCTCCTCATTAGCATTTAAAGCTACAGACACAGAAATGGCACGTCCTAAGGAAAGCTCATTGTGGGACTGGCTCGTAGTGGCTGAAATTCTGCACCAAGGCTGAGTTTCGGTAAACAGACTACAGATACAGTACTAGGGACCACTTAGGCCTATATAAAAGCATCCAAAAAGCAGCATGTCATGGGACCTTTAACGATAAAGCGATTGAGGCCTTTTTTGTCAACAACAACAAAAAAATGTAGACGACTACTTAATCATTCACAGAATATCACATTAACCGTGAAATCAGTGTGCTCTTTACAGCTTATTAAAAATAGAGGTAAATAATCATATCATCATATTAATTTACCTAATCCTGCTTGCTGCAAGTTGTGTGACCGTCTGACGACGAGACGAGTGAAGAATCCAGAAAATTTGATGAAGAGGAAAAAATAAACAAACCGGTTGGGTCAAAATAACCCAAAAAATGTTCAGTGGTGAAAGAACCCCTTGCAGTCCATTTGACCCAGCATAAACAACTCAACTGTGTGTTTACAGTACCTCAAACAACCCAGAATTATGACCCAGCACAATTAACTCAAAAATGTGTTTACTAAAATAACCCAGCACTTTTTAGAGTGTAACTGCATTTAAAGGAAAAGAATCTGCTGGGGCATTTAAAACGGTAAACGGTACACCACACAAGCACAAAAAGACAAACAAACTTGGAAAGATTTTGTAATAGTCTCTGGAGAGTACAGGAAATGTGTGTCTATCTACTGGAATGAAATCGCTTTGTGCTTTCAGCATAGAAGTGTGCATTTGTTGCCTGCTTGCCTTTTTCTCCCTCTTTTTTTTTAAAGCACATTTTCAGCTTTTGTTTTGCATCCCTGCAGGAGTGCTATCTGTACAAAAGATCTGCTGAAAAGATTTTACTGTCATGTCAGTGACACAGTCACACCCATACCGTTTTATTGTTATTTGGCTTTTAAAATCATTTTGGGAGCAGAGTGATTTTAGATTACACAGCATGTGGAGTACCGTGAAGTCAGTTGAATGAAGGATGCAGCAATATTAAGGTTCACTTACACCAGGCACAAATTTTTCACCATGACATTTCAAAATGAAACAATGCTTCTTTATGAGCCTCTTCATAGTTTGCACTGTTGTTAAACTGCTTTTTTACTTTCACTGTGTACTGTAGGTACTTCTTAAAAAAAATCAATAATGATAATTATAATTTTAAAGGAATAGTTCACTCAAATGGAAATTAGCTGTAAATGTACTCATCCTCAAGCCATCCAAGTTGTAGATGAGTTTGCTTCTTCATGGGAACAGATTTTGAGAAATTTAGTATTCCATCACTTGCTCCCCAATGGATGCTCTGCAGTGAATGGGTGCCGTCAGAATGAGAGTCCAAACAGCTGATAAAAATATCACAGTAATCCACTAGCAACCCACACAAATCCAGTCCATCAATATTATGAATAGGGAACTTGGTTTTAGCCTGGAAGCATTTTAAAGTCAAAAATGTCTTATTGATGGATTTGTTTCTTACAAACAAGCAGCTTTTCACTTCACAAGATGTTAATTTATGGACTGCAGAGGATCCACTGGTGAGCAAGTAATGTAATGTTAAATGTCTCCTGTTCCCTTGAAGAAACAAACTCATCTAGATCTTGGAGGGCCTGAGGGTGAGTACATTTTCAACAAATTTTAATTTTTGGATGAACTGTTAATAACAATAAGTAAATTAAAAAATAAATAAATAAAAAACTAACCAGTCTGATCTTTTAGTCCTGTCTTCTTTTTGGGTCCCATTGCCGCTATGACATTTAAATGTACAGTATATGCGTGTATTTATAGGATGTACTTTACTGTACATTATAGTACATGAAGGATCAAAATGTGAAGCTTTGTGAACGAGATGGTTAAATATTTGCATCACACTAGGGGTGGATAGGTGTGGGGCAAAATGTTTTTTCTTTGATTTATTTTACTTAGGCTATTTGCTTCATTAAGTCATGTATGGTAAGCTAAAACTGCACTAGGTAAAAAAATAAAAAAATAAAAATCCCAAAGAATCACACTTATATTAGACATTTGCAGATCAGTATTATCCTTTAAAAACTGCTCTTAGAGCGGTAATGGCTCTCATCATTGAAGAAGTCCAGCATGATAATTCGATTGGACCACATTTCCCCAGTACTGTTCTCATTCATTTAATTAGCATTGTCAATGTCATTGTTTCACAATAAAGCATACAATTGTAGCTCATCATTTCAGTATCTTCCATACTGCAGTTCCCCTGAGAGATGAGTGCTCAACACCATATGCTGTATTCTTTATGTAAAACTGATTTATGCATGAGACTAGACTGTAGCTTTTGTGGTGATTTTCAACTCATTAAGTTTCATGAAGTCTTGAGCACGTCTTGCCTGCTATCTTTAAAAGCTTTGCCTCTACTTGTGTGTAGCTTAGCTTTAGGTGTATTAAGATAATTACCAAGACTTTACAGTATTTTTACAGTCCTAAAGAATATATTAAGATATTATTTGATCGACTTGATTGAATTTTTAAAGTTTTAATGAAAGGTATTGGTATTCTTTACAAATGGCAACATTGAAGAGTGTTCGGTTTATTTGTTAAGCCTGACTTGCAACGTTATTGTATTTTTTTTCTTTTTTTTGTTTTTGTATTTTAATGGCATTTTTGTTGTTAGTTTCAGTATAGCTTTAGTTTGTTGTGGATTTTCCCTGTTCAAAATAAATCGCACTAAGGAGGTTTTGAATTCAGATAGACCTTTATTAACAAGTTAACAAAAGGCAGAGTAGATGTTTGAACAGCACTACTGAGTCTTGTCTCAAACTCACATATATATACATCCTGAAGTTTTCACAGCATTCCATATATGCACCGTTGTATTTTTGGACAGTTATCTTTTACCATATATGAGTTCTTGAAATATGATCAATCACTGTCATGTATGCATTTCTAGGACCTGAACAGATTCTTTCCATATATGAGTGACCCTAAATTGTTCACTCTATTCTAGGCACGCTGCAGCCCTTAACACACAGTTTCTTCACACAATCAAACTAGATAATAGTAGATACAAATAAGCATAATTCTATGTATTATATTAGATAATAATAGATACAAATAGGCATAATTCTATGTATTATATTAATGAAAATCTTCTACAAGTTCAGCCCTTGTAACGATACAATAATTGCTCCATATGCATAAGCTAATAATAGCCAAGTAATGCATAACACATACAGTAATGACACACAAAACAAGTAACTGAACACTGTTTTTTATCAGTTGCACTACAACACAACACACTGCAGTACTCGTGATAAATGAAATGTGTTCTGTTATAATGCTACATTTCACAGTAAATTATAAGTACAGTCATACTGAACTTGTATGATTCACCACTGGATCCACTCAGGTTTTTTCAGTCTCAGATGGCCCACTTGGAGTACAGTGGCCACTGATTTGCCAAAACAGTTTTTATCAGCAAGACTTATAATTCTCTTGTGTTCTCTTTAAAGTGTTTTGCAAAGACAACAACTGTGATTCATAATTCAAAAAAGTTAACACCTTGCTGCAAATTGTTTTTTTTTCATATGTAATTTTTGTAATACTGAATCTGTTCTGGTTGCTGTTTTATGTAAACTTCTTGCAAATCTGCACACATCCTTTGTTTCTAATCTCTTATTTTTCTCATCTCTCTCTCTCTTTCTCTCTTCTCTCACTATTAGCTGTTTGAGTTTCTAGGTCCTCAGGGATTTGAGATGATCTCCAAACTCCTCCAGAGAAGGTCAGACATTGTGGATTCCCTGGTGTCCGTCCCGTTGGAAAGCAGACATCACTTCACGTCAGGTGAGCTTGGTAGCAACTTCTTAGGACTTCACGGCATAAACAAATTTTAGTCACATATTATTACTATTTTTGGTCCAACTTTATATTAGGTGGCTTTAACTACTATGTACTTGCATAGAAAATAAGTACAATGTACTTATTGTGGTCATATTGTATTGCAAAACACTTCTGCTGCTATTGAGGTGGGATACGGGTAAGGTTAGGGTAGGTTTAAGGGTGGTTTAAGGTGTAAGTGATGGGTCAACAGTGTAATTATAAATGTAATTACAGAAGTTAATTACAGACGTATTTACATGCAGGTATTTAAAAAAATATATATCTATATAAGTACAATGTAAAAACATGTATGTTCGCAATAATAAGTACATTGTATTAAATGATTAATTTAAATGTATTTACATAGTAGTTAAGGCAACCTAATATAAAGTGGGACACTATTTTTCTACGAGGAATATAAAAGTCATCAAAAAACACAAATGGAAATGTAGGAGCACAGCACATCAGTCAGAGTCTTGAAAGTAAAATACCCACATTTACATTATAGATAATTTGATTTATAAAATATATATATATTTTTTTAAGACGGACCTAAAATGATGAAATGGTGCTTTTTTGTGTGTAATTGTCAAGTTCTGGTTGAAAAAATACATTGCCAGTAACCTTGAAGAGATGTAATCCACTAATTAGAAAAGTCATTGTTACCTGCTAATGCCCCAACCAGAAATGCTTTATGGAATCTGTAGTGCTTTTGCTGTCTACCCTGATATGTAGCTTTTTCTGAATTTAGTTTGTATTGTGAATAAGTTTGTATTGTTGTAATTCATCATGAAGATTGTTGGAATTCTTTCTGAAGGCTTTTCTTTTTCTTAAATTCTTGTTTTAAGGATGCTTTGTGTAGCAAATCAAGTGGTTTGCTATTATGGATTCTTTTAGGTTAAAGTGAATGCAGAAAATACTTGGGTAGGTGGCCAAGTGGTCCAGTCATAATGCAATGCAAATAGTGGGCAATCTAATCCATATTTTTAAATCATGCTCTTCTAGCAAATGGTAATCTCAAAGACCTGTGTGATCTATAACTTTGCACGGAAAATAAGTTCAAAATTTAAAAACAAAGAAAGGTTGTCTGAAAGAGTGAGTGGAAGGAAGATGGAGAGAGAAATGGTGCCACTGACCCATTAACCTCCATAAAGCTTTACAACTGCCACCTCTCCAAACACTGTAAGTGCGTTAGTCTTTAAACGTTCTCTATTAACCTTCACTTCATGATGATCGGCTGTTTGTTTGAACTCTGGATGCTGAGTATCAGGTTTACAGTACCTGCGCGCTGCTCACGTCAGAGATGGAAACGCAACTTAGTGCTCACTTAAAGGCAATTCAAGTCACGCGTGACCATTTTCTTGGAATATCACAAGGCTGTTTAGATTAAAATAGATTTTTCACACATTCTCTGTCTGTCACCTCTTTATACTGTGAGAATGTGTGGTCATTTGCTTCTGTGCTCTACAGCAGTGCTTGAACATGGTGACAACTTTAGTGTCCTGAGGTTTAAAGACGTTGATGATTGGACAAGTAGCGCACACAGCAAGCATGTTGTCTGTTTCAAAGCTGTTTGTCTGTGGTGATTTCATCAAGTAAATAATGCTAGAAATGTGTATTTTTATATATGAAATATGTTTAATGGTAATAATAGGTGTAGATCAAGTTAGCAATGTGTCTCATGCTGAGGATGCTAAATCTCAACAAATTAGAATACTTCATAAGACCAATAAAAAAAACATTTTTAGTGAATTGTTGGCCTTCTGGAAAGTATGTTCATTTACTGTATATGTACTCAATACTTGGTAGGGGCTCCTTTTGCTTGAGTTACTGCCTCAATTCGGCGTGGCATGGAGGTGATCAGTTTGTGGCACTGCTGAGGTGGTATGGAAGCCCAGGTTTCTTTGACAGTGGCCTTCAGCTCATCTGCATTTTTTGGTCTCTTGCTTCTCATTTTCCTCTTGACAATAACCCATAGATTCTCTATGGGGCTCAGGTCTGGTGAGTTTGCTGGCCAGTCAAGCACACCAACACCATGGTCATTTCACCAACTTTTGGTGCTTTTGGCAGTGTGGGCAGGTGCCAAATCCTGCTGGAAAATGAAATCAGCATCTTCAAAAAGCTGGCCAGAAGGAAGCATGAAGTGCTCCAAAATTTCTTGGTAAACGGGTGCAGTGACTTTGGTTTTGAAAAAACACAATGGACCAACACCAGCAGATGACATTGCACCCCAAATCATCACAGACTGTGGAAACTTAACACTGGACTTCAAGCAACTTTGGCTACGAGCTTCTCCACCCTTCCTCCAGACTCTAGGACCTTGGTTTCATCTGAAAAGTGGACTTTGGACCACTGGGCAACAGTCCTGTTCTTTTCCTTAGCCCAGGTAAGTTGTCTGTGGTTCAGGAGTGGCTTAACAAGAGGAATATGACAACTGTAGCCATATTCCTTGACACGTCTGTGTGTGGTGGCTCTTGATGCCTTGACCCCAGCCTCAGTCCATTCCTTCTGAAGTTCACCCAAATTCTTGAATCGATTTTGCTTGACAATCCTCATAAGGCTGCGGTTCTCTCGGTTGGTTGTGCATCTTTTTCTTCCACACTTTTTCCTTTCACTCAACTTTCTGTTAACATGCTTGGATACAGCACTCTGTGAACAGCCAGCTTCTTTGGCAATGAATGTTTGTGGCTTACCCTCCTTGTGAAGGGTGTCAATGATTGTCTTCTGGACAACTGTCAGATCAGCAGTCTTCCCCATGATTGTGTAGCCTAGTGAACTAAACTGAGAGACCATTTTGAAGGCTCAGGAAACCTTTGCAGGTGTTTTGAGTTGATTAGCTGATTGGCATGTCACCATATTCTAATTTGTTGAGATAGTGAATTGGTGGGGTTTTGTTAAATGTGAGCCAAAATCATCACAATTAAAAGAACCAAAGACTTAAACTACTTCAGTCTGTGTGCATTGAATTTATTTAATACACGAGTTTTACAATTTGAGTTGAATTACTGAAATAAATGAACTTTTCCACGACATTCAAATTTATTGAAATGCACCTGTATATGTAAGGGCTGTCAAGCGATTGAAGTTTTTAATGTAATTAATTACGTGATGTACCTATTAATCTAATTAATTGCAAATTATTCACACATCAGTTTGGGCTGACAATTTACCACCCCCTACAAAAAATTGTACAGTTATTATTGTATTAAACGAGAAAAGCATTCAATAGACCTTACAAAAAAGTAGCTTTAGAAAGAAATAGGTGACATTAACCCCTTTCACACATATGGACTTTACTGGAAAATTTACGGTAAATTGCCGTAAAAAGATTGTGTGTGAACAGCACCTTTTCAAAAATACCGGTAAATTCATTCCAGCAATTTACTACAGATAAGTTGTAACGTTACCAGTAAATTGCTGGAATGATGTGTTACCGGTATAAGTTCGAGTTCAGAACGTAAGACATCTACTCTGGGCCAATACAGAGCCATTGAAATTTGAAATTCAAAATTCAATGGCTCTGGGCCAATCATAACATTTTTAAGCAGATGACACTTTTACTCCACACTGTGTAGTTTGGTTTGAAGTCTTGATGTCTCTGGGCCAAAAGCGCTGCTTGAATGTGAACGTTTGACACACAAATGAAAACATTAACAAAAACACTGACCGCGTATACCCATCCATGTTTACAAACACAACATGGGTGCAGTCATTTAGAGGTATTTTCTGGTTGATGATGCCACAGAATTTACCGGTAATTTGAAACCGATGTGTGAATGATGTGTTTTTGGAAAAAAGATGGAACATCGTTGCCTGTGTGAACAGTTCATTTTTGAATTTACTGGTTAAGTCATTCTGGTAATTTTATGACAATTTACTTGTATTACCGTGTGAAAGGGGCTGCTGAGTCTTTTAATCATTCGTTGAACCAATTCGATCAAACTGCTGATTCATTCAGAAATGAAGCAAGTGACTGTCTTTATTAAATGGGTCACTGAATCATTGGCTCACTCAATTTGTTAAAAATCATGTGGATATCAGTTCAGTCATTTTTTCCCCATGGATGGTTGATCCTCTACTGAGGAGTATTACTGGATATTTGATTATCTGATTCAACTTTGAGAAACCATATAAAGACATGAGCATATTATCATAAAAAACATCTTTTTAACTAGTTGGTTTCTTCTGCTTTTAGTAAATGCCTGAACATGGCAATTTTACACAACGTGAGAATATGAGCTTATGAAATATGTAAGAATTCTAGTTAACAGTCTTATATTATGTCTTCACACATCTAAAACAGAGAGAACGATCGTTGGAGCTTTGTTTTAAAAGTGTGAAGAGAGGGTTTTAAATCAAAGCACGAGGTCTTTCACCACAAATATCACATAAACCAGTCTACAGCCAGCTACAATAATAAACCATTGCTTTCATAAGCACTGTGAAGTGTGAAGTGGACAATAAAATGTGCAGCAATAAAGTACAAAAAAATCAAAGCTAGTTGAACTCAAAGTGTCTATAAGAGGGTTTGTTCTGTCTTTCTACACTCACCGTGAGAATAAGTGACTATGAATATATGTGCAGCTCTGTAATTTCTAAGCTATATGTCATTTCAGTTAGCACTCTCTTCCTGTGAGCACTTGGCCATTAATGAGGAACTGAGCTCTTGAAGGACTTAATCCATTAAACTTCCACTTTTTAGTGAAATGGCCCTTTTCTGTAAGTATTCATAAAATTAATACAATTACCAGAGGTTGCCTCCGATAGTGTGCAGCACTGTAAAAAGCTCTGGAAGTGAATGAAATATTCAGTGCTGTAGTGTCAAAGTCTGTTTTTTTTTTTTTTTTTTTTTTTATATCATAAAATTTTGATCTTATCAAATTTTATTTGATTTAGAGATTTGAGATGTATTGTACATACTGCTTTCTTACTGTGATCACCTATGTTCAACAACTTGTAGCATGTGCTGCATACTTGGAAAAGACATCTCAAGATGCACCTTTTGCACCTTTACTCTAGGCAAGCCAGAGTTTGGATTTGTGTATATATACAGGGGCGACATTGGGGCCAGATGTTAGTCATGGAATCCCGATGTCAGCCCTGCTGCAATTTGGAGCAGTTAGCCAAACCCAGACCCTGCTCAATGAGGGTGCAAGAGGGAGCTAAATACACTCAAACAAAGGCAAAAAACACCCTCAATTGAAGATCTGGCAAACTATCCAGTGCATATTTGTTTTTGCGCTCTGGATAGCATCAAAAGTGATTATTTACAATATTTACGTGTTTTTGCAGCGTTGAGCAGTGGAGCCAATCACAGACATATCTGTTGATTTCTTGCAGTGCAGTGGCCAATCAGAAACGTTTGGTGAGAATTCACTCACCACTGAAAACGCTGGAATTTTTGTTCAGTGCAGTTCTGCACACTCATGAATCATCTCATAACAGACAGTGTGAATGTGATGTAAATTAGAGATGCATCGTGCAGTTTAGAGAGATTTATTGATTTAAGATGAGTGATGGCTTTTTAGTGATAATAAAGGGAGTGCAATTGGCGTGCTTTCTACGCTATAATCCATTTGGAATTTGTATGAAACTTTTGTTTTTCAGACACATACACGCTGTGACATGACATCCACACATTTATGCTAGATTCACTCTCGAAATGGCAGTGATTGACCATGATAACTATAGCAATGGAGAGGACAAAAATATGTGAGAGCACCCGATTTAACTCTGGAACGGGAACTGGCCAATCCTCCACAGACAGCCTGATTCCAGAGCGAGATCCAATTGAGATCTGGCCATATCAACCAGTAATATTATTTCCAGCAATTTATGAGTGGCTTGAATATAGTCCCACAACTGATATATATAGTCCCGCAACTTTTTTTTCTTCATGTGTCTTGCATTTGGTGGTAATGAATCCAAAAATGGACACATTTTAAGAATATTTTGTGTATTTTTTTGCTATTTTTTCTTGACCCCTGACTCGAGTTAAATGTCGCCTGTGTGTGTGTATTTTATACAGGGATGTTTTTCAGTCTGGTTCTCATGAGAGCACCTGGAGATTTGCTTTTGTGCACACACTGTACATAGTATGACCTATTAAATATAACTATAAAAATATTAGGGATGCACGATATTATCGGACCAATATCGGAATCGGCCGATAATGGCTTTAAATGTAAATATCGGCATCGGTCCGATATGAAAAATTATGCCGATATGTCTTGCCGATAAGAGGAATGCATTAACTCACATGTGCTCAGAGTGTGCTAGCGATTAGATCACGTCAGCAGTGTGGCTCATTCTTGAAGCAAAGTTTTGTCTGAATGATGATTAGATTCACTGTTTTGGATTGCTGCATTTAAACTGAGAATGCATGTACAGAATGAGGCGTTAGGTGTGTGATAGAGTAAACCGTAATAGCACGTGGCAACAGTGACAGCCTCCCCTGGGTCCTAATGCCCGCTTAGTGAAGAGTTTTAATTCTGTAGGGGGCGCTGTTGGCCTACTTCTAATAAAATGAAAGCAAAATACAGTATTACAATATTTAGACTGTTTTTGATGAAATAAAGCAATAATTGATGCTATAAAATCATGAGTTTGTTTTGATTTAAAGTTCAGAAGCTATAGTTTACATGACCCCCCAAAAACCCACAAACAGGTCACTTAAATTAAATACTTTAATATATACTGATTTATTCATTAATGTGTAATTATGTTCTATTTTTTTTTTAAACAAATGAGCTCTAAAAGATTTTCAGAATTTTTACAACTCTTGCTTTAGACCATTTACAAATGTTAAATCTTAAAATAAAATGTTAAGGTTACCTCTGCATCTTTCTGAAAAAAAATTGCGGCGATTGAATATAGGTTATTTATTGTTATTTTCAAATCTTTAATGTACTGTCATTCTAAAAGAACTTCATTGTTGTTTATTTAATTAAAATAAGTTCTTGTTAAAAACTAACCAAAATGAAAAATAATTTGCTTATAATTTCTGCACAGGAGAGACTTGGTGTTTTTCCCAAACAAAAGGAAATATATCGGTATCGGCATAAGCTATCGGCCAAAATGAGTTGAAAAATATTGGCATATTGGATATCGCCAAAAATCCAATATCGTGCATCCCTAAAAATATATATTTTAAATTTTTTTTTTTAATAAATTAATAAATAAAGTGTGCTAAAATACAATTGAAAATACAATGCTAATATTTACATTTTCATTTTCTTTTATTTCTTTTTATTAAATGTTTAAATTTGAGTTTTTATTATTTTCAAACCTAAAATTCAGCAAGCTTTTATTTAGGCGGATTGCCATCAAGTAAGTGTATGCACTGCCGAGTGAAGCGCGTCAATGAATTAATTGTCACAGTTTTGCTAAGTTAAATAATAAAATAATCAAAATCAATAAAGACAATACTACAAATGCAACTGTAATGTATAGATACTTCACCATTTAAATACCATACCATTATTTTTTGTTGGCATTACAGTAAAGGGCCATTCAAATCTGAAATCTAGGCAAGCATGGCTATTTTTAATAATATTAAATTTAAGAGAGTTTTGCATTATATTAATTATTTACTACTTAATTCTCATACTCTGTCGTAGTGTCTATGCATTCAGTGTTAGTAAAATAAATACATACTACTGCTAACAATAATAATGTGTAGGTTTGGCATCTTTTGATGGGTAGTGTATCAGTGTTCAGTATTTCTACAACCTTATTCTTTGTTGGGCAACTTCTTGAAGGTCACAGGTGTCAGTTATGATAGAAGCATTATAAATACGATTCTCAAAAATCATCGACAACTGTGTACCTGTAGTATAGCTCCCCATAACTTGAGCGAGTGAGTCACATGAAAGGATGAGAGGAGGGGATATTTAGCGGCCGTGTCTGTAGGGGCTCAGGGGGTGCAGACGTGACCGTGTCCCCAATACAGCACCGAAGAAAAGCCCACAGCCGCCTTTGAGATGGAAATGTTAAGGAGGTAGCGAGGGTGTCCAAGGCAATATGAATTATTCAAAAGAACCTTTTGAGTCTTGACGGTCAATATCTGTGACTGAAAGGAGAGACAAGCTCAGAACCGCGGTTCTCAGAATAGGATTCTTAGATCTGAAAGTATGAGCCGGTTTGTCTGTAATAGGCATTTCTGTCAGAGCCGTGAGATGTGAACTAGGTTACAACCAGTTTGGCATAAGAATGTGCTCAAGTATCAGGCTTTGTGTTACATTGATAGCACAGCCGTGTTCACACACAACACCATGAATGCATGTTTCATGTCCCTTCATGTATCCATGAAAACATGAGTGGCCTGTCATGAGGGGAGATTTTATATCAAGAAAAGCAGAAAAATAACCAACTTATATCAGATTCTAGGTCTTAACTTTTATTACAGGTTTTCTTTGAGTCGATTGAACAAGCTATAAGTTACACAGGGTTAGAACACCCAAAAATTAAGTTCTATCATTTACTAACCCTCATATTATTCTAAACCCATGGGATTTTTGTTTATCCATAAAAAAAAAAAACAAAGATACTTTTTCTCATCTTTCTCTTATCATTTTTGCCCATCCATGAAAAGTCAAGGTCGTAAAAGATATTGGTTTATTCCAAGTGTCCTGAAGAAGTATAATTGCTTTTTAATGATTTAATTTACGCTTTTATTCACATATAAGGATAATTAAACACACACAGCTGAACAGAATCATAATCAAATTAAACAAGGACAGGAAAAAGACCATAAAAGGACACAAGAGGGCGGGAACACAGGACTGACAGTAATCAAATAATTTTGGTTACCAACACCATTCACTTCCATTGTGTATAGAAGTATAAGTCCAACGGCATGAGGATGAGTAAATTATAACAGAGTTGATATTTTTGGGTGAACTATTCCTTTTAGAAATGTTATGAAATGAATACCAAATCATACAAGACAATACCAGAGATGTTAATACATGGGAGACAACATCTAAACTACATCAATCCGGTGCACCTTGTTAATTATCTAACGCCTTTGAGGCTGGAAAGCTGGTAAACGTCTTGTTAGCAGCACAATGGAGACCTGCTGTATATTCTGAGTATGTATTTGTGTGCATCATTGCGAGCTGGTTTGAACTTACCTAAACAAAGAACTCAGTTGTTTGGGCAGCCACAGGCTTTGAGAAGTTGAACTTGCTGATTTTGAAGCAGTTCAGCCCAGCAGCAGCAGCATATTAAGAAGATGAAAGCCAAATGCGGTAGTTTAATGTTATTACTGACGTGAGTGAGAGAAGATCACAGCTCAAGACAGTCTGCCTCTTGGTGATAATTTCACATTCTTTCATTCTTTTTATTTAATGGAAGACCAAAACAGAATTACTTAGTGAATTAAGGTCTTTATTTTTGATATCTATCTGACACAGTTTTAAAGACTAAAAAGAACACACAAACAATGTGGAGCTTCGAAAGAGTATTTTGTTTCTCAGCTACGGATTTTACAATAGCATACTAACATATCATTTTATTATTATTTTTTTTTTGTACGCTGGCATAGAATGTAAATTACCTGTGTGAAAACCTAGATGGCCTATATTATTGATGAAGTGAGCAGCATAACAGCTTCGAAACACTGTTTTCCACAATACAATGTGCATGACTAGACTTCATTTCCAATGTGGTGAATGACCCAGAGGTTATTACAGCCTTATTTTGGACTCATTGTTTGGTCAGACTGCCAAATGTTTAAACTGTTTTACACAAAATGTAGTTATAAATGCAAATAAGCCTCTGGCATTTGGTAGACTTAAGAAATGTGGCAAAGTCTGCTCTCTGTGTTTTGTAAATTTATGCGGCATTGGCTCATTCTATTTATGACGTACTGACACTACGTTCAAATGATTTGCAATGCTTTGTCCAGTGTAGATGCTATGTGACAGCAAAAACATGGCAAGTGTGAAGTAAAGAAAAGTGGACACGGAAAATAGATGATTCAAATGTGAATGGACTGAACAGTTTTGAGTGAGTGACTGATACCATCTTTGTTATGGATGTTGGTTCGCAGTGAGTTCACAGTTTTAACGTAAGTTTGTTTTAATTTATTTTCAAGATCTGAGGTAAAATATCTATTGCTGCTTTCACTATGGCTATAAACCTCTCGCAAAATAATATTCAAACTCACATTAGACACTGTTAACATTGAATAAAGCACATAATCATTACCTGAGATTATCACTGTCATATTTTGTATGTTGTCCCTGCCGCGACGTCGCAGAAAATAAAAAAACATTTCTAAAATAGAATTCAGTGTCGCTTATTGTCACGTGTCGCCAATCTGGATATGTATCTTGTGACCATCTTGTGACTATTTTAACAAAAGCAACAGTAATATAATTGTAATAATAAGTGTGTGTGTGTGTGTGTGTGTGTATATGTGTATATATATATATATATATATATATATATAGGCCAGTGGCCCTTGGCTTGGTATTGTTGGCAGAATTCGGCCCTCAGCGAAAACTAATTGAGGAACCCTGCTTTAAAGCATGTGGGATGGAGTTTGCAGGAACACTAACAGCATTTGCCACCGAATATATACACATTTTAAGCTCGAGAGCTTGGTTAAACACTGAGAGAGTGCCAAACACAAGAAATGCAGGGACAAGTGTGTGTCAAAATGTTAAGGATCATCAGGTTCAATCGTTAAGTCCTTTAATCGTCAGGATGCTCATGTAGGGGTCTGTGATAATATCGTAATTGTTGTTTTAACGATGTGCGATTTAACATTATCGAGTATATTGCAAAAACCAAACACCTACAGAGAGTGCACGCATACATGACGTGATGAAGTCTAGAGGGTTAGACTAGTGCGTGTGTGCATTTAGAGTGCGGGTTTTTTTCACTGTGTGATTCAGTCTATTAAAATGCATCACAAAATTCAAGATATGGGGGCTTTCATTTCATATAGTGAAAAAAACAATAATTTCAAATATCAGTATTCAACGTTTTATGTTTACAGTATTAAAATTATACATGCATGTGTAACTGCAGGATAAATGCATCCATGTCCTGTATTAAGCAGTGTGTAAATGCATCTAAATGCCACTTCAGAAATTCAATATTCAAATTCTAAGATGAATTTAGTTGATACTGATTTCATTTGCTTGATAACAGATGTCTTATTATTCTAATTGACTGATTAAATGTAAGAATTTGACACAAATGATGATGCACACTTTTAGAAAAAAAAAAAAAAAAAAAGTCATAATTGTAAAAATGACCATACCAAGGTACAAATCAATTTAAACTTATTGGAAAAAATAAATATCTATCACTGCTGAGAACTGACCACCACACAGAATATGAAGAATATCAAAGTCAGTTGTCCACGGTAGTCCTTAAGATCAGCACAATAACACACTCAGCAAAATATCGTCTAATTATCGTTATCGATAAAATCCTAGAAAATACATATATATATAATTTTTTGTCAGTATCGCACCTGTAGGATCAGAATGAGTCAGACAAAACTAACATTCGATCAGAACATCGAAACATTAGGAGCCGAAATTCCAGAGAAGCCCAACAGGACGTCATAAATCTCTCCATGGTACTCTGGCGCCATGAGTCTGGAGGCGCCAACAAGCCTCTTTCACAGAACAGCTCGCAACATTAAGACAAAAGAATATTTATTGATAAGTACAATGCCGGAAGGAGATCGTTAAATTTGGGACAAGTAATCAAGACTGATAGTCAAAGAGATGGCCATCACATGCGTTCCACGCTGGAAATCACAAGCTTCCTTAGATTGACTTTTTCCCCACAAGACAAAGACTGAGACCTTTTAACCTCTCTCTGGTCTTCACCGAACATGTCCCTATGTCCTACATAGAACTACACAGAGACTTTCTTTTTCATATGCACACAAAATCATCCTAAAAGGACATTGCTAGGCATAACACTATATGTATGTATGTAACCCACACATTAGACTATCATGTTTTAAGCACATATTATGTATGTCTTTTTAATAACTATTGAATGACTTTAAGGTTTATTCGTGTTTGGTATGTATGAGTTTGACAATTCTAGCTTGAAACGTTTCTTCCAATTGATTCTGTCTCAAATGTATCATATTCTGGTTATAGAAATCGCATCCAAAAGTATACTTTGCAAGAGTGTGTAAAATTCGGACCATGTGACTGATAACATGCGGATTTATGATGGAAGGAACAACCCTAGCTAAGATAATAGCCTATCTAATTGGTCAAGACACCAGATGGGATGTGTCCAGAAGCCGAGTTTAAAAACTCAGGACACCATCAAATCTCCCCTGCTCCCTTCTCTCTTCTGACTTCTCGCCACCGCATTTTGGCGCTCTTTGAGCGTGCTCTGGTCTACAGGCCAGTTGCTACTTAACACCACGATGAGGAGAAAAACCACCTAGTCTCGTTACACCCTTTCTTTCTTTTATTTTAGTTTATTTTCCGTTGCGAGTTTCGTGTTCTCAGTTTAAGTTTTGCCGCCACGCCTTGTCTCCGAGTTCAACTCGAGCCTGTGACTGCCTCAAAACTTCATCCAGACCAACTCCGCACCTCCAGCCAACGCCCAAGACATCTCTTCAACGACTACTGAACTTCCAGCCAATCAGCAACTTGGGAAACCCCTTTTCCTGCAACAACGAAGACGACAAAAGGGAATCCCTGTAACACAAAGGCAACGCAAGCAAGTACCTCCAGATTCTAACTGAGCTGGTGCATTTAATATAAATTTTAGCCTCATTGAGAAACTCAATGCGAGGGTTAATTAAGTGATTGATGGTTGTTCAGGTCTATGCAATAGCACATATTGCTATAAACTTGGGATTTCACATTTTCATTCTCTTAAACTCATCCTGTCTTACTTTCTCTCTTTCTGCAACTTGTGTGAATGCGTGTGTTCATGTGTTAGATTAGTTTATGTCTTAGGTTTATATAAATAAAGTCTTATTCATATTGAAAAGAGAAGTATCTTGTGTTTTGTGCTTACAAGTTAATGTCTTAATCTGCCGATCTTGTTACTGTGCTTATTAATAGTGTTTTCACTATATTTTGGATTTTAATATCCAGTGCAGAGTTAATGTTATACGGCTCGTTCAGTGAATCGCCAGCCGACTCGGTGACCAGCCGCAAAATAGTGATTCTGTTCAAATTCCCTATAAAATCATAAATTATTCCCTTTGAGCTAAATTAAATGATTTACATATTAAACCCTACACACCCCTTGCTGCCAGCCGTTCCGCGCAATTGGCAGAGCTGAATGTAAAATTTAACACCACATACAGTGGGGCAAAAAAGTATTTAGTCAGCCACCAATTGTGCAAGTTCTCCCACTTAAAAAGATGAGAGAGGCCTGTAATTTTCATCATAGGTATACCTCAACTATGAGAGACAAAATGAGAAAAAAAATCCAGAAAATCACATTGTAGGATTTTTAAAGAATTTATTTGCAAATTATGCCCCAGATCGAGGGAGATTATCAGTGGTCTTGTATGTCTTCCATTTTCTAATAATTGCTCCCACAGTTGATTTCTTCACACCAAGCTGCTTACCTATTGCAGATTCAGTCTTCCCAGCCTGGTGCAGGTCTACAATTTTGTTTCTGGTGTCCTTTGACAGCTCTTTGGTCTTGGCCATGGTGGAGTTTAGAGTTGGACTGTTTGAGGTTGTGGACAGGTGTCTTTTATACTGATAACGAGTTCAAACAGATGCCATTAATACAGGTAACGAGTGGAGGACAGAGGAGCCTCTTAAAGAAGAAGTTACAGGTCTGTGAGAGAAATCTTGCTTGTTTGTAGGTGACCAAATACTTATTTTACCGAGGAATTTACCAATTAATTCTTTAAAAATCCTACAATGTGACTTTCTGGATTTTTTTTCCTAATTTTGTCTCTCATAGTTGAGGTATACCTATGATGAAAATTACAGGCCTCTCTCATCTTTTTAAGTGGGAGAACTTGCACAATTGGTGGCTGACTAAATACTTTTTTGCCCCACTGTACACCATCCTAACCCTCGCCAAAGAGGAGCTCTCCAGTGTTTAACCAAACTCAGATTAATTTAGGTGCTTTACGAAAGAAATCTGTCAGTGTTCTTTTCATTTTCTCTCTTCTTCAGCCCTTTGCATTTAACACGGCAGTTATAGCTCCCTGTCACCTGATTGACAGCAATCTAAAATCTGCATTAAAGTTAAGAATGTAAAGATGAAATCTGTTAATATATAATTTGTAGTTGTGGTGCTCATTCATTTTTGCTGGTGCTCCTGACTTTTTAAAGTTGGGAGCACCGGTGCTACCAAGTCAAAAAGTTAATTTCGAGCCCTGATAAGTATGCGAATTGGTACGCACCTAATATCACACCAACTTGAAATACTTTTTGAAATATGGCTGCAGCATATATTAAAATGAAATCGATACAGTATGGCTTGGTGTGATTATCGAATTTTGAAACCTGCATAAGATGTAAATAGTAGTATTATAATTTTATTAAATAATAGTAAAATTATTTTATTAAATGCTGTATATTTTATTTTACACTAGAATTATTGTTACAAAACATTTCATATTATGTTTAATATTTTGATTTAATAATAACTGTAATAAAATAGTTATTATTTCATAGTCACGTTGAATGGGTCAAAAGCAGTAGGATGTGGCCTCCAAAACTTTATTTTCCCCCCACTTTATGATTGAAGAAACAGGTTTGAGTTGAAGTAAACCCAGGTGTGAACTCAAATTGTTCAGTCCTAAAAGGATGGTTCACACACCAAAAAGGCTTCAGTGTAAAAAGTATTTTTGCAGCTTTTTTAAATGAATTTCATGTTCTATGCAGATGCATCCCTAACAAAATCACCCTAATCAATCTAGAATTAATTTCAAATATAATCCAAATATAGCTATTTAAGTCATCTTGTGAAAATTCTATATACTGCAGAAAAACAAAATATTGCAATTTCAGCTTTTTTTTTTTTTTTGAATATTGTGCATCCCTAATTTGAAATGTTAATTATGGAATGATCTACTGTATCACATCGGAATCACCTGGAAAAACAAACTGCACCCACTGTTCATGTAACGCTGGGTTTTTTGGGAAGCTGAACAAGGTTATCTTTCCCTTGCATCCAAAAACACACTTCTTTGGAGACATTCTTCTCGAGCAAGTCCTGGGCAGCGCTGCCAGTGACGCTAACAGGTGTGCTCTTACTCTCTTGCTCTGGTTGATGTGTACATGTGCTCTTCCGGGAGAAGTGCCCATACGAGGGATTCTGCCCTTCATGACGTCATGAATGGCCATGCTCTAAACCCATATTATTATGCGAATTAGTTAATTATTTGTTGGATACCATGGATAAATTAACCAAACTGGTTGTGTAAATGTGATGCAGGTGTTTTCACTTAAGCTTCTCCACTGGTAACAGAAGAACCAAGAGCTTGTGTCAGGTCTAGTGTTTGTTTGGAATTAAGCTTTTGTGTGTGTGTGTGTGTTGTCTCATCATAACTTACCAGGTGTGCTTGAATACCTGCTTTGAATTCATTTTGATTCATTTAAACAGACAGTTCACAACTCTTTTGTCAGTTTTGCTACTGGGGTTTTAAATCAGACACCTTATTGAAATATCTCTTAATTCAACATCGTGATCTTGCTATCATTTCAGTTAGTAAGGTCACAGGATGATCAGTGATTTTGAACAAGTCTGCACATGAAATGCTTTGGAAGTGTACAATGTGCCTTCAGTAGGCAGATGCTCTATTTCTATTTTTGGTACAATGCATTGAAAATATTTTTACCCCCATTTTGGGATGTTATTTACTAAATGTTTACTTTTATTTACTTTCATTGTTTTTGAATACTTTTATACTTTTTTGTTTGACTTTTATGCATTGAAATATTTTTGACTGTTACTTTACAGACAATTTGAGATGTTTATTGTCTTGCCTACTACTAATCATCTTTTGTTTCTATCCATAGAAATTTGTAGTTGCAACAGTTCAAAAATTGAGTAAAATAATGTAGCTACCAATATTTTTCCGTTGAAAATTAAGAGAGTTATTATTTAATGAATTAATTTTATTTTCATTTTATTTTGCATAGCTGATGTCCATATTAGTGATCATCTAATATAGACAGGCACATCAGCTGCACTTCTGACTTCAACGTATGGAAGATAATTTTTTTTTTTTTTTTTGCACTAAGTGTGCTTAGTACCTGCTAGCCTGGATAATTTCACACCTAAACTAATCCTGTTATACTGATGTTTGCAGATAAATTCTCTCCTGGAACTCATTTGTTGAGGGGAGCAGGAAGAAAAAGTTTGCCAAGTAGTAAACTTAACATGAATTCAACTGGTCAGATTTTTTGGAACAGTGTGAAGGCCATTGAACAGGGTAGAGACACAAGACTATCCAGCAGCGAGCTTTAGATGGCAATTAAAACAGACATGTTGCATAATTAACGTTGTGATTAAAGGGGACATGTCTGATTAGATCAGGCTGGTTGGTTGGTAATGACCTGTCTGAAAACCGAGCTCTGTCACTTCTTAGAACTTGCATTCAGATAGCTCCATCTCCTGCACACAAAGGTGTCACGTTGGCAGGTCTTGCCTTTCACAGACTGTCTAGCATCAAGTTCAAGAGGCAGTAAGATTGAATCTTTGCATCGTGTCTGTGTCTTTCATGTATGGTCCTGTTGGACTGCTTTGCTGGTCAATCTTTAGCTAAAAACAGATGTAATATACTGGAGCATATCGTAAAGTGCATCTGCAATTTCTGAAAGGTATCAGGTCATGAAAAATCTTTTGAAAATCATTTGAAATAAGATGAAAATACTGTCTTTCAAAAATTCCTTCAGAGTCCTGAAAGGCTAAAGTGAAAAAAGGTTGTTTTGCAACTTACTGACATCAGAGAGATGAATACAATCAAACTTGTGAACACATGACGTTCACGTCAACAACACCTATTGGGCTTATAAACTTAGCTCACTCAGGGTGCACTCACACTAGGCGTTTTGAACCGTGCCCAAATGCGTTTGACCCCCAGAGCCCGGTTCGTTTGACTAGTGTGATCGCTCCGTGCCTTGCTCAGGTGCAGTTCGTTTAGCCGTCCCTTGCCCGGTTGGAAGAGGTGGGCCAGGGCACGGTACGGTTGGGCTCGGGCACGGTACAAATGAAGTGTAAGCTCTAACCGCGAGTTAGAGTATATTTACGTTTATAATGGGTCTGGTTCTCACCTTGAACCACCCCGGAAAGCTTAGTGCAAGTGTGAGTGCAGGCCAGCGGGGGAGGGGGATAATCACGCTTGGGCTTGGTTCAAGGCAGCCGTGCCTAGTGTGAGTACACCCTCAGTCTTGGATGTAATGAAGGAGGAGGATAGTTGCTTTTATAAACTTGTCTTGTTCCTGACTGTGTGTAGCACCTACTGCTCTGTATTTCCTTCCAAAGTGTGACAATTGTTAGAAATGTCTCAACATCCCTGATTATTTCAGTTTGATCTTAATGATATGAATCACTGTTTTAAAAAAATAAAATAAAAAAAAAAAAAAAATCAGAAGTTGAGGAAACCAGCTTCAGAACTTATGCTGAACTCATGGAGAAAATAATAAACAAAAAAAATTCTATCAGCTTAAAGTTGGTCTGTGTTTTCAAGAAACATAATATAAGTTCTATGTTCATAATATAAGTTAATATAAACATTAAAACATTTATCTTTTTAACTTAAATTCAACAAGCTTGGACTTTTAAGTTAAGTTGAACATTAACGTTTTAGAACTTTAAACTTTCTTAGTGTTGTGTATCAGTTTGATGAGCAAACTGGAAAATTTTATATATATAATCACTTTGTGCATCTAAACAAGTCTTAGGGTGTACTCACATTAGGCACTAGGTATGTGCATCTCATAACTGATATATATAACTCATAACTGAACTCATCTCAATGCATAGCCAGCAATACAGTACATTAAAGATACATATGAAACAGCTACCGATGCGATACATTTCACTCCATTAAGATGCAGTGCAATCTGATTTCGATTCGATTCGATTCAACACAATGCGATTCGATGAAATACGATACAATGGAAAAAAATATGATCAATACAGAGTTCTGACATGAAACACTACACTCTAAAAAATGCTGGGTTAAATATGGACAAACTCAGTGATTCGGTTGTTTTCAACCAACGGTACCTTCTGGGCAGTAACCCAACTGCTGGGTCAAAACAACCCAATCTAATACAAAACTAATATAAAAACTAATACAAGCCTAAGAAAAAACAAAAAAACTCAAGCTCACTGAAGATAAGTAACTAATTACAAGCAATAGGACACAAAACTGTAATAAATAAATAAGAAAAATATTATGTTAAATACTACACACTACATACATTGTATAAATGAATGAAAAACACTGAATAGTTTTCACTGTGTAAATTAAATTTCTTCTTATTAAAGTTACAACAGTGATTTAGTCAAGAGCACTGTTGTGTGCATTTAAACAGCTTAAAATCACTTGTTTTTAAATCACAATGCTTTAAACTGTGTGCAACTGATACATTTCCATGACCACAGTGCACCACAACTTGACGTGATTGCATGACTGCGATAAAGACGTTTTTTGCTGCAAGAAACCTTGACAAACTCCACTTACTATCAAGTCGAGGGCCTGAAGATATAACCAACATCTTATGCTTATTAAAACTGTTTAATATGTTATGTAACTATTTAATAATTCCTTTTGTTTTTGAATCCAGTAAACTAAACTAAACTCAAATTAAAGATATATGATTATTCATAACAAGTGAATCTAGCATCAGTGCGGCTGCTTCATGTGTCTCTTGGCATAAAAACAAAGGACTATATAAGTACATACATATATAAATATTTATGAATATAATTGGATGGGCGATGCTTGAAACTGTTGTGAAATAGATGCGCATCAGTTAAACTGCAGTTTAGTTATAGTTATGTCATATGCATACAGTTCAGCATCATGGGTCAAAAAAATAAAAATAAACAAAGCTGTCTCTGTGGTATATAGTATCAGCTTGCTAACAGAGATTTTTCTAAAGGCTCCTACACATGCCATCATGCCACCTGTAGCCATGACTCTGCTTTCATTGAATAGGGGAAAAAAACAAACAAACAAAAAAAACATAAACGCCTCCTGTGGTTTTCAACAAAAAAAGTTGTGTAAGTGATGGTGGAATTTTTGTTTTTGTGTGGACTGTCCTGTGAGCGCTGCTTATAGAGGGACAGTTTAGTGCAGTGTTCAGGTAGAAGGAGTGAAGGACGTGTTGTGAAAGACAGATGAATAGGGGGAGCAGATGGGTTTGCTGTGGGTGAGCCTTTAGAAGAGATAAAGCAGAGATCATTCAGACAATCAGCCCATGCCCCGATGCAATCATCCCATCTCATCTGCTTTCAAGAGCTATTGGGCTTTTTATTGAGCTGTTGTGCTGCAGACAGAGGCAGTCTGATAGCACTTTAACCCTTTGATAGGGTTAATATTAAACCCTAGCCTTTACTACGCCGGCGGCACTTAGTCTTACAAGACATGAGCTGAAATAGTTTTGTATAGATGAATGGACCAAAATACCTTTAGATGGTGGGCTGCTCTCATCAGCAGCGAGAGACCAACTTCCACCAAGTCCCACAAGTTAATGATTTCAAGGGTTGACCAGCAGTTTCATTTCATCTAGTCATTTACTGTCAGACTGCTTGGCGGTTTTATTTGTGCAGTCACAGCTGAGTGAGTTCTTATGGCACAATTTTCAGTTTATGTTTAGCTTTTCAAGCTTTTTGATCATGATCCTGTTGCAAAAGACCTGCTGCTTAAAATATAAAAGTAGCTCTATAATTTCATGTATAAAGACCCATTTACGTAGTGAAAAATAAATGTTTAAAATATTATCCCCAAAATATTTATTTTCTGTTAAGTTTAACAGAATAAAATAATTGTGATTGAATCTCATGATTTCTGACCTTTACTCGCCAGATTTTATTTTATTTCACATAAATAGATTTTGCTCTTCTTTCTGATTGGAAAAATACAGCGATAAGACACTCAAGTCTGTGCATCACACCATGTCCTGTCACCTAACATGCTTGTCCAGCAGCAAGCGATTTGTCCATACTGAATGAGTAACTGCTGCATGACATGACAATAAACAAACACAATCAATGAAAAGAAACATATTTAATATTGGTATGGGGAAGTGTGCAACCATCATCTTCTGATTCTATCTAATTTATCTTTCTGATTATTGCAGTCCTAATTTACGGAATTTTCAGTGACTTTTCAACACATTTCTAGATTTTCACATTTTTTCCCCATTGTTTTTGCAGTTGAGATCCACCAGTAATCATTAGGAAATTTAATTAGTGTTTGTGACAATAGGAATAAGTTTGTAAAAAAAAAAAACACTGAATACGCAGAAAGACAACAATGCTGCAGCATGCTGTATATTTGATCTTATGTAACTCTTATTTGCTATTGTTATTACAACATTATTTTCCTGTTATTTTATTTTTTGTGGCAACTGTAGGAAAGCTTAAAGGGATGAAAGATGAATCCACCAAGCCCACATACGGCTGCCAGGTGATCATCCAGTCCGAACAGGAGAAGCAGATGATGAAGATTTACAGAAAAGAAGAGAAGAGGGAGAGGAAACGTGAGAAACGAGGAGATGAAGGGGATACCTGTGAAAACGCTTTTCATTTTGACCCCAAGGAGTTGAGACTGCAGAGGTGAGCACCTGTCTCTCGCTCTCTGTCTGTCTTTCTCTTTCATTACGTGAACAAGCACCTCTACATATCAGAGTGTGGCCTGTTGAAAAGAGAGAGAGAGAAAGCTTGATAAAACTGCTATCTGGAGCTTTT
This sequence comes from Onychostoma macrolepis, assembly GCF_012432095.1. Classification (NCBI taxonomy): domain Eukaryota; kingdom Metazoa; phylum Chordata; class Actinopteri; order Cypriniformes; family Cyprinidae; genus Onychostoma; species Onychostoma macrolepis. Next base: position 30,742,439 of record NC_081170.1, on the reverse strand, counting down.
TCAGAAGGGATTTTCTCTTAATGTTTAATTTCACAGGATGAAAAAGAGCAATGATCTGTTTAATTAAAAATGCTGCCGTCCAAATGAGGCAGAGCATGAGGAGAGAGATTAGAGATGAGGTGTTAATACCTCACACGTCTCCTCGTGCGCTCAGCCTTTCAGTCATCCCGCTGCAAGACAACAACCAAACAAAAATAACGCTGAAAATCCCAGCTTTAAATGGGATTCGTGAGAAACCCTCGTCAGTCGTACCTGAGTCTGTGTCTAAATGTGCCACACAGATGTCTCTTTTGTAAGATTTGAAGCATTTTATTGGACTAATAAGATCTTTGAGTATTAACAAATGTTGTTGTCAGGCTACATTAAGAAATATGGATATATGTGGGCCTATTAAGCCTTCAGAAAGATAACAGTTCTGTGTGCACAAGATTTTTGATATTACAAAGTGCTTTCAAGAAAGAGAATTTATTGTTGATATTTCCACAAATATCCAGCGTGTGATTTATCGTTTTATTTGGAAACAAAATCATGTTAACAGATTTGACGTTTAAAAATTGCATTTACTTGGGCACATGTCTTTAAAAGGATAAAGTAAAATAAATAAATAAATAAAAGTAAAATGTTAAAGCCGTGTATTTTTATATTAGTGCTGTCAATCGCTTAGAAAATGAACTAACCGCCATTACTTTTATCCATTTTTATACTTTTGCTTTAAGTGAACTTAAAATAGTCTCTTCACATTAATAGTAACATATAAATGCATAAATTATAAATTGAATATAGATTAACAGTTATTCAAGCAACAAAAGTTAATCAGCGAGCAGAGCAGTGAGTGATTTCTCCTTCGTTTGTTCTTTGATTTACATCAATGACAGACTGCAGCAGGTTTCATTTTAAAAGCAGCACTGTCTCTTTAAATCCTGATCTGACACACATCCGATCTTCTCCAAGTTCTTTAAAGTCATTTAGGTCTTTTTAGCTCATTTAAGACTTGACCTCATTTAAGTTTACGCAACAAAAATGGGCACTTATATATATGTGTAAAACAATAATTATAACTTAAAAAAAAAAAAAGAATACTGTACCTCCACATTTCAGAACACCACTGCGACTGCTAGCTTTATGAATATGTTTACTAAAACAACAAAAAACCTTTTTAATAATTTTTTTACACATACAGTACTGTCAAAATTTGCTTCTTTAGGACGCTAAGAACAAAGTAATTTTTGAGCACTGAAAAACACTGTAAAGTGAGGATGTTTTCCAAAACAATATTCTTATTAACTTTTTTAAACTCCGTATTTTAACCACACACTTTTTCCAATGTGCACTCATGCACAGTTTTTAAGGAAGTTTTTTTTTCTTTCTTCAAGCTTTGAATAAGTTGCCATTTTTCTCTGTAGATATTTTTTCCTTTTTTCTTCATCTAATCTCAGACTGACTCAATGATGGTGAGATTATATCTCTTTTTGGCTGTACTTTTTGTTGTTCGTCCAAAAATCTCACTGGATAATTACAATAGTTGCAAAAGAATGTTACAACCAAAGCAAAAGACAATAGAAATAGCCATCTTAACTATTGTTGTGAGGAATGTAATACGCCTAACCCCTCTGCACAGTACTGTATGTAAATGAGGAGCACAGAGGGCACCTGCTTTGCTGAATGACGTTTCTGTGTGCCTGCTGAAGTATTGTCTTTCATGTGTTAGGAAACAAAGGTGCCACTGTCAAACAGTGTAAGGACACTAATGATTGTCTTAAAGGACTGACTTACAGCAGAGCACTTGAGCCAGGCAATCATTTGTGTCATTTTAAACTCTGAAATATAATCCTGAGAGCTCAAGGGCTCAAGATAAGCTTTTGGGTCTCTGCGAACGAGTGATCACTGTTACGTAGTTCATGACCTGAAAGTATGTACGTTTTCAACAGCGGATCAAATAGCAGAGCAACATGCAAGCAGATCAGGTTCTGGTGGAATGTATTTGTTTTGTCCCCCTAAATTTATTTATTCGACTTTGAAATTGAAGTGATGAAAGCAAGCAAACAGCAAAGTGAAGTGGGCAAACACAGAAGGCTCTTCTGGCTTTTGAGGTTTGACACATACTGACTACTGCCACCTACTGCTATGGAGAGCATTTCCTCACACTTGTTGGCCATTGGCTGTTGTGTTCAAGTGCAGCTTTTTGGTGGTCACACTAGATATTAATCATTCAAAGTTATTCTAGTATGGGCAAAATAATAGGATAAAATAATACATGCAAATGATTCAACTTCTCTCATTAATAAAAATATTAATAAAAACAATTTACCTTTTAAACATTTTAAATTGCAAAAATGAGGCTTTCCTCCATATTTGGTTTTGAGCCAAGCTGAATTTCTTCACTGATCAAAAGTCAGTGATCTTTTTGCTGTTTCAGATTTAGTGGACACAAGCTTGAAAGAGGTGCTTAAATTAAAAATAAATAAATAAATTGTTGATTGTAAATGTTTGGCGAAATAAAGGTGCATTTAATTTGAGGTTTGCCATTTCTGCAGCTCTGAGGCTAACATCTAAATACAATGTAAAACTAATTATTGTATTATTATTAATTATATATTACTATCAATAAATGCTAAATAAGCATAAAGTAGCTCCATAATTTACTCCAGATGTCTGATCGACGTCATTTTACATTTAATGCTTAAATTATATTTATATTTGTATAGTAAACTGTTATTGTAAGAAAATACCGTATCTGCCTATTTATTCTTGCTAGGGACCACCTACTCAGAAGGTAGAAACCCATTTTGCATGACATTGAATGGGTTAATCTGAAATCCATGATACTGCAATCAGCAGACCTATGTAAAACTGGCCAAGCAGTCATATTGAAGCTTACATACAGTTTTGAGAAAGCTCACACCATTTTGTCTCAAGCCTGTGCACAGTGTTGCTGTCATATTTTCCTCAGTGTTAGCTCTGCTCTGCATCTGATGGTGATCGCTATTGCTTGTGAAGTCTGTTGATGTGGAACTCTGTATTTGTGTGTAGGGAGCAGGCCTTGCTGGCTACACGTAGTTCTCCAGTGTTTGGCCGGCACAGAGATTACGAACGCATCCGTTACCCTCACGTTTACGATTCTTACACCGAAGCCATCAAGACCTCAGCATTCGTCGGAGGAGCCAAGGTAAAATCACACCCGCTGCTCACACACGCCCCACTAATCTGACTCTTATATGTGTAAGGACACAGAGGAAAAATAAATCTCCACTCTTAAATACAAAATCTCTCCCTAGTGCTTTGTTTACTCAGCATCATGCCAATCTGTTCAATTATATCACATTATCACACACTAGATTACCTTGAGCCTTTGTTTTTAATCCAGTTTTTATGATGTCTTAATTAAAATTCCTGCTGCAGGCCATCTTCCAGCGATTGAAATGAATTCATTTGGGCCTCATCTTTTTCCTGCGGGTGGGGTGGAACAGGTGGTTTAGGGCCAGGATGATCAAGAGATTTTTTATCACAAAAATATATGAGCAGTACAACTGTTTTCAACATTAATAATTATAAGACATTTTCTTGAGCTGCAAATCAGCTTTGCATCACAGTAAATTGCATTTTAAAATATATTACAACTGAAAACAGTTATTTTAAATGCCATAATTGTATATTTAAATTGTATAAGAAGTATTTAAATTGTAAAAAAAATAATAGCATTATTTAAACACTCACAACAGCTCTGGCGATTTGTTTAGAACAACAATATGTGAGTAAGATGAGCAGCATTGCCAGATATGATGACGTGTGGTGTTGTGATCAACAGCTGAATATGACACATTCATTAGTTCGGCATATGCTCTCAGTCTGGTGAAAATGAGTTGTAATTATAGGAGCTGGAGGAAATGCAGCGTGCTAAAATTAGATATTTATTCTCCTATTTCTATAAATGATTTTCATTACAGAACGTATAGCAACCGCAGCTCAACCCACTGTATTCTACTACTCAAAGCAAATACACAAAGATGTGCTGCTTGCGTTACGACTGCTATTTTTACAGCTAAAGCATATATCGGAAGACTTTCGGTTAATTTCTGCTGTAATAAAGCCCACCGGTGTCCGCAGCTCTCAACATTGGTCTTCGCTGTTTGGTTCGAGACGGTTGCCGTGAGCTAATGCATGATAAAGGTTTAATTGTATGTGTTTTTGTGTAATTATGTCCTCTCCGCTGTGCCGGCAGATGCTGCTGCCCGAGGGGATCAGAAGAGAGAATAATAAGATGTACGAGGAGGTTGAGATCCCCCCCAACGAGCCCATGCCCATTGGCTTTGAGGAGAAACCCATGTACATCTCGGAGCTTGACGAGGTCAGTGGTGACTTATTTACAGCTGTTGACATTTATCAATGCTTGTGTTCACACTCCATGAGCTTTTCTCAACTAATCACACTCGTTTCTCCTGTTTATATTGAATGATGGCATTATGCCTAAAATCTTCCCCACATGATGCCGGATGCAGCATATGATGGTTTTGCAGCTGTGTGTTATGTTTGTGTTTTGTTCTGTGAAGTGGAAAGCTGTCTTAACTTGTCCTAGCCCAGCTGGCTACATAGCAACTCAAAACGCTTTGCACTGATGGACGATATACCAGTTAAAATGATAAACTGGCACAGATAACACAAGATGGCTACACTGTGCTTATAAAGGGATGGACATAGTCACCAACAATACTCAGATAGGCTGTAGTGTTTAAACAATGCTCAATTGGTACTAAGGGGCCCAAAGTGTGCCAAGAAAATATCCCCCACACCATTACATCGACAGCACCAGCCTAAACTGCTGATAAAAGGCAGGATGGATCCATGCTTTCGTGTTGTTTGTCAAATTCTGACCCTACCATCCAAATGTCACAGCAGAAATCAGGACTCATCAGACCAGGCAACCTTTTTCCAGTCTTTTATTGTCCAGTTTAATATATAATGGGGTGTAGCGGTACACAAATATGATGGTTTGGTACGTACCTCAGTTTTAACATCACAGTTCGGTATGATTTCGGTACAGCAGGGGAAAACACTAAACAGGAAAAAAACACTTTTTTTTTTTTTTTTTAAATAAACTATTGTAATATATATATATATTATAACTAAATAATTTCTTTAAATACATTCAGTTATAGTTTACATTATCTTAGTGATAAAAATCTACCTCAGCTTATGCTTAAAAGTATAGGCAGCCCTTTTACATTATAAGGTTACAATTTGGCCTAACAACTTAACCCAAACTTAAATTTTATTACTATTTATTTTTAAATAGATGATCAACACTCAAGAAAAAAAAAAAAAAAAAAAAAATGGATGTAAACATGTAAATTGCACATAATGCAATTTTTAGATTAACTTATAAATAAAAAAATAAAAAAATCTAGGCTATTTGTTAAAATATATTCAATTACACACTGGCTGTCATAGCATGTTTCATAACAGATTAATTTAAACATACATTAAATAATTAAGACTAACAGGTTTAGTAAAATATAATGAGTATATGGTGTAATATTTCACGAAATGCTCCTCTCTAGACTTCATTTCTCTCGTGAACTAACGAGCTGTGGACACCTGATAACTTGTTGAGGTAAATGAAATGCTACGTTTCCATGCTGTTTTGTTGATGTCTTTCTGCGGTTGAAACACTGATTGAGCAATTACATGAAGCATGAGATGTTCAGTCATGTTTATTCGCATTAAAATAGTAGTACAGAGGAAGGAATGATCGCGTTCACTCGTGCTCCGCTCTGCACAAGTCTGCGGCGCGTCACGGGAACCGGAGCTGATCACGACCGCTCGAGTCAATGCTTGTGTTGGGTTTATACCAGCACGTTTCTGAACCGTCCCAGAAGCGGCTCTCCAAAGACTGTCAAAAGGCATTTATTATTTGAATTTCCTGAATAAAATAAAATAAAATACTGTATTCGAAAGACGGGTACTGAAATGTTTGTAAGTTTTTGTATTGCGGTATAAATTCATATCATAAGAAAACTTAGGAAAACACAGGTATTCGGTATGAACCAGTATACTGCCCAGCACTACTATTGGTGGTGGAAACGCAAGCCAGATCAGGGTGTACCGTACCGAATTGTACTGTACTGTATTGCACTGACCAGTACCGCTTGGTGGAAACGAGCCATTGTTGACCAAAATTAAGAATATTGTGTTTTAAATTTTTGCTTATATTGCCGACCCCTAGGTGTCGGGTTGACAGCTATCCCTATCTCAGGATAATGTCCCATTTATCCCACAGTTCAATGAAAATTGACGTACATTTCCATCTGTTCCTCACACAGCGCTATTTATATGACTTCAGAGGGCCTGGAAGTTAAATGGGCATTTTAGGACAGTTTTATAGTACTTTTTGGGTCTCTTTAGAATGAATTACAGTCAGTTTTCATTTTATGGAAAAGAGCAGTGTGAACACTTTCCTCTTTTAGCCTGCAATACACTTACAATAGTCTCCAGTTGCGACCATTGAAAAGCTGAACAGTCATATTCGTTCGTGGCTCACTAGCCAACTTAACTGAAAAAAAAACAATTGGAAAACATGTCTTTCTGCTCCTTCGGGACATTAGTGGAATTCTATACAGGTATTTTTGTCACATCCGTCTTGACTGTCCATATTCAAACCACATGTGACTCGACCATAACCGCAGCACTTGGGTACCAGATGTTTTTCACTGACTTGATACCAAAGTAACAGTACTTTTGACATCCTCACTAAAGACATGATGTCCATCCAAACCTGATTGGCTAGTAAAAACCTCTCTTCACTAACAGTAGTCCAGAGCTGAGTGGCTTACAAAGACCCACTTTAGCAAATAAGGTAGGCTTGATTTTGACAGGAAAGTGCACAACAACCTCCTCGCCAAACTAGAGGACGTGTTGGCCGTGGCTTACTCAAAAGCTCACAGCTTTACCGTGGGTCTCCTTTAATTATAGTCATCAGTGTGTCAATCATAATGACAGCCGTGTGGTCATGCCTCAGCTACAAGGTGTGTTCAAATTCACGAGATCGGCAAGAGGGACTTGATGATTGGTGAAGTCTTGAGTTTAAACAGATTGATTGGTCATGCCTGCTGGGTTGTTTTGTGTCTTCTTTATTGTTTTGTGAGGCTCAGCTGTTAATGGGTTTTAATTCATCAGTCAGTCATTAATACACTTTTTTTTTTTTTTTTCACTAATAATGTTGGTTAAGGGTTACTGAAGCAGATAGAATTGAGTTTTTATTACTTTTTTCCACCACCACCACCACTCTCTTACTCTTGCAATTAAATTGGCTGTTTTGCTATACTGTGCCTTTAAGATGTTTATACAGCATGTAAATAACCCCTGTTATGATTAGCTAACCTCCACATACTGGTGTAGTTAACACTGGCTCTGTCCGAAAGCTGCCTAAGCTGTCATTCATCAAGTTGCTGATGGGTGGTAATATCTTTGGATTAATATTAATATTAATATTTTCCAATTTGGGTTGCTTTAGCCCTGCCACTTTTTAAAATATAGATAGGACAGAACACACCCAGGAAGTTTAAACTGTCATGTTGGATTGATTTTTCAAGGAAGATTACTTGCTTATTTTTTATGTATACAATTACCTACATGTAAACTTAATTAACAAACATTTTAGGAGTAACATTTAAAAGTAATTCATCCCTTCTGCTCCACCCATCCCGCTTTCCACCAGCAGTTTAAAGATATCATTACTGACTCATAGCCTGGCCATAAACACTTCTGAGAACACATTTAACATCCCCAGTAATTAGATTCAGTATCTTTATGAATAAAATAATTTTATTTTATGCAAGGAATCAAACATTTTTATCACACAAAACAACAGTGTGACACTCTTTAAGATGCCCCTAAATTCTGCATTGCATGAAATGAGTCACAGAACAGTAACAACTTCATAGATAAAATAAAACTTATACAAGCCTTTATTTCACCAAAGAAATACACCAATTAGGTTGTGCTCAGAACTGCTCACTCCTGAAGAGGATGCATAAAGCCTGCAGTCCATAATGTCACCACTAGGTTGTTACGTTAGATAGGGGAGGGGTGCTTGGATTTGACAGTCAGTGAAACTTGGCTGGGTTACGCAATAACTGCCCAACACTGAAATAAATACATAAATAAATAACCCCCAGAAATGAAAAAATGACTCAAACCAGCGTTTGGGTAGGAAAAAGCAGAATAATTTTCATTATTTGCTCACCTTAATGCCATTCCAAACCCGTATGTCTTTCTTCATTCTGTGGCACACATAATAATAAATCTTTAAAAAAATGAAAGTAACTCGTACATGTTTGGCAAGTCATGGGGGTCAGTAAATGATCCACATCCTAAAACAGTTTATTTCTAAGTTTACATGAAATAATACAAATTCCAGGTTTTCATTGTGGCCTGGAACTTGAAATAAGTCACCAAAACAAAAATATGATGCACATAATCACAATGTTCCACCACCTGCTTTTGTGACAGGTGCAGTTTCACAGAGAGATGGAGAATGACTCATCTGCAGCGACTCAATGACCTTGTCTGTTTTGTCACAAATATGCTAGGAAAAAAACAACTGAACTATCCATTATCGTAAAGATAAAAAAGGTTTCAATATTTTTCAATAAAACAAAAAACAAAATCACAGATATTTTTCATTGCATGTCTCCTTTAAATCATGTCTTTTCAGCAAGGCTTTCCTCTTCCAAACACATTGTTAGGAGTATAATATAAAGTACTGTAGATCAGTATGAATCTATTGAAATCCTCATCATTTTAATCTTGACCGACAGAAGCATCTTTTCCATATTCAGACATTTATGTTTGTCCTCCTACTCGTTTTCAAGTCCGCTAAATGGCCTTCAGGTGTGTTTGTGTGTGTGTGAACGACATACACTCCAGTGGAAGAGCAGACGTCGCTTGAAGCTGTGGCTTTTAGTGGCTGCCACTGGTGTCAAACATAATAACTGCTCTGAGGGAGCGTTTAAATGCAGGAGGGTCAAACCACTGCCCTAATGGAGACAAAAATACGCTTGACTTGCCTGCTGTCGCCCACTTGAAGAAACCCAAGCAGCAGTTGAAAAATGAAAGCAGAAGAAATGTCCCGTCTCCGTTGTTATCACAGCACAAGATCTCAGATCATCGCTCTTTTCATGTGTGGCTAACGCAGAGGACGTGATCTGGAATCGGCTTGAACTTGTCCTGTGGCACAGAGGGATTGTGTTTGTGTGTTAAAGAATATCCGTCTCTCCTCGGTAAGAGGGTAAATATAAGAATGGACAGCACAGATTTATTTTCTGGCCCCCGTGGGGCTCATTTCCAGCGTTGTGTTTTCCTCTCTTTCAGGAAACCATTAATTAAAGCGCCAAGCTTCACAGCGTAATCAATGATGCACCTTTCGTCCTAAATTTGGCTATGTGGACGATATTCTTTTTGCCTTTTCTTTCTTTAGTTTTTTTTTTTAATTTCTTTAAGACACTACAGAACTATATATCACAGGTAAAGCAAACATCAAGCTCAGAACAAGTACGATTTCACACGAGTTTCATCATAATCGCCTTCTTTTGGGTTTGTTTATGTGGCGCTCATGTCTGCAGCTTGAACGGATCACTCCTCGCGTCTGGAGCGAGCGACAGAGATTGATATAAGCGGTGTGAATTAGTGGGAGTGGAGAAGTGCCTCTATTCATTAACTAAAGCCTCTGCAACTCAGAAACAAAGTGCTTCCCTTTTATAAAACAGCGGCGTGAAACGGCTAATACATCTTTATGTGCCATTAGGGTCTTTTGAGCGGCAGGCCTGGAAGCGTGTCTGTTTTTTTTTTTTGTTTTTTTTTCTTCTTTTTTTTAAGTGCTGCACGATTGTCATTTATTGAAAGCCATAATGGGCAACAGGGACACGGCTGCTCAACGTGCCTTTAATAGCTGTGTGAAACATTAAAAGTGGTGAATTTATTAGGAAGCCTTTTAACTAATGAATCTCAAGCACTGCTGTTTTGCTGTACTCGCATGGTAAAAGCCTTTCTAATTTCTGTGAAGAAATATACGAGAGAGCTGCCTCCGCAATGAGTGAAAATCAAAACACTTCCATGCTTCTGTACATCAGCACAGTCATGCGAAAATCAAGTGATGAACATGCAAAGTGTTGTTTCATAGCCATGACATGTAATGCTTTTATTGGTGGAAGTGATACAAATGTTTGTTTACTGTGGCATGTAATGTTACTTATAGCAATCGGCATAGATAAGCTGTTTGTTTCAGCTTAAGATTTTTCAGAAAAATGCTATGTTTTTTGTTTTTTTTCTTTGTTTAAATGAGCGTAATGCTGATGTTAATAGATCAATATTATTGCACTGTCTGTAGGTAAAAGTTTTAATCAAATTAGTTTAAATGTTATTATGCAATATTATATATAATGCATTCAATTTAAATTGAATTTTACTGAAAATTGAACATTACTTTTCTTATTTAATGAATAATGAATGGCTTTCTTTCTCTCTCTCTCCACTTTCCCACTACAGTTTTCTGGTGGTCTTCTCATTAAGATTTCAAAAATTGAGATTCTAGATTGGTCTAGTTCAACAATTAACTTCAAGTTAAATTACTTTCACAAGTTAAATTACGTTCTCCTAATGAGAAGTGCTCCTTTAGGGCACTTAATCGCTGGGGTCATTTCGGAAGAAGCGTTTGACAAACAAATGCATAAGATGGATTTAGCAGGTTTGAAAAGCTGGGGTTACACTCTATAGCCGCTTTTCCACTGTCCGGCCAGTGCTTTAAACGGGCCAGGTGGGGCTAATAGCCTCAAACCTGTAGCACCGAGCCCAAAATCACGATGCATTTCCACCGTCGGGCGCTTCACTAAAACCCGCCCTTTACACGCCTCTCTGGAACAATGTCACCCAACCCCATCATTTCACCAACAAGGAGGAGTTATCAGAAAACTAATAAAAAATAAGTCACTTGAACTAGCGATCACAAAACAAACATGATAAAAGCGGCCGTTTGTTTGCATGTTTTGTTAAAGATTTAAATCCAAAAGCATCGATGTTTTACAATAATAAGTGATACATTGATCATAATGAATTAATCAGGATAGAAAATTTGTCATAAAGCGGTTTGAACCGTTATTTCACAAAAGAAAGAGGACACATATAGCCTACTTTCAGTCGAGTCTGTTTCTGTTTATTTGTAAGTTAGTCACAGTATACGTCACATTTAGAAAGGATGATCATTTCTATATTTCACCAAAAATGCGACCCGAGTAGCAGAGGGAGCTCCTGAACAAAAAACATTAGTATGATATTTTTTTGACTAAAGACGAGACATGACAGATAAAATACGTTACTGAATAAATACACGATTGTGATAGCCTGAATGAGAAGCTGATGTCTTATTTCTTCAAGCCGTTGGCCCCGAGGAAGCACCGACGAGACACGATCAAGCCCCGGAAGTGACAGTGGAAACACGACTGGCCCTGGCACGCACTAGCACGCCCGCTTTTGGCCCAACAGTGGAAACGCGGCTTATGTATACATATGCACACACTGTATACAGACATTGGCAGATGTAAACATGTTACAATGATAGACATTTGTAAACAGACTGTGACCACAATCATGAATATGAGACTGCTAATATAAACTTCTTGTGCTTTATATGTACATTAAGCAGAATAATTTACAACATAAAGGGAAAAAAGCTGAGATATGGTTAGAAAGCATGAAGCTCGTGCTGTCAGAATGCCAGTCTGTCAGTCAAATCCGAAGCAAAATGCAACACATTATGATGTGATAAATGAATGAGTGATTGTTACAAACATATGCATCAAATACGTTAAACATGGAAGCTCAACTGTGTGCTAGAACAGGTATCACTGGTTGTCGCGCATCATGCACACACATTCGAGCTTGTTCTTTTGCTTGTAATGGAGGTTGGCAAACCCACTTAAAGGTGCCACCTACAGCACAACACTGGCATGACAGCTGACGTAAAATAAGGATTGGTTAAAAAAAAATGTCTTGATCAGCCCCGATCTTGATCCTTGAGATCAGCTCGCTGCATCCCTAGTTTTGGCCCCTCATTAACATTACAAAGGCATTTTTAGAGTCGAAAAAATGCAGTTTTGAAAATAATACCGTTATTGTTTCAAATAATGTGGATTTGTGAAAACAGTGACATCATTCACATTCATATTCAGTCTATAGGAATGCGTATGTGTGTTTCTTTACAAAGTGACATAATACAGCATTTTTTGTCTTAATTAGTTTTTGTGGATCCGTGTGAACGAGGATTGTGTTGACAACATCCCCGTCTGTATGCGAATTTAAAATATAAAGCTTACAAACTGTTTATCTTAAACTAGCACTAAGACCCAGAATTTTCTCTACCTGTTTACAGTCATGGGCAGCTACTGGGTTTGAAATCAAGTATGTAGCAAATTGACTTCTTAAAAGCCAGAACTTGATCTGTCTCTCTAAAATTATCATTTATTCCAAATGCACTGCAGCAGTAGTTCTCTCCTTCTAACCCTTGTGTTAGATTGTAGCTCTAGAGTTCCTCTAGTTAACCTCTAAACACATGTAATGTAAAATTAGATTATGTGTTAAATTGATTTAAATAGTAATGAAAAAAAAAATAAATATATTAATGTTGTGGATGTCAAAAGTACCAGTACTTACCAGAGCTGCAGTATTGGTAATACAGAATATTGAGTCAATTTGTAACACATTCTGCCTGAAAGACAGGCAACTGCTTCCGAACACTTGGCGCACATGCTCTGTGAGAATTCAAATGCTGCGCTTTTGCTCCTTTGGGGAGACATTAATGCAAACACAGCAAGTTAAACGTAAACAGATGGGTTAAAAAATTATTTATTTAAGGGATAATCAGCGGCTAGCTGTGCATTAAACGATTTGAATGCACGATGTGGAGGCGAAGAACCACCCGACGCCTTCGCGAAATGATCGTTTATGCCATGGTCATTTGCCAGCATTCACATATTAAATATGTTAATAATAATTGCGCTGAAATATTTGACCGGAACGATAAAAATGACGGTTATTTTACTCTGTATTACTATAACTATAACTGTATGTTACTATGGTTACCAATGTTTATAGGAAGCGCATTAATATAGAACGTGATTAAACTGACCTGGAACTACCTGTGCAGTTCAACGAATTTAATCAACACCTGCCAGCCAATCAGAATCGAGCATTCAGACAGACCATGGCATAAAAAATATGGCATCAAAATATCAGATCTGTGCATATCAAAATATCAGGTTTTGCATGTCTGTCTGCCATTTGTATAATCAAACAAGAAAAAGGAAACCCCTCATTACTTTGTTTACTTGAATAATTACATGAAAGCTAGAAGCAGTGTTCACTAAATTGAATAATTTGAGAATGTGGTTTTTATTTAATTTAGTACTATTTATATTAATATTTTAACTCATTATTATTCATTCATTCCCTGTGCTATCAAATTCAATATTGAGAATTACAACAGTTCAACATTTGCTATTGGTATCACCCAATTCAATTTTGGTAACACGCCGATGTTTAAAAGTAATTAACATTTTTAACTCTGGTAGCTCTAATTTTGGTGGATGTTAAGATTTATTACATTTTTTTTCTTTTAATTCTTACAAGAAATTCACCAAAATAATAAGGCGGCAAACACTATGCTCTATAGTGAAAGACTAAACGAGATGTGGTATTATTACTAAACATGGATCACAGTGTGGCAAATACTGCAATCCTTCTTATATCTTGTGATACATAAAGCATTGCAATTCTAACCTTGAGTGTATAATGAATTATTCCTTTTCATTTGACTGCAGTACATTTTTTTTTTTTTTTATGATAGGTGACTTTCGAGTGACATTGCTTACAAATTGCATGTTTTATCTCCAGCTTGTTCTTCCAAGTAATGCTGTAAAAACCAACATGAACACAGATGCTCTTTCTGAATATGAAAAAAAAAACATCTTAAATTTGTGCAGCTGTGCTGTCGTTTACTTCATCATTTTCACACGTCTGCTCTCAGATGAGAGCGCTAATGAATGATGCATTTACAATGAATATCCAGTGTCAAATGCTTGAAATGGAAAATAATAACTAGATTTACATTTCTAAAGGAAATAACTGTGCTTGCAAAGCAATAAAAAATAATAGGGTGAAAGTTTTGGTGGTAAGTATCTGTGTTAGTCTAGTCTTTTGCATGCCACTTGGCATTTTAATTAATAGCAGCCCTGTGTTAATGTGGTGTCTTAATTTCCTTTCATATATTCATATAGTGCAAATATCAAAGGGTGAAAGTTTGTCTGGTTTACATGGCCCTGTTATCCCATGCTGCTAGATATTCTGACTATACCAGGTATTTACAAAGAGCATCTTTCTATATTGACAGCTAAACAAATATGTGTATTCTGACTCAATGTTTCTTGCAAGTATATTATATTATATTGTTATATTAGGGATTTATTAATAATGTAAAAATGTTAAAAAAAGAAGAAAAAAGCAAAAAAAAAATGTTTTCCCTTTCTTTCTTTCTCTGATTGAAGCATTTAGCCTGTGTGGGACATATAGAAGAGCTTATTAAAAATCTTATTACTAAAAATAGGCAATAGGATGTTGTTTTACAAGCCTTGACACTGCCCATGTGACAGCTACAAAAAAGTATGTCTAATTGATGCCGTTTTAGTTTTAATGTGAGGCTGTTACCACAGAAGAACAGTGATCATTTTTTAGTAATGATTATGATTAGAGGTTGACCGATTCATCGGCACCGATAATTGATTGCCGCAACTATCGGTTATCGGCAAAAATCCATGCCGATAGTTTTCCGGTTTGCAACCATTGCTGGAGTGGCTGAGAAGGGTCCGCTGGCATTATACAGTACGAGAGCGGCCTCTAGAGGCGGAAATCACTGACAGCACGTGTTGTTTATTTTGACACGTGACACTGCGCGCTGCACAGAGCGGGAAACTCCAGACGCGCATTTAAATACAGCCGACAGAAAATCCTGCCGCGGAACAGAGCGCCATTCACATAGTTTTCTATTAAATTACATTATATTTGTCCCAAATCGTTGTGAATGTACATAATGACTTCACCCTAGGCTATAAATTAGGTATTGTGCATTTTTCTGCAAAATGTTTGTCTTTCTGTGGCTCTAATAAAGTCTGACTGCTTCCTATAGAGAGCTGTAATAAATCGCGATTTCTCTTTCCGCGTGCTCTGTTTTTTTAAACAACGAACTTCAAACTCATTTATGCCACATTGTTCATTCTTGAAGCAAACTTATGTCCGTTTGGGGATTAAATAAATTGTTTTAGACCGCCACTTGAATTGAACGCAATGGTGTGTGTGTGTTAGGGGTGTAACGATACACGAATCGCGGTTGAACGATTCACGGGCATTTTCCAAATGGAAGTGATCATCCCTATCCCCTTGGAGTGGGGACTTGGGAGTGAGCAGGGCACGTGCGTGTCATTATGTAGTCGTTTGGAATGCACTTGGTGAAGGGAACGTAATTTCCTCATTATCTTCAGCTGGGATGTTCCCGTGACAACGCAGCACGGTGTGCGTCAGCAGATGTCGCTGTTTAAATGTCAGTAGTCTTTTTATTGTTGTTAGCATAACTGTTGCAAATAAACATACATTTTACATTTTAAAACGTTTTAAAAATATGCTATATAATATATAAAAAATAATATATATAAAACTTTTTAAATTATGAAATGTATTTTTTTTTTTTATGCGGTTGTCCGCCAGCGAATCTGCTGACGCACACCGTGCTGCGTTGTCACGGGAACATCCCAGCTGAAGATAATGAGGAAATTACGTTCCCTTCACCAAGTGCATTCCAAACGACTACATAATGACACGCACGTGCCCTGCTCACTCCCAAGTCCCCACTCCAAGGGGATAGGGATGATCACTTCCATTTGGAAAATGCCCATGAATCGTTCAACCGCGATTCGTGTATCGTTACACCCCTAGTGTGTGTGTGTGTGAGTGATACCTCTGAGTTCTCCTAGACGCAGCGCTGCGCTTTTGCCTGGTGTGTGACTAACATTTTTTATTTATTAGATAATTATCAAGTGTTAAAAAATAGATGCATATAAAGTGTGTGAGTACACATACAATATCCATATGTATGTAATTTTAATGCTATGGCCTTGTGTAGATATTTAAAGATGGTCATCTTTAAGCGTGATTGTTGAAATTAAATGGTAATACTTAACAATAAGAGTCCATTCGTAGCATTAAAGAAAACTGTAGAAGTATTGTTCCTTGTTAGAGTGTGTTCATTTCAACATTCACTATTAGCAACTAATAGGCTACATTTTTAAAATTTTAAAAAGTTTCTTCTTTTAACATTAGCAAACTATGAAATAACTTTAATGATCAATATAGTAAATAATATTAATATTTTTATTCATTTACAATGTATGGTTCAGTACTGTTACAGGTTTTTTTTTTTTTTTAAATTAGTAAAGCACTAGCTTTCTTTCAGTATCCATTTTGAAAACTATCGGTTGATTAATCGATATCGGCCAGTGGGGTCCTACCTAGCTATCGGTATCGGTAAAATCCACTATCGGTCGACCTCTAGTTATGATGTGTAATTTTTGTTTTTCCTCTTCTTGTGAGAGCTGATATAATAATTAGGCTGTCTAACCGTTTGTGTTGTTTATCTCCTCCATAGCACTTACATTTAAAATACAGCATTCTGTGTAGAATTCACTTGGGTCGGATACATTTTGTGGGCTGCACTGAGGGAAGCCTGGTTGAATAGCACATATAATTCACTGTTTGATGTTCTGTCTCTGGACCACACTTTTGTGAGATGTTCACGTGACACTAACGTGAAAGCAGGCTTCATTCAACCCAATGTAAACGCTTCTACACTGTCTCAATTGCTCCTCATTCCCTGTATTGTACACTGGTTGCAGTAAATGAGTAAATAAATGACCAGTTTCAGAAATAACTGTAGCATCTTTTCATAATGTAGGGGTTTGTAGTGCTTCAGATTGTGGACAGAATATCTGACTAGACTGAAGTGCAGAATGAGTTATAAAATATTTTTGATTCCTATTGGTGGAAGAGAAACACTAAATATTTAAAGTGCCTTCTAAAAGGCTAACATACTGAAAATCTGCAAAACGTCCACAAAACAAAATTATTTCATGGGATCTATTAAAGGGTCAGTTCAACTGACATGTTCAAGGCCCAAAAAGGTAGTTAGGATATCGTTAAAATAGTCATGTGCTGTTTACAAGCAGAGGAAGACATATGCTGTCCATAAAACAGTCTTCGTAAACATGTCTGAAGATTTCTTGCCCAGCCTTACTTATTTAAACCAGAATATACAGACAATGAACTAAGAGAGATGGACGTTCTACGTCAGCAAGGTGGCTTCTGCGTCCGTGTCGTGGTATTCTTGTGAACACGCATCAAAGACTGAAACGGAAGAGAAGAAATTGTTGAATGAAGTCGCTATTTTTGTTTCCATAGAATTAAGGTTGAACCATTTTTACAATGTCCTCACTACCTTTCTGGGCCTTGAATGTGATAGTTGCACTCAATAATATATTCTTCAATATTAAAAAACCCCAAAAAAACCTAATACTGACTATTGTCATAAGTTATTATTATTATTTTGTATTTTTTTTTTTTATTCTGATGGTTGGGACTAACATCAAATTCTTAACGATCAGCCATTTATGTGTGACTGTGAATGACAAATAAATGCTGTAATACTAGCGTTGTCCATTACAAAATAATTGTAATCATTTTACATAAATAGGAATAACTGAATATTTTTTGACTTTGTGAAGTCAGTTGTTTCTTTTGGAACTAGCATGCATTTTTGTGAGCTTCATCAAACCCTAATTTGCAATATGAGTAAAGATTCAATATGTTGACATTGTATCTCCTGCTCATCTACATGAGCTATTTGCACTTGGACCCTGATTATTTTTCCAACTATATTAGCAATTATTTTTTGAAGAAGCAGTGCATTACAGATATCTTCAGTGATGTGAGTCAGGTTACAAGCATGAATCAAATTCTAAGCGTTCTCTTCATTAGCCGTGTGGAATAGTAAACATCTCTGCTCAGGAGTTTGCAGTCTGCTCATAGTACACACTGAAACAGAGAAACATCACTGATTAATCCCCCATGATTCCTAGCATTACATTAGAGATGACTTTTTAATGGGCGGAGCTTGAGGACCGTGAACAGAGTTTAAATGTAAATAGAAGGGGATTGCTTTCAGTCTGATGGACAGTTCTGCTTGAAACGTTTGTAACAACCCTCCCCCTGCATTCGCTCACGTGTGGACTTTTTGGACAATTGACCACTCATTTTTTTCTTATCTCCTCTCTTTGTTTCTCCATACCTCTTCCAGCAGCTCTGCTCAAGAGAAATAAATGGCCCTCCTAGTTGCTGTTACTGCGCCTGTCATTTATCAGATACTTTTGCTCGTAGGTGTGCGAGGTGTTGTTTGAATAAACATGCTCGAGTTTGTGTGTGTATGTGTGTGTTTGTATCTCTGGAGCGGGTAATTTTGTTGCGTGTGGGCTCGAGGCGGGCAGATAAGCTGTTTGCTAAAACTAACAATTAAAACTTGATCATGCTGTCAGTTCAAATGGAATGAAATGGAACCAAAAAGTAATTAAAAGGATAGCGTGCAAATGACAATTATATCTTTTGGCTTTCTATTACCAGCGCTGTGAATTTAATTATTGAGGCAGCTTTGACAAAAAATGTGCATGCATATGCACGTATAAACGCAGACTTTAAGATAAGCAAGCAGGCTACCGTTGCCCTTCTACTGAGCGCTGTGCATTTTCTTGCTCGTAGCTTTTTAAATCCAGGACAGTCAAAAAAAAATCCATGCGAGACGGTGCAGGTATTTAGATGTTGCTGTGAAATGATTGCTGGGGGCTATGTTGGTCCAATTAGTGTGTTTAAAGTCACGGGTGAGTTTCTGCTGTGTTCCCAGCTCACCCAGTCAGCACATATGGCCGAGGGCCCTTCATCCACAGAGTTAATTAGACTGTCAGGATCCATCGGACTCACCGTGGACTCTCTCCTTCCCCCACGTACAGGTGGTCAGATCTCCGGCTGCCCACAGTTTTAGAGCTGTTACTTAGCACCGTGCACTCGCCATATGTCCTGTAAAGACAACTTTCATCCACTTTCGCTCATTTGATTATATCATCATAATTTCTGCGGATATATTTAGCACGTCTAAAGAAATGGGCTTTTGTTCGCTGTGTTGGAGAGAGGGAAATGTGGTCAAGTGAATTGCTGGCTCCCTGCTGATATTGGTTTTGCTCACCGGCACTGCGAAGAAACGCTGCGAAACCGTCAGACTGAAAGTGTTAAGGGTGCTCCGGGCACAGACTGCGAGCATCTTGAGCACTAGTTCGTGTAGGAGTAGAACGAATCGCTGTCCTGGAAACCATGCCATTGCCGCAGTATGTGCGATTGGTACATTTTGGTGGAATAAGTACAAAAATAAAGTATACAAGAAGCAGAGCACATGTAAGTTGTTTTAAAGGGCTCATGTCACATGTGAGATCTTTTGAGATTAAAAACGTGATGTGCTATCAGGGTTTTTCCTGGCTCAAAATGAGGCGGAGGTGGCACCATCCTGATCATGTGCACACAATGTACCCACCCTTTAACTGGCTAAAACAAACACTTTTTACCCACAACGTATTTTAGGTGTTATAATAATTATATGATTTAAAAAAAAAAAAAGACAATTATAAAGCTACATTTTACAAAAATAAATTAAATACAACAAATATGCCAAAAGCCCTTTTGTAGTATAGGTGAACATAAACATAACATTTGTGAAATTGAAAATCTTTATCCACTCCTTATAGTCTCCTGGTCCACATCGCTTTGATCCAATATACATTTATCCACGTAAAGTGCCTTTCTAGAAAACAAAACATTTTCTTACAACCTTACATGAATTCTTCTTACTATCATAATTGTGTGTTAAATATAGGGCTCTATGAAATCAGATTTATTTTTTCCCAAATTCTGTTTGATTTTTTTTCCAAATTCCATTTTTTTTCTTTTCAAATTTTTCTGGAATCCTTTTTAATGGTTCAGTTTAATCAGATCGTGTAAATCAGTGGAAAATGAATATAAATTATGATTCTGTATAAAGAAATATCAGGTAAACTTGTATAAAAATATCAATATTTTTCCAAATATGAACTAAAATCTCTAATGGACGCTGTTCAGTGACTCTTGCACGTAACCGCCTGCCTGAGTTTTGTCGACAACCAGAGGCGGCACAAAATTTGGCGGAGGCGGCTGGAATGCGAACATGAATTACTGATGTCAAGACGTTAAGCATGCATGACCCACCAACATTTACAATGTGAGTTAAGGACCATTCACACCAACAACAAGAACTAAACAGATAACTGTAACGATAACTGTAGTAGCGTCCTTACCAAATGCACAATATCATTGCGTTTATTACCAAGGTATTACCAAGGTATTACCAAGGACGAATACAATACATTTTTAACAATCATTCGAATTCCATGAGAATTCCCCTCTCTTCCTACTATATAAGCAATTATTTTTGAAGAAGCAGTGCATTACAGATATCTTCAGTGATGTGAGTCAGGTTACAAGCATGAATTAAATTCTAAACGTTCTCTTCATTAGCCGTGTAGAATAATAAACATCTCAATATCATTGCGTTTATTATTAGCGCACCGCTGCAGTTTTGTCATCTGGCACTTTAAATGCTCAAGGTCTTTAAAAACTTGGATGCTGATTGGCTGTCAGTGTTTATCAGCTGGTAAAAATAATTCTCGAACTGATTCCAGTGATATCGACTCCTACTGTCATTATTATTACAGTTGTTTCAACTTCCTTATTCTCATGGAATTGGAATGATTATTAAAAATGTATAGTATTCGTCCTTTGTGTGAGCAGCCCTTTATGCCTGTTTGCTGTGGACTTTTGGTTTGCAGGTAATAGTAAAGTAGGATAGATACTGATTTTGCCCTATGACATAAACAAGAAGCATGAGTAAATCTGTCAAACCTTATGCTGATCCTGGCTGTATGCACCATTTGAACATCCTTGTGAAGAATAAGGTGCATTGGAGACGTGACTCACAATTAATTTCAGTGGAGTTTAATGTTAACATGTTGCTGTTAGCATGTTACTGTGGCCCTGTTTCCACATTAAGATGTGTTTTCAGTGATACGATCACAAGTGGTCAGCCAAGACAAATATTGTTACCACCTGGTATTAAAATGCACTTTAGATGCATCTCCTCTGACCACTACTGATAGGATTTCCTCAAGACACTCTGTCTTATTTTATCGTATTCTTCGTCACTTTCATGGCCGCACAGAGTGCGGCATTCACATGCTATTGACTGCTTGCCAATGATAATTATATCTTTGAGCTTTCTCAATAATGTTGACTGAACAAACCCATATTTGGCAGATTACAGGTGATTGACAAAGGAAGTGAATGAAAAGAATATAGAAAGCAGCAGCGATTTCGACCTTAATGTGTTTTGGTACAATACAGTGAAGTTTGAATTGCCTATTTTGGTGTACTTTCTCACAACAGGTACCACATTGATTATGTATTAGGCCTGGTTATGCATTTTCAAAATAGACGAAAAAAACCCTAATTAATTAAGGCCAGTATCACTGATACCAATACTACTGATGTCTCTATAAAATAGTCCCCCCGATATTTAACCATTGACTATAGCCATTCAACATTACAATATAATTGAGAGCTAACATTTATTAGACTTTAAAAAAATAACTTCTAATTTAAGTGAACTTAAAACAATCTTCACATAAACCCATTATCTACTTCGGGTTTTAAAGTCTCTACTAATGAACTGACGAGTTGAATCGGGTGTGTTAGATGAGGAAGACAGTGCTGGGCTGCTCCAGGACAGTTTTGAAAAGCATTTCAGATACATGTTCTTAAATGTGACTTATATAAAATATATTATATGCACGCACAGTTTTAAGGCAGCTTTAATCGCCTTTTTGGTATCTTCATGACTTTAACTGACCACAACATTGCATGCTCGTCGTTTATTTCGCGCATTGATATGAAATGATAAAGGCTACAGCGCGCATCTGCGCCTTTGTGTGTGCAATTGAAGATTACACGCTACGAGCACAGTACCGTTTCCGTGCTTGTTTGACTCGCGCCTGCTGCTGAGGCAAAGTGTAGTTCGCGTCTGAAATGTCTCCCGTTTGATGTGATCGTAAAGACATTCTGCGACTGAATAAATGCACTTTTTGTCAAGAGAGAAAGTGTCAGAAGCAGCAGTTGTGTGTGGGGTGGCCAACCCTAGCTCTGCCCCTGTGTTAATTGCGTTAAATATTTTTAACAAAAAATAAAAAAATAATCGCCTGCTTTAACACGCTAATTTTGACAGCACTAGTTTTTATACATTTGATTAGCATTTCTTTATTTGTTCTACTAGATTTTCTTTGTCCTATTGCTTGCAATTAGTTTTTTTCTTATTTATTCACTTACTGTTTACTTGTCTTCAGTGAGCGTAAGTTTTTTTTTTTTTTTTTTTTTTAAGGCTAGTAGTAGTTTTTTTTTTTGTGGTATAGTACGGAAGTTCTAAGCGGCCATCCATTATTATTTTTTTCCTTCTTGTTTTCTCGTGATCACGACTTATTTTTCTCGTGATCGTGACATAACAAAAGTTGTTTTCTCGTGATCACAACTTATTTTTCTCATGATCTCGACATAACAAATGTTATTTTCTCGTTATCACGACTTAATTTTCTGGTGATTTCGACATTACTATTGCTGTAGTAACAAATGCAACTTTGACAGGAACATTCTAAAATATTTGACCTGACTTAATGCGTTAATTGAGAGCGTTTTTAAAAGACAAAACTCAGTATATACACATAGTAATTCATACAGACAAGAAGATGAGCCCATAATAAGAATGCAGTTCGTTTAATTCCGCGTTAAGCGAAGGCTTAATGCGTTAAGGCAGTGTTTTTAAAAGACCAAACTCAGTAAACACATCATTAATAAAGCATTCCATGTACAGATAAACAAATAAGTCTATAACAAGAACGCAATG
The DNA here is from genome assembly GCF_012432095.1 of Onychostoma macrolepis. NCBI lineage: Eukaryota > Metazoa > Chordata > Actinopteri > Cypriniformes > Cyprinidae > Onychostoma > Onychostoma macrolepis. Next base: position 30,719,272 of record NC_081170.1, on the reverse strand, counting down.
CGTTTAACGCGTTAAGCGTTTACCTATGGAAAACAGTTAGGTTATAAGAAAAAACGCGTTGCGTTCGACTCATCTGCTTGTCTGTACAGGCTATTAATTTATTAAAAATATGTTTACTGAGTTTGGTCTTTTAAAAACACTCTCTTAAAGCATTGAGCAACGTTAAGCGTTTTGGAATGCCCCCTTTGAGGCGCAAATGATCGACATAACCGTGCACTCGTATCTTGTGGATATAGAAATGACATCTACAATAAAATAAATAGGCTAATCAAACACTGCTGATTTTGTCCAGAGTTAAGCTACGCTAAACATTTTATTTGTGTAATTAACGTTTAAATGGTCCAACAACAAAGCATTTAACGCCGCAAGCGCAGGCGGAGCACCTTAGAAGAATGCAGAGAAGAACTATTCTAAAAATCTTAAACTGCTTGGATTAAACACTTCATTTTCCTCGTTCGTTTAAAATGTATATATAATAACATAAAATTATTATATATAATACAATTATACATAATAATATATTATAATAATTTGTTTGTGATTTTTATTAGTCATATAGGATATCATGTGCGTAACAAGCTTAATGCTGCTGCTGTGTGTTTTTTTTACAAACAAATGTAGAAAATACAAAAGATTAGGTTACAACACTGTATAACATCACTGAACTAAATTATACACATGTATATCTTATTACATTTATTAACAATAAAAATTAAAAATAAGAAAGATGCACATTAGAAATGGGCTATGTCGTTGTATATGAGAAACAGAGTCATGCAGCAGTAACGTAACGATAACAGATAAAATTTCAAGCAAAATGATCATATTTATTCAAGCATTTAACATTTATAAGTTAATTAAATGTCAGTAATGAATGGCACAAATTATAGATAACCTAAGTAGGTCCTCTGCTCTGTCCCAAACGCGTACAGTATGCTGATACAACTCCCCAATCGTAGTTCTATACTGCCACCTGTTGGCGCAGTTGTGTAACTTGAGAACAACTCTTGTTATGTCGAGATCACGAGAAAAATAAGTCATGATAACGACAAAAAAACTTTTATGTCGTGATCACGAGAAAACAAGAAGGGAAAAAAATAATAATGCATGGCCGCTTAGAACTTCCGTAATATAGACACTAGTGACAAGAATTATGAAATTTCTATGGTATCAAAAAATTTGTATTTAAAGCAAAAATACCTTTACCATGAAATAAAACTACTCACATTGTTATATAACGTTTTGGTCATATTGCCAACCCTAATTTCACTGAGTGTTTTACAGAGGATTTTGTGATGGTCATTTCTGTGAAGTAAGTTGAAGAATGTTTCGGAATAAAGTTACTGAAAATTTTAATGTTTTAAATTTAGAATAATCTTTAACTTGCAGTTTTTTTGTGGGTACAAGTTGTAGATGAGGTGGTGAAAGAAAGTCCCCTATTAGAACAAGAATTATTCTAATCCCAAACTCACTCTTTGGTGATGTAAGCCAGTGCCGGTACAAGTACGTAAATCCAGTTTATTTATTTTTTTTTTTTGAGACTGACTTAACAGTCAATAAGAATGTGAAATTGACCCCTTTTTTCTTACTCATTACAACTTGCTGGGGTTTTTGAGTATGATTCATCAGTGCACCATATGAAAAAAAAAAAAACACTTTTAAGTCTTAGACAGAGTGGAGTAAAGCTGAGATTGTGCTTTCAGGTGCAAATGATTTTAGCCACTTGAAGTTTTGAATGGGAGCCTGGTCTGATAGTGTTAGATTTACCCCACGAGCCTAAAACTCAACGAACTGAAATGGGCCGCCAGTGTGGCAATCACTCCACTCACACACTGTGATGAAAAGTCCCGTTTACTGCCGCTATTTCTGCAGCCACTAAAGGGAGATTAAAAACCCTCTTTTGACGTACAGCCGACTGTGAGTTTGCGACTTGTTTTAAAACGTGTCGTACACTGTATTGGTTGGCTGATGGATTACCTCAGGGCTACATTACTGTGTGGAGTATAAGATAGCACGTGGGGGACCACCCTGACCCAAATCACGTTTTCATGTCGTTTGATGAGCATTCATCACAACACTGAGTATACTTCAAAGGAAAATAACCGAATGCGAGACATTTTGCGAGATCATTAAGTAATGACAACTCCATATTTGCTACATGTACGCATTACTTCGAGGTGAATGTTGGGGCATGCATACATTTGCATTCATTTGCATGTTTAAGGTGTGCGGGGACACTGGCAGTCCTTTACAGACAAAGCTGATAAATCAAAATGAAGGGGGCTCTTAAAACAAGTGCAGCAGTTTGGTTACCTTGGTGATACAACCGTTCAGTAGGATAGGAAGAGAGCTCCTAATTACCTATGAATATTTATAAGTTGGTCCTCTGAAGACCCACCCTGGGAATATAATGGGTCAGACCGGCTGGGGCTGATGCTGCCATCCTGACGGGAGGCGTAGGAATACAACTTCTCCCCCCGTTTTTCGGAGAGCACGTGGCACTCAGCAGAAGGTGATGTTATATGAAAACACCCACCCCCAATGAAGCGCTAACAGCTTTCTGGAAAGCTTTTTTTTCTGGTAATTGGCTCCATTTGGGCAATTAAAGCTGATGAAGTTGAACTCCATTTCAAAACCTAGTGAGCTGCCTTGCCTGTCTACTGCCTACTTAGGCAGCTAGCTATTTAGGCAGAAACTGAAATGCTACCTTGCAGTTGGCTGAATTGCACATTCTTCATAGGTAGCAACTCCGTAACGGACTTTTTCTCTCTGAGCTGTTCGCAATGCATTCAGGGATTGTTATTTCTGTGAAACATGCATATAATGCTTCTAGTGTTTGGCCACACAAAGGTATCTTAGAAGGAATAGAATTTGGATCATTCCTATTTTGCTTTAAAGTGCTGTCCATGTTGGAATCTAGGTTTAAAAAAATCTGCAGAAAATGTTAAATAGTTTAAATTTAGAGCAGTCATCATTCCCTTATTTGTGGGTACAAGAGTATATTTTTTAGGTCTTCATTGTGGTACTCTGCAGAAAATAATTATCCCAAATGGCGTAGTTCAAAATGTGAAACTTGGTCCACCTCGGCTGACATCACCTAGGCTTTGTGGGCTATTGGTTAACCAATTCCAAATAGCTATTTAGAGACTATGTAAAGCTGTCTTCGGTAGCCAAAATTTTGCCAATTAAGTAATGTTTGAGGTTAAAGGGGATAGTTCACTCAAAAATTTAAATTTGCATCATTTACTCACCCTCATGTTGTTCCAAACCATACTATGGAAGTCGGTTGCTACCAGCAACTGTTATTATAGTGATTCCTCTGAAATATTATAATTACAATGTCTAATACAAAGTATCAATAGATAAAAATAAAAAATAAAACTGTTACAATTTGAATGCATCTATGTTCCTGAATGTAAACTTTCTGACCAGTCCAATAAAAAAAATAAATAAAATGGGTGCAGTTGATGTTTCAGGATGGGAATATGGAACAGCTACTTTCATTTCACACAGTCAGTTGTCAATGGATAAAATACATTTTATTCCTACATTTTCTGTTTTACCTGCAAAAATGTCAAAAATAAAATACTTTGCAAATGCTGTGCTGCATGACACATGTGCATACAAGTCCACAAGACAAACTCCTCACTGCTGTAATGAAGATCACAGCTGCAGAACATTACACGGCTCTTCTGCCCATCTATCAGAAGATCCTTATACAGTCACATCTTTACTGCTGTGCTTCGAAGCGTATTTCAGCTATTAATAATCCCTTCCGTTTGGCTTTTCAGACTTGACTTTAAATCAGATCAGAGCCCTATAATAACTCTCTCAGCCTAATTGTTTTTTCTTTTAATTTAAAGCGTGCCAGAGCAGAACGGTAAAAGAAGAGACCGATAGCATTGTTAATGAATCCTGATCCGCTGATCCAAGACACCGACACAGGAATGAGGGATGCAGAAACTGGAGACAGCAGACAGAAAGAGACAAATAATTAGAACAGTTCTATATTTGTTATATCAATGTGCTTTGATTCGATTTTTGTACTTTCCTGGCCCCTTTTTGATTTAATACATTTGTAACTCCCTGCTCTTATGAAGGCGGTAGTGAAAATAACCGTACTCAGCAGTAGCGCTAAAGTACTAGGCAGCTTTTCATCTCTTATCAGAACTCTGTCGAGATGGATGGCTGTCACCCCCAATGTGATGTCACTGCAGAGCTGGCCAGAGTGGGCGGATTGATTGACAGCTCTTGACACCGCTCAGAGTTTCCCCCTCCATAGTCCTGGTGGCCTTTTGCAGGGTTTTAATGTTTGAGCTCTCCATGCCCCCCATACACGCTCAGCCATTCATAAAGGTATTGAAGTCCCAACAGTCTCTCATTGAGAAGCACTTGATCTGACAGCATCAGTAAAGTATCTTTTCGGCCAACACTACTTTTGTTCAGTATCCTTTGACTCTGGCTTACAGTGATTGATTAGTTTAGATAAAGTTACGGGTGATTGCCTTGTAGGAGACCGGGGTCTCTCATTAGCTGCACATTAAAGCGGCTTCATTAAGTTTTGACTCCTGGTGCCCTGTCACTTTGACCATATGTGTCTCCATCGCACATGTAGCCACACCACATCTGCTACACATACACTCACCGTCTTCAGCGTCTTGCGTTGAGCAGGTTCACACAATTTCGAGATCTCAAGTCCAAGATCTTGTTGTCAGTGGGCCATTGAAATGTTCCTTGTGTGTTTGCAGATTGGCCAGTTGGTGTTCAAGGGCATGAAGAAGTTGAACAGAATTCAGTCTATCGTGTTCGAGACGGCTTACAATACCAATGAAAACCTGCTCATCTGCGCCCCCACCGGTGCCGGCAAAACCAACATCGCCATGCTCACCATCCTACATGAGATCCGCCAACACCTGCAGCCTGGGGGAGTCATCCGCAAGGATCAGTTTAAGGTAAACAGACAGTCGCAGAGACAATATTGTTGAGTGAGCTGTTGGCTTTCTGGCAGCCAATAACTCATTTCCGCACCAGTCCTTATGCCTCAGGTACAACACGACCTGATTGGATGCGTTTGTTTAGTTTATGTCGAGCAAGGATAGACTTGAGCATTAAATATGTCAAGAAGTTTTACCATAGTTTGAAGATGTAAACGGATGCATTGTCTCGTGAAGCGCGTTTTCACACGCGCACATGCCAGCTTCAGCGATGATAGACAGTCTTCATACATCACCATTAAACTCTTACTTTAAGCAGCCAGCTTCATATTTCTTTGTAAATTGTTATTTGTCCTGGTTGCCAGGGAACAAATGGTACTGTGGTGTTTTCTCATTTATCATGAGCATGTCCTGTCTCTCTTTCCTGCCTCTATAGATTGTATACGTGGCTCCGATGAAGGCCCTGGCTGCTGAGATGACTAATTACTTCAGTAAGCGATTGGAGCCTCTGGGCATCGCTGTCAAGGAGCTGACGGGAGACATGCAGCTGACCAAAGGAGAAATCCTCCGCACTCAGGTAACAAATAGTAACGGATGCACCTTTGGCTATAATAATATTGGACATTTGCCGGTGGCAGCTAGACTTTGTTTGCCACGCTGGACTTGGAATTGGCTAATCCCAACCTTAAGTTGTCAGCGGCTTCGTCTGTTGTCTGACGCTTGGGGATGGTCATACATCATGATTCTGTGAGACTCTATTTCCTGAGAAAAGGCTGGTGTAAAGATCTCTGTGGAGCAGAAAGGTGGTACGTTGAAATCCTCCAAGGGCTGATCCTTGACATACACCATCGTGTTCATGATCAATATGCTTAACCTTGGGTTACTCAAGTGGACTGTGCATGCAATATGCCTATACTGGTAATTTAACAAATTGTTTAGGTGTCAACTGTGTGTTAAATAAAGACTGGAACACAGTTGCATTTAATGATGACTTTATTTCACATAGACTTCCCTCACCCTTCATCCAGACTGCTTGTCCTCAATACTGTTCTAAAACAAATTACAGATTGTTCTGAATGTAGGTGTATAGCCAAATCCTGCTTGATAGAGTCCATGAGGCCATGCTCTTATAAAGCACTTGTCTTGTCTCACCGATCAATATGATTGTACAACTGAGACACATCCATTTGCAATGCTGTGGTGTGCGCAGTTCCGGGCCAACAGTTTCAGGACGGAAGTGTGTACACGTGACAGGCAGTGAAGAACACAGAATGTAAGCAGTAATTCCCTGCCCTTGCCGTTATACCAGCTCCTAAGGACTGCAAAATGATGATCCAGTCTATTGAAGTCTTTTGAAGATTGATGCTTTGCTTTGAAACACTGTTTGCACTTTGTTTTACAGTAAGTGCACATACAGTGCAGTTGCCAAGGATAGGTAATATAAGTAATAAAAGGTAACTACTGTACATGGGTTAATGTTAGGTTTAGGGGTAGTTATAGGGTTAGTAGTCTCAGCCTCAGACATCATGCCCAAGGACCGTTGGCACTAGGGCTGCACGATAAATTTGAAGTGAAATCGAAATCGTGATTAAGCAGAAGCTGCGATTGCCATGCGTATCTTTCAGTGAAGCACGGTTCTGTGATCAGCAGTAAATCTCCATGCAAAGGCCAGAGGGCGCTCTCGCTCAGAAACTCCAAATACATCCCGAAGAAACCCAGGAAATGCCTATAACGTTAGTTGAATGAACAGAAGATTTAACTGCTTTCATTGATTTCATTGACTGATAAACAAGACTACGACAATATATGGTTTATCTTGAGTTCTTATTATAATTTTCATTATAATAAAGCATATTTATAATGCAATGCCTTTATCACTGCTTAGAATAAGGCACGCAACATATTTCATAGTATTCTGTGTAAGAAGCCACATCATCTCACAGAAAGATTTATTTCAAACACTCGACTGTTGTTATGAAATGAGTTTGGAGTAAAAACATGTTATTAAATATGGTATTTTCACATGCTTTCAGATAGAGCAGAATTTACTACACAGAGCCGTAGTTCACTGAGAAGCTACGCAAACAGCTATCATTATCGCGAACGATTTCTTCGATTTCATAATCGTGCAATAATATCATCTCCGATTTTTTTGCGTTACCTGTCAGTGAACTATGGCTCTGTGTAGTAAATGCTGCTCCATCTGAAAGCATGGGTTGGATATTTACTGCTGATTACAGAACCAGCTTTACTGACAAAATGAGCATGGAAATCGCTTTCGATTTAATCGTACAGCCCTAGTTGGCACGCACAATTGGAAACACTTCAGGAGTTTCGACGCAATCATGGGATTGGTTGAATTATACAGGATTTCTGGGAGATGTGCGCGTCACGTTTTTAACGTTCCACCTGGAAACAAAGATGCTGTGACGCCAAACCTCAAACTCCCGTTGGCTTTTGAATTATTGCAGAAAATAAACTCTGTGACCAACAAGTATATGGTTACTTACACATTTTTAAAGATAATCGTAAGATAATTTTGAAGCTAAAAGTTAAAAAAAAGAAAAAGGCAAACTGCACCACAGTAAAATGACTTCACTGCCACTAAGCTCCCAACAATTCTTTATTTATTTTCAGTCTTTATTTAAAAACTACAAATTGTAAAGTTTAAATTACAATTGTTTACAAACTAGGCAGTAGATGAGTTTAGCTGTTGCGTGATGTTTAATTTTAGACACTTGTTTCTGTCTTTTTTTTACAAAATCACAAGAGTGGTGTTACTGATGTATTTTAAGTTGCAGAATAAATGTGAAAATAACCTTTGAAATTTGTTTGCACTGAAACTGGAAGTTCAAAAATGCTAACATGTTTCTGTTTTTTTATAGGACTCATTCCTGTAGTCCTCTATACCTGCAGTGTAACATTGCAAATGGTTGATAGTCCCTTAATGTATTAGTTGACTGCAATGGGTGAATTGACCTTGTTTTTACTGTGCTGTTAAAGCACACATTTCTGAGCACGTTGGCTTTCAGTTCAGTTTGGTGATGTTTTGCGCCATCATCACTTTTTTCTTTTGGCCCAAATTCACACTTCCAGGAAGGAAACATCCAGGATGATTTTAAGGGTGTGAATTGCTTAAATAGAGCATGTACCTCATATCAAACAAGCTGTGAAAATGAAGTCCTCTCGACTTCTACTGGCTGAATAAAATCCTTCACAGACATATTGTGTGTTTGTTTAGATATAGCTTCAAATTAGCTGCCGCTTCCTTCCACAACCATGTTTTTTCTCTGTGCAGTTGTTCTTTTTTTCTCTCTCACATTCCCTTCCCTGTAGATTCATGAATTAATGGAAAGACGGAGACTTCTAAGAGCACTTAATTGTTAAAACAAGAGTGAGGAGATGAAGAATAGATTTAGAGGATTGTAGAGAACAGGAAGGAGTCATGGGTCAAGTGGTGTGAGGAGTGTAATATCAATGGCTGTATAAAGGGAAATGATCCTCGTGTTTTCCCACAGGAAGCTTGCCTTCCTCGGACCGTATCAATTGAGTGCCCTCGCTGTACTTCCCAAGCAGCAGAGCAAACAAAGCAAAAATGGAGAGATATGAAGCGAGGAGACGTGTTGTAGAATAATAAGGCGTCATCATCACACCTTCTCTCAGGCTGAAAGCAGTGCTTTACTGCCCCCTCAGCCCTGTGTCTTTTAGACAGTGGCTGGCTTGCACAACAGTTCTTTAAAAAATGACCATCTCTGCAGTGGTTAGCTGGGAGAATATCAAGTATCTTGCCTATTTTTGCAGCATCCGAGATGTCTCTGAGGTGTCTGGTAGACGCTGAGACAGGAAAAACAAGTGGTCATTACCAGCAGACCTCACAGTTTAGCTTGTGGAGCTCAGAGACACAATGTCATTGAGCGTGCCTACTTTTTGGCATTGCACACAGCGTGTTTTAACCAATATTTTAGTTAATTGGTCATTAGATATTGATTGGTAGTTAGAATCAGAGCTGCATCTGCCCAAAGTTAACAGCAGGTTACAACCTAACCATTATTTCTTTTTCTTTTTCTCCTCATTTATTCCACATCCTCTCTCATATTCCATATTCTTTTTCTCTGACAATTGCCTGTTCAGAGACCCCAACACAATCGACCCCAACGTCTGTATGAAGCCTAACATCACCCTACATATTCATACTACTGTAGCTATACGTGTAATACTACCCTATCATCCTCCAGTACACATATGCATAAACTGAGCTCTCTCCACCACACACATACTTACCCCAACATCACCACCTCCTAGGGCTGCTTTTAGAGAGCTTGTCATTTTCTGCTGCTTGGATCATAGCACTTTGTCTGTCTTCTTATTTTCTTGTTGCTATAGTAACCACTGTACAGTAAAATGCCTAATACATAGAACACACAGCTGTTCAAATAAGCTTATTGAAGACTAAATTTGTGCTGTCAGAGGCGGTGCTGACATTTAAATAAGAGGGCATAGGTTATAAGATGGAAAAGACAGAGATGCCAGCCCTGATAATTAGATTATATAGCAATCAAAGTGGCATGAGCATGGCTAATATTAGACAAAGGAATAACTTTGATCATAGGTATAATGAATTATTTAGAAAGTAAAAAGAATGTTCTAATGGTAACCAAAGTGATCGATTTTTCTCCTGATTCTTTACAAATGAATTGCCCAAAGTACTTGCGTATCAGAGGATTCAAGTCTTGGCCCTCCCAGACTGTTGTGGGAGTAATGTAATATGCAAATTGAAGCTAATCAGGGAGGTGAAGGATGTTTATTCTACAAGCCTGGAGATGTGAGTAGATCCTCAGCAGGAATGAGAATGTCACAGAGGGAATTACCTGTTGATGTATTAAAATTCTGTCTCAAAACAACAAATGTCGGTTCTATATAGTTGATTAACATAGAGTTTTTCGGTTTGTCCCTGAGGAGAGCAGGGGAAAGATTTGTTGAGAGGATCCAGTAGAGTATTTTTAATGAGATATTGTTTAAATCAGGTGACAAGATCACAAGAGAGCAGAGTGTTCTTTTTTTACAACGCAATAAAAAGAAAAAAAGCAAGATGCCACATCACAGCACGTGGTAAGGCTGAAGAACGGTCCTGCCACAACAGTTCTTGTCATATGAGTTAGTATATACGCTGAGCATTACTGAATGAATAGTTTGCTGATGGAGAAAAATAGAGCACATTAGATAATTTACAATCCAGCCTGTCAATGTGATGCGTAATTAGTATTTGTAGTGCAACCTCTTGTTGAGATGCTTATATAAACAGAGTATTGTTTTGATAGCACCACAGTGTTTACACTTTTCAGGAAAATCAAACCACAAATGGTTTGGTTTTAATTGTTTTTGCATATTAAAGTGGGGTTGAAAAAAAAAAAAAACTATTTTAAAAAACAGAATCATGCACTTCTGTATAAAATTAGTTTTTGCAAATTTAAAAACTGAGATGCAGTATTCATTACTCATGAGGTTCACACAGAACACTGTGTGTAAAGTGTACTAGGAGCTGTTGGCCGGTGACACGTTGAACAGTATTTTCCTTGAAAATGCAGCTGAAAGAATGTCTCTTAACAAATGGCATAAATCTGGCGCATTGCGTTTGTTAAAGTAAATATTTTTAATGTCTGCTCAGGAGAAGCCGTCTCAGTTTTCATTGCTGCAGAAGAAGAGAACTGTACTCCTGAGCCTGAAAACTGAAATATAAGCTGTGTCAGAAATGAACAGGGGTTTGTGGCAAAAATGCCACCGAGATGAACAAAAATACCCCAAAAATTCAAGATAAAGGGTTAAAAAAGTATCCGATTGCTTTTAACACATTGCTTTTTTGGGCTTTGAGCATTATAACCAAACTGTTGAGCGTATCAGACGCATTTTGATTAGTCTGCGCTGAAACGCTTGAGTTTTGTTGAGTGTGTGCTCCCACTGACTGAATTCTTTATGCTCGCAGATTCTCTCAACATAAACAATGAAGTGCAGATATGATGTAAATACTCTTGTTGACATCGTATCTGCACTTTGTTGTTCATTTCATGGCTTCAGTGATTATGACGGAGTTTTTGCAGAACATGTGCTTGTCTAGACTAGAGTTATAGACCAACACGTTTGTCTGTGTACCCAGAATATGACTTGATGTTTTCCCAAAGACAAAAACATTTTTATATTAATATTAATTATTAAGTATTATATTAATCAACATTAATAACCTTTATAACAATATCAAGAGCGATAATTGATAATATATTGAACTGAACTGAATTTTTTTTTTAAAGCAATTTTTGTTTGTAAAATTGTAAAGTATTCTGACTGATTTAAGTAATTGGTTAAATTTAAGTATTTGATATTAAAGACAGCTAGGGCTGGGTGATATATCGAACGTGATGATCATGCGCATCTCGTCAGTAAAGCCGGTTCCGTGATTAGCCGTGACTAATCAGGGAACCAGCTTTACTGACGAGATGCACATGACAATCACATATGATATATCGCCCAACCCTAAAGACAACACACACATAATTAAAACGTAAAAAAAAAAAGCCTCTTAATGGAAAAGTTAATTTCACGTAGTGGAATTAGGCACAAAATCTGTTTTTAGGAATTGGTTTAGCAAAAAAATAAAAAATAAATAACAGTGATAAAGGTTATGGGAAGTAGGGAGAAAGGGGGCAATGGATACCACGACCAAATAACCCGTTAGATGACACACATCTTGGGGGTTACTGATTTACTTACTCACTTTAACAAACAGTGCCTTGTGTGATGTTGTACTGGCACCCTCCCCAGAACATTAATACACTTGAAGTGCATTTAAAACAGCAAAATCAAATACATATTTGTATCTGTTTGTGTTTTTGCAAAAGGCACGCACACCCCAGTAGTAGCCACAGAGCGATATATGCAGGCTAATATATCTCTGGTGAGCTTGCGGTGTAAACCGCTCTGTTGATTATAATGGGAGCACTGTTTCTTGTTCTGTGAATTGGAGAGATGGTTTTGTCATGGCATGTCGCTCATTTGTAGTGTAGCTGTGGTATAGACTGTTTACTATAGCACTAAAGAGCTTCCTGCTGAAAGCTTGATGAGCACTTTATCCAGACATAAGGAGACGTGCATTTGGGGTGCATGCACACACACTAAGACACCATCATCACTCACACATAGGAATAACTTTGTCAAAATGAAACGCATGCATACATATAATTCTCACACAATCACTAGCTGCATTTACGTGGACCCCAATAATCCATTTGTAATTGGACCATTAGTCCAGTCCGAATAAAAGTCATATGCATCAGTTGGAAAGAATTGGCCAAATCCAGTTGAAATTTCATTCAGATTGTGAGGGGTGATTTAAACATTTTCTAATCTGTTGAATATGACATGTAAACACTGGATTGAATTGAAAACCGAAACTGGAGAGTTGCGTGCATGTCCAGTGATGTAGAAGTGGTGCAGTGACGTATTATGCATGGAACAATCTGTTGTTGTTGAGGAGTCGTAAGTGTCATAAATCAATGTCGTGTCATTCTACAATGGTACTCGTCGTCGGTGAAATGATGCAGGACAAATGCTGTCCTTGCTTTGGACCCTCACCACAGATGCCTTGTTTTGGGCATGGGAAGCAGCATTTTTACTGCTACATAAAAGCTCATTTGGACCTGAAATCGCTAAATGTTAAATCTGCTTTTTAAAACTGGAAGCCTGTAACATATAAATGCATACATCTATCCAGTCACTTTGTGTACATAGAAACACTGCTTGGATTCCTTGATCTGAATGATGGACACAAAAAGCTTCCATGTAAATGTAGCTGCTGAAACTGAACATGGGCAGAGACACATTTTAGTTGCATTTCGAGTAGAATTTTTCTTTAGTCAAGTTCCTTGTTCGTTATTGTTATATTTAAATATCACTGGGTGTCACATTTCTATGAGAGAGGGGGTTGTTTGTAAAGGGGAAGGACAGATACTGACTGAAACATTTTTATTGTCAACACTTATTCAGTACATGATCAATAAAGTTCTTTCTCTGCCTGAGAAAAGGATGTTTGAATGTGTCATTTTGAGTAGTGATCGACTGATATTGTTTTTTTTATTACGATACCAATTATTTGCATGTTTATGTGCCTGACAACCGATATTCAGAAACAATATTTATTTACTGTTATAAAGTAAATAAATAACTGAGTGAAGTAAGTCCATACTTCACTTTGGTTTTTCCTCCTTTCAGTCATCTTTAAAAAAAAATAAATAAATAAAAGGTTGAAAATTAACAGTCTTTCATGTTAAATTCAATCTTCATATTACAACAATAAAAACATTTTATTTATAAAAAGCATCAGCGGCAACACTGATATTAACAATAAGCAAAATAAATGTAGAATGTCTAATGTTTTCAAATGGAGAAAATAAATAAAGGACAGGAGTCATAACTTCATTATAAACTACAGTTTTAGCTTTATAAACTTTAATAGACTAAAGAGTGAAGAATAATTCACTGAATAATATTCTCTGGAATATTGGAATAAAACAAACAAAACATCGTATTTTATTGCATTTCTCAGCTGGTATGTTATATCAGAATTATTAATATGTTTTTGTCGTTCTAGATTATGAAATGCCTGCTGACAGCGCGGTTTATCTATGCAAATATAGCCTACTCAAATTGCGATCTCTCGCGGAGATAATAAATAATTAATTTCCATAGAGATGTATTTATTTAGATGTGTATTAGCAAAATAATGGTTATATAGTAAATGTTAACATAATTTAGGGTGTTTTAAACAAGTGAACCTTGTTAAAAGTTACATGCGGTGGCTGTGCTGGAGCATTTCCTGAGCATCAACCTGCTGAGTGAATAGCAACATGAAAGCAGCTTCACGAGACTAATAATGATCGTATACAACAGATAGAGAATTAAATTCAGCACTTTTATTTCCAACATGCGCTCATTCATGGCTGCATATTATTATTATTATTATTATTATTATTAATATTATTATTATTTTACTTTTTATTACATTTTCTTCCTTAAACAGCAGTAACAAACAAAAAGCAACTTCAGAACCCACCCCAACCCACAATAAAATCATTTTCACCAAGATTCCAGAAAAGATGACACAACATCAAAAGCTGAATGCCACAAACTTACAGTTTCCACACTAGATCCATGCACACGAGAAGTTTAGAGTTCCATCGAGACAATGTCCAACAAATACCCCAAAAAAGTGAAAACGTGCCTAAAGATCCTTGCGAACAGAGATTACACTTAGATGACAGATTCATATTCAGAAAGAAAAAAAAAAGTTTGGTACAGATCTATCTAGGATATGCGACATTAAAGAATTAATATCTGCACCCAATACAATTTCAAAATCCGAAAATTTCAAGAGATAGGTTGACAAAACAGAGGAAAAAGTAGGGTCAGGAGTACAAGGGGCATAAACTGAAAGAAATACAATATTCCTATTCTCCGCTATTGTTTTTATATGTGTTATTCTACCGTCTGTATCACAACCTTTATCTAAAATAGTCTTCCGCACCAACATTAGGACACCCTTGGTCTTAGTGTCCAAAGATGAGTGAGATACCACTTCATAAAACTTATTACACCCGTGTATATCCTCCTCTTTCAAATGGGATTCTTGAGCTAACACTATATCAATCTTTCTTCTTCACAAATATTCCAGAAAACCTGTACGTTTGTGAGGGCCATTTAGGTCATTAATATTACAACTCAGAATATTAAGGTCAGTCATAGGTATCGAACAGAATTACTGCATAATAAGACAAAATACAAGTTTGAAAATAAAGCCAGTTGAGTCTATCATTAAACCACCCCCCACCCTTCCAGTCACTATATAAAAAAAACATAAATACCTTCCCATGAACTATGGCAGAAGAAACCAAGAACAAACCTTGATCTGCCAGCACCCCTTAGTATGATCCGTGGCGTCAACAAAAACCTTCACATTACTGAAGTACCAACATTGGCCCCATAGTCACATATTGACTAGGTAGTATCTCTATTAAAATAAATTAAAAAAAGGAGAGAGAGAGATGGAATACAACTAGAAACGTAAATAAAATAACATCATAATCAGTAAACGATACTATATGCACAATGAAAGCTTCTAGTAACTATGAATTAAGAAGCGAACATTAAAGTGAACAATGAAAAACACACCTAACCATTTAGAGCATCTCTTCTCCGATTAGACAGAAAATGTCCAGCTGAAGCTCATGGTGGATGAAGGGATCTGAGAAAAACTCTTGCATCCTCTGGGGAGTATACTATTTTAGGTTCACCTTGATTGAGAATGACCTTCAGCGTTGCAGGATAAAGAAGAAAATTCTGGATGCCAACTTCTCTCATTTCCTTCCTAATAGGCGCAAATGCACCAGAGAAAAATCTGGAAAGAACGACAGCATTGCTCCGTCGGATGTTTTCACCAGGGCCTGAAGGAAGGAAGCATTTATAGGAAGGAAGCATTTATATTTAAAGATTAATAGTTTAAAGATGAAAACCCGTGGTTTAGCGCGATCTGAGGAGAGCCTTGTATACACGCGATGCACTCGCTCCCCTTCAATCTCTTTGCCCGCCAGAGACGGGAGATACGAAAAGATCGACAGCGATCTTTTCAAAAAGCCCATAGGGTCGTCCTTTTTGGAACCTTCAGGCAATCCGACCAGACGCAGATTGCTGCGATCCGGTAAGTCCACAACCTGTTCCTCGAGCGCGGCTACTCACCTATCGTGATCTGCGACAACTTTCTTTTGTTCCCTCATCTCCCCTGTAAGAAGATCCAGTTTAGAGCATAGCAACTGAACAACTGACATGTGAGAATCAAACTTGTTCTGCATCGCCATCAACTCAGTTCTTAGAATGTCCTCAAAGTGTGTTACAGTGTTCGCCATCTTGTCCACCATATCGCTTGCGGTCGGTAGCTTGGATTTTTTTTCTTAATCGGAGAAGCCGACGGTGACAACTCCTGCTGTTTCCGATTGTATGCCATCAGGGAAAGTATTATTAATTAATAAATTTTAAATAAAACGAAAAAAAAAATGCAAAAAGGGGCCAAATGTACGGAGCTCTACTCAAGTGCAACTAGGTTCATGAGCACGTCACGTGACTCCCATATTATTTAATTCAGGCAAAGTTACGTCTTTATTGGGACAGACGGATTATCTTACGTGACTCAGTGAGTTCGTCTCTATTTCTTAGAGCCAAGCTGCATAAACTGTGTATCAGCCATGTAACACATCTAATTTGTGCATTGATGTTAAATAAAGTTTACTAACTACAGCAAATCAAGTACCTGTGCACACCGTTGTCTCGTCTCCCCTCAGACGCGCTTGCGACCCTGCGCGCAATTCTCAAAACACCCACAAGATGGCGGCTTTTATCTGTGAATCCAATATTACAATACCGATTATGGTAAAATGCTTAAATATCGGTAAATCGATATATCTGTCGATCTCTAATTTTGTGTGTGGTATAAAAGTGTTTTTTGGACATTGTTTACATGTGTTCAGTTTTGATGTCTTGACTTCCCAGGTGTGACTATTACCTGAAGACTACACAGAATGATGACATTCATTTTTCATGCTTTGAGTGCCTACTTTTTTTTTCTTTTTTTTTTTTCTTTGGAATTCTATCCTTCTGTGATCGACGTCACTGTATATTCTTTAAGCTATTTTGCTTGTACTTATACTTCTCTATTACAGAGTGATTTCTAGCATAAGTCTCTGAGCAGTGTCCATCATAGTCTTGATCTTTAACAATATTTATCACCTTGTCCGCCTTTCTTCTCCCACTCGGATGGACAGTCACTCTGCATCGAACGCCAGGACAAGGACCACACTGAGGCAGTCTGGCAACATTTTGTGTTCTTGGCTCACTTTTTTCATAAGACAGGCATGGCATGGGCATCCCTCACTCCTTCTGAAATCTGAGCTCTGCAGTTCACGGGGGATGCATGAGCAGGGAAAGTGAGAATGAGTGGTTACACTAGAGCAGTCAGAGGATGAAATAACACCAGCCAGATCTTGTGTTGCCGTCTCAAACCGGAATCCTGAGGTTCTGTGATGTCCAGTCTTGATGGCAGTGTAATGGACACTGTCGGTCCATTTTGGATCTTCCATTTTTACCTGAAATTTCACAACAAGGTATTGTGCCAGGGCATGTCTCATTACACAGATGTCACTCTGCCCAAGCTATATATTTGGAAGTTACCGACAGTTGAAGAGATGGTGATTGCACAATTGCATCTCACACAATATAAGTATAGTCCTATTTTTTCGAATCCTTATCAAACAAACTTTAACCTTTGTGGGTAAGGCTTATACTTTATAAAGTTAGGTGAGTACCATGCTAGAGGTCTGCGCGGGACTGTTTTTTAAGTCCCGCTCCCGCGAGGTTATATCCCGCACCCGCCCGCTCCCGCGATATATTTACTCTTTGTTCACCCGCTGTCCGCTTTGAATAATTTTCTTCCCGACCCGACCGTTCCCGCTAAATTTAGATCTCGTTTCCAGAATCACACATTTAAATTTCCGCTACTGAAAGAAAGACAAATAGGCTAACAAATAAAAGTGTAGTCTGCACAAAATTGTATTTGTTATTTTATTCGTCGTCAAGAGTCTTTTATTGACAGCAAAATGTTAAGCAATTTTGTGTCTTAAGACACGAAATTGTTTAACATTTTGCTGCCAACACAGTAGGAAAAAAAGTGTCACAGAGAAAATAAAATGTACAAAAATTGTATTCCTTATTTTTATTCGTCTTGTCAGGATACAGTTCGTTTAACCTTTACAACAGGAACAAGTGTCGCAGATTAAAAAAAATGTAGGTTGTACAAAAATGGCCTATTATAATTTTATTCGTCTTGTCAAAATACTAAATTAGTTTAACATCTTGCTGTAAACACAGTAGCTAGCCTAGGAAAAGTGTCGCGGAAGAAAAATAAATAAATAAATAAATTGGACATGTGTCATTTAAAATTATAGGCTAAGCAAAATCGAGTTGAGCGTTCTTCAAGGAGAGCGCATCCACACTTTGCTCCATCTTTATTCTGCTCTGTCACTCATCGACAACTTGCCTGTTCTGTCTGTGGGCCGTATATTCACTGGTAGGCTACAGCCTGCTCTGAGCATCGTTATACACATGCTGCGCACAGACCTCGCAAATAAAACGAAGCACTGTTTCATGCGTGCTGCGCGTGCATAACAGTCCCGTGCAGGCTGTACCAGTGCTTGAATAAAGCGCAGATATGTTGTTCTGAAAAGACGTCGGGAACGGGATATTGTTAGACCGCCCGCTCCCGTTCAAATTGCACCAGAGTTACCGACCGCTACCGCGTTTTATTCGGGAATTTAATCCCGCGTCGCAAGAAATCTGGTCGGGTCCCGCGGTTCCCGCGGGACAGCCGCGGGAATGCAGACCTCTATACCATGCTGCCCACCATGGCAGTTGTAGGTACACAAAGTTGATCTTCTGGAAGACCAGGAATCATTTAGGCTCATGTGCTCATATGAGTCTTCCTGCTGTTCTAAGAAATTAATTCCCTACTGATGAAAAGAGTGGTCAAAAAGGTCTGTTCAGAGCTGTGGACAAAAAGGTTTTATGTCCATTATTTCCTTTTCAAAAAATAGAAAAAGAGAAAAAAGGATTGTGTCAGATCTTGACCTTGGGGTCTTGAAAAAGGTATTGAAACATTCTTTATTCCAAATGATCAAGCAGAAGCAGATCTTGTCTCAAGTTCACCCAGGAGGCTGTTTTTTTTTTTTTTTAAGCAGATCATTCCTTGTCACAGGCGTTTTATTTTTAGATTTTAGATTCACCTTTGGGGGCAAAACCAACCAATTTCATGTTTTTTCTTAATGGAGTTTCTCTGGCACAGAGAGCATAGATTTGTGGCTTTTATGGCTTCTTAAATCTGAGAGTGAACAGGGAAAAAGCTCACTCACCCCTTATCAGCGGACTTCTTTTCTCAGCTGGATTTGCATTTGATGAAGATGAAAGCGTGTCTGTCGACAGTCCATGCCCGCTCCATTCAGAATTATGTGACTTTATACAGGCTTTCCATAGGCTTTTAAGCTTGATGTCAGCAGCAACTGGTGTCGTCTCTCTGGGTATGTTTAATGATTGGCCAATCCCCCATAAACCACTGTCATTCTGCACTGATATGCTGGACATTAGTTTTATGTTAGCATAACTCACTTGTGTCTGCACTTGCAAAGTGGTAATGACAGATTCTTGGTCTTGCAGCTGGTCAATCATCTGATGCTGATGGATCACAGTCGTGCATTCCCTCTCATTGACTTACTACACCAAGTGCTGTGCAAGGTTTGGAATGAACTCTTGGTTTTGTTGTGTTGGCCAAACAGAGGGTTTTTGGTCATTGACCGATAAACTGTGGGAAATCCTGATCAGGAAATCTGCTATCCCAAGGCAGAGGGATGTTGGGCATCCTCGCCTTGAAATGTTGAACCTGTAGGTTGGGCACATTGTTGAAAGAAGAATCGTCCTCTTCATTAATGGAGACAAGCTTGCATACTAATGCATTCTCCACTAGGAGGCTTTATACCTTCAAATAGTGCATGTTTGCAGACTGATGCACTCTGGGCCGGTTTTGTGCAGTATGCTTTAAGGATAAATATGGTACAAAGGTGTACCTTTTGAAAGGGTACCACCCTTGTGACAGCTTCTGTACCCTTTCTTGAGACCATGCAGTAAAAAGTAAACACAGTCTTGACATTTATTATGCTGCTTGCATTTGTTCTAAATAACAAACGCAAACATGTAAGTTCGTAAAGTAAATTTGCTCCTGTGAATATGAATTATATTAATTACGGTGTTTTTCTTGCATTCTTCCAAAATCTCAACTTGTTACCAAAGGTGGCCGTGCTTGCTATCCGTGCGCCTAAGCTGTGGAACTCCCTGCCTAGGGATATTAGGCAGGCTACTACTGTATCCTCTTTTAAATCTCTTCTTAAGACTTATTGGTATTTTTTGTATTTTGTTACTGTACTGATCTTTTTATTGTAAAGCACTGTGTAACTTTGTTTTGAAAGGTACTAAATAAATAAATGTTTACTTTTACTTCTTGCATTCTTCACCAGCAATTGTCAGGTCCATTGGCCAGATCAGGTTGTGCTACTAGCAAAAGTGCACTTTCATATGTTCATCTCCTAACTGGTAAAAAATTGTGAAACAATTAAACATTTTCTTACCCTCAGGCCACCCAATATGTAGATGAGTTTATTTCTTCATCTAAACAGCTTTGGAGAAATTTAGCATTACATTGCTTGCTCACCAATGGATCCTCTGCAGTGAATTCCGTTGATATTCCTCAATAAATTATACAAACATAAATTCAAATTCAGTTGCACTGTTAATATTTGTGGCTTAGTTTAAAATGAACATGCATGGCAAAAGTAACAATCATAAGTGTTTAACAATCCAGTGTGAAACATTTAAAACAATGAGGTGTAGAACTACAGAATACACACAATTCTCAGATATGTATGTTTTTTTGTTTGTGATTTGAACCTTCGCATAATGAACAAAAACTCCAGCCCTCGTCTGTGAAGTCATTTGTTTTGAAATTGGAAAAAAAAGTGCTTCAAGCAACTACGCAACTCAATGCAAATGTCTTGATTCAATACATTGTGATGCATGACAATATCTTAATTTAATCATGATTTAAACTGCATATGAGAGAATGAGAGAGTAGGAAAGAGACCCTGTATCCGAGTGTTAGAGATGTCTGCTAAATGTCTCTTAAGCAGAGTAGAAGAGAATACCAGCAGTTTATGAGAACTACCGTATGTAATAATCAATCCGGTACTGTGAACAGCCTTACGCAGAATTGCATACCAGCTCACTTCAAGCCCTGCTGTTACTGTAATATTTCACAGTAACAGTTCTCAATTAATGAAGCTGGAATTGTACACATAATTAGTAAAGGTTAAATGTCTTATAATGCTATATATATATATATATATATATATATAAACTTTTTTTTTTTTTTTTAATTACCAGCAAATTTCATTATTTGATCTCCATTTTACAAAAGGAATATTTTTTATAAATGTACTATATATTTTTATAGAGCCTATTAAGTCTTCTTCATGGCACAATCATTTTGTTATTTTGGGGTGTGTGGGCTTTGTTTTTTTTGGTTTTGTTTTTTTCCCCTTTTTGTGTGTTACAGTATAATCAGCCATTTAATTGAAACTTAGAAGCTTAGAAGAAAGAAAAAATCCTTAATATTTCAGAGGAAATATCTCCTGTTTACATTTGGATTATTTCTTAATATTTGTTGAGTTGTAGATTATCGTCTCTCAATTTATCATTAAGCTGATTACATGTGAATTTACATAGAATATATAAATATTATATATATTTATAACCTTTTTCCAGCAGTAATTTTCTGAAAATTCATTAAACTAATAAACATCAAATGGGCAGAGCTAATATTTGGAAGAAGAACAGTGGAGCAGTTGTTCCTCTCATACCAGTAAAGTTGATGCTCACCGTCTGCCATGACTAAGTCATATGTTGTTATTGCACGCCTAGAAGCCATCACAACCAGCAAAACAACCCTCCACTTTCCCCTCTACCACCCACTCCAAGTGATGACAGTTGCCATGGAAACTGTGGGAGGAGGGCAAGTGTTTTAGCGGCAGCAGAAATGGTGTGTTTGTGTGCACAGGTCTGAAGCAGGTGAATATTTGCTGCTTAGCATAACGACAGACCTTCAGCCTGCTCACAACACAGGCATTTTCACAGGCGGCTTGGTAATTAAGACACGAGGCCTGTCGTCAGGCTAGACCTGGTAACGAGGAGCTGTCTGCTCGCCCGCACAGATTCACTGTAAACATTCTTCCCACAATCCTCAATAAAGACACACACACCCTCTCCCGTATGCATGCTGTTTCAGAGATATTGGGCTGCATATCGAAACCACACTTGTGTATTCCAAGGTTATTATAGCTTTGCTTTTTTTCTTTCTTGGGTTTAGTTTTATTTTATTTCATATCAACTTTTTTATTTTGTTTTTGTATAATCCAAATAATTGTAATTGTAGTGAAACTGGAAGAAAAAATAAATAAATAAAGACTGGGGAATCAGCATAACATTAACAATAATACACATGATATGTGTGACCCTGGACCACAAAACCAGTCTTAAGTGTAAATTTTTCAAAACTGAGACTTATGCATCATCTGAAAGCTGAATAAATAAGCTTTCCATTGATGTATGGTTTGTTAGGATAGGCCAATACCTGGAGACAATATCCAAGATACAACTACTTGAAAATCTGGAATCTGAGGGTGCAAAAAAATTTCGCCTTTAAAGTTGTCCAAATTAAGTTCTTAGCAATACATAAAACACAAGTTTTAATATATTTAAGGTAGGAAATTTACAAAATATCTTCATGGAACATGATCTTTACTTAATATCCTAATGACTTTTGGCATAAAATAATTTTTTAAAATTTTGACCCAAACAATGTATTTTTGGCTATTGCTACAAATATAGACCCTTTTTGCGCCGACGTCACGATTACGTCACAGCGCTAGCTGGAGGCAAAACAAACGGAAAACTGGAGGCAGCCTATTCAAACCTCCGATTCGGCTACATAAGGAGCTTAAAATATCATCTTGTTGTGACGTTGGATGCAAGAATCTATGTAGTACAGGCTCCAATTTGAATTTTAACGCATACCTGCTGCCACTCGCAGACAAAAAAAACGACGACAGCTGTGTTTAAACGCGATAAAACGAGCGGATTGGACAGAAACTATCGTCAGAAATGCTCGCGTTTGCAGCGCACACTTCTTATCAGAAAAGGTTAAATAAAGTATTGTCTTTTTTTGTTATGGATTATGGTTTGTGTTACGTGTCTAAAGATTTCTTATGCATCTCACAACTATGAAATAATGTCTGTGTGCATGTGTGTAAAACAACAAACTGACGATGTATATGCTTAATCATCTGTAATTGTTGTGATTGATAGTGGCTGGACTTTCTAAGAACTTAGTAAGAAAGAATAATCAAATACAGAAAGTTCAAAATAAATTTCTGGAATTTTTATTTCTAGAAAATATTCACATCTTCCTTTAAATGTACTGTATGTAAAGTATTGTAAATTTAACTTACATAATTTACAGGATGTATATATTTTAAAATAACTATTTGGCCATGATAAGTTACATACATCTTCAAATAATATCATCACATTGAATGTTTAACTTTTTGTATTTTGGCCCATGCAGTTCACTCTCACATAACGTTTAGCTGTAAAAATAGCCTGCTGAAGTTGAAATGTACATCTTCATGACTAGATAGACACAGGTGAGTTTCTCTTTACTACTCGTTAGGTTTCTCTAACGAGTCACTCAATCGGAGGTAACATCCTGTCAGATCGTCCATCAATGAGCATAGGGTCGGCCAATCTGACTTTGTCCGTTAAAGTTAACTTATTTAAATAACAATAATGGTCCTGCACAGTGAGTGACCTTACATATGCAGGTAAAATCGGATTTTCTCCAGCCATTGTTAAAAAAACAAGGTAAACAAACTTCATAGCTAGCGTTAGTGAAGCGGTCAGTGGAATCTTTCTGCCTCCAGCTAAGCCCCGCCCACAGAAAAAGTCACATTGTTTACTAACAGAAAAAGGGTCTATACCCCAGCGACTTAAGACTGGTTTTGTGGTCCAGGGTCACATATATATACATATACAAAATATCAAAAGGATTAACAATGCAGATTAATTTTCACAGCCTCCTTTGATCATATTTACCAAGGTGTGCCAATATTTTTGGTCATGACTGTGTGTGTATATATTAGGGGTGGCACAGTACACAGATGTCACGGTTCGGTACGTACCTCGGTTCAGGGGTCACGGTTCGATACAATTTCGGTACAACAGGAAAAATAAAATCTACTATGCTCGGTTTCTTTTCATTTATTTTGAACAGACAGTAGTACAAATTGCAATTTTTTTCCACTTAGATGTGAAAATACTAGGGGTGTTCCCGACTAAAGATTTTCGTAGTTGAATCGGAATTTTCGAATCTTGCTGATAGTCGACTGATAGTCGAATCATATGTTTGGGGCGGGGCAAAATACATTACCAAGAGTCAAGTCAGACATTAGACAGTCATAATTACTGACGTTAACACACAGGGAAAATGTGTAACGGACGCCTCGCAAATAAAAACAGAGTTAATAATGTTTTATGTTTTGATTTAAAAGATTGTTAACATTAAACATAAGTGAAACCCTAAGAATTCACAACAATTTTTACAATAGTGCTCTCATTATAACTTTATGTATATGACGGTTATTAATGTTCTACATTTCTATTTTGAGCTGCGCGTGCTGAATGACCAGTAGAATGAAGCATTTGATAGCAGGTTTTTAATCAATGGGATTTAACTCATTTATCTCATATAGAATGCGATTCATTATTTTTACAACATAAGGTTAATATAACAACTTATAGGCTATCTACACAAAACGACCTGATGCATGAACGTGTCTGCGCGGCTCTGAATGAACTCCTTTTGTGGACGCGTTCTTCACGCAACAAACACGGGAAATAAACTAAAAAAATTCACAGCGTTTTATTATAGTAGTGTTTTCATTATAATGTTATGTGTATATGACAGTCCCAGTCATAGTCTTTAATATTCTGCATAGTTGTTTGTACTGCGCGCTGAAGAGCTAATCACCGTACAATGAAGCACTTTAGGCAGCGACTCAACCAAATGCATCTTATACGAGATAAATAATAAACGATATATATAAACCGGCTGAAATGTTTTGAAATCACTTGTATCCTACCTGATCGAAAAAAAAATCCAGTCTTTCACTCTGCCTGTGTCAGTTTGAGTCTTGTTAAAGTTTTAAATCCTTGCCGCCAAGATGCTCCTCTGTCGGTCACGGATTATGGAAAGTGAAATTTAAGTCTATAGACCATTTCAAAGACGTAAACAATAACAAAGGCGTTGGAACTCTACTGCGCATGTCTGGCCCTTAAGCATTTCCGGTAGCGCCATTTTTCAAAACAAGCGTGTACTATTTTAGTCTAGCGAAAACGTAATATTTAAGTTATTTAATAAATAAATAAATAAACGGTGATTGGAATACCCTAAATATTCCTGAGGCGCAAACCTACAAAGAGCATTAAAAGTAGTCTTCCGGACAGCTCAAAGCGGCTCTGACTGATGCTGCCTGTGCGTGTATACGAGAGATGGCGGTAAATGTATCGCAGTCTGGATGCTTACAATTAACTCCATAGCGGAAAGTTTGGGATCATTTTGTTCGTACAATGGATGACATCAGTCTTATGTTCGGTTAAACTGAAGCTAGACAAACAGTGTCACTTACGTACTTATCGTGGTTTGTCGCCAAGATGTCCGGGGAGCTGATTAGTTGACATTTCACTTGCATTGCTGGGTCAGTTTGTATATCTATGCAAATATTATTTTCCATATTTATTTGTATAGCGCTTTTCACAATACATAGTTTCACTGCAGCTTTACAGAACATGCATGTATATTACAACGCTATATGAATGCTAATAAACTAATCACTACATGCCATTATTACTGATTTTATTCGTTTTAAAATGTGTGCTTAGTTTGGTTAAGTTTGTTGCTGTGGAATGGATGGAAATGTGCGCTGTATATCCTAGAGCTGCTAGTTGCTATTTTGCTTCTCGCTTCACTGCTGCAATCCAGGCGCGTTTCTCGGAAATCTAAACCCTTTAATTTCCGATTATTTATAAATGAATGTTAGTTCCAGCCCAGAGAGAGCACCCAACCACTGAGCAACAAGGATCTCAATTTTAATTTTGACAATTTAAACAGCAGGATTAAATAAATTATCGCAATCCTACTGCGTATCAAGCGCCTGCCACCATTGTTTTGAATGCGCTCGAACATTAACCGGAAACGTCCGAGGACCAAAGACGTCACTTCCTTAAACAGCCAAATAGCCGATTTATTCATGCATGTTAAAATATTTATTTAAAGCTTTTTTCTTTTCAGATTCTTATTTACAGCATTATCATAATAGGCTGTATATTAACTTATTGGGAGAAAAATGGTAGTTCTATGTGAAATCAGACATTAAGCACCCCCATATAGTTAAAATGGCACGATCATAACACCCTGTGAATATTCGACTGTGAGATTGGGAGTCGGATCAGGCTCCTCGAATCGAAGCATCGAATCGTCGACTATTCGGGGTCACCACTAGAAAATACTAAATATTATTACATTATATATATATATATATATATATATATATATATATATATATATATATATATATATATATATATATATATATATAATTTAAAATCTGCAGTAGGCTACATGTATATACATACAAGGGATAAATTCTTGAAATATATTTGATTTAGTTTACAGATAAACAAGGGGGAAAAAACAGTGCGACACGTAATTTTGTGACACTTAATTTGTTCACAGAAAGGAAACTCAAATGACAGTACCTGCTGATACAGTTTTACAGATATGACAGTTACAGGTCGATTGCAGTTTCATTTTAAACCTCTTGTAAGGAGTTATGTATGCTCTATGGATGACTTTGAAATGGATAAGACAATTCGCCAAGTTTTTAGAAGTTAAGATTAGATTAGACCACACCCTCTCCCAGTCGACCGATAAATCAAAATCTGTTAATTCACGATTCCAGATAGATTTAATAGAAAGAAACTTTGCAGTGTGATCATTACGTTTACTATATATTAAAGAAACAGATGGCCGACCAGAGGGTGGTGCGATCCAATCCCATATAGGATGAGAGGAAATAGGGGATGCCCAGGGAACTCCATTGCTCTAGCTCTTTTCTTAAAGCCACTTCACTAATTTGTGAAGCTCAATTATCTTTTGCTGCACATCAGAAATATATTCTTTGGTTTCTCTCATTGTGATGGATGATTAAGGGAATTTGGGGTTTGTTTTCCCTCCTATTTATATTTCTGTGAAACAGGAAGCCATGGCTGGATAATTTCATGTTCGTAATCACCCTGGAGTGCTCAAAATTGTGAATATGAATGGAAATAAACTTCAGAGATATTTTACTCATAAGAATTTCTAGGGGTGACAATAATTGTGTCAAATGTGTATTTGAGAAAAACATTTATTTCATAATGATATTTCCCCCCATATTAAATTCTTATTGTCCAATGAAAAGTTAGATTTTTGTGAATTTTTAAAATAAAAGATCAAAAGTATTAACAATGCAGATAAATTTTCACAGCCGCCTTTGATCATATTTGCCAAGGGTGCCGATATTTTTGGCCATGACTGTAAATCCGATTTCACGTCATCGAAATCAAAAGATAAGCGCTGCATTTTATTAATTATCAACTCATTTCAAGATCAAAGACCACAATAGGAGAATGCACGGCATCAGCACTGGAAAGATAAGTTTGACTTACTACTTTTAATGAAGATGATTGTGTGTTGACCGTCTGCGTCTTACTTTCAGTTTAATTCGCGGCACATTTACATTTAGTCATTTTGCAGACGCTTTTATCCAAAGAGACTTACAATTGGGGAATACATAAAGCGATTCATCTTGAAGAGGCAATCAGACAGACAAAGTCCTTGCAACACCAAGTCTCAGGCATTGTTCAAATAAGGAAGGAATAAGTAAAGAGAAAGATTTTTAATTTTTTTTTTTAAGTTTAGGATGAAGTCAAGTGCTGTCGAAAGAGATGAGTTTTCAGTTGTTGCTTGAAGATTGACAGGGATCCAGCATTCCGGATAGGGGTGGGAAGATCATTCCACCAGCCAGGAATGGTGAACGAGAATGTTCTGGAGAGTGATTTTGAGCCTCTCAGTGATGGTATCACGAGGCGTCGCTCACTAGCAGATCTCAGATTTCTGGAGGGGATGTAGATTCTTAATAGATAGTGCAAGTAAGCGGGTGCTGAGCCTGTGGTTGTTCTATATGCAAGCATCAGTGTCTCGAACTTGATGTGAGCCGCGACCGGTAGCCAGTGCAAGGAGATAAAGAGAGGTGTAACATGGGCTCTTTTGGGCTCGTTGAAGACCAGTCGTGCCGCTGCATTCTGAATCATTTGTAGAAGTTTGACTGTGTTTGATGGAAGTCCAGCCAGAAGAGCATTGCAATAATCCAGCCTAGAAATGACAAGGGCCTGGACAAGAAGTTGTGCAGCATGCTCTGTCAGAAAGGGCCTGATCTTTCTGATGTTGTATAGTGCAAACCTGCAAGATCGAGCAGTCTTTGCAATGTGGTCTTTGAAGGTCAGCTGATCATCAAAGATTACACCAAGATTTCTGACTGAAGTTGATGGGGTTATTGTTGATGAACCTAACTGGATCGTGAAGTCATGCTGTAGAGTCGGAGTGGCAGGGAAGACAAGAAGCTCAGTCTTTGCCAGGTTGAGCTGCAGGTGATGTTCTTTCATCCATGCTGAGATGTTCTCCTGGCAGCCTGAGATCTGTGCAGCTACCGTTGGATCATCTGGTTGAAAAGAGAGATAGAGCTGTGTGTCATCAGCGTAGCAATGGTAGGAGAATCCATGTGCCTGTATGATGGGACCCAGTGATGTTGTGTATGTGGAGAAGAGGAGGGGTCCAAGAACCGATCCCTGAGGAACCCCAGTGACCAGTCGATGTGCTTTGGATACCTCCCCTCCCCAGGCCACCCTGAAAGACCTACCAGTGAGATAGGATTCAAACCAGCGAAGTGGAATGCCAGTGATGCCCAGTGATGAGAGGGTGGACAGGAGTATCTGATGATTGACAGTGTCAAAAGCGGCAGATAGATCCAGTAGAATGAGGACTGATGATTTGGAATGGGCTTTTGCAATTCGCAGGGCTTCAGTGACTGAGAGTAGCGCAGTCTCGGTTGAGTGGCTACTCCTGAAACCTGACTGTTTAACGTCCAGTTTGTCGTTCTGTGAAAGAAACAGTGAGACCTGGTTGAAGACAACTCGTTCAAGTGTTTTCGCTATAAACGGAAAGAGAGAGACAGGTCTGTAGTTTTCTATAAGAGAAGTGTTTAATGTAGGTTTTTTGAGCAGTGGGGTTACCCGAGCCTGCTTGAACGCAGTGGGGAAGATGCCTGTGAGGAGGGATGTGTTGATGATGTGTGTGAGTGCCGGTAAGAGTGTGGGTGAGATTGCTTGGAGAAGGTGTGAGGGGATTGGGTCAAGAGGACATGTTGTAGGATGGTTGGAGAGGAGAAGCTTGGATACTTCAGCCTCAGTGAGGGGACAGAAAGAGAAGATGGGAGTTTTAGCAATGGATGTGGTAGGTTGTGGCAGTTTGCACGTTGGCTTGCTGAAGAGATGCTCAGCTACTCGTCCACGGCGATGCGTATTGCGTTTATTATTTTAACATTTTGGGAGGAGTAAAATTTACATATGTGGTTTCAACAACCAGGTGCATTTACACTTGTCCAGTTTCGTCTGGAATGTGGCTCAGACCACCTCCTGAAGTGGTTTGAGTGATCGGATTTATATCCGTCTCGAATGCGTTTCAGGGGCATTTACACCTGGTCTTTTCACGAGCAGATAGCTATCTGATCAGTCAAAATGCATGAAGTGACCAGGTGTAAACAGCCCCATAGACATCACCAGACTCTTGGTCTCATCCTTTGAAATGCTTTCCCCTGCCTTTAATGCAGTCAATTCCAACTGTTGCTTGTTTTGTGGAGTTTCTGCCTTTACTCTACTCTCCTCTTCAGCTGGTGAAATTCATGTTCAATCAGATTTAAGTCTGGAGATTGATTTGGGCAATCTAAGACTTTCCATTTCTTTGCCCTGATAAACTCCTTGACTGAACTGGCAGGGTGTTTCAGGTCAATGTCCTGATCCAATATGAAGCGCTTTCTGATGAGTCTGGTGGCATTTTCTTGAATATTGGTAGCCAAGATGATTCTGTACACTTCTGCATTCATTCTGCTTCTGTCATCATGCATTAAGTCATCAGTAGAGTTGAGAGGGCCTGTTCCAGAGGCAGCCATGCAGGCCCATGCCATGACACCACCTCCACCATGCTTTACAGACGAGGCTGTGTGCTTAGGATCATTTGCAGTTCCCCTTTTTCTCCACACTTTTGTTTTCCCATCACTTAGATAAAGGTTAATCTTTGACTCATCTGTCCATAAAACTCTGTTCCAAAAATCTACTGGCTTTTGCAAACTCTAATCTTGCCTTTCTATTTTTGGTGCTGATCAGAGGTTTGCATCTTGCTGTGTAGCCTGTCGAAGTCTTCTGAGGACAGTAGATTGTCAGAGCGTCACCCCAGCTTTCTGGAGGTTGTTGGTGATTTTACAGACAGGTTCTTTTTTATAGCTTGTATGATTTGTCTGTCAGCAACTACTGTTGTTTTTCCCAGCTAATCAGGTAGTTGTTGGTCTCCAAACTCTTGATTTCTCCATGCCCTTTGTTTTTGCTAGAGCTCTAACTGACTTCCTCTTTTCTTTTAGCATCCAAATTTCTTGCTTTTCTCTCAAAGTCAGCTCACTTGTCTTCATCCTGGTTTGTGTGTCATCATCGAATGCAAGACTCAGAATGCAGAAGCAATGGCTATAACTGATTCGACACATTCCCTGCTTTTAATATCTGAATAATTAATGCAACAGGACACAGCTGATCACTGTTCCAGTGCTTATGATCACATCAGGCAGGGGGATGAAACTCTAGAAGTGCTGATCTTCTTATTTGGTAAATCATGCATGTTGAAACACCCAATAATAAAATGTAGTTTGTAGTTTTGTCTCATAATCATATTTTAATCATATTTACAGATTTCTTGACTCGACAACAAACAGAGCAATTATGTTTTTACTGTCCCAATACTTATGGAGGGCTTTGTATACTAATATTAGCAATATCACAGGAGTAGATGTGAGATTTGGCTGTATATCGGCATGGCTGTGATTGGGCCGTAGATTTATATATATATGACGGTGACGTGATAAAATTTACCGGCCAAAATATTTTTTTTTTTACCGGCCATGAAACTCTTTTTGCAAAAACAGGCAGTCATTACTACTACAATGACTAAACATATTTACAATGTTTTTAAATTGTCCTTTACTTTACTTAGCCTAAAAGAAAAAAACAAACAGATTTATTGATTTATCTTTTTCTTTTTTTTTTTTCTTTTTTTGTCCCTCAAAAACGTTGAGTCTCAGGCCATCGTGTTACGCCTGTTTCACACATACTCAGTTCGCAGTGCTAATGTGGTGGGTATTTTTTACACACGTTAACGGATTAGAGCAGGGCTATTCAATTAGCTTCATTTGAGGGTCATATTGAACTGAAAATTTGAAGGGGGCCAAGGTGGTAGGGGCCGTCCCGATATCTTTCTGGGGGACCTATAAAATTTGAAATTAAATTGAAATCTAAAATCTATAAAAGGTTAACATTAGTGCTTTCTGTCAATTGATTAAAAAAAATTAATTAAAAAAAATCAAATTTTTTGTAATTAATCGTGATTAATCACATATTTATGTTGTCATAATTTCACATTGAACCTCCAAATTAATGTAGAAACAACATAAAGATAGTATATTTTAAATGTGTTTTTAATGGCATCTTTTTACTAAGTAGCTTATTATTAATGAAGTATTGATACCAATACTACTACTGCATGGTGTCTCTATTAAATGCATTTTCCCTCAATTTTCCCTATTAATTACAGCCATTCAACATTACAGTATAATTGAAAGCCTTTTTTTTTTTTTTTTTACATTTAATAGGCTCTGAAATATTAAGTGATTTTAAACAATCTTCACATAAAATATAAATTGCATATGCATAAGCTATACAGATTAATCCTTATTAATCAGCGACTAGAGCAGTCGAGTGATTTCTTTTTTTTCCTTGATTTACATCAATGACGGACTTCAGCAGGTTTTACTTAAAAGCAGCGCTGTCTCTTTAAAATCTGATGCACATGACGCGGATCTGACACACATCCTTTATAACTCATTTGAGACCACGTTTATGAGGTAACTGTCCAAAACTCGCGTATTTTGAAATAATTGTGCGTTTTCGTCCGTTAAAACGCTAATGGTGCGCTTTCTGAAGCGGCTCGTGTGTTCAGCCGAACGTAGCCTACTTCACTGCACCGTTTTGGCGGCGTAACCTCAGGTGTGTGTCGTCACATTTCTTGAGTTATGAAGAATAAAAAAGGGAAAAGTAAATTTTCCGAAATGAAGCAGCAATATCTTCTCAGGTAAAAGTTATTAGAACCGTGTCTAGGGACAAGCTGGCCATCACACTGCTCTGACCTAATCAGCCCGTTTGTATCTATTATTTGATTCGCTTTTGTCGCTTATGACAGAACATCTAACCAATCACGATGATCTTGTCTTGGGAAAACATTATTTTATTCACTTTTGCCAGAAACGGCGAATCTCTTTAAAACTGGCTGTTGTTATCACTACATTGCATTGTTATATTTCGGAAAAATTTTACTCGCCAACTGGCGACTGACACTGTTACATTTGCTCGCCAACACTGATTTTTACTCGCATTTGGCGCTTTGCGAGTGTTAATTTTAGGCCCTATATACACTCATTGCCAAAAATATCAGGATCTATAACTTATACTAAACCTCTGTTTAGTTTAGTTAGATGTACCATACTTGCACTTCCATGGCTGTTGGCGTGTGTCTGGAATGCAGTCTCGGATGAAAAGTCTTGATGGTTTCAAGGTTTTGGACTCGCGATCACGTTCTTCCGGGTTGAAGAGTGATGTATTCCAACGATGTTATTCTGGTTCTGAGGTCCGCGGAGCTTTGGTTGAATGGAAAGTCAAGGCCACAAGGCCTGGCGCAAGACTTAAAGTTTCAGAAGAGTTCTAGCTCACATCCTTCTAGGATCTAACAGAACCGCAAAACTGAGATATGTTGGAGCCCACCGGGCACGCCGGTACCGGCTCAGGCTCTACACACGGGCAGCAATCCGGAGATTTGGCTGTAGAGCTTTTGCAGGAAGAAAACTAGCGGGCGGAACTGTGCGTGAGCCCTTTAAGGTCTGCGAAGAGTCACGCCTCTCAGGATGGGCTTGACCAATGAGAAATGCTGAATTTCCAAGCGAGAGTTTGGAAATACTGGGGGGGGGGTTTATGACCCTTTGTCTGAGAGCATGGTAATTTGCAAAGGGGTTGGATTGGAAGTTGTTATACCAACTATTAAAGATTCTTAGGACATTAATATGTTGCATAGGTATCAACATGTAATATTCACTCTCAATTAGATCATCCGAAGACTAATTGATAGAGACCAAACATGTTACAGTTAGAGTGATATTAACTAGTGATCTATCATAAGCATACAAACAGTATACAATACACAAAAACATATACAAGAACAGTAATAATATACACAATGACCTAATGATATGTGTGCTCATTCAAAGAAAGGTTTTTCTATGAATTAATTAGAGAAGAGTCCATTTTATGGCATAATGTCTTTTTCCTAAAGGGGATATGAAGTGAGTGTTGCTCGGCCATTTGCATTACTTTGAGCAATAAAACTAGTGTTATCTGATGGGTTGTCATGGAACTGGGGGCCTGAAGTCCTTGACATACCTACTGGCTCCGGGTATGTGTATTGGGTGAGGGGTCTGTGACCATTTGTTAATCTAATAACTAATTGATTTGTTAAATCGAATGCAAAATTGTGTCTGATTGGTCCAAATGCTACACACACGATTCGTTCAAAACGCAGATACATTCAGAAACTAATCACCCATGTTTTTTCTCAGAGACACACAACAGTTCTTCTGTGGCTTTAAAGGTAATATGTTCTCTGCAAAATTGAGCAAAAACAGATAATATTGTATTTAAAACATAACACAATATCAACTTTTTTTTTTTACTGAACTGTTGTATAAAATCACATTTTAAACTTGTGATATTTGGGACAAAATCAACACTTGTTTAATATTGCTCTCGCTGCTCGTGAGATATTGCTTATCATATTATATAAATATTACTCAAAACCTCTTACAGGGGCATTTTTTGCACCAATATGTAGAATTTTAGGGCATAACTGCATTTATTGAGTTCTTACCCTGCATCATATTTGTCAACAGTCAACTGTATGAAATGTAAGATGATGTACAGGTCTGGGGGCGGGGCCAGTGCGTTAACTACATCAAAATATTTTAATCGCATTATTTTATACTGTTTTTATTAGGGATGTTCATTTCGGTTATTTTTCCTAACCGACAACCGACGCTCGTTAACCGATTATTAACCGTTAACCGACAAGATTATTTTAAATTAGAACTGAATTAAATTAGAAAGAATAAGTGTCTGTGACCCGTTAAAAATACTAACATTTGTTTTCCGGGGATTAATTTTGCATGCGCAAAAAGCAGCAAACAACAGAACATGAGGATTCACATGCTGATAATAGCTATCACATCACGCACCTGCAGCGGAGAAAAACATAATAAAGCTAGGCGCTATATAGCCTATATATTATAACAAATAAATAGGCCTATACGAGAAATATATTTTCACTTAAATCATAATTTAAGAAAACGAAAGAAAAACTGTGCAACAAGTAGCCTATGCAGATTTTCGTACGTGAAAGGAAACCAGATGGCAGAAAGCGGCATCCTATTTTTAATTTTTTTTGGCTTATTTTACAAAAGCGCAAAGATTTGTTCTTATTGTGAATGTACACAAATAAAAGCAAACCTTTTACAATTCCGATTATCTTCATGACTAAAAGGAGTAGTTGCTTCCACTGTTACAAAAGAGGGGGGGGGCGTTAAGCGTTATCACCGTACCGCCATGAAGTTATGCAAAAGGTTTTGTTTTACGTGAATATTGGAACAGGAGTGAAGTAGGCCTAGGCTACATAAAAGGTAAATAATATTTTGGTATTCAAATACATCACGAATACGGATTTTGTATCGAATGAGAGACCCAACATTGGTTTCAGTTTCGTTTAGCCTAAATTAATTTGTTTTGGTTTATCGTTTATATAGCTAGGCCTAGCTTCTTACATTTTTAATTCTTGTTCTTTTCTAAATAGCCTACTGTTAATTGAAATGATTTGTTGAGGAGTGAGGGGAACTAAAATAGCCTATATGTTTACAGTGTTTATTATAATGTTTGTAATTCGCGTCTGCCTATTTCTGAATGAAATAATAAAATGTGACTTATAGGCGACTTATTTTTTTCTCTCTCTCTCTCTCTCTAAAAAACATTTTTTTTTTATATGCGTAGCTTATTTTAACCATGCAGCAAACCTTTTAAAATATTTTGATAAATTACTGAAAAATAAATAAATAAGTGACTTTAAACTGGTTAACTGATTGTATTAATCGGTCAAAATTATTATCAGTCGGTTAACGGTTAAACGGTTAAAATGAACATCCCTAGTTTTTATGCTGTTTATAGTTACGTTTTGTCTTAGTGTTTGGTTAATTTTGCATTGGTTGTAGAGTGCTTGTCAAGATTTTGGAGATATGATTTTTAAATGCTTTTAATGAATTTCCTAATGCCTTCAAATGCTGCATTTATTTGATCAAAAATACATTAAAAACAGTAATATTGTGAAATGCAGTAATATTGTGAAATGCTACAATTTGAAATTATTCATTTCAAATTTTCTGTTTGAATATATTTTCCGATGTAAATGATTCTTGTGATGTCAAAGCTGAATTTTCAACATCATTACTCCAGCCTTCAGTGTTTTGTCAAAATGGATTCTGCTGGTCTTTTTTGATCATTTTTTTTTAATGGATTTGTGATGAACAGAAATTTTAAAATAATATAATTTCTTTGAAATATATATTTTTGTAACATTGTAAATGTCTTTCCTTATGTCACTTGTCACTTTTGATCAGTTTAATGCATGATTGCTGAATTAAAGCATTGTATTGTTATTTTTTTAAACACCCACACACTCCCCAAACATTTGAATGGTATTATAGCATGGTTTCTGCATAAATATTATTCTCCATATTCTCCATTGATGATAAGATTTTTTTAATGTTTTTATTTATTTTTGAGCAGAAAATCTGCATATTAGAATGATTTCTGAAGGATCATGTGACACTGAAGACTGGAGTATGATGCTGAAAATTCAGCTTTGCATCATATTTTAAAATACATTACAATGGGCAAAACCGTTATTTTAAATTATGCCATTTCGCAATATTAATGTTTTTTGGTATTTTTGAGCACATAAATACAGCTTTGATGAGCATAAGAAACTTCATTAAAAACATTTAAAAATCACAATGTTTCCAAACTCTTTTGACAAGTACTGTGTTTCAGTTGACAGAAATATTTTTGAACCAATACCACAAGTGTTATTTTAGTTTTAGTGTACAATAAAAAGCCTGCTTTGTACCATATGCGTTTGCTTAATCTTCATGCCAAAAAGGTTGACAGTAGAGCGATACCATCATAGGAGATTGACATTATGATACACTAGGGGTTTGGTGTGCTGCAGAAAACAAAGTCGGTGTATGAAGTAAAATAAGTAGGTTTTTTTTTTACCCTCCTGGCTTTGTATTGTAATTAAAATGAACACTTTAGCTCTGCTACCTGTTTGCCAGCGCTTCCATTTAGATTAGCGGCGGTCTAATTAACGGCAGACGTGCATTTTCCGTTCCAAAGCCAGTCTCTAATGGCTGGGCAGATTGATTTAAATGCAAACGAGAGAGGATTTAATGAACTGCTTTTACTGAAAGTGTTTAATAGGAATTTCAACACTCACAGACAGGTTGGTAAACAGCTCTCAGACCATTAATTATGCATTGTTGTATATTTCTTCTCTAAAATGTTGGTTAATGGTGTAAAATAATCATATTTTGTGTCTTGAATGATTACACTCTTGAAGATGGCTGACATCAATGGAAAATCTTCTTGTAGATTTGTATAATTTAGTTGTCACCAAACCGCAACTGGCTCATCATGTGGGCGGCAAATGTATGGGTAGTCATTAAACTTTTTGTGTGTTTGGCTAATTAATTTAAAGTCTCACGTAAGCACGAGAGAGCTAGATGAATAGTCTACAGGCAAATTTTTTCCTATAATGAATGGTTTCCCAACTCTCAGATTACATACACGACTAGACAGTGACACCAGCATCTCCTTCAGAATTGTTGTCCAAATGCCTCTACGTGTCCTAACATCCCACTACATAACAACAGTGAACAAACTCCAAGCCTACCCTCACACAGCAGCAGAATATGATCGTCATGAATACAGTTGGCTTATTGAACCCAGTTCTATAACTGAAGTAACTAATAACTACCTGACATTTTTATGACCAAATTTTAAGAGAACATCTGGTTAATATATGTTGTATAAATTAAGCAGTTTGACAACTATGCGATGACCTTACATGCAAATTATTATTATACGTACTGTTTGAAATACGACATAGAAAATAGTAGGGGTGTAAATGTTTAAAACTTTTCATCACAATACAATCTGGTATAGATTATTTTAGCTGTATTTGCAGATAATAGTGAGATAATAGTAATTGCAGTTAATATTGGGTAACTTTTTAGACACATTTTAGTCATTGACTGGTTATTGTGTCTGTTTGTGGTTAGCAGCAATAGTTCCAAAAGAAGCCAAAGCAGGATCAACCATTGTGTATGCTGAGCAATGCACAGACTGACAACCTGTCTGGAATGCTGTGAACAAAGACAACTAGAGTGATATAAACAGGGAAATGTTCTAATGTTGTTTCTTAATATCTAATATAAAGCTGAACAAATGTTTTGGACCAAATTGAATGAAAGCAGCAAGATTCTTCCTAAACCGTTACAGTTAGAATGCAACATCTTACATTTGAACTGTTGTTATCTGTCAGCACTAGTGCTCTCAAATGATTAATTGTGATAAATCGCTTCCAAAATAAAAGTTTTTGTTTACATAATGTATGTATTTGTGCTGTGTATATTTATTATGTATATATAAATACACACACACATACAGTATATATTTTGAAAATATTTACATGTATATACATTTCTATATTTATTAGGGGTTGGAGAAAACTAACTATCACCTAACTATCGCAATTCTTTTTAAAACGATTTAAAAATCGATTGGTTTACCTCAGAATCGATTAATATTTAATTATTCTACTTTTCCTAAGAGGTGGTGGGGAGAAGTTAGCGCTTTTTAATTCCAACAGAGCAGCACCACACAGACGATCAGCATATGACATCAAAGTACTGCGAGAGCGATTCGATAGCAGGCGGCACGTCTGTTCTCTGTAGCTCTCGCGGTGCTTTGATGTCATACAAACGATCGTTCTGCGTGCGCAGTGCTGCTGCATTAGATGACGTCATATACATTTCAAGCCGGCGCGAGAAAGCAAAACCATGACGGAGAATTCTTTCTGCACCTTCACGTTTTGAATCCTAAGTGTGGAGACACTTCGGATTTTACACACTGCTGGGAAAACATGACTAAAACGGTATGCAAAGTGACATAGCAGGGTTTTGGTACTTGAAAGTTTCATGTTTCAAGGTACTTTAAATATACACTGTGTAAGTGTATGCTCCTGAAATAAAAGTTCAGAAAGATGCGGTGCATTGTTTTTGTTAATATGGCTCATCATATAGAGTCTCTTTTAAGGGTATAATCAAGGATTTTCCACTGTCTAGAATTGGCAGATTAGCGTATCGTCCCAGCCCTAATATTTATATTTTTATATTTTAAATTATATATAAATATATTTAATGTATAAACATAACATATTTTTCTTAAATATATACGTGCATGTGTTTATATTTGTATATACATAATAAATATACACAGTAAACACACATATTATGTAAACAAAAACTTTTATTTTGGATTAATCGTTTGACGGCACTAGTCAGCACACAAGAGAAACCTGATTTTATTTTTACCTCACTAAAAGACAGTATTATCTTTCTATAAAGAAGTACAAATGCCCTCCTGCTTCCCTAACTCAAAGTGTCCCTCAAGGTTCGGTTCTTGGTCCTCTTTTTGTTTTTTTGTTTATAATCTGTAAGCATGTTTGTATCATTAGTTGTCATAATCTCAGTTAGCACTGCTCACTACACAGATACACTATTTAGATACACTAACATCCTTCAGTTTTGTTCTCTAACATCTTGTACGCATTTTGTAAATATTCAGCTAAACTGTAATTGTAACAATGCAGAATAAACCAATATTGTGATTTTAGCACTTACAAGAAATATTGACGTTTGCATTTATAGCAACAGAACTCTCTCCAAACCCTCCAAAAAAGCATCAGATTTGTCTTGTCTATGTTTTGCAGCCCACATCAGATCCATCACAGACACACAAAAAGCATCTCCATTGTTATTGTTTTACTGATTATGCAAACAAAAAGTTATTTTATTTGTTGTTTGTTGATTTTTAAATATAAAACTTGAAGTGATTTATGTGTCAGTACTTTTTGAACATCTCCAGCACATTGTGATCATTTTGGTCACTATAATCGTGATAAGAAATTTCCATACCGTTACATCCCTACTGCACATTGATTGTAGCAACCTTACTCATTTATACAGACATTATTGCATCTGCCCTGTGTCCTGCTGTATGTTCATTGCAATTTGGAAGTCATATTATTTAGTAA
Source organism: Onychostoma macrolepis (assembly GCF_012432095.1). Lineage (NCBI taxonomy): Eukaryota > Metazoa > Chordata > Actinopteri > Cypriniformes > Cyprinidae > Onychostoma > Onychostoma macrolepis. The sequence continues at coordinate 30,679,654 of NC_081170.1, read as the reverse complement.
ATGCGGCTGTCAATCCTAAACCATTTCAGAGTAAACACACCTTCTTTTTATGTAAATTAGACATGATGTAGATTGCACCAATAACGTACAATTAATTTTGATCACTAAAGCACCTACATATTTAGGTATGTTTTTAAATCACTTTTTGATTCAGATGTTTGGGTCGCAGTGGTGGAGTGATGCTAAGCAGTCAGAGTAAAGTATCTCAGATTGTGGTAGTCTGCTACATCCTCAACAACTTATTGCTCACCAACCCATATGATGGGGTTTTGTGGTGTTTTGATTTGTTCATAAAACCCCACTCATGAATTTGATGAGTTGTCTGAATTGGGAGCATTATTATATATGGAAACAGCAGAGGGGAGCAGTAATTGTAATATGGGATTGCATCTTTTCCTTCAAAATTGCGTTATATTTTTGAAACGGCATTATATTCTTTGATCATAATATGAGAACTCGCACTAGGTGATTTTGAAAAATTTTGAAAACTCTAATTCTGTTTAACAGGCAGAATTAGTGGTTCTAGGTTGAATTAATTTCTTGGCTTCCTCCGTACAGTATATAAACTCATCCACATGGTTTTGTGCTTCTTACTCCAGGTTTTTATGTGTTGACCATTAGAGAGTTTTCCAAATGGCAGCCCATGGTGAAAAGTTTGACTGGAGACATATGCTTCGTTCACATGGTTGTAGAATACAGTTCAATTCTGTTTTATTGTGCTAAATATAGCCATATTTCTTATTAATTTTACATACTTGTTCTTAGTGACCCTGTTCTTTGTCAATGGAAACACAGCGGAGGATGTTTGTCACTTCATACTTTGTGATAGACATTTCTGCACTGCACACACATTGTTTGCATTATGCTTGGATTTTTAATGTGGGGTTTCAGTAATTCACATAGAAGAAATGAGCTACATACCATCCAGAGTTTTTAGATACATGTATTCAATGTCTTTCCTTTCAATTGTATGGCCTGAGGCTCTGGTATGCAAACGTTAAAGCAAACGTTACCAAAAGCTCGCCTCATTGATAAGTTTGTCCATTTTTCCTGTTGGAAGTAGTGCAAGTACAGCAGAAACAGAATGGGACGCTCATCTACTGTGAAACTATATCAGGGCTCATGTTGCCACATGTATCGAAGGCTCTTTTATATGCAGCTATTTCACATTCACCTTAATGTGACCAACTTTTATTGCTCCATTTAAACTACCTTTTGAATTTTTATTTAATTTTTAACTGGAAATGTACATAGTATGTGAGGGGAAATTACAAAAGCAGGTAGTTGAGGACCACAAAACAAGTAGCTTTAACTTCAAGTGGCAAGAATACTGAAGAACAAACCAAATTAACTATATATTGGGAAAAGGAAAGGACATCCCGGAGGGAGCTGGGGCTTAGTGATTATTGTACACTTACTGTACGTACTTAATGTTTTAGCTTCTTTTGAGCTTTTCTAGCTATTCATGTGCGGGGAAGAACAATTGAACTGGCCACATTTTGTCTCAAACATAGTCAGTAGAAATATATATAAACATCATTATTCAACAAGCATCCCTTCAGTTCTTCATATTGAGCAGATTTCTGCAGTTTACAATCAGTCACCTTTAGAAATGGACCGGTAAGAATGATAGTCTTTTCTGTTCATTTGTCTGATAATTGTGGAATCACTGATGCTGAGATATTTCTATACCGTAGCCTCTCATTTACTTTTTAAAAAAACAAACCACATGTAATTCTCTCGAGAGATACTTGGACATTTTTCTTAAGAGTTAGCTGCTCATAGACCTAGTTTCCACCAGTCATTTGTAAAGGTATTGTTAATGCAAAACAAAAAGTCCTCCAGAAGAAAGGAGAAAGATACCAGTGTACAAAACACACACATATATTAACATTAGATGAATGTTGGTCATATAAGAAAAGTTTGAAAATGGTAGAAATCTTATAACATGCTCATACAGTTATCCAGATAGTAGAGGCATCTCATTCCCTATACTTTAGGACTTGCACGACTTTAAATAGTTGACTAGTCATCCAGAAAATTAATCATTCATTATGTGTAGAAGAATTGCAACTGAAGTCGTGTGATCATGACTTCTTGAATTCTAGAAGAGGAAAAAATCTGTAGCGCATTCTCTAGTATGCATTATTATTTGTTTTTCTGTTTTTCGACTGACAGTATACTGCAAAAATCATGTTACTGGCAAATGTCAGGACAAGCTGCCGATCATTCAGAGCACATGTTTGCAAGGCCTTAATCATCTAATGACTGTATTGTGTTGTAGATGTTGGTGACGACTCCAGAGAAGTGGGATGTGGTGACCAGGAAGAGTGTGGGGGACGTGGCTTTGTCTCAGATCGTCCGACTGCTCATCCTGGATGAAGTTCATCTTCTTCATGAGGATAGAGGGCCTGTACTGGAGAGCCTGGTGGCCCGGACATTGCGTCAGGTAATACATTTATATGGAGCACTCACCATAAGATGATTTGAGGAAAAATAATTTATTCTATATTAATGTAATAATATTCTTTAATCATAATATTTGCATCTAATAATTTTGTTGATATACTACCATTCGTTATTTGTTTATTTTAATTAATACTTTAATGCATGAAGGATGCATTGAATTGATCAAAAGTGACAGTAGTCTTGTGTATTGTTACAAAAAAAAAAAAATGTTTCAAATAAATGATACATATTCATCAGTGAGTCCTGAAAAAAACGTATCAGTTTCCACAAAAATATTAGGAAGCATCTTTTTCTTTTTCAGCAATGATGATGATTAAAAAAAAAAAAAATGTTGAGCAGCAAATCAGCATATTAGAATGATTTCTGAAGGATCATGTACTGACAATTCGTATCAAAAATTATATCAAAGGAATAAATTATATTTTAAATTCAAATAGAAAACTTATTTTAATGGTAATAATATTTCACAATATTACTGTTTTTACTCAATTTCCAGTCAAGTAAATGCAGCCTTGTTGAGCATGAGGCTTTCAAAACTCTCTTAAAAATCTTACCGACCACAAACTTTTGAGTAGTAGTGTATATTTATAATATTTTTGGCTATAGCCAAAAGTTGAACTTCTGAAAATGTTGTAGTTGTTTTTTTGAAAAGTGCAATCCATTTCATTTTCCCACTTTAAAGGTTGTGCAATTCACTCACGATAATGACAATATGGACACTCACGAGAAGAATATTTTTGCATTTTTTTTTTCTAGTGAAACATTAATGTTGATTCAGTGCTACTGGAGTTTGACTGAGAGGCAGGCCTGCAATTAAAATGAGTCGAACAGTTTCTAATATTTATGTTCGTCTTTGTGTCTTAGGTAGCTTATTATAGTAGCTAAGCTATAAGCAGTAAGTGTCGTTCCTTTTTTCTTTCTTAATATTGTATTGTTAATTAATATTCCCTAATTAGTTTGTATGTAAATTAAATCTACATGTCTCCGGTGAATGAAATGTGTAAATGTCATGTTCTTCCTTTTTTAATATCTCAATACTGGTTATTACAGAATCATAAAGTTAACAGGGTTCATACGGGTGCTTGAATTCCTTGAAATGCTTGAATTTTAATGTAGCGTTTTCAAGGTTTGAAAAATGCTTGAATATTGGATAAAGTGCTTGGAAATGCAGTTGCACTGGTTTCATAATAATTCGCTCTCTTACGGAGTAGTTAATTTTTTACATAAAATAACCCTTAAACAGCTCCGCTCGAGTCTGCGCGTGTGGCTGTTATGTGATCTGTCTGTCTTTATTGACACGCGGGAGATAAAAACATGCAGGGAGGTTGCTGCTTCAGTCAGCAATGGCTTGAAAGCGACAAATACAAATTATGGTTAAAACGAGAACTAAATACTTGAGTAGTATCCTGCAGAGTCGTTTTTTTTTTTTTTCATGGAAGAGTGCGCTTTCGAACCATATAAAAGGTGAACAAAAATGCCCCTGCTCATTCAAAGTAAATCCTTTAAGACTGTCACGATTAAAGTGAAATGTGAAAATGAATGAAAACTGTTTATTGTGGCATACGTTTAGATCTGCTCACAACAATGCATACAATATCTTTGTGCACGTTTTTTTGCCAGCGTTGAGCATTATAAGAATTCGCACATGGTGTTGAGCATAGATTAGTCACCAGTGAGGAAAAATTCGCAAAACACTACAGTTGTGTTCAGTTCATGCGCTCACTGAATGCATTCTTCACTCTTGCGAATACTGTCATCATAAACAACAGTGCAGATTCGATGGAAATTAATTTTGTAGTTTAGACAGCGAGATTCAGTGAGCTCGTGCTAGACTGAAATTGACCATTTCAGTGACTGGTCCGAATGTTTGTTGATCGTTTTCTGTATGTTTTAAACCCGAATTGAATAACCGTTTTGTTTTTCATGCTACTAAAATAACTAATGCAAAGAATGTTATGAATATGACGTGTCGTTTTAATAGCACAATAACATCTGATTTAAAGTGGAGAACTCAAGTATGTGTGTAAACATGCAATTTATCACAGTTTAAAGTGATGGAAAATCTTGAAAATGCACCTTGAAAGTAGTGGTCGACCAATATATCACCAAGGATTCAGATTCAGATGCAGATTCAGATGCGTTTGAGGTGGGACTTTTATTTTGACGGTGCTGAGAACGGCAGTGCCTGAGCACACAGTGCTCACATTCTCCCTCTTGTTCGCTGTCGTCGTTAACAGTTCTGTCTATTTAATGACCAGATAGAACTGTTAAACAAAGGAATTAGAATGTATACTAAAAAGTATTATAACGATTGTTTTGATATTATTAGTAATAGAAAGGCAAACATTATAATACATTCTCGTTTGCCGTCAGCATTCAGCAAATATGCATTTATATCATTTAAACAAATCTTTCAATGACTAATGAACATTTAATTTCACAAACCTTGCAGACTTAGTTGAATCTAGTTCAGATCTTTTGAAGTGTGCATTTGTATCCTGCATGATGTATGCTCTGCATGATGGTCGGTCCGTGTGAATTGAATGCGGACAGGTTCTGTCCGACAGGAGGAGAGTTCAGCTTTACCGGAGGTGCGCGATCAACAAACTTTAAACTTTAAATTTTTTCATCCATTTTCAAATAATTTCAAATGTCTTAAATATTAATTAAAATAAATAAAACTATATTGGCCACCCCGCTTTCCAAGATATCGGCATCGGCTGTCAAAAAACCCATATCTGTCGACCACTACTTGAAAGTGCTTGAAAAGTGCTTGAATTTTACTTTGGAAAAGGTGTAAGAACCCTGAGTTAATTTTGGGCTTATTAGCTCCAGAAGTGTGTATATTGTGCATGTGCAAGGGGCAGATAAAAATATATGGTCTGCATAAGGTGACATCATGTCCAATCTGGCCCTCAACCTAAAATGAGTTTGACACATCTACGTTAAATGCTCATGGTATGCAGAAAGAAACTTGAAGTTTTTTTTTTTTTTTTTTTGGCAATACGATAAGATAATAGTAGTATTGTCGTTTCTGCTAGTGATTTAGTATTAAATACCTGGTAGATACAGGTAGCCCAGTAGTTTGTTGGTTCACTCATTTGTGGTTCCTAGGTAATTTCCTCCTCCAGTGGATGCATGTGTGTGTGTGATTGATAGGACCCTGCTGATGATGATTGACGGCTGCCCTTACTAGAATCACTCTGGCCATTTGGGATATTAGTGTGATTATGCAAATCCTGACAGTCGCAGAGACGACAGCCCACATTACGGGGTGTCCCATATCCGTGTTCCGTTCTGACGAGCCGCAGTCAGGTGTCAATCACACGCAGGAATTACGGAATAAGCTCAAGCAAAGCTCACGTCTACTCTGTGACAAACTACGCAGCTAAACTACCGTGGTAGTTTTGCCCTTCAAGACACTTTCATAGTGCAAAGTGTCAGAAAATACAGCTTTTTCATTTACAATGCACATTTCTTTGTTAGGCGAGTTTTACTTTGAGGCCTGGAGCTGAGAGAAGCTTTCAGTAGGACTGAGTGGCGAGTAAGTGAAAGGAAATGACTTCAAATGAGACTGCTGTTTACTGTGTCCACGCTCTATTCGTTTGAACTGCTAACTGATACCGGTTCAGCAAGGATGTGTGTGCTCTTCTCAAAGCCGAATGGAGCTTATTATCGTTCGAGATCATACCGTGTGCTAGATTTTCAATGTCAGATTTAGTTTCTTTGGCTATGCGGAATGCAATCTTTGCACTTAATTTCAATTTTAAAAGCTAAAAGATAACAAGCTGTTACTTTGGCGTATGTCATGGTGACACATCAGGCAGCAGTTAGCTGTAGTGAATTAGAATATTCAGTCCTTTTGGCGCCCACGTTTTTGCTGCATTAAAGACGTTCTGTTTTCAGGTGCTTCTGTACAAATTAACTGAGGAAAAAAAGAAAAAAGTTTCTTGCTTACAAACTAGATGTTTATCACTTACAACCCCTAATTCTGATATGTTAGTCGCTATGGAGAAATGTCTATGGCTGATAATCTGAACAAGGGTAAGAACTTTGCTCATTTGTTTTATATACAGTCATGGCCAAAAATATCGGCACCCTTGGTAAATATGATCAAAGAAGGTTGTGAAAATTAATCTGCATTGTTAATCCTTTTGATCTTTTATTTAAAAAATTCACAAAAATCATTGGATAATAAGAATTTAAGATGGGGAGAAATATTATTATGAAATAAATATTTTTCTCTAATACACATTGGCGACAATTAACGGCACCCTTTTATTCAATACTTTTTGAAACCTCCATTTGCCAGTTTAACAGTTCTGAATTTTCTCCTATAATGCCTGATGAGGTTAGAGAACACCTGACGAGAGATCAGAGACCATTCCTTCATCCAGGATCACTCCAGACCCTTTAGATTCACAGCTCCATGTTGGTGCTTCTTCTCTTCAGTTCACTCATTTTCTACAGGGTTCAGGTCAGAGGACTGGAATGGCCAGCAGAAGCTTGGTTTTGTGCTCAGTGACCCATTTTTGTGTTGTTTGACCCATTATAAGATTTCTAACAGAGTCAGTCACTTATTGATTTTTTATCTGTTGGTATTTGATAAAATCCATGATGCCATGTGTCTAAACAAGATGTCCAGGACCTCCAGCAGAAATATAGGCTCACAACATCAAAAATACAGCAGTATATTTCATTGTACACACGGGGTACTTTTTATCCCTGTGTTCAAACCCATCTTGAGTGTTTGCTGTTATAAGCTAATTTTTTAGTTTCATCTGACCATAGAAGCCAGTCCCATTTGAAGTTCCAGTCGTGTCTGATAACTGAATATGCTGGAGTTTGTTTTTGGATGAGCTAGGATACTTTTTCTTGAAACCCTCACAAACAACATGCGATAATGTAGGTGCTGTTTGACAATTTTCTTTTAAGGTTTTCTGACCCCGAGACTCAACTATTTTCTGCAATTCTCCAGCTGTGGTCCTTGGAGAGTCTTTAGCCACTCAAACTCTCCTCACCGTGCATTAGGACGATATAGACACACGTCCTCTTCCAGGCAGTTTCGTAACATTTTGTGTTGATTGGAAATTCTTAATTATTGCCTGATGGTGGAAATGGGAATTTTCACTGCTCTAGCTCTTTTCTTAAAGCCACTTCACAAATTTGTGAAGCTCAATTATCTTTTGCTGCACATCAGAAATATATTCTTTGGTTTTTCTCATTGTGATTGATGATTAAGGGAATTTGGGCTTTGTTTGACCTCCTATTTATATTTCTGTGAAACAGGAAGCCATGGCTGGATAATTTCGTGTTCATAATCACCCTGGAGTGCTCAAAATTGTGAATATGAATGGGAATATACTTCAGAGATATTTTACTCATAAGAATTTCTAGGGGTGCCAATAATTGTGTCCACCGTGTATTTGAGAAAAAAAAACATTTATTTCATAATGATATTTCCCCACATTTTAAAATCGTATTATCCAATGAAAGGTTAGATTTTTGTGATTTTTTTTTTTTTTTTAATAAATAAAAGATCAAAAGGATTAACAATGCAGATTAATTTTCACAGCCTTCTTTGATCATATTTACCAAGGGTGCCGATATTTCTGGCCATGACTGTGTGTGTGTGTATATATATATATATATATATATATATATATACTGTGTGTGCATGTATATACAGTGTTTCCCTTACCATTATTTTAGGGGGGCAGCCTGCCCTTTTGACCACAAAAGTCATTCAGTGTTACCTTCCCTATAGAACAGGTCTACACCTTGTTCTTTTATTAAAAAAACTGAATAGCCTTATGTTATTTATCTTATTTACACGACGGCATGTCATTTCTGTCTCTACGTTACATGGTCGCGCTCTCTGTATCGCGCACAGCGGAGTTCCGCCCCGGTTCGCACACACACACACACACACACACACACACACACAAACGTAAGCGCACACAGAAGTGAGCACACTCCCACTCCTATTTGTAAATATTAAGCCGCAAAACGTCTATTTAAATATGACTTCTGCCTGCCTCTATGCTAATGTATGGCGCAGACGCGCGGGTTTGTTTACTCATACAGAAGCCCGCGTGACGCTTGCGGTGATATTAACGTCTGCTGCCTCACTAAATGAGAACATAAATACATGAACAACATCTCCAGAACTGCTCTGAGAGTCACTTCATGAGCATTTGACCGTTTCATTTGAGAAAAACTATCCTCATATCATATACACACAGAAATGTAAAGGTATTCACGGCAACCCATCAAAATAAAGGTTCGGTTTCACTTGAAGACATTGGGCAGAAATATATATATTACTATTGTTCAGTCGAACATACGTAATAGGCTACTACTACTAAAACTATTAAAACTTTATCTTTAAGGAATAATCATACAATGTCTTCAGTGTTATTATCAATATTAAATCCCCTTTATTTTCCAAAAAATAAGATTTGTTTCATTTTTATTCATTAAAGGGGTGGTTTACTGCGATTTCACTTTTTTCATTTTAAATAGTGTGTAATGTTGCTGTTGGTGCATGAATAGTATCTGCAAAGTTGCTGAAAGTTCAACGTAAGCGGAGATATCTTTTAAAAATCAGGAAGTTTAATACCTACAAAAACGACTCATATGGGACTACAACGAGATACTTCCCGGGTTGCATACGTAACAAACCCATAAATTTGCATCAACCCCTCCCTCCGGAACATGCAAAAAAGGGGGCAAGGCCATGTTCTGCGGAGTTATTTTCACCCAGCTGTCAGGTCTTCTGTGTTCGGGCTTCATACGGATGCTGTAGTTTGTCAACAATGGTTAAAATTTATGTTTGATTATGTTCCTGACAATTACAATCCTAATTTAGCTCTCTGTGCTGCGCATTTTACGGAAGACAGCTTCCAGAATCTACACGAGTTCAATGCCGGATTCACACAGAAACTATTACTAAAACATGGAGCAGTTCCAACTTTAAAACCAGAGGCAGCAGTTGTTGGGCCACAACCTGTAAGTAAGATTTAATTATTTTAAATGTATTTGCATGTATAATTTCAGACGTAATGTTTTAGTTTTATCAAGGGCGTAAACAAATGCCAACGCTGGCTTTAGTAGCCAGTTAGTTAAATGCTATTTGTTGTGTCTATGACAAACGCGTACAAACATTTTGGACCCGAATTTGTAATTATGTACTAATTTTGTAAATGCATTTTTTCCATTTATGCTTTATGACGTAATTTTTCGATTTGATCAAGAACGTAAACACAAGCCAACGCTGTTTGGTTATAGTGGCCAGTTAGTTTGATGCTATTTTGTGTGTATAAGACAAACGTGTACAAACTTCAAAAAATTATATGTAATCACAACAGCAAACTTCCATTCAGAAACGTTTTGTAAGAGCCGTGCTTGCGGAAGTTCTGCTTGACTCTCTTCATTACCGCTTTCTGGGTCTGATTCTGGCTCAAACTGATACGGCAATATTGACACCATTATTTACATTTGACCGCAGCACATGCAACTGTCGCCCGTAAAGGTAATGGACGTGAAGTTTCCGGACAATGTGCAGTACGCAGTTTAGCCAATCACAACACACCGGCCCAACTAACCAATCTGAGCCCATTGCCTGTTTCTGAGGGAGTGGTTTCATAGAATCAGGAAGTCAACCGGACGTTCAAATGACAGAGGAGAAAGCGGCTTACAATAAAGGTGAAATATATGAAAAATAATGTGTTTTTTTACCAAACGAAACACGAAGACATGTTATATTGTACCCCATAAACACAATCAAGCAAAGAAAAAAAGCAGTAAACCACCCCTTTAAAATATAAATTAAAGGAATGTGTTTATGCCGGAAAAAAAAAGGAAAGAAATATAATTTTACTTGTTTGTAACTTATATGGCCACTCTTTAAATAGTCTTTGATCTCCGGTACATTTGAGCGTATTATCTCAATTTACTTTAATTTATCATGATGTGGTGATTCGTCATTTCCCCTCGAATCACTACATCATGATAAATTACTTCAAAATGACAATTATGTCCAGATGCACATTTTTCAACAATACATTTAAACAATTCTCAGTCCGGTTGAAGCATATTAAACACAACGTAATCCCGATAGAATAGGAACAAAGCAACCAAGTCATCTCTTGTTTAATAAAATACCAATACTGATTTCTCTATAAAATGTCCCCCCCCCCAATATTTACCTATTGACTATAGCCATTCAACATTACAGTATAATTGAGAGATATCAATTTTAACATTTATTAGACTTTTAAAAAATAACTTCTAATTTAAGTGAACTTAAAACAATCTTCACATATAAAATATATTACATGCACGCAGCCACGCACAGTTTTAAAGGTGCCATAGAATGCATTGAGCTAGCAAGCAGCTAACCATGTCCCTTTAGTGGCTCGCGTTATTTTGCTTTCTGAATAAAGACACCAACCTATCCCTGCACTTCACATCCCCTGCACAGCCTGGAACATAACATTTATTTCCATGGTCTGCCATTTCCGCTGTTGTCCTCGCTTGTTTCTTTACAATGCCTGCAGAACTTCTGATGATTCGGTTGTGTAGGTTCGGCTGGCGGCTGGCCTAGAACATGGGCGGGTTTATGCAAATGTTGGAGGCGTAGTGATCCCGACTGTTGCGTAACAGTCGGTGTTATGTTCTGATTCGCCTAATTTTCAGTGGTCTTTTTTATTCACGAGATTTACATAAGAAGGAGGAAACTATGGTGTTTGAGGCTCACTGTATGTCATTTCCATGTACAGAACTGTTATTATTTAACTATATTATTTAACCAGGGTAAAGACAGTTTTTCATTCTATGGCACCTTTAAGGCAGCTTTAATCGCCTTTTTGGTAACATCGTGACTTAACTGACCACAACATTGCATGCACGTAGTTTATTTCGCGCTTTGATATGAAATGATAAAGGCCACAGCACGCACTGGCACCTTTGTGCGTGCAATGGAAGAGCACACACTGTGAGCACAGTAGAGCCCTGCACGGGCCTCAAATTTAGGCCCTAGCCCGGCCCTGGCCCGAGATGCTCAGGCCCTAGCCCGGCCCGTGTCCGACAGCTTATCAGAATTACTGGCCCGAGTCCGACCCGAGCCCGTCTTTTTTTTCCCCCTTCTCCCAAAACGGCTCATGTTTCAGCTATTAAAATAGTTCAGTTTTGTATATAATGGCAAAGTGATTATACTTCCTTTTTTTCAATTTTTTTTTTTTTATTTATTTTTTATTAAGTTAATTTTGAAAAACGTTTGGAGCATTTTTTGTTCGTTAAACAAGTTATTTCTTTCTTAAAGTATCGACCAAGCGGCCAGCGGCAGACCGGCATGCTGATCAGCATGTTTGATCAATTTAGCCTTCTCAAATCATCTCGACTTGCCTAAAATAAAATCTATAGATATACTAAAACAGTTCAAGCATATAACAATGTTTAAAGGTTAAACCTAGATAAATGTGCGCTCCAATAGTTTGTGCGGAGAGCGGAAGCTAAAGCGCAGGACATGGAGGCACCAGCGCAATCAATTGCATTTTTTTTCCCAATGGAAACAATAAAATAGGCCGTAATTTTTGCTCATAAAGGTAAAAGTAATACATCATTCGGAACTGTAAAGGGTCTACTTCTATTTGTGTACACTCACAATATCAACAAAACATCGTGCTTTTAAGAAAACGATACGCTTTCTGCCGTCTCTTCTTGAACAGGATCGCTTCACAAAAATGAATCGAAAGTCAGCGAATACATGCCTCACAGACATGATAAATATATCTATAGAAAGCTTTAAATTACTACTTCAATTACTAATCAAATCGAAAACAAAAACTCATTCATTATAATCATAATCCGTGAAGATGCACTTCTCTCTAAAGGCGCGTCTAATGAGGAGATGAATGATGCAACACTGACACAGAAAACACTAGTTTATTAGTAAATAATTCAAATATCTCCTTACTATTTCCCTCGGACACATTCATGGTAATTACTTTTGATGGGGCTTTACGGCAAGCTTTATTGCGTGTATTTGAACGCAGAACAGCTGCGCTGATCGCTGCTGCGGGACACTAAACACCGTCGAGCCGCTCTTCACAGTCGCGGCACAGTCTCGTGTTGTTTCCACCAGCACGGCAATTTTTTTTCATCACTAATTGATAATAATAAAAATTCCTTGCATTTATATAGCGCTTTTCTAAGCACTTGGCTTAGACATTGATGGATGTCTAAAATATAAAAATAAGGAGAAAACTAAAACAGGCCCGAGGCCCGGCCCTTGTCTGAACTATGACGTGAAAATTGGCCCGAAGCCCGGCCCTAGGGACGTAAAAAAGCCGGGGCCCGTTGGGCCCAGGCCGAAATGCAGGGCTCTAGAGCACAGTACCGTTTCCACACTCGTTTGACTTGCGCCTGCCACTGAAGTGAAGTGGAGCGCGTGTCTGAAACGTCTCCGGTTTGATGTTGTCGTAAAGACGCTCTGCGACTGAATAAATGCACTTCTAGTCAAGAGAAAAAATGACAGAAACAGCAGTTGTGAGAGGGGTGGCCAAGCGTAGCTCCGCCCCTGCGTTAATTGCGATAAATATTTTTAACGCGTTAAACTGAAAAAATTAATCGCCTGCGTTAACGTGCTAATTTTGCCACCACTAATATATATATACAGTGCCCTCCAAAAGTATTGGAACAGTGAGGCCAATTCCTTTATTTTTGCTGTAGACTGAAAACATTTGGGTTTGAGACATATCCCCAGCGAAGACCTCGATTAAAATACAATAAAACTAAAAATATAACTAAATAACTAAAAATATAATAAAATACCTAACTACATAATACTGTTATTGTTAGAAATTGCAACAAAATAAAAAATAGAAATATAAACTTTTGAACTGCGGGTTTCGTCTGGTCAGAGGAGAACTGGCCCCCCGACTGAGCCTGGTTTCTCCCAAGGTTTTTTTCTCCATTCTGTCACAGAGGGAGTTTTGCCGCTGTCGCCTCTGGCTTGCTCAGTTGGGGACAATTAATTTCTAGCGATTATCGTCGATTTGATTGCACAGATACTATTTAAACTAAACTGAGCTAGACAATGACATCTCTGAATTCAATAATGAAATGCCTTTAACTGACAATTGGGTGTTTAATCTTATCATTATACATTACTGACACTCTATCTTCCAATTTGATACTGTTAAGTGCTTTGACACAATCTGTATTGTTAAAAGTGCTATATAAATAAAGGTGACTTGACTTGACTTGACATCAAAAGATGAATATGAGATGAGAGATTAACATTTCAGCTTTTATTTACAGGTATTTTCATCTGGATCTGATACACAACTTACAAGATATCACCGTTTGTTTGAACCGACCCATTTTTCATGTTACCAAAAGTATTGGAACATGTGACTGACAGGTGTGTTTTGTTGCCCTGGTGTGTCCTATTAATTGATTATTCAAACAATAAATAGCACTAAATGTCTGCGCTCAGTTTCAGATCCATGCAGACTGCATTTATAGTTAGTTAGACGTGTAACCAACATGAAAACCAGAGAGGTGTCTATGGGTGAAAAATGACCAATTGTGAAGCTGAGAGAAGATGAAAAATCAATCAAACCATTGCACAAACACTGGCAATAGCAAGTACAACCATTTGGAATCTCCTGAGGTAGAAAGAAACCACTGGTGTACTAAGTAACACACCTCAAACGGGTAGATCAAGGAAAACATCAGCAGTTGACGACAGAAACATTGTGAAAGCTGTAAAGAAAGAACCTAAAACAACTGTTAGTGACATCAGCAACAACCTCCAGTGGGCAGGAGTGAAGGTATCACAATCTACTGTTCGCAGAAGACTTCATGAACAAAAGTACAGAGGCTACACCAGAAGATGCAAACCACTCATTAGCGAGAAGAATAGGAGACGAGCCTCAAAAATTCTGGGTCAAGGTTTTATGGACTGATTTTATGGACCAAAGTGATGGAAAGGCTAAAGTTTGGAGAAAGAAAGGATCTGCTCATGATCCCAAACATACAAGCTCATCTGAAACACAGTGTACACAGGTGTATATTATAGTACACATTACACAGGTAATGTAATGGCTTGGGCTTTCATAGCTTCTTCTGGGACAGGCTCAGTAATCTTCATTAATGATGTAACACATGACGGCAGCAGCAAAATTAACTCAGAAGTCTTCAGAAATATTTTGTCTGACAATTTACAGAAAGATGCAACCAAACTGATTGATCATCATGCAGCAAGAAAATGACCCAAAACATAGCGCCAAAACAACAAAGGAGTTCATCAGGGCAAGAAGTGGAAGGTTTTATACTGGCCAAGTCAATCTCCACACTTAAACCCTGTAGAGTATGCATTTTACCTGCTAAAGAAGAGACTGAAGGGAGTAACCCCCCAAAAATGAAAGAGGAAAAGGAAAGCTTGGAAAAGCATCACAAAAGAAGAATGCAAAAGTTTGGTCAAGTCAAGTCAAGTTGAGCTTTATTGTCATTCCGCTACATGCGGGGGCATACAGTGGAACGAAATGTCGTGCCTCACAGGACCACGGTGCTACATAAATACAGGCATACAGCAATGAAGTAAAACAATATAAACCTATACACAAATATCCTACTGATAGATTTGACTATAAATATGCCATATATAAAAAATAGTTTTTACCTATACATAAACTATAAAATACAAACTATGCGAGTGCTTCAGATAAATACTGTACATGTGTCAAGAGAACTTTGTGAGTCAGCATCTGGCTGGGGAACAGTGCAGGATGATTTGTAGTGCATGAGCATGTAAACATACGTATATTACTGAGTCTTTTTGTGGGATTTGTGTATACACAGCAGTGTGTGTGAAAAGTGACTAGTGCGCATAGAGGAGGAGAGTGTGCTACTACAGGTGGTTTGTAGAGGCCCACTCACCTGTGTGTAGCACACTTCGATTGCACAAAAAAGTTCCATAAGTTTCAGATGGTCCATGTTTCAGGAGGTAGGGAGTTTGTATGGGGTTTCAGAGAGGGGTGGGGTGATTTGAGTTCAGGGCTCTCACAGCCTGGGGGAAAAAGCTGTTGAGCAGTCTGGCAGAGCGGGCTCTGATGCTCCGGTACCGTCTTCCTGATGGTAGGAGCTGGAAGAGACTGGGAAGGGTGTGTGGAGTCCTTCACGATACTATTGGCTTTGCTGGAGCATCGTGTGAGGAAAATGTCCAGGATGGAGGGGAGAGGGGCACCGATGATCCTTGCAGCTGTGTTCACTGTACGCTGGAGGGTCTTGCGGTCTGCTGCAGTACAGTTCCCGTACCAGACAGTGATGCAGCTGGTCAGCACACTCTCAATGGTGCCCCTGTAGAAAGTGGTGAGGATGGGTGGAGGGAGACTTGCTCTTTTCAGCCGCCGGAGAAAGTGTAGGCACTGTTGTGTCTTCTTGGAGAGTGACATGGTGTTGGTGGTCCAGGTGAGATCCTCTGTGATGTGCACCCCCAGGAATTTAGTGCTGCTGACTTTCTCCACAGGCGAGCTGTCGATGGTCAGTGGGGGGTGATCACCGGAGTTTCTTCTGAAGTCCATCACAACCTCCTTTGTCTTACTCACATTGAGGGACAGGTTGTTAGTGCCACACCATTTCGCCAGCTGTGCCACTTCCTCTCTGTAGTGCGTTTCATCATTGTTGCTGATGAGACCTACCACTGTTGTGTCATCAGTGAACTTGATGTTGTGGTTGGAGCTGGACTTGGCAGTGCAGTCGTGGGTCAGCAGCGTGAAGAGCAGCGGGCTGAGCACACAGCCTTGTGGGGCACCTGTGCTCAGTGTGGTAGTGCTCGAGGTGTTGTGGCCGACACGGACTGACTGAGGTCTTCCGGTTAGAAAGTCCAGAATCCAATTACAGAGGGAGTTGTTAAGGCCCAGCAGGTTTAGTTTATTTATGAGCTGTTGTGGGATTATTGTGTTGAATGCTGAGCTGAAGTCAATGCACAGCATTCTGACATAAGAGTCTTTGTTTTCTAGGTGGGTAAGAGCCAGGTGGAGGGTGGAGGAGATTGCATCGTCTGTAGAGCGGTTTGGACGGTATGCAAACTGGAGCGGGTCGAGTGTGTTGGGGAGGCTGGTTTTGATGTTGCGCATGACTAACCTCTCAAAGCACTTCATTATGATTGGAGTCAGTGCTATGGGACGTTAGTCATTTAGACAGGACACAGGTGATTTCTTTGGTACCGGTATGATTGTTGTGGATTTGAGACGTGGGGACGACTGCCTAGCTCAGCGAGGTGTTGAAGATATCTGTTAGGACATCTGTCAGCTGTACAGCACAGTCTTTCAGTACACGGCCAGGTATGTTGTCGGGACCCGCAGCCTTGCGTGGGTTGATCCTAGATAGGGTCTTCCTTACGTCGGCTGGAGACAGACAGAGCGCCTGGTTGTTGGGAGGTGTGGGCAGTTTTTGTGCAGGAGTGTCATTCTGCATTTCAAACCGTGAATAAAAGTGGTTGTGTATCTGGGAGGGATGTGTCATCATCACAGGCCTGTGGCGGGGGCTTGTAGTCTGTGATGGTCTGAATGGCTTGCCACAGACTCCGTGTGTCTCTGCTGTCTGTGAAGTGATTGTTGATTTTTTGAGCATATGACCGTTTTCCATTTTTGATGCTGCGGGACAGATTGGCTCTTGCTGTTTTGAGGGCTGCTTTGTCTCCTGATCTGAAAGCTTCATCTCTGGTCTTTAGCAGCCCGTGAACCTCTGCTGTCATCCATGGCTTCTGGTTGGCGCGTGTGGTGATGGTCTTGGTGACTGTCACATCATCAGTGCACTTTTTGATGTAAGCAGTCACAGTTTCAGTGTACTCCTGCAGGTCTGTGTGGTTGTTGTAGGTGGCCGCCTCTTTAAACATGTTCCAGTCTGTGTCCTGGAAGCAGTCCTGCAGTGCTGAGGTAGCATTTTCTGGCCATACCGTGATCTGTTTTAGAACCGGTTTGGCAAGTTTGAGAAGTGGTCTGTATGCTGGGATTAGCATAACAGAGATGTGGTCCAAGTACCCGAGATGGGGGCCTAGTTCGGCTCTGTATGCGTTCTTTTCTGTTGTGTAAACAAAGTCCAGTGTGTTATTTCCCCTTGTTGCAAAGTTCACATTTGACACAAGTTTGGCAAAACTGTCTTTAAGTTTGCGTGGTTGAAGTCACCGGCTATGATGAAAAAGCCATCGGGGTTATTTGTTTGTTGTTCGCTGATGGCGCTGTACAGTTCACGAAGCGCGTCCTTACCGTTTGCACACGGGGGAATGTAAACCGCGACAATAACAGTGGCCGTGAACTCCCGCGGCAGATAGAACGGTCGACACTTCACAACCATAAACTCCACCAGCGACGAACAGTGTTTTGATACTAACGCAGCATTGTTACACCATTCTTTGTTGATATACACACACAAGCCACCCCCGCGAGTCTTACCAGACAGTGATGAATCTCTGTCCGCTCGGTAGCAGGTTAGCCTGTGTAGCTGAATGGCGGAGTCCGGGATGTTGTCGTTTAGCCATGTTTCAGTGAAAACAGACACACAACGATGGTGATGTCAATGGGTCACAGACTTGATGCAGTTATTGAAAGCAAAGGATTTGCAACTAAATATTAAGTCTTATTCACTTTAATCTAGTTTAAGTCAATCTGTTCCGATACTTTTGCTCACATGAAAAATGGGTGGGTTCAAACAAAAGGTGATATCTTCTAAGTTGTGTGCCAGATCCAGATATGAATACCTGGAAATAAAAGCTGAAATGTTAATCTCTCATCTCATATTCATCTTTTGATGTCAAATCCAAATGTTTTCAGTCTACAGCAAAAATAAAGGAATTGGCCTCACTGTTCCAATACTTTTGGAGGGCAATGTATGTATATATATATATATGTATATGTATATATGTGGTGCTTTATAAGTACTAATAAACAGCTAATATGTTATACTAGGCATGCTAATAAACAACTAGTTAATAGTAAGAATTGGTCCCTATACTAAAGTGTTACTGTATGTGTTAGCTGTGTGATTCTTTGGGTGGACAGTGAATCGATTTTGATTCACGTTTCATATGTCTTTGATTTTTTTCAAGAATTTGGATTCTAGATTCAAGAAAACTGAAGAATACTTTTGGCTTAACAAGATGTAAGGAACAACACTGATTTAAACCTGTGCACTTCTGGAAGCTGCAAAAAGCCAGTCTGAATGGAATTGATGATTTCCTCCAGTTCTTACAGTTTGTACCTGTTTCATGTTTTATGCGTCAGACAGCCAGTGAAAAGATTGTCTGCGGGTATGACGTCAAAACCCCTAAAGATCTGTATGATAAGCTTGATTCCTGCTTTTGAAGTTGGCTGGTATGTTTTGTCAGCTATTCAGTGCCACTGCTAATAAGTATGTTACCATGAAAGTAACGAAGATGTTACTGCTCTAGTTAGAGACTTACATCAACTACAGCGTCAGGAATCAATCTGGCATGGAATTCAGCAAACTGTCAAGCAAATTGGCTGTCATTTAGACCAGTGTTTCCCAGTGTACACATTTTCAAACTCTTCCTAATCAAACACACCTGATTCAACTCAGCTCATTAGTAAATGCTTAAATACCTGAAATGAATGGGTCAGATAAGGGGGATATTCAAAGTTTACTCTTGGTGTGCCTCCAGGAACAGGGTTTAGACACTTAAATACACCCCAAAGAACAGAAAGAAAATAAATGATCACTCTAAAAAGCAATTCTTTTGCTTTACGTGTC
Source organism: Onychostoma macrolepis (assembly GCF_012432095.1). Taxonomy (NCBI): domain Eukaryota; kingdom Metazoa; phylum Chordata; class Actinopteri; order Cypriniformes; family Cyprinidae; genus Onychostoma; species Onychostoma macrolepis. Next base: position 30,660,406 of record NC_081170.1, on the reverse strand, counting down.
TAGAACTCCAGAACATTGTTGGACACAGTTAGGAAATTAGAAAATTGAACACACCTGGCTTTCTCTGTCAACATAATGTTTGCAGCTCATCGTCACCCTAAATGATCACCCATCCTTTCTGCTGCCTGTCTCTGCCTCTAAAGGAGCTCTGAAGCCTGAATTTCACCAAACCTGATGGTCTTGACCCATTTTCCTCAAGGTCACTGCATTCATCATTTCAGTATTTTCAGTAGCCAGGCACTCTGTAATGTCCATGGCAGTAAGCATCCATCCCTTATATTAACACCCTATCATAACCCTAATAAATCCAGATTGAAAGAGAAGTGTGTTAACTAACTGATGACTGTTCTTGATGTCTAGGGAATATCCATGGTAACCGTCTTTTCATTGCACAGTGTCCTATAAATATAACATATGTTATAGCAACCTTTGTCTGTCAACAACGGTGTTCCCCTGGGCTCAGGCTTAGGCCCTATTCTGTTTGGCCTCCTACACACTGGAATGGAATGTTTTGAGTCACTATAACAACATTGTAGGTAAAAAGAAAACAAATGGATACCAACAGCTTAACCTAGGTGCTGTGTGGATCTGGCCTTCTTATCTGTATTAAAAAAATATATAAAAATATAATACAGTAATTTATATGCAGACAATTGATTTATGCTTTATGACAACGATTTTGTATTGATTTTTTGATTTTTTTATTTATTTTTTCACATCACAACAAACATCATATATCAGCCACATACAAAATTGTTACATTTTTGATCTGTCATATGAAATATAGTGAGGTGTGGACGGTAGTGTATTTTGTTTACAGAAAAAGAAGTAGAAATGCCACAAAATCAAAGAATTTCTCCCCACAACGCAGCAGAAATGTTTTCCTGTGTCTCTTATTTTAATTAGGGTATGTGCACAGTAGTAGAGCCAAAAGTCAACACAATTTGAAGGTATTCCTGTCTTTAGGAGACTTTGAATTATTGATCTCTGCACAGTAAGCAAGATCGTGGCCCGTGGAAGTAGCAAAATGAGGGGCATCATTAATAAAAGATGGTGGAGGAGAAGGAAAGCAGTGTTACTTGGCTTTTTTTTTCTTCATGAGGAAAAACAAAAACAAGGTTGATATATTATGGTTGTTGAATCTTTTAGCATCGATACTGTAATTCATGTTTTTGCCATTTTTGTTTAGACATTGTCAAACGCTTAGTTTTTTATTTTTTTTACATCAAAAAGTTAGTGAAGATTGCATTGCTTATTTTAGCAGGGCTTTCAGCCTTAGTGCAGCCTAAAGATAGCACACTTGCACACCCTTGGGAACCAGATTGATTATGGGATGGTTAAATTTTGATTATTTCATATCTCTTTTCACAGGCAAGTACAGGCATATTTAAGCTGAGTTTAATGTGAAGGGTCATATCCAAGCGCTTTGCATTTACTGTATCTGTGGGTGCTACTGGTGTATTAGAGGGTGGAAAAACCTTTGTACAACCGTTCGCATTGGCTGTGCACTGGAGAGCACTATGAACAAATGCAAAAAAGCATAATAGATAAGCTGTACACTCATTGCCAAAAATATCGGTACCCTTGGTAAATATGATCAAAGAAGGCTGTGAAAATTAATCTGTATTGTTGATCTTTTATTTTAAAAAATCACAAAAATCTAACCTTTCATTGGTTAATAAGAATTTAAAATTGAGGGAAATATCATTATGAAATAAATATTTTTCTCTAATACACATTGGCCACAATTAACGGCACCCTTTTATTCAATACTTTTTGAAACCTCCATTTGCCAGTTTAACAGCTCAAAATTTTCTCCTATAATGTCTGATGGGGTTAGAGAACACCTGACGAGAGATCAGAGACCATTCTTTCATCCAGACCACTTTAGATTCTATAGGGTTCAGGTCAGAGGACTGGAATGGCCAGCAGAAGCTTGGTTTTGTGCTCAGTGACCCATATTTGTGTTGTTTTTGAGGTTTGTGTTTGGATTATTGTACGGTTGGAAGATCCAAACATGGCCCATTATAAGATTTCTAACAGAGTCAATCACTTATTGATTTTTTATCTGTTGGTATTTGATAGAATCCATGATGCCATGTGTCTATACAAGATGTCCAGGACCTCCAGCAGAAATATAGGCCCACAACATCAAAAATACAGCAGTATATTTAATTGTACACATGGGGTACTTTTTATCCCTGTGTTCACCAAACCCATCTTGAGTATTTGCTGCTAAAAAGCTAATTTTTTAGTTTCATCTGACCATAGAAGCCAGTCCCATTTGAAGTTCCAGTCGTGTCTGATAACTGAATATGCTGGAGTTTGTTTTTGGATGAGCGAGGAGAATTTTTCTTGAAACCCTCCCAAACAACATGTGGTGATATAGGTGCTGTTTGACAATTTTTTTTAAAGGTTTTCTGACCCCGAGACTCAACTATTTTCTGCAATTCTCCAGCTGTGTTCCTTGGAGAGTCTTTAGCCACTCAAAGTGTCCTCCTCACCGTGCATTAGGACGATATAGACACACGTCCTGTTCCAGGCAGTTTCGTAACATTTTATTTTGATTGGAAATTCTTAATTATTGTCCTGATGGTGGAAATGGGAATTTTCACTGCTCTAGCTCTTTTCTTAAAGCCACTTCACTAATTTGTGAAGCTCAGTTATCTTTTGCTGCACATCATAAATATATTCTTTGGTTTTTCTCATTGTGATGGATGATTTCTGTGAAACAGGAAGCCATGGCTGGATAATTTCATGTTCATAATCACACTGGAGTGCTCAAAATTGTGAATATGAATGGGAATATACTTCAGAGATATTTTACTCATAAGAATTTCTAGGGGTGACAATAATTGTGTCCAATGTGTATTTGAGAAAAACATTTATTTCATAATGATATTTCCCCCCATTTTAAATTCTTATTATCCAATGAAAGGTTAGATTTTTGTGAATTTTTAAAATAAAAAATCAAAAGGATCAACAATACAGATTAATTTTCACAGCCTTCTTTGATCATATTTACCAAGGGTGCCGATATTTTTTTCTCAGTGTTGCTCTAAAGCAGGGGTTCTCAACCTTGCAAGCTGCCCCCTGGTTCATTGCAGTTGGGGCCCCAGTGCTCCACCACCCACACCACCTTGCATAGATAGATAGATAGATAGATAAATAGCCCTAGGCTATTATTTTTAGGCCCACATTATTATTATTATTATTATTATTATTATTATTATTATTATTATTATTATTATTATTATTATCATCAGTAGCGGTAGGTAGGCCTATTATCATTACTAGGCTATTGTTATAATTGGCAGTAGCACCAGACTTCTAATGTGAGCTTGCAGACATTATTATTATTATTAGTAGTAGTAGTAGTAGTAGTAGTAGTAGGCCTATCATCATTACTAGGCTATTGCTATATAATTATATGAGGTTACATGCTTTGTTGTTGTTGTTGTTATTATTATCATCAGTATAGGCCTATTATCATTACTAGGCTATTGCTATAATTGGGAATTGGCACCAGACCTCTGATATTAATTTATGCTTTATTATTGTTATTATTACTAGGCCTAATAGTAGGCATCATCTGCATTTTTTACAGAAGCTTGCAGGTAGGTGATGTTAATGTGAGACCTGAGCCTGCTTTGCCTTGCAAAGATCCTCAATTCTTGGCTCAATGTTTGATAAACATAGCCTCAAATCATCCTCGATTTGTGCACGATTGCGGTATTTCGTTTTGAGTGCAGTCATTTTGAGAATCCTGCCTCACACAAATATGTCGACGCCGAAAGGAAGGAGAATCTTCAAGCGACGTCACAGAGTTCAGGATATTCCTGCATCAATGCTGCCCATAATGACGAAAGAGGGCAGGAGCTAAAGAGTTCCTTCAGTCTACTGTCACTCTTCAGCTCAATAAGCTGTTCCTGCATATCAATTGATACCTCGTTTGCTGTGCACACAAACGGATCTCGAACCCACGCAAAAGAGCGATAATCCTCTTTAAAGTACATCGCAAATTGTTTTCTCATTGCTGACAGGTGCTCAGACGCTGATTGAAATAGGGAGGAGAAATCGTGTGACGTGCCTGCATCAGTGATAAAGTCTGCAAGGCTGGGGAACATGTCGCAGTTCCCTCGACTGATGCGGCCATGCCAGAGGTCTAGTTTTTGTGTGAAGGCGTGCACTTTTTCCGCAAGGAGCAAAATATGAGTTTCGCGGCCTTGCAAAGACAGGTTGAGACCGTTCAAGCGGTCAAATATATCGACCAAATAGGACAGAGACGCAAGCCACATAGTGTCATCCAGATGCTTTGCCAGATCTGATTTGATTTCTGTCAAAAACCACTTCACCTCCTCTCGCAGCTCATACAACCGCTGTAACACCAGCCCCCTGGAGAGCCAGCTAACTTCAGTGTGCAGAAGCAGCTGTTCGTGCCCTGACCCCATCTCCTGGCAGAGGACCCCAAACAAGCGAGAGTTTAGCGGCTGTGATTTGATGAGATTTATAATTTTCACGGATTGGTTCAGCACGGAGTCAAAAAGAATCGGCATTTTTTTAACAGCTAGTGCTTCGCGATGGACCATGCAATGTGTCCATTTCACAAGTGGAGCTACTTGCTGAACGCGAGCAGCTAGGCCACGCTCACGCCCCGTCATTGCCTGCGCACCATCCGTGCATAGGCCAACGCATCGTGTATATATATATATATATATATATATATACATATACAGTGGGTACAGAAAGTATTCAGACCCCCTTAAATTTTTCACTCTTTGTTATATTGCAGCCATTTGCTAAAATCATTTAAGTTCATTTTTTTTCCTCATTAATGTACACACAGCACCCCATATTGACAGAAAAACACAGAATTGTTGACATTTTTGCAGATTTATTAAAAAAGAAAAACTGAAATATCACATGGAAATATCACATGTGGTGTTTTTATGTTTATAACATTTGAATACAGTTCAGCAACACACAACCTAACGACCAAGAGAGCTGACAATTGACCATCACTTAATTTACCATCACCTCACGATTGAAAATGTGACACTGATTTCATATGACAGTTCAACAAGTTAATAATATTAAGTCACTTACATTTTAGACGAAATTGACTGTTTTGGTCTATTTTAGCAGCGAAAATAGATCCGATGAATCCAAACAAAGATCACAGCATAGCGCATCTCACAGCAACACTCGATCGTGTTTTGAATGATTCAGTGTTTTGAACGAATCGGTTGAGTCAAAGATTCAATGACCCATGCACAAACATCTGTCTTATTCTTGATGAATTGGCCGTTTGAACGAATCGTTTGAATGAACGACTCAGTGACTCGCTTAATAAAACTGCTTATCACCTGCATTTGCGCTCACTATCAACAAACCAATCAAATTTGTTCAAAACTCTTTTTTTTTTTTTTTAAATCAGTCCAAACACATTTGAATTTTTATTCAGGAGTTATGTATATACAAAACTATTACTTTTAATGACAGTAGTTTAGTGATAAAAAAAAATGTGCTAATTTTTTTTTTTTTTTCAGGTTTTTTTTCCCTCCCATCCTGTAGCCTACTCTCGCCCCCCACCGGTTGAGAACCACTGCTCTAAAGTAAACAAATTTGCCTTTAATTCAGACATTGCACTGCCAGTTTAGGCAACATGTCAAAAAAAAAGTCCCTTAAATTTAGATGCTTTGATGCTCTAGTCTAGACAGCCATTTAAAAAAAAAAAAAAAAAAAGAAAAGTAAAATAAATAAATTTTAAAAAGTGCACATACTATAGTACAATAGTATAGTACAATAAAGTTAAGTCAACAGTGGCATAATGTTTACAGTGGTGTAAGGTTTACAGACAGAAACATTTTCAATTTAAATAAAAAAATAATAATAATAATTTTGGAGGATAAAAAGTAGAAGAAATGTGAAGCTTATGATTTTATTAGGGATGCACTGATACCACTTTTTCCAGTACTCGCCCGATACCGATACTTTTATTTTTGGTACTTGCCAATACCGAGTACCGATACCGATATTTTCATTGCATTTGTAAATTTTTTAAATATTGGGTCCAGTAACCAAAAGAGTATGTATAATGTTAGTTGGTTAACTGAATTTATCAAATAGATACAGTCAAACCTGACCAACTAATACTAACACTTACCTATTCTATCTATTTAAAAAAAAAAAAAAACCCTAGCTACGTGTACTGTGCTGGGCTAACTGAGACTTGTCATGGCACTTGTATACTGCTGCACTCTCGATGGTATGATTGCTTCTATTGTTCTCATATTGTACGTCGCTTTGGATAAAAGCGTCCGCTAAATGATTAAATGTAAATGTAAACCAAAATTTATTCAGACACCTTCAACATTTCTCACATTATCACAGTTTATTCGCTGTAGTTTATGGTAGTGAAATATGACAAGAACTCAGAGTAAAACTGTGTCAGAACAAATTCGGCTCGATAATATCAGATAACTTTGATAGAAAGGTATGTGATGGATTACAATCAACCGAAATTATTCAGACAGCTGTTAGTATGACAATATTTACACAACTATCAATACTTTGTCAGGCAACCCTTAGCCTTAATGACAGCCTGTAGTCTCCTGGGCATGCTGTCAACCAGGTTCATGCAAACCTGAACTTCAGTTTTTTTCCCAGACTCGGTCTGAATAATTTTTGGTTCCAAATTTGTATCAATTTTATTGGTAGTCCACTGTATGAAGAATTTTTGGATATAATATGTCACAGTTTACTTTATTTTGCTATCCTCACTTACATAAATGAACTATAGTGTCCTGCACCCACTAGTAAAAAATATAAAAAAATGTATTTGGTCTCTGAATAATTTTTGGTTTGACTGTATATCCTTCTGTTATTTTCACACTTAATTATGCACATTAAAATGTATTTTACAAGTTTTTGTTACTTTCACTGTTCAGTTTTTTTTTTTTTTTTTTTTTGTACATCATCTTTAATTCAGTTGCATTAGAGCTGCTAAAATCAGGGGTTTTGCTGTAATAATGTAGGGAACCACTCGTTATAAATCTCCTAACTGTGATATTTTCAGAAATAGAAGTCGCGTTTTTCTTTGCTTTTCTTTCTAATGCAGAAACACTCATGAAACAAAACATGCACAACGCGCGCACGTATTTGTACTGGTGCAGAATGAGAGGACAGTACAGCCTCGCGCATTTCACACAGGCTGCTAGTTTCACTTTCGCCAGAAAGTCGTGTATGCTTAAGGTTGAAAATAAGTTATTTATTTTATAGTGAATGCCCCTATAAATTGTCTTATATTTACGATTCAGTTTTAATCCAAGTGATGCATGCTATGTGAGCGAACATCAATAAAGATCACAGAAATGTGCGCGCGCTCTATCTCTCTCTCTCTCCTCCCTCCCTCCCTACCATTAAGTAACTTGTGCATTGTTTTGCTTACTTGTTTTTGACATATCCGACCGAACTACAAACGTTCCAGTGACGTCTGTGAGAAAAGTATATTCACTCGGCAAGCTCGCGCATCTGCGCATCAGGAGCTCAGTATCGGGCCCGATACTAGTATCGGTATCGGTGCATCCCTAGATTTCATAAAAGCACTTGCATTATAACAATAATTGCTTATTTGAGTTGTAAAGGTTTTGTCAGTTCAATGGTCATTTTATGGTTTTATCTTTTACATTGTCACGTCACACTAAAATCTTAATATTAATGTGATTTTGTTATTTATTGATCGGGTCTCTTAACTTTTATAGTAAGCTAACATTGTTTGTTTGTTTGTTTGTTTGTGGTAATTAATGTTACTCCACAAGGGCTGATGAAGTAAACCATCTGTAGGTTAATTCTATTGAAAACTGTACACTTTGTGAGTGGCACAGAATTTACACACTTTTAATCATTCAAAAGTCTGGAATACTTTTTACTTAAGTTTGGAATGCTTTTTTTAGAAATGTTTTTGAAAGATGTCTCATATGCTCACCAAGGCTGCATTTATTTAATTAAAATGCAGTACAAACAGTAACATTGAAATATTATTACAATTTAAAATGACTGTTTTTGTGTTTGAATATATTTTAAAATGTTATTATTATCATTATTATTGTTATTATTTCTGTGTTGTTACTGCAGTCTTAAGTGTCACATGATACTTCATACATAATTCTAATATTATTACAATAAACAAACAAACAAAAAAAACTGTTGTGTAATCAACAAAATACTTTGGAAATAAAAGAAATAAAAGCTATTTATTTTGCTATCCTAACTAACGTTGCATGATTTTATGGTTAGTAGGGTTAGCATTTTATGTGCGTATAGCATTTTTGTTTTTAAACTGGTGTCAGAAAAGACTTGCAACCCCTTTGAAAACTGATATAGATGCATAAGAAAATACATGGTAGAGAAAAGTATTTAGGAACTTGTGACCCAAATTCAGCCATTATGTTTTCAAATTTGCTGAAGGCTTTTCAAATTCAATGATCCTAACACTGGCTCTCCGTTGTCACGCATCTGTACACAGTATTTATATGCTGTTACTATACTCTCCTCAATCATGGTCCTCTTCTGCAAGGGCAGTGAGACAGATCTTCTCAGCACATCATTACTGTTACCTCACAGACATAAAAGTGCACTCTGCCATGTCGTTTATTAAAAGAAAGAGCCTGTCTTTTAAAGTGGACCCACTGTAAAAATGTCAAATAGTCCGCAAAGGACAAACACAGAGATGATAGAGTTCTGAAAGCTTTTACTTTATAACCTCTTGAAATGGTGTTTTCTGAACATTTGGCAGGAAATTTCATCATTCAAAAATCATTTCTTTATTAAGTACATAGAACTCTCTCTCTCTCTCTCTGTCATAATTTTACATACAGTCTTTTCACATTTCTCATGGAATATCACAGGAATAATGGTAAAGTGCCTTGCAGAATTATTCATACACGTTTTTCACATTTTGTCATGTTGCTCCACCAGTGGAATGGTATTGTGCAGGTATTGATCGGTACCTGGATTCCTCCAGACATAATGATTATTATTATTATTATTTATTTATTTATTTATTTATTTTTTGCTAATTCCAAGCAGGGTTTTCTCCTTTGTCTTCACTGAGGAGAGGCTTCCATCCAGCCACTTTACCATAAAGCTCAGGTTGTTGGAGAAATGCAGTGATGGTTGTCCTTCATATTTATCCCATCTCCCATCATCAAGTTCTTGGTCACCTTTCTTACCAAGGCCCTTTTCCCCTGATTTATTAGTTTTTGGCCGAGCCTGACTAAAATATTTTTGGCAGCCTTCTCCAGATCTTTGCCTCGACACAATACTGTCGTAGATCTCCACGTGTAAAAAAATTAAGCACCAAGCCATGCAGTCTACATTTACAAACATTTGTGGGAAAAAAAAGGTTGTAACTGTGACTGGTATTATTGGAAAATGAAAGCATTTAGAAACCGCAGCAACTCGTTCACGAAGCAGAAGACCCCGTAAAGTCACAGAGTGGGGTCAGTAAGTGCTGAGGAGCATGGTGGGGAGAATTTGCCAACACACTGCTGATTTTAGCTGAAGAGTTACAAACCTTCACCGGCATTAACAGCACAAAAATTGTGCCACATGGAATGGTTTTTCATGGCTGAGAAGCTACATGTAAGCCTCACAACACCTAGTACAATGTCAAGCATCAGATTGAGTGATGTAAAGCAACCACTGGACTCTGGAGCAGTGAAAACCTGTTCTGTGGATTGATGAATCACGCTTCTCTGTTTGGCAGTCTAATAGGCAGTCTGGCAGATGCCGGGAGAACATTACCTGACTGAACTGTGCCAAATGTAAAGTTTGGTGGAGAAGGGGATAATGGTATGGGGCTGCTTTTCAGGGGTTTGGCCCCTTACTTTGAGTGAAATTAAATCTTAATTCAGTAACCAGCACCAAGTCATTTTGGACAATGCTATTTCCAACTTTTTGTAAACAGTTTGAAGAAAGCCCGTTTCTATAGGCCTTTATCACACTTCCGCGTTCGAAAAGCGGAAGATTCAAATAGTAGCGTAAAAGAACTTCCGCTGCAGCCTCTATCAATGGCTGTGCCCATAGCACGGGATTGTTGTGGATTATTTATGTAGAATTCAGCACATATACGTCTTCTGAAGACACCAATCTCAGTTCACAACAATTAATTGAGTATTATGAAACGATGGAATATGTTGTCACGATATCCCAATGCGTATTTCGTGACTTAAACAGGAGCACGCGAGGCATACTGTAGGCCTATGTGTATAGGCAATTCTTCACAGTCTGATCACCTTATTTCATTACAGAACAGCGAGAAAACTATACAAACAATATCACATTAATAAGCATTAGAATTAGCCAAAGCTTAAAACATTATGACTAAAGACTGTATAGAATTTTTCACGCGCTGACTTTGATGCAATCCTCTATAATCGCATCAAATTTAAGTTGTTCAAATAAAGAAACATTTCCAGCCCATAGACGATAATTAAAAATAAGTTTGATCATCTCATTCGAGTTATTCTCCGTGATTGCGTGCAACGATTGAATATCATTATACTGTGAACAAGAACGGGAGGTTAATCACAATAAATATAATGCAAAAATAAACAATATAATATTAAAAATAAAATTAAAATTATATAAGTCTGAGTATTCCTCTGGCAGTAACTTGAGCTGCGTGCTCTTCATTAATCTAACAGTCGCGTTGCTCAGATTGGCTAATGTTACACATTAAAATGAAGGATGACATGATACATGGTATGGAATCGGTATAAATACGCAGTTTTAACATTGTCGTTTATTTCGTCAGTGTTCAACTGAACTAAATTACTTTAATTTTCTTCACAAAACTGGCATCTGTCCATTGACAATAAAGCAGGCGGAAATTCCTTTACGCTACTAATCAGAGCCGGATGTGACGACACGCTGACTGTGATAAAGGCCTATTTCAGCACGACTATGCCCTGACAAAGCAAGGTCCATAAAGACATGGTTGGATGAGGTTGGTGTGGAAGAATTTGATTGGCCCACACAGAGCCCTGACCTCAAACCCATCAGTACCTTTGGGAAGAACTGGAACGGAGACTGAGAGTCAGGCCTTCTCGTCCAAAATCAGTCCCCGACCTCAGTAAAATAAATAATAAAAAAATCCCACAGAAACACTCCAAAATTTTGGTGTAATGGTCAGGTGTTCCAAAAGTTTTTTCCTTGTAGTGTATACAGACAGACATTTATACAATAATCACTTCTAACCAATTTATGACTAATCTTTTTTTTTTAAATATCTTTAAATATTTTATAATATATATTATGCTGTTGTACTGGCATTGTTTATTTCAATGAGCAGAAACCATTTAAAGGGGTGGTTGATTGCGATTTAAATTTTTTAACGTTAGTTAGTGTGTAATGTTGCTGTTTGAGTAGGCCTGCACGATTAATCGTTTGTAAACTGAAATTGTGATTTGAAAGGGTGTGATTTTGAAATCGCAAAAGCTGTGATTATTTCTATGAAGAACTATCAAATATGGTAACGAGCATCTACGTAGTTTTTGACAGTTTGCTTCATGCGCATTTTACGTTTGATGCAGAGTTTAACCAATAGGGGGCATTTTAACACTGAAGGTGCTGACTGAACGTCAAATAACGCCATTTGGAAAAGATGAGTGCGAGCAGTGGTTCAACTTCCCAACAAAGTGTGTCTGCAGAAGAGCAAAGTCCTGCAGACGACTTGGTAAAAAGCACTGCATATGTTTGGAATGATTTTGGATTTCCATGTTCTGATGTACTTTGTAACCCCTGTTTCACACATGTTCCGTTTGCAGTGCGTATGCGGTGCAGAAGCAGCAGGACTCATTGTTTTGCTCGGGACGCGTTTGCAGTCCACTCCTGATCCGCGGCTGTTTACCACAAACACAACATTTATCCATTATTTTGATTTCAAATCCAAACGTTGTTAGCCTATACTGAAAGTGTTTTTTACAGCATTGTGATCCACTTTTAATCACAGTACAGTTACACAATCTTTCATAGACATATTCACGTTTAAACTCAATTAATATAAACAACGTATTCAATGAATTTGGCTTCCCAGGTTTGTATATTAAGTTGCTCAAGCAAGTGGAAACATTTAAACACAGCATATAGCCTATATTTTAAATTAAAACTTACCACTGACAGAAACAGTCGGCTCTCGTGCCTTTTACATTTAAATCTTCATTACAAACAGTCCTACGGGTCTTAAAGAACTTTGTTTTTCTACCTCCACAGGACAAGTGCATATGTTGCCTTGTTTATCTAAAAGTGCACTTTTATTTGTTTTAAACCTAGCCAAAAAGCCTGTGAAACATAGTAGACTTTAATTATATCGATTTATTGGGAAATTACTACATTTCCATGTCAATCCATGTTCATTTTTTACCGTGAACATAGTGCTGTCACTTTAATTCAGCGCGTGCTGCAGATCGCAAATCGCAATTTTGATCAGAAAAATCGCAATTAGATTTTTTCTCCAAATCGTGCAGCCCTATGTTTGAGCATAAACAATATCTGAGAAATTGCGGCGCTGAAAGTTCATTGCAAACGGAGATATCGTCTTTTAAAATTCTGGCAGTTTAATGCCTACAAAAACAAGAAGTTACTTCCCGGGTCCGTTATGTCACGAACCCAGATAAACCCCGCTCCCGGGAACATGCAACGAAGGGGGCGAGGCTATGCTGCGCTGCTTTAGAGAAGAGGAAGAGAAAACTAGGGGTGCACATAAAAATCTATTCATATATGAATCACGATTCTGTCTTCTAACGATTCTAATGCATTCACAAGTTTCAAAATCATATGTTCTAAAGCAGCGGTTCTCAGTCCTGTTCCTTGCGTCCCCTGCTCTCAACACACTGGACCAGCTAACCAATCAGAGCCCACTGGGTATTTCTGAGGTAGGGGCTTCATAAAACCAGGAAATAATCGGAGCATTTATCAGAGAAGGTACAGAGCGGTGTGGAATAAAGGTAAATTATGTGAAAAATAATGTATTTTTTAAAAAACGAAGCATGAACATGTTTGACTGCACCCCATAAACATGATCAAGCCTAGAAAAAAAAAAAGTCAAGCACCCCTTTAAGGGGTCTTAGGATATAGCTGTTTTTTTCTTTTCTTCCCCTTTTCTTTATTTGCATACGAAACCTTGAGGAAACTGATAACAATGTAATAATGTATCAGATAATTTTGTAATATTTGGATATATTTGGATTAGTTTACTGACTTAAGCCCCATTCACACGGGGCGTTGGCGTCAACGCCTCTCGTTTACTTTGAATGGAGTGACGTCAAGCGTTGCCGAACTGAATTGTGGGTCCGTCGCGTCACTTCACTGGCGTTGCTTGCGGCAGAAGTTGAAAACTTTTCAAATTTTTAAGCGCCGACACAGGCGTCAGCCAATCAGATCACTTTATGCAAATATCCTAGCACAGACGCTAGCCAATCCCGTTCATGCAACACCAGAAAAGTAATGTGATTGGCTATTGTCACTATGACGGTCACGTCAGCACCAAGCTTCAGAGACACGCCCTCTGTCAAGCGTTGACGCCGACGCCCCGTGTGAATGGGGCGTAAGGGTTTCCACGGTCATAGAAAACCATCAGACCCTTTGTTGTTCACACCACAACTTTATAAGAACTCAGACCCCAGCTTTCTTTGCAGCAGTGGATTTTGGGTATTCAAATGGCGTCTTCACATGTTGTCATCACATGGATGTGTCACATTTTGAAGCAAATGACAAACAGAGAAAGAGTCAGACAAAGCAGAACTAAAGGAAAGCATCTGAATAAAACAAAAACAGAAAAGGAAAAGGATATCAACTAAAAAGAAAATTTTCTTCCAACACTATCAACAACTGCTGCTGCTTGCCACACTTCCACATGCAACAACGTTTGTGCAAATTTCGTCCAAATCTTCGTAGAATGGACAGGAATCCTTTATTTCCGCGGACTCTCCACTTTGACGGATTTTGTCCCAGGTGCTCATGTACTTCTGGCAAAGTTTTTTCACTTTAACGCGGCATTGTAGCGTGGTTCTGTTATATCCCCTTTCCTTAATTTTTTGGGCAAACAAAAGAAACACTTTTATGTTTTTATGGGTTGAGGAGAGTTGGCGTTTAATGTAATCATCTTTCCAAATTTCAATAAGTGCGCAACTCTCCTCCTGGGACAACACAACCCCACGACCTGCCATGGTGAAAATTTTTTTCTGTTGTTACAGCAGTGACGTAACATGGCTGCAGGTATGGCAAGCCTCCAGGTATACATGTCGAAATGAAATGCAAAGCGGGCCGGGATCTCATTGTTTTCGCATATCATGAAGATATTGGACCACAAACGGACCCACAAACGAACCGTTCACTTTTGGGTCCTTTTAGGGGGGTCTGAGATCACATGGTTTGTTCACATATACACGCTGAACCGCTCCAAGAGCGTTTGAAAGGGTTAAACGAACTAGGTGTGAAAACACCCTAAGAGAAGCATTTACATAATCCTATGAATGCACTTAAAAATAGAGTATTGACTCATTAATAGAAATTGAATCAAATCAAATATCATTGTGAGTTAGATTAGATGAGTTTGAAAAAAAAAAAAAACATTCCTGCATCAAATCGAAACCTAAGTATCATGCATCTAATCAATATGCTGTTTACCCAAAGGTTTACACCCTTACAAAGCCACCATATGATTCAGAAGTGGGAAGAGCCAAATCCTGTCAAATAGCTCCTGGCAGCCATTTTAGGGGGAGAAATTAGAGGGACATATGAGGTTGGAGACTTTGGATAGCGGTTGTATTTTTAGGATTCGAGATTCATATTTTACACCTTTTATTGTATTGTATTTTATTTTCTGATACTGAAACTGATACATTACAACAAATACAGTTTAAACTGGGATTGTCAATCACTTTCGAATCATTTAAAGATACTGTTTTCACCAATGAAGTCCAGGTGGAATAAAAACTGGTCTTTTACTTTTTTTCAAAAGATTCTTAAAAGCTGAGATCTCTGAAAAAATAAAGCCATGCCAAGTCTGATTTCAGTGTGTTTCATAATGCCTCAAATGTCACCTGAAGCGGGAGAGACGGCCATTGGCGTGCTGCAGGCAGGTGTGTTGTGTGCCAGTTTTGCCAGACACTATGAAGTGAATCCGTGTTCAGAATATAAAGAAGGTATCAGTAAACCAGCACGACAGATGGCCATCCAAGATCTAGTTGTCCTCAGGTGACCGCACAAGAGCAGGATGGCCCCATAAGGGTGATCCAGGTACGTGACCCTTCTGCCTGCCACAGGCCAGCATCATTATGAGCTCCTTCTGAGGAAATGGAATAACATCCAACAACTGTAGATGTCACTCATTGTCTCGGTGCACAAGAGAAGGCTCGTTTTTTTATTCTTTGTATATTCTTTATATTCTTTTATATTATGTGTTTGCCAAAGCAAGCTTCAATGTTCTTATTATTACTGATACCTTGAGTTAGTGAATTGAACATTGTTTTAAGTCTAAGTTTTTATTTTTATTTTTATTTTGTTACCTCTGCTTTTCTATGAAAATATTTTAGTGACAATATTTGTTCAGAGAGTTGTGAATTTTTTTTTTTTTTTCATTCATTTATTTATTTTTTAATTTTTTATTTAAAATAGCTGTTTTCTACTGGATTATATTTTAAAGTTTTAATTATTCCTGCCATGGTGAAGCTGAACAGATTTTTCAGCATCGTTCCTTTCAGTCTTCAGTCGCACATGATCCTTCAGAAATCATTCTGATAAACTGATTTGATGCTCAAGAAACATTTCTTGTTATCAATGTTGAAAACAGTCGTGCTGCTTAATAGTTTTGTTCAAACTGATTTTTTTTTTTTTCAAAAGAACAGCATTTGTTTGAAATAGAAATCTTTTGTGACATTGTCTTTACAGTCACTTTTGATCAATTTAATGCATTATTGCTGAATAAAAGTATTAATTCGTGGACCTTTTTGTGGATTTGTGGACCTGAGATTTTGCCTTGACTCAAAATGGCAACAGTGTGATAATATCATTCTTTACATGTGGTTCTTTTTTAGGGATGCACAATATTATCGGACTGATATCGAAATCGGCCGATAATGGTTTTAAATGTAAATATCGGCATGGACCCGATATGAAAAAATCTGCCGATATGTCTTGCCGATAAGACCAATACATTAACTCACATGTGCTCAAGGTGTGCTAGCGATTAGATCACGTCAGCAGTGTGGCTCATTCTTGAAGCAAAGTTTTGTCTGAATGATGATTGCTGCATTTAATCTGTGAAAGCACGTACAGAATGACGCATTCGGTGTGTGATAGAGTAAACAGTAATTGCACGTGCAGCAGCAGCCTCCCCCTGGTCCTAATGCCTGTTCGTTAAGGAGTTTTAATCTGTAGGGGGCGCTGTTGGCCTACTTCTAATTAAATTAAAAGTAAAATAGCCTTCACAAGTAACATTTAGACTGTTTTTCTGATTAAATAAAACAGTAATTGATGTCATAAAATAATGAGTATGTTTTGATTTAAAGGTCAGAAGCTATAGCTTGCATGAAAAAAAAAAAAATCACAAACGTGACACTTGTAAATGAAATAAGTAAGGGATAATCAACGGCTAGCTGTGCATTAAACGTTTTGAATGCACAACGTGGAGGCGAAGAACCGCCCGACGCGCAGTGGAGGGTGGTTGCCTCCGCGAAGTGCATTCAAATCGTTTAATGCACAGCTAGCCGTTGATTATCCCATTTATGCCATGGTTATTTGCCAGAATTCACATATTAAAGATGTTAATAATATTTGCGCTGCAATATTTGACTGGAACGATAAAAATTACGGTTATTTTTGTCTGTATTACTATTTAACTGTAACTGTATGTTACTATGGTTACCAATGTTTATAGGAAGCGCATTAATATAGAACGTGATTAAACTGACCTGGAACTACCTGTGCGGTTCAACGAATTTAATCAACACCTGCCAGCCAATCAGAATAGAGTATTCAGACAGACCATGGCATAATTTTATATATACTGATTTATTCATTAATGTGTAATGTTTTATTTTTAAAATAAATCATAAGCTCTAAAATATTTTCAGAATTTTTACAACTCTTTTGCTTTAGACCATCTACAAATGTTAAATCTTATAAATAAAATAAAATGTTAGGGTTAACTGCATCTTTCTGGGGGGAAAAATGCAGCGATTGATATATAGTTTATTTATTAAGCTTCAATGTGCTGTCAAAAACCTTCATTATGGTTGATTTAATTCTAACAAATAAGTTCTTGTTAAAAACTAACCAAAATTAAAAAATATTTAGCTTATAATTTCTGCACAGGAGAGACTTAGCGTTGTTTCCAAACAAAAAGGAAATATATCGGTATCGGCCAAAATGATTTGAAAAATATCGGCATATCGTATATTGGCAAAAATCCAATATCGTGCATCCTTATTCTTTTTTATAATGTTGTGTGTTTTTAATATATGGCCAGTGATTTTTGGTGCAGTTCTG
Organism: Onychostoma macrolepis; assembly: GCF_012432095.1. Taxonomy (NCBI): domain Eukaryota; kingdom Metazoa; phylum Chordata; class Actinopteri; order Cypriniformes; family Cyprinidae; genus Onychostoma; species Onychostoma macrolepis. The sequence goes on along the minus strand of NC_081170.1, from coordinate 30,642,853 downwards.
CTTTAGTTGGACCCCAAAACAACAGCAGAATGTGTGTATGACACGAGAGATCAGTTCTCCATAGCTGCTGTTCATGAGCGGATCAAACGGCCGCTCTAGCGGAGGTGACCTGAGGTCTCACTGAGCCTGAGAGAAGGATACTCTATGAGTCTTTTCATCATTCTTTGTACCCACAAATAGGGACTAGCTGTGTGATATCTAGATTACCTGGACAGACAGCTACTGCATCATATTAAAGGCCTTACCAATCTTAGCTGTCAGCCACACTGCAGGAGGAGCACAGATAGCGCAGCCACTTCTCTCTCTGTCTCCGACGCCGTGACTGTCATTAGTTTTGAGTTATTTTTCAAAACTTTAATTCTGGCTGCACAATAGCACATCTGGTAGTATGAGAGTGGTGATACTTGTCAAAAGAAGTATTACTGTGACATCTGTCAGATACTGTCACCTGCACTTCATTATATAATTGCAGCGTTTGATATAAATATGAACATATTTTACCTGTAAAAATGGCGCAGTTCTGAAACTCAAAACCAGCTGCCTTACTAGATAGCAATTTTTGGCATCGTAGCCCTAACAATGTTATTTTAGTATCACTGATACTATTATATTTTTTATTAATATTTTGAATTATTTTTTTTTAATTCAAAAACAAAACAAAAACAATTCTTGTTTTCTTTTTAATTTTAAAGTTGTAGTAATTTTGTTGTGTTTTTGTAATAGTCTTTTATTTTTTTCATTATTATTTTTTATCTATATATAGTTTATATTAGTTTTATTTGAGTTTTAGTAATATTTAAAGTTGCATTAAAAGTTTCAAGTTAAATGATGCCTTGGCAACTAGCCATGTTTACGTTTTTAATGATTTTATTTCAGTTAAATTTTTTTTTTTTTTTCATGGTTTTAGTTTGTTTTAATTTTAATTTTAGGTTTAGTTAATGGTAATAATCCTGAGCTGTAAACCAGTTTTAGTCTAATTCTAAGGCAGCATTGCATTTGTGAAAATGTGAAAAATTCAAGATGGAGTAAGATGTGAGGGAAATTACAATTTTAAATATATTTATATTCCATTAATTACTGAAAATATTTGTAAAAATATAACTATATAAAAATGTGGTTTATTTTTAATACATTTTACCTTGGTTTACCTTGGTGCATATTCTTTTTTTGTTGTTTGTTGTTGTTGAATATATTTGTTTATTTTATTTATTTTGCATTTATTTATTTTATGCTTAATGTGAGGTCACATTAGCAAAATTTTGGGGTCATTTTGCAGCTTCATTGTCTGTTGTCAGTAGTGAGACTCGTTTAGCTGTACACGTAAAAACTGTGTATCGTATTGGCGTTTCGTCCAGATGGATCCGGCGTTTTGGGAGCGTGAAACCGCTGTTTTTTGAAACTGGGTCCCAGAGTGGATAAATCTGAAAACGACACCTTTGTGTTTTCGTGTGTACAGCCAATCTGTATATTTTGTGAAATGATGATGTCCTGACCCCACGTCTCGCCACTAGTCCCATAACAGCAACAACAACATGAACAAACACTGAACAATTGTCCTTTTATTAACTAACATTAACACAGATTAATAAATGTATTGTTCCATGTCCGTTTGTATACAGCGTGCAAGGTTTATGCGCATAGTCCAAGTCTTCTCTGTTTTTAGTGTATCTCTGTGGCAGAATTACAGCGCCACATACTGGTCTGGCATGTATACTACATTGTTTTGTGTCGGTTTCGTGTGTGTACAGATATTTCTTGAAAAGATCAGATAGGGAAAGCTCTGACTTCGTGTGGATGTGTAGCAATGTATTAAATCACAGCTCACACAGAAATCACTTTCAAATGAGCATCTTTTTGATGGTCAAAGTGGCAAGTTTGCGTGAAAAACACAATGCGAAATTCCTGATAATTCCTGATACACTCAAAACCATGTATCCATCTTTCTCTAGGTGGAGTCGACCCAGAGCATGATTCGCATACTTGGTCTCTCAGCAACTCTGCCAAATTACTTGGATGTGGCGTCTTTCCTGCATGTGAACCCTTTCATTGGATTGTTCTACTTTGACAGTCGTTTTCGTCCTGTTCCACTTGGCCAGAGCTTTGTTGGCATCAAGACTACAAATAAGGTACCCAGCAGCCAAGAATTCTCAAGCTATGCCAAATACAATGAATTTTTCAATCATGTTTCAGTCAGAAATATGAAATGCCTTTATAATTGTTGTATTCTCGTCACAGGTCCAGCAGCTTCATGACATGGAGGAGGTTTGTTATGAGAAGATCCTGAAGCAGATCAGAGCGGGTCACCAGGTAATGTCATTGTCTGCTGAAGATCTTTTTGTCATCTAGCAGACTGTTTATATAAATTATGACTGGAGTGTGGGGTTGTGGGGAGGTGTCAAGGACACAAAGGAGGTTGGATTGTGATCTCACTCAGTCCAGTTCCTGTGTCACCCTGAATTAGATCTAAAGTCGTCTGCCTCCAAACAAAAGATCCTGTGCACCAAGAATGAGCAAGACCAACACAATCCTAACCCAGTGGTGACTCTCTCTTTTAAAGGCATGATGAAATGGAAATAGCAACATATCTTTTCAATAGAGCTAACCTTAATGTAATTGCACTGTATTTTTTTTTTCTTTTTTTTTTTACTGCAAATTTAAGTTCAATCTGTTTCTTGAACAAGGTTTTATCCATTAGTTGTTGATGGGATCTTGAGACGTGGGCATCGTGTTTAAAATCGGAAACAGATGAACAATGACTTTGCAGTGAAGGCATTAAAGAGGGCTAAGTTATTAGAAAGGTCCTGTATACATCACCTGAGAGAGGTCTGTCGTTTTACTGAAAGATGGAGAAATGATATTTTGATTAAAAATTAAAAGGTCATTAAAAATAATAATAAATAAATATCCATGTGCATGTTTTAAAAATTCACAATAAGATCAGTAACACGTTTTGGTTCAATTTCTCCATTGACAGTAGTTCCAAAAAAGCCACATCAGAACTATTGTGCCTTTCCAAGCAGCACGCAGCGGTGTTTCATTACTGAATGAATCTTTGTTTTTTAACAAATCAAGTGAGCCAATGATTCAGTGACTCATTCATAAAGATAGTCACTTGCTTAGTTTCTGAATAAATCAGCTGTTTGAACAAATCGGTTGAATGAATGACTGAACAATTTACTCATTAAGATAGTGACTTGTCACCTCCTACTGGCATCTTGTAGCCTCAAAAATTTATGAGGAATAAATAACTATGACGAATATAATATTTAATTATAAAAATACTTGTTTTTTTTTTTTAATGTCTGTTCAATGCTTTTCTTATTTAACACAATAATGATCATAAATTATTTTTGGGGGGTAATTTCTCGGCCCAAACTGGTGTGCTATATCATCAAAATAAGTTGAGCGATTTGAACAAATCTATAAATTCAACTTGAACAAGTTGGTTTAATGTAATTTAAGTTGAAATGACTTACACAACCAAGTTGATTATTCTTAAAAATGTAAAAATATTTGTATTTATAATATCAAATGTCTTTATAAAAATGGATTACAGTGTCCCAGGATGTAAAATATTAGTTCTTTAGCAGGAATAATATGAATGGAATAGTTCACCTACTCCAAACACATAAGATGTTTTCATTCGTGAAACACCAGGATGAAGGATGAGAGGATGATAATTCTAATTGTCAAGCTCCAAAAAGCACGTAAAAGTAATATAATATAATTTGTTTCCTCTTACCTGAAACCCCCAGCCTCTACCCGCAAATCCTGAGACTCCCACCCCTCTTCCTAATCGACACCATAAACCTCACCTTATTACAGATCTCAATCCTACAGAAGAAATCAACACACGTTGGCGATTGGTTCAGTAACTAAAAACAACAATGTGAGAAATGTGTCCAAGCTGGGGTTGTTATTTCTAGAGGACAGAGTGACAGTGGTACGGGACGTGGTGACCTCATTGTGGAGCTGCGCCGCGTGTTGCTCATTTTCACATGTCCACATGCTGTATGTATCGCTGTCTTTGATCTGTGCACCTGATCGTCATTTGTCTTTTTGAGTATGTTCAGGAAGTGTCTTTTCAAGGAGAAACACAATGAAAGGCCGTGAGCAAGGCCTTCTTGGGAAGGTTTAGCGGTTTAATTGAAAATCATCATTCCTGTATTCCAGCGCTGAAGGTCACAGGCTCTGCGGTAGCTGTGGTATATTGTGCCCTGTGCCTCGTCCTGAACTCAATTTCTAAATCTCATAAATCTCCAAACAATCCCACTCTTACCACCACATAACCTCCCACCTTGCAAATGCTCTGTGTGTCTCACGCTCCCGTCTTCTGTTTGATTTACTTGTGTTTTTTTTTTTTTTTTGGTGTGGTTTTTAGTTTCTGTCCATATTCTTTTTTGCTCTAAAGGCTACATGAGTTATACATTTAACTGTATGTCCTGGTTGTGCAGTTTATATGGTCTAACCTAATCTCACACTGTCCACCGGTTTAGAGGACCTTCAGGATTGTAGTTAAAGGACTTGCCACATACAGCGACCCAAAAAAAGTATTTGGACACGAATACAACACTTAAAATTTCTAAATGCCATTGCATTAGATAACATGATTTCATATAATGTGATATTTTATTTGAGATAGCACTTGAAAAATGAATAAATAAATACATACATACATACATACATAATAGTAAGGTTTTAAGTGAGAAAACAATATACTGTCACATGGTTTAAACATCAAGTAATCCACCTAGTGACAATTATTTTCCCAAAAAATAAATAAATAAATAAATATTTTCAAGGTAAAAAGAAATGATTAATTATTAGATTTTAAGTATTATATACATAATACATAGATATAACAATGACTATGCTCCCCCCAAATATATATATTTTTTTATTTAACCTTTATTTAACCAGAAAAGACTCTCTGAGATTAAAAATCTCTTTCACAGGAGTGTCCTGGCCAAAATGGGCAGCAATACATCAGTTACATCACAAAATATTACAACACAAACAGACTAGAGACACTTAAAAACAGTTACATATCATTGAGTCAATTTCCATTTGCCGAGTAACTGGTAACTGTTTTAAAATGATCCAAAGACAGCAAATTTTGTAATTTCAATTTCGATTGCAGAAGGTTCCAGTCAGTCGGAGCAGCGTACATAAAAGCCTTTTTACCTAATTCAGATCGAACAAAAGGAACAGAGAGGGTATAACAATTTTGTGAGCGAAGGAAGTATTTCTCAACAATTTTCTGTTTTATAAGACAGCAGAGATATGAGGGCAACATCCCCAGAATGGCTTTATAGATAATTAAATACCAGTGCATTTTTCTTCTGATAGGCAAAGAAGACCAACCTACTCTGATATACAATATACAGTGATATGTTGAGGGTTTACAATCTGATATAAATCTCAGATTTCTCTAGCACCATGATAAACAGCATCTAAAGAGGAGAGAAGATATGATGGTGCGAACTGATACACTACATCACCATAGTCGAGCACGGGTAGAAAATTAGTAGTAACCAATTTCTTTCGTACATTGAATGAGAAACAAAACTTGTTCCTAAAATAAAACCCAAGCTTAATTTTCCATTTTTTTCTTCAGTTGAGTAATGTGAGAGCTAAAAGATAGTACATCGTCCACAATAATGCCAAGATACTTGTACTCTCTTACTAATTCGATCACGGTACCTTGAAGGGTCTGAAGAGAAGATAAATTATTATAATTTTTTGGACCCGAGAACAACATATACTTGGTTTTATCAACATTCAGAACAAGTTTTAGGTTGTAAATCCGTGATTGGATAACATCAAAGGCTGGCTGGAGCTTAAAAAGGGCTTGTTGTCCAGAAGAAGCACTACAATACATGACAGAGTCATCTGCATAGAAATAAAAGTTGGCATCCTGAAAGTCGTAATCAAGACAGTTTATATAAATGGTAAAGAGAGGGGGACCCAGCACAGATCCTTGGGGAACACCTTTGGCAATCACCAATGAATCAGATAATTTACCCTCAGCTTGTACACACTGAGTTCTTCCACTTAAATAGTTTTTAAACAAGGAAATAACATCACTTGAAAAACCAACACTCTTCAATCTATGCAGCAATATTTCATGATCCACTGTATCAAAAGCCTTTGATAAGTCAATAAAAAGAGAAGCACAGAAATCACCATTATCAATCGAGCCCACAATATCATTTAGAACTTTCAAAGCAGCTGTTGTAGTACTGTTTTTTTTTTACGAAACCCAGATTGATATATTAAGTAATAGATTTAGTACATTAAATTTTTTTCATTTAATTCAAAAAAATAATACATTTTAGAGGTGTATTCAAGACATTGTACAAGCTCCATATAATTATTATTAATTGACTTTTATTTATTTATTTATTTTAAAAGAAGAGTCTTTGTGTAGCAGCTTGCCACATTAATAAAAAAAATCAGTTTATAACTGGTCACAGGTTGGTGTATATACAACTGTATTTCAACAGCTTCTAAAATGTCTCTTTCAGTCAGATTTCAGAGATGGAACTATTAATGCTTTAGCAGCTATTGTAACTGGGTTAATGTTCCCAACCCTTACGATTAGGGAAAAAATCAGTTCTTTTGAAAGAGCCATGATTTAATGTGCTCCAACCATTAAATTGAATTTCGAACTAAATGCTAAATCATTTATAAGTGAAATGGGATGAGATTTGGTGAGTTGAAACTGAAGAGATGGCAGGCTTTCTCTTTCCGGTGCAGCACCAGAGCAGTGTACAGTGGGGAGCGTCTCTCTCAGCTTGATATTAAATTGTCAGAAGTGGCTGTGACATATATTAATTTCATGTGGGAGCATGATGGATTGAATTTTCTTTATGAAATGCCCCCTTAGCCCCCCTGTCGGGCCAGTGGTTGGCAGACACGAGGCAGATGGAACTTTAATACGCTTACGGAGGCAGCAGTTACTGTAGACTGTGCTTTCTCGCAGCTTTGCAATGATGAAAAAAGTCTAATAAATAATATTTGCCGAGGAGGTCTCTATGGATCTTTGTAGGACTACTCTGTGCCGTCTGAGAGAGTCTGAATATAAAGGAATGCCGGAGAGAGATGGAATTCAATCTCCATGCATACGTTGACAAGATGAATAGTTTGAGTGATTGTATCTGTGTGTGCGAATTCAAGTTTCACAAACTCAAGTGGCATGCAAATGGACAAAAGAAGATGAACTGAGTGCAGATTAGATTTCCATCTCCATTTCTTGTTCGATGTCATCGTAATGCAAGTTCATTGATGCTGGTCACTGAGAGGTAGTTAGTTCATCTTTGGCAAGTAATGATCTATTTGATCCTGTCCGTTGTGTCTCTTAAGACTATTGTGGAAGTTTTGAGAAAGGAAATGAAATATGAAAGCTTTGCGAGCAAACACAAAAGCATTTAAAAAGCATAGGCCTATATGTGTGTGTGTGTGTGTGTGTGTGTGTGTGTGTGCACATTTTTGTAACATATGAGGACACAAATTTGTATAATGACATGGGTATGACATAGGTATTACAAGGAGAAAGTGACTTATGAGGACATTACCCCATTACCCATTTTTCAAAACGCTTATAAATCATACAGAGTGAGTTTTTTTGAGAAAGTAAAAATGCATAAAGTTTCCTGTAAGGGGTAGGTTTAGGTGTAAGGTTGGTATAAACGTGTGTGTGTGTGTGTGTGTGTGTGTGTGTGTGTTTGTGTGAATGAATGAATGAATGAATGAATGAATCTTCTGTATTTATTATTATTATTACTTATAATATTTATTTATTTTATTTTATTTTATTTTTTTAAATTATTGGATAATGTCCTGGCAGAACATTTATTTTAGTATAAAATGTAATTTTTACCTTCTAGCCTGTTACTCTTTTGATTGTATTCTGCAGACTGAAAAGGTCCCTTAGAGTAAATTAAATTGGCTCAATCAAATCTGGGCAAATTGAGTGCTAATCATAGATCCAGTCACAACTAACAAAGCTTATTGGCAATTTAAAATGTTATCGTCCAGTGTAGGGATATGCCGGTATCAAATTTTCATGTTCAGGATCCATGCTTTCAATCTGTATGATAAACTGTTTAATTCAGAAGATAGGCTACCTAAACTCAAGGCATATAATAATTGTAACGTGTTGAAACATATTAATAAACATAACCGAATGACTTCACTTATTAACATAACAGTCCGCCGATTAGCATGAATCAACTGCTCATAAGGCTAGGACATTTCCGTTTAAAAAAATGGAACCCCTAAAGGGAATAGATACGAGATGGGAGGAAAAATACTTCAATATTTTCTGTCGCAATTATATCGTTGGGTAATTATATGGTATATAAACTGCAGGCATTGAAATCACTTATGAAGACAAGTTTGTTTTTTACTTTCACTTTCGAGATTCGCGATCACACTTACGGAGTAGTATTTACCACACATTTTAGATTAGATTAGATCTTTGTCAGTGGTGCTCAGGATCTGCAAATCATTCGCCATCATCTTATCAGTCATCTCTACTTACTCTGTTTATGTGGTAAGTGAAATGTTATGTACTGTAACGTAACAGGCTACCGCTAGCAAACGGCTAACCATATCCCTTTAGAGGCTCTGTAGAACGCGTTATTTGTTTTCCGCACCATCTGAATATGGATGTAATACCTCAGTACCGATACTAAATCGATACCATAGGTGACAAATAACAAGCTTCAAAATTTAAGTGAATTGAAAAAATTGTATTAAAATAATAATTATTATCGTTCACCTTTGTTATCTGTTTTGTGTGCAGAGTAATGCCATATTTCACTTCTACTGTTCTCTTTATTTATTCATTTCAGGCGTGTTGATAGAGTTTGATCTGTTTGATCCATCGTGTTGTTCTGTTGTCACATTTACTGCACTGCCACCTACAGGTGCACTTCGCAACAGCAGCATATGAAATACCGAATTGAGCAAAATTATGATATTGTACCGGTTGAAACGTACGTTATTTGCAGCGCCACCCTCTGCTTACATGAACGCGTCACCACCGCATCAGCACGGAAAACATGGGCAAATTTTTTGAGACAATAATCACGCAACCTATTTGATATTCTATAATTAAATCAACTAATCGAATATTCGAAAATCATGGCCCACCCCTACCGAATACCGGCACATGTCTAGTCCAGTGTGATGGTAAATAGGCTTTCCAACTAATATAAATATTTACAAAGTATAATAGTAGTAAACTTATCTCTCACTCACCTGTCCTGCATTGTCCCGCAAAATCACATCTATGTCACAATCGCTGTTGCGATTCGTCGATTTTATTCGACTATTCGATTTTTAAAAATCCTCGACTTCATTTTGCTTGCTTCGACTAACCGGCAAAATACCGGAAGTAGCGCATTTCACGGACGAGAATCCATAAAACACATTATTAGACTGTTTTCCAAGGTTGCATGATATATTAAACCCATTTTAAAATCATAATTAAGCATAATTAATCAAATAATTATATGCGATGCGTTCTAATACAGGTTAAGTACGTGTGTCACACAGCGGCTTCATTCACAGTAGTTCCACAGGAACTGTTACCATTTACATTTGAACTCCATCTCTGCATGTTGTTGTGAGTTTGGGTTTTTTAATAACGTTCATCTAGGAACGCAACGTGCGCCATTTCATCAGATTTGTAAGGTAAATCATTTATAAACCTACGCAAACACAGGAGAATACATCGCGCTTTCAAAATAAAAGCTCAAACCCTCACTCTGAGTTTACACGTTTTGATGTCCACATATTAATTTAATTACAGTGGCTATGGTATTTCTGTCCTAAAGAAATGGCCAAATATTAAGATTAAGTGGACATTTGAATTAAATGGTGCTTGGTCAATATTAAACAAGGATTAGATCGCACAGTAACATGTAAAAACAATCGTCAGGCCGTTGGCGCTCCCTGCAGTTGCTAGTTGTAATGCGTAATGTACATTAGCTCTATTGTTTATAATACATTATGTATTTTAACAGTTTTGTTCAATAAAACCATATGATTTCTTTCTTTTGATACTTTGCCTCATTTGCCTCATTGCTATTATATATGTATTTTAAGTAATTTAAAATGTTGTTATTTACTTGCATCTATTTTTATTACCACAAAAAAAAAAAAAATACTAATTATAATTATTTGGCCCTATGAAATCAGTTTTATTTCCAAATTCCATTTTTTCCATTTTTCTATACTCTGTTTTAATGGTTAAATTAAATTGTATTATTCAAAAAGCCTGTCTAATTAATTGAGTTTTACAGCTTTATCTTTACCAAATTCAGTTTTCCATTATTTTCTGGATTCCATTTTAATGGTTCTATTAAATTTTAATAATCAAAAGCATCTCCAATTAATTGATTTTATTTATTTTTATTTTTATTTTTTTATTTTTTTAATTCTTAACTTTTTTTTTTCCAGAAATACCACACACTTACATTTTTCTCCTAAATAAATTCTGGCAAATAATATTTTTGGTAAACACTCCACTTACTATACTTACTATTTTTTTTGATAGACTGGAACACGTGGATATGTTGTCATTCTTACACTATAATACTGAACTTTGATTTCAGTGATTTGGACTATGAGATGGACACTTGCTTCTTGCATTCTGTTGCACTTTACTTTTGCTTTAAAAAAAAGGATTTCATAGAAATTTGGATTTCATTTGGTTTAATAAAATATTCTTAAGTAAAATTGTTGATTTATTTATTTTTTTTGTGGGAAATTAATAGTTTAGATTAATCGATAAATTAGTCGATAGATTAATCAAAATAAAAATAGTCATTAGTGGCAGCCCTAATGCCTTGCAACAGAGCAATAACCAGGTGGTCACCCTAGTGCCCAGTGAGTCCATACTGTATGAGAAAAGTTGGGATTGAGAACGCGTTGCATGAAAAAGTACAGTATGGGAGTTATTTCAGGAAGAGAGGTATTTCTGTAGGATCAACAATAAAACACCCTGCGGCCAGGATATATTATTGAAAAGAACACTGAAGTAAAGTCAGACAATGCCAAATAAATCCTTCATGCCTCTCATTGTCATGTATTGTTCTTTTATGACTTTTCTTCTTTGTCACAGCGATCAGCTCATTAAATCTGTTTTCTAAAGAGTGGTTCCACATCCTTCCAGCCCCAAACAGCCCCAGTAACCACATTTTCCTTCCCCTCTCTCTCACTCTCGCTGTGCTCTGAGGAAGAGCAGATTGCGGTGAGCGCTGGTGAGAAACATGTTGGCAGGTGGTCAAGGACATGTTTGTGTTTTTTGGAAGGCTGTTCTTAAATTAGCAATCATGAATTAATTAGCTACCAATTATCCACAGGCCCAAACAATTGTGATGAATGCCAAAGTGCTGGCTCTGTTTCCAGGTACTGACCGTGGCAAAATACAGCCCAAAACAAACAGAACAACAGCGCTCAGCACATCTACACAGAGCAATTCAGTGTGGCACAGAAAATCACTTCTCCTCTGGCTTCAAACACTCATTGTGGCATGTCTGGAGTGGTGCTCATTTGTTTAGTCAAATGCACATTACTGAGAACTTAATCTTCTTTTATTTGTCTTATTTTATTTTATTTATTTATTTCTTTTGCATTTATTATTATCATTTTTTTTCCCTTGGTCATAGTAATAGTAATTAGATGACTTGTGCGTTAACAGAATAAAATAAATAAATAAATCTCATCAGATCATTAAATCCTGATTATTGTTATTACTCTCATTCTTTTCCAATTTTGTTCTCACCAGTATTTAAAAAATTAAATAAAATAAATATTAGCTTTGGGTCATTAAATTAGTCAAAAGAATAAAACAATGTAATAATAATAATAATACGTAATAATGCGTATTTATAATATGTATGCATATATGTAAAATATTTCAGTGTAATGTTTGTTTGTTTAATTGTTTTATTATAAATTTTTAGCATAATGCCAGTAAATATTTCATTTGATTAAAGGAAGAAACCAAATTTAATTTGTTTATTTATTGGTTTAACCTTTATTTAACCAGGCAAGTTAATTAAGAGCAAGATTAATATCTCCTGAGCAACATACAAACATGTATTACAATACATAAAACACATAAAAGAAACAAAGAAAATCTCAGTTAAAACACTTACAGGTTGAGGTCAGAGCACTTACTAGTAATTTTTGAAATGCACATACTGGAATAATTGTCTGTAATTTCAATAACTTTTGTAGCACATTCCAATCATTTGGGGCAGTAAATTCAAAAGCGAATAATAAGCACATAAATATTTAACAAAAGTACTTTTGAAGACATGTTACATTTTTTGTGAGAATTGTATTTTTGTTATTGTTATGGAAGAGCTAAGCAAAATGAAAAATATATAATGCATTTCATTTTTATTGATTTTATTTATTTATTGAATGTTTAATTTAGATTAAATGTTTTCTGTTTGCGATCAAAAACAGAAAAATTACTAATTGAAATCATTGAAATTGATAATCATATTTTTATTTACATGGATAGTTCCTTCAAAACGAAAAATTATATTATTTACTCAGCCTCATGTCATTTTAAACCAATATGACTTTTGTGTTGAAGATTGCTGGTAACCAAAATTGACATCCACTGTATGGACCAAAAAATCTCAAAATATATTTTTGTATGTTGCACAGTAGAGAAAAAGTAAACTCTGTAGGGAATTAATATTTTTATAATATTATGTGCATCAAGAACACTAGGTCAGATTTATTTATTTTTCTCCTCCTCTAGTGTCTCTCACACTGTCAGTTCTTTCAGTTAAAGGACAGTAAGAACAGAGAGAGAGAGAGAGAGGGAGGTCTTTTTGCCTTCTCATAACTGTCTTGTTTTTCTGTTATTGATTGTTTTTGTCTGGCGTATTGACTGCTTTGCAAGGGCAGCCTGAGTGTAATAGGAAAATTACAACCCTCTTTTGTCCTTTGACTAATATGGCACATAGACGCCGCTCTGCCCTTCTGCACTTCTGATGTGCTCACTGTGGATGGGGCTTCGGCATTGTCAGTCTGAGAGAGAACAATCCAGAACTTAGAGGCCAGATGTACTGGTTCACTTTTGCATGTAATAGACCCAGCATAATACTGAGTTTGTAAGGAAGGAAAAAATTTTTTATCAGTATGTTGCATTCAGTACTGAAACACACAGTATTAATAAGCAGTTCAATGCAGTGGCAAGGCCAGGAAAGTGGGTTCATCATGTGAAATAGCATGTAATTTTAATATAAAACAAAGTCTCAGCTTTCAAAATCAGTTTTATAACGAAACACAAATTATGTGTCTTACAATAATGTGATTTTCAAGATCTTTAATGTGGTGTGACAGATCGCTGTATTTATGTGAATCAATTTATTAAATTACTGTGAAAATTCCACCACCTACTCCGCAAAAACGTCTGTGGCTTCCAAACTTTCATTCCTCACATAGTCTGTTTAATTAAACAGCAATAAAACGTTCTAAAGGTTGAAGTGGACTTACGTTATTAACTTACGTTATATTGTTGTCTTTTCTGCTGTAAACTTAAACTGTTTTATTCATGGTATACTGTAAATGAGGACATAATATTTAACGTCTTCCACGCATTATTTTTAGCGCGCCAGCCAACCAGTAATCACAACAATTTTGTGCTTTGTTGCTTTTACACACAGCTCAGCTTTCAAATTCTGTCAGTTTTATAGCGAAATACAAATTATAAATGTGTTTTTGCTCTTTATTTCAAGTTTATCGCAAGATATAAAGTGAAGGAACATCATAAGGCATGAAAAAAAAAAAATTTCCCAGGCCAATTTATAATGAAAATAATGTCTCGTCGTTCGTTATTGTAATCAGAAAGATGATTTACTCACATGCCGCTTGACAGACACATTATTGCAATATAGCCTACGTATTGTTTGTATTTCGCTATAAAACTGACAGATTTTGAAAACTGAGATTTGGAATATCTCCCGGTGCTCCCAATCCGGGCCATTTGCATGAGCAAAAGACTAGAATAGCCTGTCTCAAAATATTATAACTATAATCTTTATTCTCGAAACATTTAGACTTTATTCTTAAAACATTTAGACTTTATTCTTAAAACATTTCGACTTTAATCTCAAACATTTCGACTTTAATCTCAAACATTTCGACTTTAATCTCAAACATTTCGACTTTAATCTCGAAACATTTTGACTTTAATCTCGAAACATTTTGACTTTATTCTCGTAATATTTCGACTTTATTCTCATATTACGACTTTAATCTCGTAATTAATTTTTTTTTTTTACATTTTTTAATGTGCCACTAAAACGCTGTCATATTACAGTATGATTATACATGCAAGTACTGAGTAATATTAAATAACTACATGCACTTACTATATGGTTAGGATTAGGATTTGGCCTAGGGTTGTGCATGTAATTATGCATAATTTATTGTTATTATAATAGTAAGTACATGTAACGTGTAACAAGGACACCTTAAAATAAAGTGTTACCCGCTGTTGTTGTGTAAATGAAAGGCCAAAATGCATAAAAAGTGTTTTGTTTTTAAATGGTGTCATGTAAATTGCTCATTAGATCAAAATCATAACCCATTAATTTTCAACCAAACTTCTTTACCTCATTTTAAGTGATTTCATCCACAGGAAGGAACCACATCATGAAACAGTAATTCTGGCCAAATTCATAGACATTACAGATTGAAATTAAAGCCATCAAAGCATCAGACTTTTTCAACAACTGAAGTTTTCATTATCGAAAAGTATTTTAAAATGGTCTATTTTACCTGATATGTAATGTATCAAGTATGAATTTGTTAGCTTAGCCATATTTACGAACATCATACTTAAGCAGCATGAATTCCTGCCCATGTAGAGTGCTTGAGTTCATTCATTTATGAAGTTCAATTTCTGTCAGGCAGCTCACTGTCAGTTGATTTCCAGACCTCAAACGTAACCTAACCAAGTGCTGCTGTACTATCTGTTTGTTTTAGGTGATGGTGTTTGTACATGCCCGCAACTCCACCGTCCGCACCGCCATGAGTCTGATTGAGATGGCCAAGAACCGAGGAGAGCTGTCGTTCTTCCAGGTCGACCAGGGTCCGGACTACGGCCAGTGTGAGAAACAGGTAACATATCAAAGTACGCTTTCACACTGTGCTTTCCAACCCTGTTTTCACCATTAGACTTGGGCGCAAGGGTCTATTTAAAGATCCAGGTTTTTTCTGGACAGTCGGCACCTTGGGTCTGAGGATAAATAGAATAATCTCTTCAGCGTTCGCTTTCCTGCGTATTTTCCTGCATCGCACTTCTGCTTAAGACAAAGAAATTCAGAGCGGGCTCTCTACAGCCGGCCTCGGACGCAGCCAAACAAAGCGGTGTTATTTATGAGCAGTTATTCACCAGCTCTGCAGGAGAGAAAAGTGAGAGAAATTGAGGTCAGTCACCTATGCTAGAAGCGGCGCTTTCTGAGAGAATGGTAAACACAGGCGGGAGACGTACCTGTGAGGGCCGAACGGGTGCGGACGCTTTGAAATGAAACCTGAAGGCGATGCAGCACTAAACTTTTGGATGCTGCCCTATTAGCTGGAGTGGGTGTGCAATTAGAGCCCCCGCAGAGGCTGACATTCAAACACCACTCGAGTGTGCCGTCCGGCTGCTGTGTTTGAAGATGCACTTAGACGCACTAGACGAGGACAGAGCCCATTCATATGCGCTTTACGTTTTGTCCGAGGAATTGTGCTGCACTTTAATATTTGGAAAATGTTTTTAAAGGTTCCAGCGAGCCTACTTGTGATGTCTGTCGAGGTTTCTTGCACCATCAAAAGGCATCATTTTGATTCAAATTTCAAAGGATTTTACACCCTTTCCCTGACCCTTAGGACCTGAAAGCCATATTGATTAGTTGTTTTTTTTTTTTCACATTTTTATTTGGATGGAAAGGAGGAGGCAGAACACTGGAGATACACCTTTCCAAAAAAAAAAAAAAAAAGATAATATATTCAATTGATTTTGGTAAGACTTCTGTAAATTACCACTCTCATAGTTACCAGCATGTCATTCATAAAATAAGCATGTTTTTTTTGTTGTTGTTTTTGTTTTCCCCTTTAATAGCAAGATCAAAAGACAAAAATAAATAAAAAGGGAATATTCTTTCTCTGAGCCATAGAATTAAGGATATTATTTAGAGTAGATGCCATACTGAATTGTTATATATTTAATAAGAGGCTGCAAAATATTGAAGATGTTTCCAAAACATTTTCAGGCAATCTTTCTTTCTTTTTCTTTCTCTCTCTTTCTTTTCTTTTTTACATTTCCTTTCTTTCTTTCTTTCCTTCCTCCCTCCCTCCCCCCCTCCCTCCCCAATCTAGATTCAAATATGATTAATTTGGAAATTATTCATATGCAAAATGTCAATTTTTCTTAAGAATATTTCTTAAAATAATCTTTTTTTCTTACAAATCTCAACTAATGCTGAAAATTATACAGGAAACATTATAATATTGAAATTTTAATATTTAATATGGGTTGAAAAAAAGACAAATTAATGACTAATTTCTGTAATTAATCATGACTGATCGCACTTAACCTCAAAATTTGTAATCATGTATGTTTTCACATTGAGTCTCCAAATTAATGTGGGAATAATACAACATTGTTTTAAATATTTGGGGCCAGTTTTACTAACAGCTTGCGCCAGCGCAAACCGTCTTTTGGCGTTAAAATTGTACTGTCAGGTTTTACTAAAGACACACAGTGAAGAATTAGCGCGGAAAAGGCATGGGGACAGTTATTTTTGCACCTGACCTTATTGAATATGCATTTGTAGGAGTTTCCCTTTCAGACGCAAAAGTTATGGGAGGAGAGTATTCAAATGAATGACGCAACGCGTTTACCTACTTTTTCAACGTACTGTGGCTTCTTTATTTCTTTATTCTTTATTTGCGACTACGTTAATTTGCGCTGCACTTGGTATATTGCGTTGGTCAATATGTAAATGAGATGTTGCATCTGTGTTCTTTAATTTGCGTTTTTTTTTTAGTAAATCACCCGCAGAAATGTAGTAAAACTGGCCCTTGATATTTTAAATATTTGTTTCTCAAAAGTAACAAAGCACAGCTGGTGTGCAACAAATAATAATACACATGAACTGAAAACAGCATAGACTTGTTTCTATCATTGATTCTGCTGTTTTCCTGTTTATCACTGTTTAACTGCTTTGACTGTATTCTATAAAACATTATAGAAATATAGGGAACTTGACTAGATTAAAAGATCAGTATTAAGATTTAATAATCAATGTCAATCTGTTACAAAGAGGACTTGGAAATCAGTATTTTCAGCCCAGTCCTAATGCTAATAAGTTCATGGTTGTGATGTCATAACCACGCAGATTTCTCAGTCATTTATGAAGACTTGTGGTACATCGCTGATGTTTTCCCCTTTAAGAGCAAGGTGAACGAGATTTTCTGATTGTCACCATGTTATTGTGCTGTGTAAGCAGTGGTGATGTTCACACAGGTCCAGTGGTTAGGACCGACAGCGGGGGGGTTATTGGTTCCACCTGCCTGGTGTTGACTGTGTCCAGGTTTCATTAGTTACACACTGGTGCTAGAAGAGCGTCTGGCCTGGGATAGATTCGACTGATCCAGACCTGTGCAGAAAGACAGATGGATCAATAAACAGCTGGACTCGACCCACTTGCTACATCACCTCAGGTTCAGGCTGCATGCTGGAAACATGGGACCAGATGCATGTGTTTGCGTGTCTATATAGAGATCTTAGCTCTCTATACGAGTGTGGTTTTTATGCATGAAATCTATCAGGCTGCTGCGGTTACCCATCTGCTGGCGGTGGGCGGTATGACCGAAATCTTATATCACAGTGTGAGTAATTTTATATATTTTATATGGTAACCACAGAAATCCAACGCAAAATGTTTTATAACAACCAGAATTACGGTTTTTGAATGAAATACTTTACAAATGAAATTTTCTTTCTTGATGCCACTTCAAAAACAGCTTCTAATGTACCACTCTACTCAAGACTAATACATTGGTCTGTGTGAGTGTTCTCTATTCTATATGAATTCTCCAAGTTATGATGGTTACAACATATGCAAGCAGTGCATCACCACGTGAAATAACTAAACAGCTCAAATTTAAATCAAATAAAGCTGCCTACAATGGAAGTGCTTGTCTGCAACACAGTTTGTACTCCATAGTACCGTTGTCACAATACCTTAAAATATTGATCCCATTCATTGCCATTCATAAAGACTTGAGGCCTGTTACTAGGGCTTCACGATTTTTTTTATGATGATATTTGCAAATGGTTTGCTGTGCTTGTTTGTAGGAATACAGATTTTAATTGTACATCAATATGACTATTAAATAATACATCTTTGTGCCTTCCTTTCTTCATTTTGAAAAGAAGAATCGCTTCTTGTTGGAATCGCTGTTAGAACAACATTACTGCAGTGCTGGCTTAAAATAACACCAAATTATCATACATTGGTGTAGATGCTGATATAGTTATCATTCTTGGTGTGAACAGGGCTTTAAGGAAGTCCTTTCTGTGAGTGCATGTTATAGATGAGTTGTGGGGCATGCACACACAAAGAGGTGGATGCACTGCTCTCTCGAGACTACAGTCACACTATA
The DNA here is from genome assembly GCF_012432095.1 of Onychostoma macrolepis. Classification (NCBI taxonomy): domain Eukaryota; kingdom Metazoa; phylum Chordata; class Actinopteri; order Cypriniformes; family Cyprinidae; genus Onychostoma; species Onychostoma macrolepis. The sequence continues at coordinate 30,624,157 of NC_081170.1, read as the reverse complement.
ACTCCGTATTCAAATCTCCCAGCAGAAGGTGGAGTGATACATTTAGTAACCTTTCTGTGTGTCCCACGGGGTCGGCCAAGACAAATGCTGTTTTTAATCTACACCCCATTTATGTGACGCAGACATTAAATACATGAGACCATAGTGTTATCCTCAAAGCCACTGCTCAGGCAAAAATAGGTTTGTATTGTAAATAACATAAATTCAGCATTACTTTGTGTTTGGTTTGTGCAAGTGTTTCTTTTGAAGTAACGTTATGCAACTCTGTTACTCATTAACACGTTATGCTACTTTGTTACTTTTGTTCGAAATGTAGTTATAGGACAAATTCAGAAAGGGTCACTTGTTACTTTGTTACTGTGTTGCAACACATTAACAGCACTGACGATAGGGAATTGTAGTGATATATTGATCACCACGAAGACCTCAGAGTCAATAAGTGCCATATACTGTAAGTGGTGTTTCTTTAAGGATTTTGGTGACATGTTCTAGATTCTGTCTCTTTAGGAGCAAAGGGCCCAACTATGATACTTCTGATAAGAGTTAAAGTCTGTTTGTGAGGGTTGTGTGAGGAAAAGTGTATTTCTGTGAGCTGAAACATCGCTATATCTCTGCTTAAACCTTAACCCCACACACACACACACACAGAGCTCTCAGTACTCACCTTCTGATAACACAGCTTATTTACTTAGGAAAATCACCCCTCATTAATATTAATGCTCTCTTAATCTCACATATGAATATGGAGGGAGAAAACAGATCACCTGTAAGGTCAGTTATATAAAGTGGGATTGTTTATAATTCTGTTAAAGTCAGAGGTGAGCATACTCCATAATGCTCATTAAAGCGCTTTATGTGTGCGTTTGAAGAGGCTGTCAATCAGGCTCAGATATCTTAATGCATCCTCTAAGATAAGAGCCTCTATAAGCGCTTTTTCGCCCTGTGACTCCAAACGCTCGCTGGTAAAGAGCTGGAATCTCTAATTGTGTGTGTATATGTTTGTGTGACATTAACAAGCCGGTTGAGTGTGTTTATGGGTGTTAATACTAGTTAATCGGCTGCACAAAAACAAAAATGCAATTATTAATAGAATAAATTTTATTTTAATGATTTCCTTTAAGTCTTTTATGTTCATCAGGGCTCCATTTACTGTATATTAAAATTGTAATATTGTGAAATATTGTTACAGTTTAAAAGAACTATTTTCCATTAATATATTTAATATATTTTATTTTATTTATTTATTTATTTTAATTTTTTAATACTGTGATGGCAAACCTGTATTTTCAGTCGCATGACCCTTTAGAAATCGTTCTAATATGCTGATTTGGCGTTTAAGAAACATTTCTTATTGTAACAAAAAAAAACTTTTCTATTTGAATGTATTTGAGTTATTGTTATTTATGTTTTATTTTGTTATAAATTTTATTTAATGCTCTGATGGCAAACCTTAATTTTCAGGTTTTAAGTCACATGACATTAGAAATCATTCAACAATCAAGAAACATTTGTTGTTGTTATTATCAATGTTAGAAACAGGCGTCCTACTTAATATTTCTAACAAAACTACAGTATTTTTTTTTATTTACTGTCACTCTCTCTATTTCTCTGTTTAATATCACTTTTTATCAGTTTAATGTTAATTATTTTTGCTAATTTCTCTCTCCCCCTTCTATATGTGTATATATATATATATATATATATATATATATATATATATATGTGTGTGTGTGTGTGTGTGTGTGTGTGTGTGATAAATAAAATCTTACTGTCCCCAAACTTTGAATGATAGTACATCGTATTAATTAGTCACATTTTTATTTGCCCAGACTTAATATTTTGTAATTTGTCGAAGTTTAGAGTAATATTTTCAATAACACCTTTATATGTGCCCATATTTTTGTGCTAATGCATGTGAATGTTACCGACAGGTACAAGAAGCCCATCTCTCAGGGTGATCTGCTTGAAGGACTCAACCTATTAATAGAAATGATGAATAGAGATCCTTTCACATGCCCTCTGACTATTCATATCCCATTCACACGCCTCAAGCACAGAGCAGCCCATCAGTAATGCCACGTTACAGTATTCAGGAGACAGCACCTCAGGTTATGTTTTCCCAACTATTATGTTTATGTAGGCGGCACAAGACATACCAACATAACCAGTGCCATCACGATGAGTGATGTGCTTTACTGCGGATATGATCCTGTACCCTCAAAACCGCATGTGATTTATTGCAGTCAACCGATAGGTCGCAGAAAGCCAGTAAAACCAATTACAAATGCAAATAATTAAATGCAACTAATATAAATGTGCATTCATAATGTCAAAAAATGGATTCATGCTATTCTAACCAGAAACAATTTGAAATAAAAGAAAAGAAAGATAACTCCGTTTCGGGGTCTTCCTCACTGATCTGTCTTGCGTTAAAAGCATGACTTAGTTCAAACCCATCTGATGACCCCTGTCCCGCTCTGTCATGCACCCAGATTTCACTCTTTCAGTTCCGCTCCTGCGGTCTCCCACACAGCCTGCTGTCCCTGCGTCAGATCCTCCTCTCGCTCATCGGTGGATGAAAGGAGACACCTAGTGCTCGGACCAGCGATCCACACGAGCGGTACAGAGAGAGAGAGACGGCGCTGACGTATCACAGGAGTGTGTGCTGATGATTAAAGCAGTCGAATGCCGTCATGGCAGTCTGTGGAATCTGGCACGGACAGATCGGTGGGAGCTGTGAGGGATTTATTTTTTTGTTCTTCTCTGTGAAGGAAACATCAAGTATGACAGCAGGCCGTCTCTGACGGGAGAGTTTCTCTTTCTGTCTTCTGAGCCCTCTTGGCCTCGTGGGATAGGTCTGCAAGATTTAGCTCATTAATTTCTATTGTTTGTGCTTTCAACTATTTTTAACTTCTCTCTCCTGTGAGGATGTCGTTATTCAGTGCAGGACAAAAAGGCTTTGTTGTCTTGTCTGCACAATTAAGACAACCAAACGTCTCTGAAAGCATGTGGAAGTAGAACACTTCCAGGAAACAGCAGGAATACGCTTGGTTTTGATCTATTTGACCACAGTTAATAGAAATATGTAATCATAAGTATGTTATATAGCAGTTTGTCATTTTTATTTTCCCTTTTTCATTTACTTTGTATTTTTCCTTTTTCCTTCCCTCTTCTTCCTTCTTTCATTTCTGTTCACATTATTTCACTTTACTCCATCCTTTTCTTGACCTCTTTCAAATTCCCTTCCCTGCTTTTTTTCTTCCTTATTCTCAACTGCTTTCAGTTCACTTCCTTTTCCCATCTTCATTCCTCATTATTTTCTTGACCTCTTTCCCTTTTTCATTTTAAATGTTCCTTTCCTTTACATTTACCTATTTCCTTTTCTTATTGCTTTCTTTTATCCCCTTTTCATTTCCCGATTATTTCCCCATTTTTTTCCTTCCTTTCTTTTTTTTCACTTTCCATTTTCTTTCCTTTTTCCCAATTGTTCCCTTACTTTCTATTTACTTTCCTTTCCTTTTTACTTTTCATTTCATTTTCCAATTTTTCCTTTTCCATTTTTCTTTTAATTTTCCTTCTTTTCCCGATTTTTTTTCTTTCTGCTTTCCTTTTCCTGTTTACTTTTCTTTTCCCCATTTGCCCATTTTCTCCTTACTTTCCACTTCCTTTCCTTTTTGCTTTCTTTTTTTATTTCTCCATTTCCCCATTGTTTTAGCCCTTCCAGTCCCCTTTTTCCCCTTCCCTTTCCTTGTATAAACTAAACCTAGTTTCAACATTTGTAAGACAATATCAATCAAGTTGTGCATCTTTTTTTTTTTCTTCACTATCATTACTTTGCCAGCGTTTGGCCATTGTGACCATTACTCGGTAAATGACTTTAAGTTGTCTGTTTAAAGAAGTACTTAGTGTTTAATTCTGTCATTATGTATTGAAATTCCACTAAAAGAGATTTGTATTTGTAACCAAATTGATAGTGTTGGCGGCATTTTGGAATACAGAGATGTGGTGGAATGGATATTGCTAAAGCTAAGAAAATTACCATGTGTCAACGGGAATGAAAGAGATTGTGAAAAAAAAAGGATTTGAGTCCGGTCACATGCCCTATAAATGTCCCTGTCAGAGTGGACATATTAAGACTCGGTATGTGTCAAGTTCTAATTTAGGCAATGCTCATAGACTGTTTTAAATTAATTAATTTATTTTTTATATACAGATTCTGAGCATCATTTGAGAAGCAGAGGTCATTGTGTTTGCGATGGCCACAGGCTGCTCGCTCAGATCTCGTCACGTCTCAGTATCTATATCACCCCAGAGGTGCGTGCCGTGTCTCCGTGCGGTATGGCTACTGTCTGCTTGTGTTAAGGCAGCGTAATGGCTAATCAGCGCTGTCTGCCACGGCCGGTGGAAGGCAGCCCCGGCTTCTGCTTAGCGTGCAGGGAAATAATCTCTCTTCAGCGGCCCTTAATCAGCCTTGATCAGAGAGCCGATGCACTGCCATCTTGAATCCAACCTCCGAACGTGAGCGCCTGCCCCAGCCTCACTTTAACTTACGCTCAGAGAGCGCAGCATTAATACTCTCTGACACCTCAAAGCAAACCTTAGCGTTTCAATTAGAGCCTCCTGTGAGCCTCGCGCTGCCCTGGAGAACGTATGCCGCTCCTCTCCATCTCAAACACACTCTTGCATGCGTTTCATTGGGTATTTCTCTTGTTTACGTTTTTATTTATTGTGATTACTTATTTTCTGAGATGATGTGTTTTCTGCTGCTGTTAAGTATAGGAAATGTGTGATACGTTTAGAGAAACTAAAACAGAGCTGCTTTGCATTCTGGGCTTATTGCGCTTGAGCTGAACACAGGGTGGCCGCGGGTCCTTAAAATGTATTAAATTCAGATTCAGTGGGTCTTAAATATCTTCGGTCTCATTACCACAAAAGTTTCACCAGTCTGACGGACCCAGGGACTGTTTACAATTATTGGACAGACGGAAGACCCCCCACCTCCCGCTCCCCGCGCGCTGTAGTTACTGCGTCATCAAAGAGAGTTGCGGTAGCAGAATGCAGGTCAAATACCACCAGCTCGCTGACAAGCCTCCGAGCTGCTTTAAATGGGTTAATGCAAGTTTACTGAAAAATTGCTCGAGAATTTTACTTGCCCGATGGGACAAGTAGTTTGATTAAAACTTAAGAGACATTTTATTACAGTCAGCGTAAACAGCGATTGATAATGGACAGTGTATTTCTGGTATCAATGTTGCGCTGTTGAGGCTCATGCTGCCTGTCTCTGTGAGAGACTTATATGGAGAAATCAAATCAAATGAGCATAACGGCAAACATAAAGAAACTCACAGAACAAACATACTGAGGTAACAATTCAAAATGTTTAGTTTATTTATAACATGATGATGATGATAACATACCATGACAAGGGGACTATTTTGCTAAAAAATTTCATGATTGTAAATGTTACATTGATTTTGGCTCAAGAAACAAGTAGTTAAGTAGTTACTTACATTTTAGACAGAATATTGACTGTTTTGTTCTATTTCACCAACGTAAATAGTTCCAAACAAAGATCGTAAGTATTGCACATTCTCCAAGCAGCACTGGCATGTTTGTTCCTGAATGATTCAGTGTTTCGAATGAATCGTTTGAATGAATAAGTGACTTACCGCCACCTACTGGTGGTTTAGTTAAAAAGTATGCATTTTTCCACCAACATTTCTTATTTGTATATTCAAAAAAATGTATTTAAAACATTAATCTCATAACATTATTTATTGCGGTTGTAAATTTGTAGTGCAAATTATTTCATTTGATTGCTAACAGCTGTAGTGTACATTAAATTTCTTCATCAGTTGTAAGAATTTGACATGAAAGATGACGCATACATTTAATAAGGTTAAAAAATATTGGACTTTATGGAGGTAAATAACCTGGGTTAAATATTAAAAACATGCAGATTTAAATATGTAAATGCTGAGTAGAAAACTGATGCGATGATATTTTGATTTGTTTTTAAATTTAAAAACACATTAAATATTACATTTACGTATGTAATATAATGTGTATTTCCTTCACAGGTTTGGTCTTAAATTTTACATATGGTGGTATTAAAAAGGTCTTAAAGTCTTAAATCTAACTTGTTCATATCTGTAGACACCCTGTGAACAAACCATGTATTTGTAAAATCCAGATCCATTTTCTCAGCATTCTCTTATGGAATCAGGGGGAAACCTAACAGATTCATTCATTCAGGTTTATGTTCATCCAGCTTCTTTATCTTTTTTGGCATTGAGATTTTGGTCATGTTTTACAATAAGGTACAATTTATCATCAGTAAATGCAGTAGTTGATTAACTAATTTTATATATATATATATATTATTATTATTTATTTTTTTTTTTTGCAAGCTATTTGTGGAAGAACATTGCTTTGTTTACATCAGTTGTGTTTCAGCAACGCTCTGAATTTCAACCCTCTGAAATATCTTACTTGTCCAACAAGAAAAAAAGTCATCTTTGGGTCAGTCTTAAATCTCTTCAGATCTTGGAGCTGTTGCCACCTTTAGAAAGCCATGCTGATATTGATTCTTGTTTTACAACAGGCTCTGTTGCTTTCCCTACTTGCTTGTCCCTTCAAGGTTGTTTTTGAAGGGACAAGCAAAGTTTCAAGTTTAAGTTTGTGCGTGTGTCTAGTGATTCTCCAAAGGTCAGTGAAGGTTGCTGTTTGGAATGATCCATGATCAGTACTAGCTGGCTGAATTCTTCAACATCTACATAGCTGCCCCCTCTAATTGTAGTCACAAGCTAAACACGTATAAACACACACTGACGCATGCATGCAGTTTCCTAGAAAATCTGACATGTGACACTTATTTTTATTTTTTTTACAATTTCATATTATTTATTTTTTAGGGCTGCCCTCGACTAAAGTTTTTTCTGGTCGACTAATAGTCGTTCATTTTAAGCGATTAGTTGACTAATCACATGTTTATATTACCATATAATTCATAATAATGTGTTTTAATTGCCTATAGCCTATCAGTGCTCAAGTGCACAAATAAAGCTTGCCACAGGGGCAGTTCATTAAATTGCCTTAGCAACCATCCAGAACATCCTAGCAACCAAATAGCGATCTAAAAAAAAAACTAAAAAAAAACACTCAGCTGACCTTTCTGATCTGATTCTGATGTCTTTGCAACCATCCAGTTTTACATGGGCAAACAGCTCTCACATGTTCAGACACTGTCAAATTCACACATTTCAAATGGCCTCATGCTGGTAAAGAGCCCACAGTGTGCGCTGGTGATGTTATGAAATTGCATATGACATAATATGACAATTACACAAAATGACATAATCGCTTCGAATCTCACATTAGAATGTGTAATTTAGCACTTTAGACTTCATATAGGGACCTGCATTTGAATTCAGAAAAGATGATGTTCAGTTACTACTCCTGTCTTTGTCCTCTGAACACTGCTGCTGTGCCACAGGCCACATTAAAACAGAGAGCAGCGCTCTCATTATAGCTCTGATAGAATCCACGGATCCACAGAGACCAGCTGATTGGAGCCCCAAATTGACCTAGAGAAGAGCAGAAATAGCAGAAGAGCTTTTTTGGAGCTGAATTTCTTATGAAGGGGCAATTCATTAAAGCAGTGTAATGATCAGTGGTAAGCAATGAGACATTTATCTCAATAAGACAGGATGATATTTTTTACACCTGTCATTATGTAACAGATGGAAGCAGCTTGATGAGGAAATGCGGTGAACGGCATCATAAAGGACTTTTATATTCTGTCAGTCAGCATATTGATCACCAGACATATGAAGAAGAGAATAACACACATTAACAGCGCGAACGTGCCCTCTAAAATTGCATTCTGTTCCACTCCAGAATGCTTAAACATGATTGGCCGTTACCCAATCAGAAGCAGGCATTCAGTAACACCAGATAACCTCTTTAGGGCTTTTCACACTCAAAATAGTTAACGCTGGGTCATTCTAAATGCCGGGTAAACAGAATATTGGGTTATCTTCCTTCATGTTTCACATTGCCCACAATATACCCGAGGTTAACAATTAACCCTGTGTATTCATTAGCTGACATTTTACACTGTAGCTGACATTTTACACTGTACCTTCCTGGGTTAACAGTCTTATTTGTATATTTGTGGTGTCATTGACTGGATGAATGCAGCATGTGAAAGCACCAAAAAAGCTCCAAAATAGGCTTTCATAACCCTGGGTAAAAAGCAGTGCTAACACCACTTTCTAAATTACACGTGTAAAACCTTGTTCACTTTTACCCGGGTTTAAAAAAAACTATAGTGTAGTGCAGTGGTTCTCAAAGTGTGGTACTCTGGCTCCCTCTAGTGGTACGCAGAGGAATCAGTAAATTAAATATAAATTAATGTTAAAGCACAATACATTTTCATACAATTTTTATTTGAGTAAAGTTTTTTTTTTTTTTTTTTTCTTACATTTAAGTACAGTACAGTTTTTATTAAACTTTTAGGTACAACTAATTTTTATTTAATCATTATCTAAGATTTTTATTTACCTGTTTGTGGCTGACAACAATAAATATTCTTATAAGGAATAAAACTGGCACGTTTTTGAACTCTGCAGAGCTGTAGCTGAATATTTAGGCCTACTACGCTACTGTATTTCAATGTTGGTCATTATGGTGGTACTTGGAAAGCCAAATATTTTCTGAGGTGGTACTCGGTATAAAAAGTTTGAGAACCACTGGTGTAGTTTAAAAACTGCAGCATAAAAAGCCCTTTTGTGTGTTACAAATCAAAATTAGTGATTCACCAAAACGTGTTTTTTTTTTGTTTGTTTGTTTGTTTTTTTACCAAAACCAAAATTGCAATTTTCATTCAATGGAAACCCGAAACCAAAAGTAAAGTTTATTTAATGATCAATTAATTAACCACATTTATTTAATAATCAACACTCAAATAAAACAGAGTTGCATATAAACATTTTTACTGAACATAAGGCAGTTTTATATCAACTTAATGATATAATTATTATAATAATTAATATATGGAAACAAGATGGTGCTTCGCTCTCCTGTTGTTTTAGTGTTTTTGTTAGTTTTTCGTATTTTTTTGTTTTTCAAACACGATCAGTTTCTGAACATTTGGCAGAACACACCACAAAATTATTATTAGCACAATTATTCGGACGTTTTGCTGAACATAGTAGTCGGGGGAGCACCGGCGCTGTTCAGACGCTTCAGGTCGCGCAGACGGGAAGCGAGCCAGTGCGCTCGTGAAGCTCAGACAGCGCGGATTTAGAACGGCGTTGCCTAGCATCCATCTGGCGAATCTCTGCTCTCTACCCAACAAAACAGACGAACTTCTTCTGCTCTCCCGGACAAATAAGGATTTCTCACACTCTGCTGCTCTGTGTTTCACTGAAACCTGGCTGAACGACGCCATTCCGGACAGTGCCTTAAGTCTGCCGGGCTTTCAGCTGTTCAGAGCGGATCGCGGCGCAGAATCAACGGCGAAATCGCGTGGCAGCGGGACATGCTTTTGCATCAATGAGAGGTAGTGTACAGATGTAACAGTGTTAAAGATGATGTGCTTTTCAGATCTAGAAGCGCTTTTCATTAAGTGTAAGCCTTTCTACTCGGGAGTTTCACTCGTTCATTCTCGTGAGTGTTTACATTCCACTGCAAGCGTACGTACGCGCAGCTTTAAAGAAACTCGCTGATCAGTTTACAGACACAGAACAACAACACCTGAACTCTGTTTTAATCTCTCCCGTGAACTGCCAAAATACAAACAGCACATCACATGTCCCACCAGAGACAGTAATATATTGGATCACTGTTACACGGAAATAAAAGATGCATATCACTCTGTCCCACGGGCAGCTTTGGGGCTCTCTGACCACTGCCTGGTTCATCTTATACCAACCTACAGGCAAAAACTTAATTCTGCTAAACCTGTATTAAAGATTGTAAAGAGATGGACCAACGAAACAGAATGGGTTTTACATGCCTGTTTCGACTGCATTGATTGGAGCGTTTTTGAAGCTGCTACCACCAATCTGGACAAGCTCACAGAGACTGTAACATCCTATATTAGTTTCTGGGAGGATATATGCATTCCTACCAGGACTTATTTAACATTCAACAATGATAAGCCATGGTTTACAGCAAAACTCAGACATCTTCGTCAGGCCAAAGACGATGCCTACAGAAATGGGGACAGAGTGTTGTACAATCAGACCAGGAACGCACTGAATAAGGAGATTAGAGTGGCTAAAAGGACCTACGCTAAAAAGTTGGGAGATCATTTCACTTCCAATGACTCAGCTTCAGTGTGGAAAGGTCTGAAAGCCATCACCAACTACAAGACACCATCCCCCAGCACTGAGGTGAATCAACAACTTGCGGATGACCTGAATGAGTCGCGATTATAAATCAGGATTTAAGGAGTATAGTGAGAGTGATTCATGGTTAACATGTAGTATTAATTGGTCGTGTTTAGTCACTATTTATAATTGTTTTATGTATGACAACAGAAAATATAACGCGAACAGCTTTACTGGGCATTCAGTTGTATTACAGTATGTGACAGTTCATAGAGTAGAACAGATCTGAAGTGCCAAAACTCATCTGAATGCAAACTTGACGCAATGACGTCATAAATATGCAAATGAATATGCGACGTCACCTGCCGCCACAAGTCTCACAAAATCCTGTGGGAAACACTGCATCCCCTTTTTGAAATTTTGCCATCTGGCTGGCGCTACAGAGCCTCCAAATACCAGGACAGCCAGGCACAAGAACAGTTTCTTCCCCCGGGCAATCCACCTTATGAACAGTTAAATATTCCCCACATTATGCAATAAAAATATGCAATAACTTTATATTTATTTGTTACCACCTCCATCCTTGCACATCCCTGCATCTCTTTCTATTCTATTCCATTCTGTCATCTATAGCACAACTGTACATACAATTTATTTACTTTTCAGTGTTTGTCTATTTATATTTACATATGTGTATTTGTTATTCTCATCTTATTTTTATTGTCTATGTGTCGTTGTTGTCTGGAACTGGAAGCTTATGTCACTAAAACAAATTCCTTGTATGCACAAGCATACTTGGCAATAAAGCTCTTTCTGATTTTGATTCTGATCATTAAGTTTCTACTCCAGGTTGCCGTAATAACTTTTTTTTCATAAGAGATGTATTAAAACATTTAATAATGAAAACAAAAATATAATGGAAATGTGATATGATGAATTCATCAATATACATTTATATACATTTGCCTCCCCTGAGGTAAATGTAATGTTGAGCGACATACATGTTTACAAGGTGTTTTATGAATATCTTTCCATGGTTGAAGGTGCTCTGTATAAAGTAAAAACAGCATTGATTATAAGATCTCCGTTTGTCAAAATTAAGATCCGTTAAAAATGAGAAATCGATATTATCAGCGCAGCCCCAGTCTACATGCAACTGACATGTTTATTACCTGTATTTTATCCACATTGTGTGTATGAAATTGACACTGACACATGCCATCCATCACTGTTTCAGTCAATGATTTTAGCACTCCAGAACTGTTTCAGATGAAAACAAAAATTCATTTTCGGTTTTGAATATTTTTGGCTATTTAAAAGTTTCAAAATCAAAAGTGCTGTCCAAAATATTTGGTCCATAATTTTATTGGAGACAGTCTATCTGTATTTTTTTTCTTAACATTAATTAGAATGCTAATATAAGGTCAGTGAAACTAAATTAATATTCAAATGATCCTAATACCATGATATTCTTTGGGTACAGTCTAAATATTGTGGTAAATGAATATGGCATTCACTCAGCACCATACAGTATATCAAAGCACCATGGAATTATCATCTGATACCATGTTTCCACACAGTGTTTGTATTGAGGACAGACTGCAGTAAGACAGATTTTGGTGTAGTTGGTATTCTGTGTGGGTTGGAGAGGGACAGACGTGTCTGTAATGGGCTGTTCTCAGCGGCACTGAGGCCTTGTTGCTGTTGACCTCCATTTAGACTCAGGCAGAGTGAGATCAAAGCGTCTGATGGCGAGGACGTTACTGCCAGTGCAGGTCACGACCCTCATCGGCAGTCAACACCACACACATCTCAATCACAGCGCTCCGAGGCCACTGCAAATCTTTCTGCATGCTTTCATTTTACCATTAGATTTTAGTTTTAAAGTAGTTTGTCATTTCTGCCAAATGGAATTGCAAAAAACACTCTCAGTCACACTGTCTGGCATTGTGGAGAAACAGAAAGTCCCGCCTCACACTCGTTACATTGAGTGAGCCCATGGCTGCGTTTGAAAGCACATACTTCCCTACTACATAGCAGGCATAAAACAGTTAGCACTGCCACCCTAAGAAAAAGCTGTGCCACCCCAGAATTATCACAGAATAAAATATAAATGTAAGCAGTGTTTCATGTGCTACTTTTCAGCCGCGGCGATGACAGCGTAACGGAAAATAATGGCAGAAAAAACAAAACTGTGCACGATGTAGTCGGCTTCATTAACAAATGACTCTAATGAGTCAAAAAGACAAAGTGCAGCCCATTCACTAGCAAATTGTCTTTGCATTTGTTCGTGATTCAAATACTGCTTCTCAGTTTATTCAGAAGTCCTCTGAGAAATCTAATCCCGTCCGGATATGTATGAGATTCATCCCGTAATTGTTTGGTGATCCGATTCTCCGACTGCTCGCTCCACTTTCATCATGGATATAGAGGCCTTTCTGCCATATCGGACGAAACAATAGCATGAAATCAATAAGAAGATGCCGATCACGAAAACTAATAGCAGAGTTAGGTAAGAATCTTGTATTGCTGTTTTCTCGATTGTTAACATAATATAACTGATTTTAGTTGGTCCATTTTGCCAAACCATTCATTCTGTTCTCAAAACACATTTCTCAAAAAGTTTAACAATAAGTAAGTTAAACATTAGGCAGCAAAACTGATGACACCAATCAGAATCTCTGCATCCTAACAACGGAGAGAGGAGAGAGCTGAACGAATAATACACATGGGTTTTATACTTACACATTCAGTATAATTACAGTACAGTACCAGTACGTGATGGAAATTTCACTCTTCTATATGTCCAGAAAACTGTAAACTGTAGCACATGTTATACACCTTCAAACGTGTGACTGTCAAATTTTATTTGGAACCATTTTTTGTGTACTGCATGCTTGCAGAACTGAGAAATGACTGCCTAGAGATATAGTCTTGTGTCAGGAGACCAGGAAACTGCTATAGTACTGTACACTGTATTGAAATTTGACCAAATGTGCAGAGGATGCTGAATTTACTTTTTTTTTTTATTGTACTGTATTGAGGTGCATACCAAGTTCATATACAATTCTTTGGTATTTGAACTTTTCTAGTGTTTTTCGTCTACTGCAAGATTACTTTACAGTAGTAAAATGAAAATGATCTGTTCCCAAAAGTTCATTGCTGAATTATTATTATTATTATCTGTAATTTAATTTATGTTGTATACTGTAATAGACATTGAGCTGCAAATATAATTCCTGAATCCTAATAAGAGTTTTTTGTTAAGTGTTATTGATCTCATGAGTGTTCACTGGGCAGGAAAGTCATCTGTGTATTTGAATTGTTTGTAAGCATTTAAGAATACCTGTAATAACTAGATTGAAAAGTTTGAAAGACAAATTTATGCTGGCTTGTCTTAAAGTCTTGTTTAAAAGAAACATAAATAGTTAGATGTTCTAGACCAGGGTTCCTCAAATCTTTCCGTGGAGGGCCAATCTGCTGCAGAGTTTAGCTCCAACCCTGATCAAACTCACCTACCTGTGATTTTCTAATGATCTTGAAGACTCTGATGAGCATGCTCAGGTGTGTTTGATTAGGGTTAGAGCTAAACTCTGCAGGAGTGGGCCAGATTTGAGGATGCCTGTTCTAGATGGTTGCTAGGATATTCTGGGTGGTTGCTAGGCTCTTGCTATGCAGTTGCTAGACTATTGATAGTGTGTTCTGGGTGATTCCAGACATTCCCACCTCTGGTAATAACAGAAAATGTACTACTTCTGGTGAGATTCAGAAGAAGGTTAAACTTTATTTTGGTAATCCACTTTAGGCCACTTTCTGGTAACTGTAAGTAAATCCATGTCAACTAGAGGCCATTGGAGTATTAGTAGACTGTGTGCCTAATATTTGCAGACACTTTATTGTAATGGTCTGAATGTAGTACAGTACATTCATACTATATAGTAACAGTTTCAAAGTAATTACGTATTCAAAAAAGTTTCCTACTCCAAGAGAAATAGCACCGATTTCAGACACAGCCCTGGATTGACGTTGCACTCAACCTACCAATGGATTACTTACAGTATATATCACTTTTAGGCCTTATTTACAACAATCTCAAAGAATAATAACAAGTTATTTGAGTGAACAAATCCTTTATTACAACAAACTTGGAACCATTTTAATGAAATTATTGAAAGTCTCCCTTCTGAAAAAAAAAAAAAAAAACATAAAAAACAATTATAAAATAAAGCTATACACCTTATGTATATCTATATCACACTTTAACATTTTTATATTTATGTTTTAAAATGTTATCAAATTAAAATTTAACAACTTGTATTTTTGGCAAAGTTCTGCACATCAGAGGTATACTAAGTTAAAACATGGACAAACATGATATTCCTTAAAAATAATGTTTAAATAAATTAATTATTATAAAGAATAGTATTATTGTTGTTATTATTACTTTGAAGTACATTGAACAATGCTAATATATTTGTCATAATTTCATGTTAAATCGAACTTTTATTTTGACAGGTTGTAGCGGACCTTTGAGTTTCAGAGTGTATTTGTGCCAAACATGTGAGAAGTTTGGCAACAACAAAGCTTAAGGCATACTTTTCACTGCTCCCATAGCGCATAATTGCAGTAAATAAATAAATAAATATATATATATATATATATTATTTTTATTTTTTCATTGAACATTGGGAAAATAAATGATAAAAAAAAAAATGGCAAAGGCACCCAATATTTATACACATACTTTAGCTAAAGTATAACATTTTGCATAATAAGTTAATGCTTAAAACAATCACTTCAGCTTTGTACTATTTTCTGTTCATTTTCATAAATAATGTGTTTTGCTTAATAAATATTTTGTAATTAAAATGTTAATTAAAAATAAAAAAAATAAAAAGATTTACAGGAGATTCCATAATAATTGAATATGACTTCACAGCCATAACAATACATATATCATATGAATAATGTAATATTTTTATGTTGTTTTTATGTAATGTTTCATTATAGATATTGGACATTTTTTGGAAGGCGTTTCTAATGTAAATCAAGGAAATGGGAAATGTGGAGATTTCTTTGTTCTTTCTTGTACCGTACAGGAATCAGAGAGAGACAGTGTGGACACCTCATCGATAGTAACCATCTGAATCTGTGTTGTCTCAACCAGCTATTTATTGTCATGTTAGCTAATTATTGTGCCTTTAGCTTTTACATATTCTACAGTTATTGAAAAAGCATTGATTAAATTAATTGAAAATAATTAACAAATCTTTGTCTCAAAATATATTTGATAATTTGATCAATTCCTATTTCCTATATCAATCTGTAACATCTTTAAAAACATGAATTATTAGATCAAATTAGTAGAATCATCTTTGCGTTGCTTACCTGCAGTCACATAAAGAATCTAGCACATTTCCTTGTGCATAGTGAATCTCGGATGTTAAGAAAAGTGCTGCAGTGGGTTTTTGTGCTGTCTAGTGGTGCACAGGTGAAGAAAATCACCTTGTTGCTCCCTGCTCATTCCAGACCGGTGTGTGTGTGCCACAGGTGCAGCGCTCCAGAAACAAGCAGTTGAGGGAGATGTTTCCTGACGGGTTTGGTATCCATCACGCCGGAATGTTACGGCAGGACCGCACGCTCATGGAGAACATGTTTTCCAGAGGATACACAAAGGTTCTGGTGTGCACCGCCACGCTGGCCTGGGGTGTTAACTTACCCGCTCACGCGGTCATCATCAAGGTCAGAGCACATCGCTGCAGGCTTGTGAAACACTGTTTTATTAAACATTAATGCTGGAAACTTCAGAATGGGCTTTAAATTAGAGTCCTGTGTCTCTGATATCAGGGCACTAATATCTATGATGCCAAGCGTGGTGCGCTGGTGGATCTGGGCATCCTGGACGTGATGCAGATCTTCGGTCGCGCTGGACGGCCACAGTTTGATAAGTACGGTGAAGGAACGATCATCACGACCCATGAAAAGCTGAGCCATTACCTGACGCTCCTGACTCAGCAGAACCCCATCGAGAGCCAGTTCCAGCAGAGTCTCGCCGACAACCTCAACGCTGAGGTACACCCCCACACACTACTGTTGTGAGACTCTACATATTGTGCCACATATGAATCTATGATGACTTATGGCATAAATCTGCTGTTTTAATCTCAACTTCAATTTAATTGATTTTAATTTTAATTGAATTAAAATATTAAGACAGTTAGTAGAGAACTAACAAGATTATTACCATTACCACATATACATATATATATATATATATTAGTGTTGTCAAATGATTTATCGCGATTAATCATCCAAAATGAAAGTTTTTTTCTTACATAATAAATGTGTGTGAACTGTATATATTAATTATGTACATATAAAGACAGTACACACACATATATTATGTAAACAAAATCTCTTATTTTGGATGTGATTAATCGTTTGAGAGCACAAATATATATATCAAATTTTCAAGTTATTTATTTGCTCATTTTCATTTAATTTAAGTTGAGGTGCTATAATAGCTAGACAAACTAAAAACAAAATTAAAATAATACAATTTAAACAATAAAACTGACAAAAACTACACAGTCAACAGAAAAACAGAAACATGACATCTAGTTCAAAATATTAATAAATATAATAGTATATCAGTGTTACCAAAATAACACTAGTATAAGAATATTCTTGATAAGAAATGTAAAAAGAATAGGCTTATTATTTTTAACTAAATCTATAACTTGAAAGCAATAAAGCTAAAATAAAATACAATACAAAAGCAAAACTTAAACTAAAAAAGAATAAAAAAAAGAATAATAGAAATGTTGTCACGGCAAATACATATATTTAGACTCAAGCACAAAAATTAGCAATAAATAAATAAAACTGGCAAAATTAAAATAAACAAATTCAAACTAAAGAGTAATATTTTTTTTAAAAAATGCACATTTCTAAACTTTCAATTTGCATTTCATCCTTTACATACAGTAGAGCCAAAAATTGTTAAGTTAGCACTAAACTTAAATTCAGGCTGTTTCTCTTTGTACTGAACATGTAGTTTCACTTTAGTTTTTGTTTGCAAACTCCTGTTTAATATTTTAATATTTAATATTTTTATATGTTATTATAAAATGATAAAATGAGCTTAATAAACTCATCAAGAAGTGATTTAATGGACTCATTAATGAGATAGATGGCATGGGCTGTTCTTCACTGCACCACATGATGGCAGCATCTACAAGGCCATTTCAACAGAACTCATGATCAGTTTGCCCAATAGATGGCGCAGTGACATTAAACATCAGCTCAAGGCTATGTATAAATCCTTTCAGCATGTATTTCTGTGTTTATGCATGTCATATCAGTTATCATGTAGTACACAAGATCTCAATAACATGGTTAGCAATACAAACATAAACCACACCTCCAGAAACCACTAGGATTTGGTTTAATGTAAGTGCTGTGAAATACAATGCCTGCTGATTTTGTGGTTGGTTGTTTTGTGCAGATCGCTCTAGGGACGGTCACTAATGTTGATGAAGCCGTCCGGTGGCTGAGTTACACGTACCTGTACGTGCGAATGAGAGCCAATCCACTCGTTTACGGGATCAGTCACAAGGCCTATCAGGTGCTCATGCTCTCATAATCTGTTGTTAATATTATCAGTGATCTAATCTCACATCAAACTGTCACCATTTAGATGTTTTTCAGGTTTTATTTTTATTTTCATTGTAAATTCCTTTATTTTAGCTAAATGTTTTGTTGTGAAATATTTTGAGAAGTGTTAATTAATGTTGAGCTGTTATTTAGATGGACCCGCTGTTGGAGCTCTACAGGAAGGAGTTAGTCGTGGAGTCCGGAAGGAAGCTGGATAAGGCACGGATGATCCGTTTTGACGAGAGGACTGGTTATTTTGCATCCACAGACCTTGGCAGGACAGCCAGCCACTTCTACATAAAGTACAACACCATTGAGGTGAGAGATGCTGCATGTAAAACTCAGAATGTAGAGTTGTGGAGATCCATTGGCTGCATGCAGTGTTTAGGTCTCAAAGAAATCTGATTGGTATAGTACATTTTCAATCAGACATTTACATGGTGTTTTAAAAAGACAAATTACAGTTTTAGTCATGACATTTAAACTACCGTTCAAAAGTTTAAGGTCTGTAAGATTTATTTATTCTTCTTATTTGTTTATATATATATATATATATATATATATATATATATATATATATATATATATATATATATATATAATATGTGTTATTTATTTAATTCAATAAATAAATAATACATATTCTTCAAACTGTTTGTCAAAGAATCCTAAAACGACTGTTGTGATTTTCACAAAAATGTAAAGCATCACGACTGTTTTCGACATTGATAATAATAGGAAATGTTTCTTGAGCACCAAATCAGCATATTAGACTGATTCTGAAGGATCGTGTGACACTGAAGACTGGAGTAATGATGCTGAAAATGCAGCTTTGATCACAGGAATAAATTGCATAGTCACAAAATTACTATATTACTGTACTTTTGATAAAATAAGTTCAGCATTGGTGAGCAGAAGAGACTTCTTTTAAAAACAATAGATAATCTTATCAAATCTTACAGAGTTGCTCTGGACTCTGACAGTCATTCTGTGAATAAAACAGATTAGACGGGAATTTAAACATGCATATGTGACAATTTTAACATGTGCGTTTCTTTACATTCTACAGACATTCAATGAACTTTTCAATGCACAGAAGACTGAAGCAGATATTCTGAGCATCGTTTCAAAAGCTGAAGAATTTGAGCAGATCAAGGTGAGTCGTCAGATGACCATAGGTTCATTTTTTAGTAATGGGTAAATAAAGTGAGTATTTTGGTGGTGTGTTGTAGTGTTAATTTTGTCAGCTGTTTTATTTATTTTTTTATGTAGTCTTAGTCTTGTGTCAAATGTCTATTTAACCAGCCTGTCCTGTTTTTTTGTTTAGTCAAGCTGTAGTTGACTAATTTTCTGGGAATTTTAGTCTAGTTTTAGTCAATGAAAACTTTGTTGCACTTTCATTTGAGTAGAATATCAGTGGAGGTCACTAAATTCCAGCTTGTAGTCGATGTTTTCAAATCATCTGCACTTTTTCCTCAGTTTTTAGATAGAATGTGTGCCATTGGTTGAGAGAGAAAATAAAACGCTGGAAAATCATAGTCATGGAAAAGACATGTTGAATATTTTTTGTCATCGTTTTCTTTAACAAAATGAACACTAGTGAGTTGATGGCTTCTGTATACCACACACAGGTTCGGGACGAGGAGCTGGAGGAATTGGAGATGTTGTGTAATTTCTGTGAGCTGCCGGCATCCGGAGGAGTGGAGAACGGCTACGGCAAGATAAACATCCTCCTCCAGACGTACATCGGCCGCGGGGAGGTGGACAGCTTCTCCCTCATATCTGACCTCTCTTATGTAGCGCAGGTGAGACACAAACATAGAAAGTAGTCTTTATTTTATTCTTCTTAAAAGTGGTGTACACATTTCTAAATCAGTTGAAGCCTGGGAAGTAAACGCCCACTGCTATGATTGGCTAACAGTTGTGTATGTTTGACAGCCTACATCCTTCACAGATGGACTCTGCTGTGATTTAAGTTAAAAACACATAAATACTCATATCAAACGATCAGGGGTGTGTTTCCCAGAACCATCGTCGTTAGTTCCATTGAACTCTATTGGTAACGACGGAACTTGCGGCCTGTTTTACAGACAAAGCAATAGTGATCACGTAATAAAAACAGTTACTCACACTTGAGTGTTGCAGCATTACTGTCAGATCCAATATAGTCAGCACAACATCATCTTTTACTTTCACTCTTTCTGAAAGTCCCGCGTGGAATTGTGCCTTGTTTGTAAACGAATCCGCGGTAAAATGAAGTGAACAAAGGACCGAGTTATTACTGACATGGTCTGGAACGCCATTAAAAATAAAGTACATCCACTCTTTCCTAACATTGGGATCAGAAGGAAGGAAGGAAGGAAGTTTTTTCCACAACTTGGCACTGCACAGCGTGTTGTTGTCTTTAGAGCATCTTTATCGTTTGGTTTCTGCATAGACCTGTGCGTTCGCCTCTCTCGTAAAACACTACATGCGGGAATCGGTGGGCGGGGCTAAATAGGCAGCGATGTAGAAGCAGGCATTGATCTTCTTCTGTGGAGGTGGTGTTTAGCCACACTGTTACATCATAGAGTTGTACATTCCACAAGCTGTCATTTTGGCAGATTGGCTTCAGTATAAGCTGTTTTTAGACTAACAAGAAAGTTTTGAGTTCTGAAATTTACAGGATGTTTTTATAGTGCAGTGACCACTTATATGTGAAAAAAGAGGTCCCGCTCTCCATCTTCATTAGTTCACTCTGTTTAAAAGTTCAGAATAATAAATTATTATGCAGAACTTCATGTCATATCCATTGTGTATGTAAGATTAGCACTAACTTGTCTTTATTTGAAAAAAAAAATGATATCCAGTGTGCACAAGCAAATCAGATAACTGATTGTAATTGAATTTTTTTTTTTACAGTTTCTGTATTTGAGAAAAATAGTATAATAGGATTACTGAATCAAGACATTGCCATCTAAACAAATCTCTTTATTTTACAGATTTATTTTTATCGAGTTTGTTTTTTTTGCATATTTCTAAAGTAGAAAGTATAATTTAATTATATAATATAGTAAATATTATATAAAATAAATATAAATTTAATTTCAGCAATTCTTTTGCGTGTGATTTCACTTATATCAGCCACCCTACTCTCTAAGATATTGGTAAAAATACTCAACAATGTCATTACAAATCCAGCTTACTTTCTCCTGTGAAACAAAATAAATACATTTTTGTTGCATGGAAAATATAATGTAAGACATTTTGACTTTGTATGCTCAGAAAGAAAAAACAAGAACAACATACTTGATCCTTGCAAGGTAAGGAGGAGCAAATTCTGACCAAATGTTTGAGTGAATAGTGTGTATGTGACTCAGAGGTTAAGATGGGATATCCTCTTCCCCACCATCTCTTCAGATTCTCTGTGGAAGCCATCTATCTCTGATATCTGCGATTCCATTATAACAGCTTCCATGTGGTCAGATAGTTGAAATAGCTCTGAGAAATTCCCTCTTTGCTCCTAATTCGGCTGATTTCAGATGTGCAGCTGGGATCCGGCAGTGGGAGTCATTTCCGTGTCAAACATATGTTGATCTTAAATCCAGACCCTCTGTGATGCTCAGGTTTGGATATCTCTCTCTGTCACCCTTCAGAGATTTTAGATGTATATGTTTAGCTATACACACAATGATTCTTTCAATGGTTTTTGCATCTGTTCAGAGAGCGAGAGAGACTCTTCCCATCATTCAGCTGTAGATCGGAAAGGCTCTGACCTTTCACTGGTTTAATTCACAGCATGTGATTGCAGAGTGTGAGATTATTTTATAAAGATTCAGTTGAACTGATTCACAAAGCATTTTAACTGGAATGCAAATGAAAAGTTGAATCACCATTATTATTATTATTGATTTTAATGTAGATTTCAGGCTTTCAATGCTATTCAAAATGGTAATATTTACAGATTTTTTTCTCTTTTATTTCCAAAGGATCCAGAATTTCAGCCAGTACTGGAAACAGTATTGAGAAATACAGTATAAAAATATATTCAAGGAACACTTATTCAAAAAGTTATATACTCTACTTGAAACGGTAACACAATCTTTTAAAAATATGTTCTTGTATTCATCGGGAACAATGATTTTGAGATATTAATTAAATTTACATGGACACATTAGCAAAATTTTGGCGAAATATCGTAGGCAAAAAAGAATAATTGTTTGTCAATAGTGTAGCAATTAGCTCACACAGAAGTTCCTTTCAAACCAAGCAGACTGTAAAATTCTGGATCGCATGGATTACAATTGAAATGACTGGACTTTGTCTGCCAAAATTCATAGAACAAAAATTAACCTATAAATGCATTTCAACTGATTGTAAGTAGTGGTAGTAGCAAAATATTTTCTTCATTACAAAAATCACGCAAAACACTATTAAGTAATCAAACCGTCATTCCAACTAGAAATCATTTGTTTTCCGAATTCCTCCTCTGAGCACACGGCTCTAAAGGTTCGCATGCATCCTGGCAAGAGGTCAGCCCACAAAGCTCATCTGAAGTTCAAAGCTGTGCATTTAGTGTGCTGTGCTTTCACTGAAGTGTTGTGAATTGGATCGTGGGGACTGTTCTGCTGGTACTCATCCATACGGACGAGTGTCGGATGAAAGAGTTGGGTTGCTCTTGAGGCCTGTTAAACAGCAGCATGTGGGTCAGCAGGTGTTTGTCCTCCTGCTTCGCTAACAGTCGTCAGTTTCTGCTCAATCAATCAGTGACTAGATCAGTCCATCATAGCAGTCAGATCTATGAGTAAACCTGCACCTTATAGATCAAAGTAATGTTGGATTCTCAAAGCCATCTGAACATAACTCACACTCCACCATCAAACATACAGCCGCTTGGCTCTGATTTATACCGACAGCAGTCAAAGCAAATGGGCATTAGTCATTCCATAAAATGTGTTCTAGATAATGAACCAAATTTAAAGGTGCCTTTTAAAAAGCTGTACCCCCAAAAAGAGAATAGTTCTTGATAAATCTGTTTAAAATGACGCTCCCGCATTAGACAAGCTATTTTATACTACATAAGGTTGCCCACCCCTAAGTAGCTGTTACTGAGTTGCACAACCAGCTGAATACATCTCACTTCATTTCAGTAACCTCTTATTAACAAGCATTTTTTAGTTGTGCAATAAATTAATCATAATTAGGTGACTAATATGCCTGTGAATAAGGTATTTCTAAAATGCATGTGTTTGCACGTACAAAATGCTCTTAAAATAATCTCATTATAAAAATCAACTTTGATTACATGCAAACCAATAAACAAAAAACACAAGAGTTTCTCTGAACCTAGCTAGGCATGGAAGCACATTTCTTCCACATTGGGAAAAAAACATGTTTTGGAAAAATTCTAATTATGAGACACACACAGTCATATAAAAAGGTAAAACGCTAAGATTTAATTATGACATGCTAAGGCATAATGACAGAAAATATAAATTGATATAAAAAGTAATAATTATGACATAAAAAGTTGAAAGTCAAAAGTATATGCTCTATCAAAAAGATTAAAAAATATTTTAAGGTAAAATCCTAACAAAAACTTTAAATTATTATTATCTCAAATTATGTTGAAACACAAGTCGTTATTGAGTCAAAATTATGAGATTTTGTGAAATCATAATTATGAGGAAACAATAACTTTTCATGTACACGGTCATTATTATGAGATTAAAATTGTGACATTAACACTTGAAATTATGAATTGTATCTCTATTTCATGAATTTGACTTGTTTCATAATTAGTATGACATTATTTCGCCTTGTATAATTTTTATGTTTTGATGATGATTTACCTTTTTTTAATATAATTATTATGGTATGTGAAAGAAATACTGTAGACCTCCATAGGTAGGAGCAACTTTGGTGAAAAAAAAACAAAAATATAATTATGATAATATGCAAATGAGTCCAGACCTGTACCTCTTTTCCTGTGATCACATCTGGGGAAGGAAGACACGTATATTTTCTCTGATATTTTTTTTCAATTATTGTATTTATTGTAATGCATTACTGTATTTATAATGGCAATGTCAATTATTTATAACCAACTAGTTAAAAAAACAGTTCAGTTTATAACAGTATAATAACAGCTGGTTGGTTTAAGAATGTGCATGTCGCTCTCAGAAGAGGATAAACGGCAGTCATATTCATCTGCAGTGGGTACATGGCCTCTGTGCAGACCAAGAGCGCTGTCATATCGGCCAGCGAGCCGCTTGATTGACTTGATTGTGTGATTGAGAGTCTCTTTGTCTTTTTGGTGCAGAATGCTGCTCGTATCGTGCGGGCTCTGTTTGAGATCGCTCTGAGGAAGCGCTGGCCGGCCATGACCCACCGCCTGCTGAACCTGTGTAAAGTGATTGACAAGCGTCTGTGGGGCTGGGCCCACCCGCTGCGGCAGTTCAGCGCGCTGCCCCCTTCAGTGCTGTCCAGAATGGAGGAGAGGAACCTCACGGTGGACAAACTCAGAGACATGGGCAAAGATGAGATCGGTTGGTGTGACACAAGAACGCTTTGTGAATTTGCACATTTGTGGATTTAGGCATTTAAGGTCAAATATTCAATTTTTCTCCTACATTTTTTGTGTGTGTGTGCGCGTGCAGGTCACATGTTGCATCACGTGAACATCGGGCTGAAGGTGAAGCAGTGTGTTCATCAGATACCCGCCATCCTGATGGAGTCCAGCATTCAACCAATCACACGCACTGTCCTGCGCGTACGCCTCAGCATCACCCCGGACTTCAGGTGGAATGACCAGGTAACCATGGCAACCATACCCAGGGCTTTACATGCTGCTGATAGTCTTTGGAATATCTGGATTTTCAATTCCATGGACCAGGAGATCCCAAACTAATGCACATTTTGCCCAAAAGATCATAATAATTTAATAGCGGAAAATTCATCTCAATCAGTAACTTGTTTTAAAGGGTAACATTATAGGAATTGCAAATAGGATGTAAGAAATTATCACATGCTAAATCAAAATTATGAGATTAAAATGTCGAAATAATGGCATTTTTTAAGATAAAAAGTCAAAATACATAAGTCATAAATTAAGACAGTAAGTCATTATTAAAAAAAAAAAAAAAGTCAAAACGGTGACAAAATAAATATATATAAATGTAACATCATGGTAGCATTTTAGTACTCAACCTGATTTTGTTAAAAATTTGCTTTTGTGAATTCCTCCTTTTTTTCAGACCTTCCCTAAAATTGTGAGATAAACCTGAATCATTGTGTAATTTGGTTGCAGTAGTTTTAAAGTTATAAACCTGTATATTATGTCAGACTAAATATATAAACTGCATTTTCTAAATGTAATTAAAAAATAAATAAATAAAAACATTTAAAAGCATGTTTTGTTGAAATAGAATGATGAGGCCTTTGGAAATTAATAGATGATAATGCTTAGTTGTGACATATATTTGTACTGAGCACATTATTTGCAATTGCACATATCCTCACCATAACACACACACACACACACACACACACACACTCACAGCAGGTTAGGCAGGAGGAGCTGAAGGAGTCATTGATTTGTCCATCTCCTCCCCTGCGTTTAAGAGCACAAAGGCTTGAATAGGCCCAGATCTGTTGCTATTGTTCTCTTGAGGGCCAGTGCTGTGATGGGACACAGATGGGCCGCTCTGTACCCGGTGCTCCTGTGTGACCATAACTCGTCCAGCGTGACACCCAACAGCTGGATGACCATCAGCCAACACTAATCACCCGCCAACATGCTCTGAGCATGACCTGCGCTCTGCCACATGAATACATCATTAACATTACATTAATCCACTCAGTAGATCATGTATATAAATATAATACATAATTCATGCAGTACACTATCAACCAAAAATTTGAGGTCTGTAAGTTTTTTGTTTTGTTTTGTTTTGTTTTTGGGTAACACTTTATAATAACTGCACACTATGAATCATTAGTTAATCATTAGTAAATAGTCAATTCATCATTTATAAAGCATTGTTCCAACATTAATAGGCGTTAGTAAGCAGTTTATAAATACAGCTATAAATGTTTTGTTCTTGAGCATATCTATAATGTTTAATAATGAATACTTCAATATTCAACCAGGAAATTTTAAATTGATGTGACAGTAAAGGCTTTGTTACAAAAAAAAAATATTTAAAAGAAACACTATACTAAGCATATCATCAGCATATTGGAATTTAGAATGATTTCTGAAGGATCGTGTGAAACTGAAGACTGGAGTAGTGATCGCATTGCATCACAGTAATACATGACATTTTACAATATATTCAAATAGAAAACAGCTATTTTAAATTATAATAGTATTTCACAATATTACTATTTTTACTTTATTTTTAATCAAATAGAATAGCCTTGGTAAGCATGAGAGAATATATGCCGATCCCAAAAAATTTTAACCATGGTGTAATTTATTATTTAGTTACAATATTTGGTCACACTTTATTTTAAATTCTTGCTATTATTGTTTTGTGTGTGTGTGTGTGTGCGTGCGTGTGTGCGTGTGTGTAAATGAATGAATCTTCAATCTAAAACAAACATTTTTGTTTTTCTCATTTTTGGAGCAGCATCTGTTCATTTGCTCTTTCACTCTATGAAAACTCACAATCGTATTATCTCTTTTTTTTTTTCTATGTGTATTAATTTATTTCAGTTCAGTTCAGCAATTGGCAATTGATTAGATTTATTAGATTTTTTATTTCATAAATGTTTTCAATGCATGTTGAAAAATGTGCTATATATGCCATTCACCAGCAGGCTTTAATTCAGATCTCTAATGTGAATAAAGCTGTGTGATTCAGATTCCGATCAAACAGATTTACTCGAAAAAGCTCTCTGGTCATTCAGATGCTTTAATGCAAAATACGATCTGTCTGACAATACGTATATCACTCGCTTTAATGTAAACCAAGCTACAACTCAACAGACTCTAAAGATTTCACTCGCTTTAGTGCTAAATACAAGCCATCTAATACAACATATATCTGTATCAGCAATCTCTCTATACTCTTTATAAAGCTGTGATATTGATTAGCAAGAGTTCATGTGCTGTCGTTGAGAGATCTGAATGTCAAGTTCCTGAGTCATATTTTTTATTTTATTTATTTATTTATTTATTTATTTTGTATCAGACCACTGATACTGGAAGTACAAGAAGTCTTCTGTAAAGTTTTCCTGTTTCTCGTGTAATAGAAATGATATATTTATCATTGTCATGTGGTTTGGTGTCCGTAATGTAAGTTTGGTCATGTGGTTTCCATGGAAACAGTAGTTTCCACTTTCATGAAGGTTTTTTGTTACTGTGAACTTATTAATGGACATCTGTTTGAAAAAAAATGCATGTTTTTTTTTTTTTATGACACCTCACATCTGGTCCTGCTCAGGTCCATGGCTCAGTGGGAGAGCCCTGGTGGTTATGGGTGGAGGATCCCATCAACGACCATATCTACCACTCTGAGTACTTCCTTCTGCATAAGAAACAGGTAAAGATACATGTACATCTGCTGACACGAGCAAACCCAAATCTAGAAACCCTAATACCTAGGGGTGTGACGAGACACTTGTCCCACGTGACGAGAGGTTCAGGAGAACAAGATTTTTAGACTTAAAAAAAAAAAAAGATCAATGATTAAATATATTGGGAAAATAGTCTTTTATTCAACTGAAAAACACAAAATGGAAAAAATGTAGGTGCATTTTGAAATCAACTTGTACTTTATGAAATTAAACTTCTATTTTAATGAATTATATGCAGTAATAAACAACATGTAAACTAGAGCTGCACGATTCTGGATAAATTGAGAATCACAATTTTTTTTAAATAAATTGGAGATCACGATTCTCTCACAAAATAACGATTCATCGACATCTATATCTACAGTTTTTCTACAATTATTTTATATAGTACAAGTTTTGGTATATATTCAGCACAACTAAAACTATAAAAAAAATGCTTTTTGCTGATTGAAATTAAGCTAAAAAAATTACAAATAATACATAAAACTTCAACTTAAAAAAACAGAAACTAGATGTTTTGTTTTGGCAACTGACTAAAATAAGTTTAAGTATTAAAATAAATAAATATGAGATAAAAAATAAATCACAGCTAAATAGAAAAAAAATGACAAAAGCACAGCAAAATTACAAAAATTCTAATGAAAACGGAAAATATAAAAATGAGCTTATCAATATATTAATAAATGCTAGAAGTATAGAAATAATGCTAAAATAACAGAATATTTTTGAAAAATCCTCTTTTTGTAAAGCATCACACAAATGTATGGCAAATGTATGTATCATTTCTAATCATATATTCCCTCTGGCACTGTC
Source organism: Onychostoma macrolepis (assembly GCF_012432095.1). Taxonomy (NCBI): domain Eukaryota; kingdom Metazoa; phylum Chordata; class Actinopteri; order Cypriniformes; family Cyprinidae; genus Onychostoma; species Onychostoma macrolepis. The sequence goes on along the minus strand of NC_081170.1, from coordinate 30,595,790 downwards.
AGGTTGTGAGTGGAGAGCCCCAGCAGGTGGTCTTCACTATACCCATCTTTGAGCCCATGCCTTCTCAGTATTACATCCGAGCCGTGTCTGACCGCTGGCTGGGCTCCGAAGCTGTGTGTATCATCAACTTCCAGCATCTCATCCTGCCTGAAAGACACCCGCCACACACAGGTGTGTCCCATATATACACAGTCATATTTCAAGCTGTGAGTAACTTCTTTACTTTGTTATTTAGGAGAAATTTCTTGAAATTCTTATGAAACAGTGTTATTTTAGTTGACATAATATTATAATTTTTATTAATGTTGTAAAATAGTTCATTTTAGTGGTGTAAAATAGTCAATAGTCAAATGTTAGTAGATTGTTGTGTGATTTTGTTATTTTTATTAGTTTTTACTTAGATTATTTTTAAAGCTTATCAAGTTGAACGAAAATAAGAAATGTTTTTCGGTTAACAGTTATTTTAGTTCAAGTAACAAAAATGCTACAGTCTAAGACTCACGATTTTGCCCTACGACAGTAGAACTCCTTTGCAATCCCAGAATTGTTTTCTCAGATGGCAAAATCGTGCCTGTCTCCAGGCTTCAGTCAACGAGATTTTTTCACAGTGTGCCAGAAGAAAGTTTTACATCCAAGTAGTGCTCCTCGATAAGTTGCAGTTATGTCTGTAGCACAAGTGATGCAGGACAAAGTTAGCCTTAGGTTCTTTATTGGCATCTATGGGTTCCATGAATAATCCTTAATGTCTTTAAGAACCTTTACTTTGGGAAACCAAAAATGGTTCCTCCGTGGCATTGCTGTGAAAACCTCTTTATTTTTTAAGAGTGTATAAGTGGGAGTAATAGTGTTGCTTGCTTTGCAAATGCCACTAATTCCATCATCACCTCAACACAGTGAGAGCATAAGAATGCATGGGAGCAGCAGGTTGGCTACATGTCACCTTTTTCCCTTGTGTAAGCAATAAACCTAAGGCTTCAGACTCATGTGTTTATATTGAAATAGCCATGCAAATGTTCTTTTATAGATTACCATTTTCATTTGCTTCGTTCCAGAGCTCTTGGATCTTCAGCCGCTGCCTGTGACTGCATTAGGAAACCGGGAGTATGAGAGTCTATACAAGTTCACACACTTTAATCCCATTCAGACGCAGATCTTCCATACACTCTACCATTCAGACTCCAACGTCCTGCTGGGGGCCCCCACCGGCTCCGGCAAAACCATCGCTGCAGAGATGGCCATCTTCAGGGTCTTCAACAAGTACCCCACCTCCAAGGTCTGAACCTCTGCCATCTGTTAGGGTTTAGTTTTAGTTCTTATGAGACGGTTTAACTGGCGTGTATCTCTGTGAGCAGGTGGTCTACATTGCTCCTCTCAAAGCTCTTGTCCGAGAGAGGATTGAGGACTGGAAGATCAGAATAGCAGAGAAACTCGGGAGGAAGTGAGAGTGTTTATAGATTCTTCTGGCAAATATGTATCTGTTATTATACCCTGACCCTTATTTGCTCATTATCATACTTTCTCTCTCTAGGGTGGTTGAGTTAACAGGTGACGTTACTCCAGACATGCGGGCCATCGCGCAGGCTGACCTGATCGTCACCACTCCAGAGAAATGGGATGGAGTCAGCCGCAGCTGGCAGAACCGCAGCTATGTGCAGAAAGTGGCTATTCTCATCATAGACGAGATCCATCTTCTAGGTTAGAGGGCAAAGTTCTTTTTTAGAAATACCTGAGCAGCAGTATGCTGTCAGCGAACATCCACACCACCTATGCTGTTGGCAGTGGTGCTTAGATGAAATATATGCTGAGTTTTCCTCTAAATGACCGCAGTGAAAAAACAACAGTTAAGAAAGCATTTAGTGATGCAACAGCCTTGTAATTCAGCACTCCAGTCACGTCACGTTTATTTATTTGGCACTTTATACAGTAGATCCTTTAAAGCAAGCATCTTGTTAAGTATTAAGGTGTGGTCCCTTTTAGGCAAAATGTTGTGGGCAAAAACAGTCCATTGGTCCAATGTATGAAGCATTGCTCACTCAGCCACTTTAAAACCAAGCAGCTTTTTGTTGGTCAGCGTTGGGAATTCAAGTGTTCAACTTGGACCGAGAAATTGAAATGGGGAACTTTTTGCCCTCGTGCGAAACTCCCAATCGCATGGATTCCTTTTGAAATGAATGGAATTCACCTGCAAAATTTGTGTCAATGACTACGTTTACATGCGCACAAATAATGCAATTATTTCCAATAATCAGACTAAGGACTTATGATGTTTACATGTCAAGAGCAAAGCTCTTCACTCCTGTTTACATGCATTTTATTCTTATTATTCGCTAAGAATTGTGGTTATTTTGTCACTGCCATTATTCACATACCCACTGCACAGCACAAATGATGAGGCAGATGTGTTACTGGCCGCTGTTATAATTTATTTACGTCTAATGCAAAACATTTTTGTATGGTAGTATTTCATGCTTTTTTGGCACAATAGAAATGTGATATACGCAACTTTCTACGCAACTTTCTGGATGAGGGTAAGGAACAGAGACTGGTGGTAGCGAGTTGTGTTTTTCCCAGAAATGCGATGCTTTCTTCCCTGCCATCGTTTCTAATCTGCATATTACTGCAGGTGTGTGTCACGTCATTCATGTACGTCACGAGCACATGCGCACTTTGGTCAGGGTGGCATTAATGTGATTAAGGTGTTTACATGCCTGTATATTTCGATTAAATTTGGCGTACGCCACCTATGTTAATATGATTATGTGTGCTGCGAATATGAGCTTAGATTGAAGTATTGCGTTTACATGAGGCAAAGTTTAATCGCAATATTGTCAAAATCTCATTATAATCACATTAAGTGTGCATGTAAATGCACTGAGTGTCACTTCGATTTCTACTATAAAGCAGCTCTCCAGGATGTACTTATTTATTCACATTTGACCTTGATGGACTGAACAAAACAAACGAACCAAATAAGATTCCCACGTCAGGGAAGGCGGAGCCCTAGAGCACACCTACATTACCTGTTAAGTAATCATCACAGACCAATAGTAGTTTGAAGGTGTTTACCAGCCAAAGCAAACTTTTTCTGGACAGTCCACTTTGGCAAGCTGTTTCAAACCTCCGAAACAAACTTCGTTGTTCAAAATGACATCACATCAGTTTGTTCTTTGATTTTTTTTGAGTGTATTAGGGCCTTAAAGAGTTTGCGCTACATGGCCTTATGTGGATATCATCTCCTAATTGAGGGGTGGTGAACGTCGGTCCTGGAGAGCCGCAGCCCTGCAGAGTTTTGCTTCAACCCTAATCAAACACACCTGAACAAGCTAATCAAGGTCTGAACAGTTACTAGAAAGCTACAGGCAGGTTTTACTTAGGGTTGGAGCTGAACTCTCCAGGACCAGAGTTCGCCACCCCTGTTCTAATTACAATTATGTGGATATCCTCTTGTATCTAACACAGTACATGGAATAACAACCATGTCATATCCTTAAACATTTTTTAGAAGAATGGGCTTTACCTTTTCTGCTCTAGCTTGACAGTGCCACTGTGCACAAAGCAAGGTCTGTATAGAAATGGTTTATTAAATCTGGTGTAAGAGCTTGATTGGCCCTCACAAAGTCCAGAACTGAAACCCTTTTGAACACCTTTATTTATGCCAGGTCCCATTGCCTAACATCGCTGATGCTCTTCTGTCTGAATGGGAGCAGATTCCAGCAGCCGTGTTCCAACATCACATGGTAAACTTTCCCAGAGGAGTGGAAGCTATTATACTGCATCAAAGGGTCAAACAAACCCACTGTTAATGCCCATGGTTTTGAAATTAAATCTTCAACAAGCACATGAGTCTGGAGTTCAGGTGTCCACATATGTGTGCCTGTGTAGTATAGCTGCTAGCAATGTATTAATGTCAAGGACCTTGACATAAATTAATTGGACAGCTTCGGTCCTTCGTGAAAACACAAGTCCTGAACCATGTGTAGTTGTATAACAGTGATAATGCTGAGTATCTGCATGCATTTACACACATGTATGGGCAGTTCTTGATTTAATAGACTGATTTAAGGGTCTCCATTCATTCTGTAGCCTCCTTTAAGACTCTTCTTCTTTAGAGATTAAATTTAATTTTACATCAAATGCATCATACAAGGAGTACTGTTCTCCACAGGCCTGCATTATTTTGATTAATTTGTCAAGACCTACATAAATGCTTATATACATATAAAATAAAACTAGGCTCACAATTTGAAAAAAAAAAGGTAATTGTTAATGCTCACAGTGAACTACATTGTTTTTGTTTGTTTGTTTTTTACCAGAACATGACAAACATTTGCCAAACTGGTGATCATTTCACAAACCTTAGTTACAATATTCAAAACATTTATAATAATAAAATTGTTTTTCAGTATCAAAATATGCATGAGTAAACTTGAAAAATCCTTTTTCAAACTTGTTTTTTCATTAGCAAAATGTCTTAATAGAGAAATTAATATCTTAGTTTTAGGTTTGTGTTCGCTGAATTTGATGGCACGATGCAAATGTAAATTTATGTTCATTAACAAAAAAAGTAACATCCGTAAAAACTTTTAAAATTAATCATTGGTCATCCATAGTATCACACAATTAGATCATGATAACTAAAGGTAAAACCATACATACTGTAACACCTCACTACCATGGTAAAATGTATGAATATATCTGTATGAAAAACAGTAGCCTAAATACATTTAGTATAAATACAAATACACAAATGTTATAGCTTAATAACATCCTTTAATACATGCCAAAATTACTAATATAATAAACTTCCATATGTCTATCCCACATTGGTGCAGTTAGTGTTACTACAGTAAATCCATGTGAAAGCCTTCTAACGGGATTGATCATGGCACAGTGTTTCTTGTGTTTGTCAGTGCTGTTGAGATCATCTGCTCTGTTTCATCTGGCTTTAAACTAAATCACAGAGACATTTGTGTTCTTCACCGAATTCAGGCACTTCTTGCTGGATCTCACAATGCTAGTCACGTGATCGAGACCGATCAGAGTGTAAATGCATCTGTTTGAGCCGAGTTGATGATCGGTCCGTGTGGTGCCATTCTGTTTCGTTCTGCTTTTATCGTTTTATCGAGGGCAAAATATATTGTGATAATTATCATTATAGTTATATCGCCCAGCCCTCCTTATTCTGTTACTTCTTCCTTATTTGGTTTTATTACTATAGAGTCTACTATAAAGGGTCTATAAAGAGAACACTATATAAATAAATGTGACTTGACTTTATTTGACAATTCAGTTTTTTTTGACTTCACAGGTGAGGACAGAGGGCCGGTTCTAGAGGTCATTGTGTCCAGAACCAACTTTATCTCATCACACACCTCAAAAAAAGTGCGAATCGTGGGACTGTCTACTGCGCTGGCTAATGCACGGGATCTAGCTGACTGGCTGGGCATCGGACAGGTTAGAAACCCACCGCAGTACGCAACCTGCATCCATTAGCGCATCTCAAATTCCGCGTACATACCCTTTTAACACCACATCCCTATCTATTACATTTGACGAAAGACTTGATATTCAGATCGCTTTTGGAGTCTGTCCATACATAGACAAATTAATATTTTCAGGATCAGTGCTCCTTCCTCTTCTCAGGTTTGATGTGATTTATATATGATTCACGGCAGTTCAAATCAAGCCAAAAAAAATCTTGGCCCTCAAATGGTATATTTAATGTTGAATGTAATTGATGGGTCTTGTTTCGGTGGAATCATGCTCGACTTGCACCCATAATGATTAGGGATGAAGTCAAATAACGATATTATCTGTAACACTGTACTAACGGTACCATCATTTTCATCCTGTTTCCATTACAGAGAGCCGACCGAACGTTCTGACGTTCATTCCACGTATAAATGCGTATGTGCGAGCACATATGAGCGCGCAAGGGTCTATAAATAAGCAGCACCCCTCTCCCAGTGTGTAGCAGCATGTTGGCGCTGTGGCCGCATCAGGACAGACAGCAGTGGTTATGTAAACGTTGTTTTACTATTGCTGAAATGTCACCCTGCTAGACAGACGGGAAAGGAAGGGCTGGGGGTCTCCATAAATCTGACGTGTGCTGTTTGGACTGAGGCGCGTCTCTAGCTGCCCAATCCATTATCCAGCCCTTTAAATATGTGCACACACGCACCCAGGCCCGGGCCACTTGTGTGAGAGCGCAGTTGTGGGACAGGGGACAATGACAGGCTGTAATTACCCCCAGATGGGCCACTCTGTCAGGCACACAGCCAGCTGGGCACTCCATCTCTCGCTTTATTACTGTCTTTCTTTCGCACTTTCTGGGCCTGTTTTTCTTCCTCTGTTTTGTGGACCCGTCTTTATTCATCTCTGTCTGTGTCTCTTTCAGATGGGACTGTTTAATTTCCGGCCCTCTGTTCGCCCAGTGCCATTGGAGGTTCACATCCAGGGCTTTCCGGGGCAACATTATTGCCCTCGTATGGCCAGCATGAACAAACCAGTCTTCCAAGGTACAAGAAGTAGCATGTTCACACATTGAAGGAAATGATCATGCAGAAATGCAAATTCTGTAATCATGTACTCTCATGTATTTCAAGTGTTCTAAATGATACATTTGTGTGACCCAAATTTTATCATTTGTGCTACAATATATTTGAATATTCACAAGCATGAAAAAGAATGGAAATTGTGATGCTCAGTATGGTGGATAGTGATGGAAGTCCCGCCTTAAAGGGATAGAAAATATTTTGAAGAATGTGGGTAACAGTTGTTGCTCACCATTGATTTCCATAGTGTGGAAAATAAATGCTGTAGATGTCAATGGAGCCAACGACTGTTACACATTGTTCAAAATATCTTTTGTGTGTGTGTTCAACAGAAGAAATAAATTCATACAGGTTGAGTACGAATGACTTGAGGTTGAGTAAACTGTAACAAAATTAAAATTTGGGGGTGAACTATCCCTTAAAAGTAAAAGAAAAAAACTCTTTTGCAAACTCTGTGATGACACATTTCCACATTTTGCCATAGTATTAAGATCATAAAATTAGCATAAAACATTTTAATTTGTGTTATATAGACTTGCCATTAAATTTCAGAAAACTAGTTAAAGCTGTTGTGTGAGTTTTTATAATACAGTAATGCAATGGCTGAGGGAGTGACATCAAATTTAATATTTCTCCTCTGACTACCATAATCAAGCTCTTGATATTGTTTTCCTCTTTTTGAAAGTCATTATAATGCACTATAATGCATTTTACCTTTTGCTATTGGATCAAATGAAAATGTAAAATCTTGTTTGTCCTAGTTTTTATTAATCAATTTAGAAGTTTACCCAACTATGATAGTTTCTGTTTCTAAAAACCTCATAAATGTTAAAAGGATCCATACTCATAAGCTTTAGTGGGAACACCATTAAATTTGTCTTTTTTTCTTGATTTGTTTATTGTTCATTTGTCGTCATTGTCACATTTTATTGCTGATTTGAAATATGCTATTGGAACACAATCTTGGCGAACAGTTTTGGAGATTTTGGTCCTTCCCATTCTAGTACAGTAGATGGGAGCTGAAATTGTATTCATACGTAATAGATGCCCCAGGGATGTAACCTTGATGTGGCCTCCAGGTGAACTGACTTGCCTTAAAGCAACTCCAGACAAATTACTAATTATTCTTAGTAAAAATGTTACTTTGTTTTATCTTACTATATTGACTTTTTTATATTTTAACTTTTGTATTGTTGTTGTTATTTTATTTAGATCTTTCATGCATTTTGATTTTGCTAAATTCATATTTATGTCCTGTAGCCATCCGCACGCACTCTCCTGCCAAACCGGTCCTCATATTTGTGTCATCGCGCCGGCAGACACGGCTCACGGCTCTGGACCTCATTGCGTTTCTGGCTACAGAAGACGACCCCAAACAGTGGCTCCACCAGGACGAGAGAGAGGTCAGAAGTCGTCCTCAACAGTGTTGATATGTAACCATGTTACTTCTTCAATGAAACAGTAAATGCACTACTTTTTAAATTTACAGCAAAATATCAGTTACGTTTTCAAACAAGTAATACATTTCCATTTATTGACTGATGCCTCTCATGTTACCATGCTGAGAGAAATCGAGATGAGAGTAGGGTCCACAGGTGTTGTGTATTTGAGTAAAAAGGGGGTTGTCATTCTAGCTTTGCTTTTTTGCATTGCTTTTGTTGTATACTTGCAAAATATAAAATAGATCTTGCAAAATAAAAAATAAGAAAGCAAACCCAGCATAATGCTCTAATGGTCTGAACGAGACAGATGAGGAGAGAAAAAAAGTAATGCAAAAGTAATGCACCGCATTACTTTCTTAAAAAATGAACTGAGTAGCATAATTAACATAAGAACTTCATCATTTTCACTGCAAAGTTATTATTATTTAAATTGGCACCAAATTTAACCAGACCAAATAATAAATACTAAACCAAACCAGTACATTGAAGTACAAGATGATCTTTTCTTGATTCAATAATCTAGGTTCATTTAAAATGATAAATTTATTATTATTAATTGTTAATTAATGTTTGTTCATAATACATTAGCTAATGTTTGAATGTAAAAAACAAAATGATTTAGTATAGCTACACTGTAAAAAAAAATTCGGCAGCTTTGGTTGCCGGAATTCTACCGTAAAAAATACGGTACCAACATTTTAGATTTTACGGTTTTAACTTAAATTTACAGTTAAATACCGTAATTTCATTAACTGATATAATGTTAATTTACCAACCTATTGAAGTACTGAAATCTGTTTTGTACCTTTGTAATGCACTGATAACCACCAAATGCAGATGGTGATGAGAAAGTCACATGATAAACCAAAGCCCATCACAAGCAGCTTTTAAATAATAACATATATAGAAGTTGCACAGTGTCATTCACACAAACACTAAACACCATCATGTTGAGACTGAAATATGCAATAAACATTCATTTAACAACATTAGATGTAACATACAATCCTAATAAACATAACTGATAAGAAAAAACTAAGAAACAGTTATTTCAAAGAAAAAAAAACATCCAATTTGAAATGCAACGCAGGGATTTCTGGGAACGTCAATTTACAGTTTTTCCCTCTAAATTTTACATTCTTTTTCACTTACAAAAACGGTATTTCACCGTAAAATTGTCTAAAATGTCTATTACAGTTTTTCACCGTATATATTAGGGGAACTTATCGTTAACCATTTAACAGGTTTTTACTGTAGCATTTTCACAGTTTTTTACAGTTAAAATCACGGTCATTTTTTTACAGTACAACCTTATTGTAAAGTGCTACCTGAAGTCTAAAACTGTATTAACACATTGTGGTTGTGAAGCATTAAATTACTGCCACAGTTTGAAAAATGTAATTGAAAAATGATAGTTCTGAGAAAACTGTATTGAACGCCTTTCATTTTTGTTCAGGCATGCAGACATTTCTGATAAATTAAGTTGTGAATAGTTTTTGTGTAAAAGATCTTGTTTGCAATTTGTAACAGTCTCACATCACTCAGCGTGAGAATAGGACTTACTCTTTCATTGCCTCAGTTCTTTTCCGTTGCTACTGTTGTTACTTTCTCTCTCTTCGGTCTTATATTCCCTCTTCCCCAATTCCACAATCTCAAGAAGCTCAGTATCTCTTTATCGGTGATTACAGTACGGCTCAGTGCAGATTCTGGTGCAAAAGCCTGTGTCATCTCTCATTAAATTCCTCTTTCCGTTCCACTGCATGCCTTCAGATCATTTCAAGATGTGAACAAACAGCTTTTTTTCTGCTTGCCATCACAGATGTGTGCTAATATTTTCAAAGCACTCGATTAGAGAGCCAGTCAGAAAAAAAGGAATGGTTTTCTCATCCCAATCACAAAGTAATCACATAGAAATTGCAGCCGTACGGAGGTGATAATTTCTTTAATAGTTTACGCATGATTACACACACATTCAAACGGTACAGAGAGCGGAAATACATTATTAATGTGTTTGCTTGAACACATACACACATTCACGTCAGCAAACTGCCTTTTAGTGTGGAGTGCAGAGGTCACCAATTAGCGAACCGCAGTCCAGATTTTGACCTAAGATTGGTTCCATTCGGACTGCAAATTATTTATCGTAAATATAAATATAGCAGTTTTTCTGTTCTTCCCACAGAGAAATCTGAAAAGGTGCATTTCACAATGTGAATCATAATACGAAACAGTGTATTAGTTCAATGAATCTAGTGCTTGTTGATTCTTGTGCACAGCAGATGCTATTAGAGTCATAGATTTGAGAAAGAAAGACAAACAAACATGTATGTGTGTGTGTGTGTGTATATATATATATATATATATATATATATATGTATATATGTTCAATTCAAAAACTTTTGGAAATGATTCTGATGTTAGTTTTTGTAATTTATGGAGTCAATTGGATTTATGTTTTCAATTCTTGTTACAAAAACAATAATTGTGTGTCTCTACAAATACTGGAACTGAGAAGGAAAAAAAAAACATAAAGACATGTTTATAAAGACATAATTTCACATCTTAACAAGTACTAAAAAAAATGGACACATTTTAATTAAATGTGACCCAGGACCACAAAACCAGTCATAAGGGTCATTTTTTTTCTTTTTCAAAATTGAGATTTATAGATCATCTGAAAGCTGAATAAATAAGTTTTCCATTGATGTATGGTTTGTTAGGATCGGACAATATTTTGCTGAGAATCTGAGGGTGCAAAAAAATCTAAATATTGAGAAAATCGCCTTTAAAGTTGTCCAAATGAAGTTCTTAGCAATGCATATTACTAATCAAAAATGAAGTTTTGATATATTTACGGTAGGAAATTTACAAAATATCTTCATGGAACATGATCTTTACTTAATATCCTAATGATTCTTGGCATAAAAGAAAAATTACCCATACAATGTATTTTTGGCTATTGCTATAAATATACCTGTGCTACTTATGACTGCTTTGTGGTCCAGGGTCTGAAATTGGTAGTGTCAAATATAATAATAAAGCAGCACTACTGCTAGAAATTCAGAGAGTGTTTTATGATAATAGGATAAAAACATAAATGTATTGTGTAATATGTTTGTCATTAGTTTCCCAAACTAACCAGTTTAGATATGGATTGTCTGCCTTTTAGAATGTCGAATCAAAAAAAAAAAAAAGCAGTTAAGCAATAATGCAGTTTGCCAGTTAACACTAGACTCATGGAGTGAACTGACTTACTAAGATGTCGGCTGGTTTACACAGAACCTGTTTTTGCATTCCACTGTGCTGAAGTTCAACTTCTAAAAATGTCTCTCAGAGCTTTTCAGATTTAAATAGTCTCTCTACTAGAAGAGAGAGTCCCTGGAGTGGAATCAATTTCAACCTTTGGAATTGACTTTCAATTCCCAATACCTCAGAATTAAAGAATCGGTTTATGTGCAATTGAATCTATAATGGATTTGGTATGTAACAATATATGACAACTCTCTCAGTATGATTCTTAAAGGGATAGTTCACACAAAAATTGCCATTTGTAAGAGACATATATTTGGTTTGACTGTTTGAATTGTATTGAGCAGCAGGCATTTATGAGGCAGATACTGATGTTAGTGGTCTATTTTTCTATTACACAGACTGTGTGTAAAGGCATGCAGCCCCATAAAGCATGTTAATGCCTGTCTTTTATGAGCCTACCCTGTTAAAGACCCAATAAAAGACCTTACACATGTAACATGCAGAGAATAGGGAAGGCTGCCTTTAATGATTTTAATACTTTATCTGTGTAGGACAAAATGTATATATATACTCAAGTCTGGTTTAAAGGAATTCACCCAACTAAGATTCTGTTTGCTTTCATTATTATTATTCATTACTTTTTACAAGTCACAAACATACTACTGTCAAAAGTTTGAGGTCATTTTTTTATTAATGAATTTATGAATTTTATACTTTTATTTAGCAATGATGTATTAAGTTCATCACAAGCGACAGTAAAGCCTGTAATTTTCGTCATTAATATTCCAAAATAACAGTTGTGCTTTCTATTCATTAAAGACCATTTGATCATGGTTTTTACACAAGTATTAAGCTTTTCAACATTCTTAAATCAGCATGTTAGAATTATTTCAGTCATTATTCTATGACTGTTCTGCATCACAGGAATACATACATTTTAAAATATATTTAAATAGAAAAACGCTATTTTAATAATAATAATATTTATTAATATATATGATAAATATTAATTAATATAATACATATTTATTAATATCTATATAATATCTATGACTTGCATCTTTTCACAAAAAAAAAAAGTTAACAATATCTTAAGATGACGGAATATATATTTATACTATTTTCATAGTGCTTTTTAAAGATTTCTTTCTTAATTTTTTTATTTAGATATTTTGAGCATAGTTAAGATTCTTCAGAATGTCTCTTTTTGTGTTCCATTGAAGGGGGAAAATACAGGTTTGAAACAACATGAGAGTGAGTAATGACAGCGTTTTGATTTTTAGATGAGCTGTTCCTGGGCTGTAGGCCTGCAGTAGTGAGGTTCACGCGCGTGAGCTCCATGTGCTGATAGCTGCAGCTCCAGTGATATACGGGGCGTCCCGCTGTTTCACTGCACTGAAGCGTGTAACGGCCTGAAACCCTGCTGTTTGAGTGACAGCCGGCTGCCGTTAGCTGTCCAGCTCACATCTAACAGCACTTCCCTCCATTTGTTTCCACTGTTGCCCGTCCTAACCTTTCCATCTCTTTTGTTTTTAGTTTCTTTTTCTTTTTCTTTTTTTGTGAAGAAAGTGCATATTGCCTGCCAGGGTTTCTAATGTCTGTGTGTTTTGTTAGATGAACGATATTATCGGCACTATAAGAGAGTCAAATCTGAAGCTGACCCTGGCGTTCGGGATCGGGATGCATCACGCGGGACTTCACGAGCGAGACAGGAAGACGGTGGAGGAGCTCTTTGTCAACTGTAAGATCCAGGTGAGACCCGCTGTTAGGGGATGTGTGAACCTTTTCCACGCTGATTCCTAAAGCGTTTTGAAATAAAATGACTATATGAACTAGGTTTGGGTAAATAGCAGTCAGCTGAGAGATTATAAAAGAATCATAAATATACTCATGGAGAACTTTCGTTGCCATTTTTGAGTGATGAGAGATGAATTGATTTATTCAAATCCAAACGAAACATTCTCCTTAATGCGGCTTGCTGTTCTCGTGGGTTTATGTCTTCTGTGGCCTGGCTGCAAAAACATAAATGTTTATGTTGATATAATGCAAATGTGATATTTCACACATCGATATGATAGCGGTGCATAACCATTTAGCATGTGAAGCACATCTGAAGTTCAGTTAACACAGGCACTCCAAGAATATTTTTAAAAGAAGTCTCTTATGCTCAGCAAGGCTACATTTATTTGATTAAAAATACAGTAAAACAGTGAAATATTATTACAATTTGAAATAACAGTTTTCTAATTGAATATATTTTAAAATGCGATTTGTTTGTGATAGAATAAGTGAATTTTCAGCATCGTTATTCCGGTCTTCAGTGTCACATGATGCTTCAGAAATCATTCTAATATGCTGATAGTTGCTCAAGAAACATTAATTTTGTATATATTATATATTAGAAAAATACAACATTGGTCAACCAATTTTCAGAAATAGTCCTTAAAATAGTGTTACCTATGTAAACTGTATATTAATACATAAACCAATTTAAATTTTTTGTATCTTTTTTAATTCTTTTGTATATATTAAGTAAAACATATCTTGTGTATTTTAATAACTGTATAATTGTATTTCCGTTTAATTAAAAAAAAAAATTGCTGGTCACACATTAGTATAAGGACCAGTTCTCACTATTAACTAGTTGCTTATTAGCATGCCTATTATTAACATTTATTAGTACTTATAAAACTCATATTCTGCATGTCCACATTCTACATCCCTAATCCTACCCAATACCTAAACTTAACAACTACCGCACTAACTATTAATAAACAGCAAATTAGGAGTTTATTGAGGCAGAAGTCATAGTTAATAGTTTGTTAATAGCAAGAAATGGACCTTAAAATAAAGTGTGACCAAAATACTATATGATTTATTTTTTGTGGGTTTGTTCTGTGTGGGAATACAATGCTAATTTTATTTTTGCAGGGTCTTAAAAGGGTCTTTAAAAGTTTTAAATTTAATTTTACTTACTCAATAAATTTATATAAGTATTAATTTCTTGGGGGAAAGAAAGGAAATCTTACTGACCCCACACTTTGGAACTAAAGTGAGTTTGTGGCCATGAAATCTGAGAACTTTCCCTCAAAATATGATCATGAGTGGTCACAGGAAACGCATTTGTGACACAACATTTGACAGTAATTATTTCAATAGTCAATATCTATTTCAGTGGCATTTTCTGGTTGTAGGAACATTTTCTTTTTTTTATGTAATATTAAAGTATATTAAGAGTAATATTTCCAAACATCAGGAAAACTATAAAACAGCTATAACTAGGGGTGTGCCATATCATATCGTCCATGATAATACCGGTATACATTTTTACATGATAAAAAAAAGTGTCATATCATTGATATCGCGATGCAATGACGTATTTACTAGGGATGCACCGAAATAAGCAAAAAGACCGAATAAATTGTACCGAATAATGACGTGACGTGATCAAATAGAGGCGCGCACTAATGCAGCAAACATGACGGCAGTGTCAAAGCATTTAAAACTGTCCAAGAAAGATGCAAAAATCATTACAAGCACCGACAGCGAGAGACCGTTTAGAACTGCATCACATGTCTTCCATGAGAAAAGGAAGGGGTGGCTTTTGCTGGTTTCTGAAATGACCTTAAACAATTAAATACACTGCAGAACGTTATGTTTTCTAATACACGCATGAATTGCATTCAAACAGCGCTGCGCAAGCTCGTTAGCCTCGTTCAAAGTCCAAACCGCGAGGGAAATCTGCGCTGAAACTGTGTTATGCGTCTGTTGCTCAGTAACACTTTTATGAATTTTTACAAGGCATGTGACAATGTGATACGTGCATCTTCCCAAATTAGTAATGAGAATAATTAAAAATCTGCTGCTGTCAACAAAAAGAAGCACTGAGGACTTCCTGCGGGTTTCCGTCAAAATAAAAGCTCCATCAACATTCATAAATGTTAGTATTGTAATAATGTTGTTCTGTTAAATAAAATAAAAAAGTAAGGCAATAATAATGATAATAATTACAACAGCTCTATTAATATATTTATTATAACGTTCACACACAGTGTTCAAATTGGGATCTGTAATATTTTCTAATGTTTTAAAAGAATTCCCTTCTGCTCAGCAAGGCTGCATTTATTTGCGAGCCTGATTCAAGTAGGGGGTCTCAAAAATGGCCACAAAATAAACATGATTTTTTATTTGTCTGCTAGAATGTTAAAAAATGTTCAGTGTTAAATAAGTATTTTTAAATTGTTGTTTTGTATTAGTGTACAAATAATAATTTGTTCCATGTAGTGTCCATTTCATTCATTTAACATTTAATATTGGAGGCATCCAAGTTATTTGACACATTTGAACATTCTTTTAAAAAAAGTAACATAATAGTTACTTTCCCTGGTAATTGGTTACTTTTATAATAATGTAACTTTGTGAGAAGTAACTATAATAGTAACTATAACTAATTACTTTTTTTAAAGTAACATGCCCAACACTGGTCACTACAATTGCACTATAATACTGCTTCTGCCAGATCATGACAATAGATTTCATCAATGACAGTAGCTCATTGGAAAAGGATTGAAAATGCCCTTCATTGTGTTTGCACTAATAAATGCTGCTGCCTGCCAGCTGCAATCACCAACGAAACGTTGTTCCATATTTTTTTGCATATCATCATAAATATCATTATATACATTAAATATCAAATACATATAAATATCGTGATATAATTTTGAGGCTATATCGCCCACCCCTACAAACAAAATAGGGTGAATTAATGTTGAAATGACCCTACATATTCCTTTGACTTCTTTCTAAGGTGTTAATTGCAACTAGCACACTAGCGTGGGGCGTCAACTTCCCTGCTCACCTGGTGATCGTGAAGGGCACCGAATACTATGACGGAAAGACTCGCCGCTACGTGGATTACCCCATAACAGGTAACATCTGTTTTTACGTTTGTGTGTGTGTGTGTTTTCGCTGACTGTCCAATGTCATTGATCTCTATCATTTCCATTCCAGATGTCCTTCAGATGATGGGTCGAGCAGGACGACCACAGTTCGATGATCAGGGCAAGGCTGTTATCCTTGTGCACGACATCAAGAAGGACTTCTATAAGAAGTTCTTGTACGAGCCGTTCCCTGTGGAGTCTAGGTGTGTATAAAGCAATAAATCTCCCTGTTTTATGTTAGTACTGTAAACGACTGTGTGATAATGACAGAAGTGGTGTCTTTCCTGTGTATCTGCAGTCTTCTGAGCGTGCTGTCCGATCACTTGAATGCAGAAATCGCAGCAGGCACCGTCACCTCAAAACAGGACGCCATGGATTACATCACCTGGACGTACTTCTTCCGCAGGCTGGTCATGAACCCCAGGTACTGCACATTAGCATTGCTCACAACACGTTCACCGTCTTCCCCCGAGTGAAGATCCTAGTTTTGAGTCTCGTCAGTGACGTCATATGGCACACATGGTGGTGTTCATGAAGATAGTTTATGCTCGCTACTGTCAGCCAATGATCAAGCCGGCTTGGTCGATTATCAGAAGTTTGAGTATTAATTTAAATGTCTAGAGACTGCATTAGGTGTCATAAACTAACAATAGACAAAATGGACTTTTACTAGTCTAGGTCAGTATTAAATTGTACATATACCAGAACTCTTAAAATGTATATAAATGTCACACTGTCCCAACAGTTAGACCTCAAGGTACCATCCAAAATGGCAGCATAAAAAAAATATATATATATATTTTTTTTTATCTACAGTTATCTAGATTAAAGGTAATATACAATCATTATTTTTTATCTTTGTTGTCACTTACAAGTACTCTGGTAGATTATGTATTTTTAATTTTATAAAACCATGAACGATAGTATTTGTTTGATTTTATTTTATTTTTTTTGTATAAATTAACATGAACTTAGTTTAAAAGTTTTATACAGAAAATGTGTTAATAAATATATTTTTTAAAAGGTCTCAACAGGAAAAGTTTTAGACTTTCTGTTAAATATCTCATTAAAAAATCTTATGTAGTTTTTTCTTAGTCATTTTATTATTTTTGTCATAAAAACAGCTTTCAATGTTACAATGACACAAAAAAAAAAATCCTAGATTAAGAATGCTGTAATTATGCATTAACCACTGTAGTGTTATTTTTTTAATATTAGAAATTTTGTTTATAGTTAGTGTATGTGTGTGTGTGTATATATATATATATATATATATATATATATATATATATATATATATATATATATATATATATATATATGCACACCTCGGTAGACGATGGCCAATATGTAGATATACAAAAGAATATATAATAAATATATTCCCTTTTCTTTCCTTTATTTTATTTATTTATTTATTTTTTAAAGAAAAGCAATACCACATGCACTTAAGGTATGTGTTTTGATGGAGTATATTGCTCTTCAGATAAACGAATAGAAAATAGTCTGGCTCAAGAACTTAAACAAACAAACAACATGAATTCAAGGAAAATTAGAATTATTACTTGTTTTATTAATTGGCCTAGTGGGAAATCCAAGCTGTTGGGTGAAACCGCAGTGACTGGACTGCAGCAAAAGACAGAAAAACATCTTCAACTGCTTTCACAGGGCTCATTACTTACTGTGTTTCCATGGCAACGTCATCGCTGGACACAGTGGCCACAGTCCAGCCCCGACAGTTTACACCTCCATCACAAAACAAGGGCTAAGAGATCACACACACACACGCACACACCAGCCTCGCAGGGTCATATAGGGCAGCACAGACATCTGCGATGAATAGAAGAAGATGATTCCAGAACATTCCACTGACATTTGCACGCCTGTCAGGCCACATTAAACATAAAGACCTGTCTGTGCCCTCTCCTTTACTGCAAACAACCACAACCCAAAAACACACGCCGAGTCCTCAACTACTCTCTTAACTAAGGTAATCAAACTCTTTATATGGGCCAGATTACACACGTTTTCTTTTATCGTTTTTCCCCTGAAGTCCAACAGTCATGATTGAGTTTTTTAATGTCTATTTTTACACCCTTCTCTCTGACTTTACAATTAAACGAACTCTTTTTGCTACAGTACCTTTAAGATTATGTAAATGATATGTCAGTTACTGCTAAATACTGAGCAGGTGTTTGTGTAAATGTGGGCAGATATATGCTAATTGGAGTTCAGTTTCAACACTTGGTCTGTTTTGTTAATTTGACTCATTTTTTTATTTTTTTTTTTTTATTGCTATTCAGAGTTTCTGCTGGTTTTATAAAAGTCTTAATTTCACTTTTCCACAATTTAAGATCGTAAAAGTTCTTAAATCAAGGAAAGAATGGCTTAAATTCATAAAGTCATTTCATGTTATATGCATTGCAAAATATGAATATATTACTTAGATATGTTTTCCATTACAGATATATACAGATAGTTTTTAGTTTGAGTTTATGCTTAAGTCAAGAACAAATAACTCTCAAAGTGGTATGAAAAGCCATTTTCCATTTGAAGTATATTTGGTTACACTTTATTTTAAGGTGTCCTTGTTACAGTGTAATTATTCATTTAAGTACTGAGTAATATTAATTAACTACATGCACTTACTATACGGTTAGGATTAGGGTTTGGCTCAGGGTTACTTGCATGCAATTATGCATAATGTATTGTTATTATAATAGTAAGTATAGTTTAACAAGGACACCTTAAAATAAAGTGTTGCCTTATATTTTCTAAACTCGCTTCATTTTGTTCAGCTTCACAGATAGCTTCTCATCTCGTGTCATTTTGCTTGTTACCTTGATTTAAGATTCTTGAGACATTTGCACTGGAAAACAAGGCAAATAATAACGGCAAACATTACTTTTTGCAGTGAGATCAGAAGGTGCAATTTATATGTAAATATAGCTACGGTATTTAAATTGTCTAGTGTGTGGAAGCAGAAGTTTTTTTTTTGTTTTTTTGTTTTTAAATAAATTAAAACGTAATGGAGATAAGTAGGAATTTGTATTTTCAAACTTTGAAGTGTTCCATATATAACTCAATGTGGTCACACTTTATTTTAAGGTCCAATTCTCACTATTAACTACAACTTTTGCCTCAATAAACTTAATTACTGCTTATTAATAGTTAGTAAGGTAGTTAAGTTTAGATATTGATTAAAGGATGTAGAATATGGTCATGCAGAATATGTTCCTGTAATAAACCCTCAAATGGTGCTTCTTAGACATTCACACTTAGAGAACATATAGATGTATTGTGTTCCCTTCCATTTATTTCTTAAATGGTCTTTTCTTGGTTGTAAAAAGGTCTTTAAAAAGTCTTCATTTCAGAGACATTTAAGGAAAACATGTAAAAGCCCTGCTATTAGAATATTGTGTAGTTGGGTAATGATAATATGTGAGGGTTGATGTCCATGGAGAGCATTTGAGTTAGCAGGCAACGTATTGTAAGTCAGAAACACCACAACAGCATGTTTGCAGTAAGGTGGTGTGTTACTAACAGGGCACACTGGCTCCATTTGGCACATCTCCATCAATCTCTGGCTCTGTGGCACAGTCACCTTGACACCAGCCATCTCTCATCAGCCGTGATTCACTGGAGCTCAGCGGCTCCATAAGCAGACAGGAGCCCCAGAGGTCTCATAAAGACCTCACATCAGACTCCCTGAGACAGGAGCTAAATGATGCTAACGCTAATGGCAGCGATTTAATCAGCCGTATAGGTGTTCACTACGACACACACACACACACACACACACACACAACAGGCTGAAAGAAACACATCACTGCTGAAAGATTGGCTGTGTCCAATGATGCTACATGTCATTTGTAATGCTTTAATATCATTCAGTACTCACATTCACAATTAAAGAGGTCTTGTGAAGAGATCTTGTAAAATTAAAGAGTTTAATTTACTATGAAATGTGTTTTTTAAATTCTCTGCCCATTGTGTCTTTTGGCGGTTTAAACACTATTTGTGAACCTGGACCACAAAACCAGTCATAAGGGTCACTTTTTTAAAAATATTACTAATCAAAAATTAAGTTTTGGTAACACTTTAGAATAGGGAACACTAATTCACTATTAACTACAACTTTTCCGTCAATAAATTCCTTATTTGCTACTTATTAATAGTAAGTAAGGTAGTTGTATATGTGCTTAATTACTACTAATAAATAGCTAATATTCTAGTAATATGCATGCTAATAAGCAACTAATTAAGAGACCCTAAAATAAAGTGTTACCTAAGTTTTAATATAAATTTACGGAATGAATTGAACAAATCTGAAATTAGCATTAATGTCTAAACTTATTATAAATGCCTAACTGTAACAACATCTGTTTATCTTGTTAATATATATTACCGTTCAAAAATATGGGGTCTGTAAGATTGTTTTGAAAGAGAGGAATATATTTATTCAGCACGCATTAAAGAACCTGTATGTTGTTACAAAAAAATTAATTCAATAAATTTAAATAAATTCTTTCTATTCGTCAATGAACCCTGAATTTTTTTTTCTCCAAAAAATATTAAGCAGCACCCCTGTTTTCAACGTGAAGAAATCAGCATATTAGAATGATTTCTGAAGGATCATATGACACTGAAAATTCAGCTTTATCATCACCGCAAGAAATTCGTGTGTATGTTTGCTCAAATTAATCCAGGCTTCTTTCAAAAACATAAAATAAATCGTACTAAATTTTGAATGGTGAATGAGAATGATTGCGGATTTTCATTTAATTTTAACCTTTAATTCTTATTTAATTATTTATATTTCTTATTAAATGGTCTGCGAATAAATACTATACTATAATATACATAATGTGCTTAATAACAAATAAAAAAATATGATTTGAATCAATATATTATCAGTATTATTCTTTATTCGGTGTTAAATTATGGCAACCAATGGTTTTTAATGGCCATTGTTATTTTTTTTATTTTTTTATGTTTACCCTCACCACTTTAACTACAATCTTAAAACAATCAGGATGTGGTCTGATTATTAATATAATTTGCAAGACTGTTTTACCGATACTTGGTTTTCACTTTCATTGCATCAACAATATGCATATTATCTGTTCTTGTTGTTTTTTTAATGAGAAGCTATATTTTGCAAAAATCGATTGAATTTGGACATGTTAAAACCTATGATGTATGTAGCACCTACAGCTCTGCATATTCTTCTGAAGAATCCATTCTACACATAGATGTCTTAAAGGCACAGCAGCAAAAAAAAACACCTTTGATTAGCTTGTTTGATTGTAAGGATTAGAGAGAGGGTGTGAAAACATAATTCATGACTAGTTCAAGGGTGGAAACTACAGCCCTGTGGTTTGTTTGAACAGTCGGTTCTTTTTTACCTATCTCTCAAAAGTTTAAGACCTGCTTTTGAACTGTGGAATAATGTGACGATATGAAAAATTCAGAAAGAGTATGTAGACCTGTAGCCTGTTAGTCAAAGACACTGCCTCCTGACGGGCGGATACCTTCATGACACTTCTCTCCACCTGTTAACTGCTTGGAGATGCTCACATCGTGCAGCGTGTACCAGCCAAACCGGCTCTGTAAATTATCCTTCCTGACACGAGGCATTAAAGAATAGCTGTGTGTGTGTGTGTGTGTGTGTGTGTGTATGCATGGGCGTCTGATGATTATTTACATGAACATCTTTATTTACATGTCACCATGATGAGTTTTTACAAATTATTAACACATACAGATCATGTACAATACTTCAGTGCTTGAGTGCTGAAAAAATGAGCAGTTTCTACAGAATATATCGGAACAACCAGAAAGAACTGTCTTATTTGTTGCTTGCTCATACAGCAGGAGTAATGTTTGCCGTCACTCAGAGTTAATGAAGTGCATAGTTGTGTGTGGATCTCATGTGGTTGCTCTTAGAGCTTTGCTGAGCATGGAAGTGATTTTTGCTCTCCAGCAAATCTGGGAATGATTTTGCAGCGCAGCAATGCTTTTCTGGAGGTGTGGAGGTGTTGTTGTTGTTGTATATACACCACCTGTGCTGTCAGAGGAGCAGGGCTCGCAAAATCGCTAGCCCAACGTCCCGGGGCTATTGTGTTTTCCAGTCGGGCTACCAAAATGTATCACCGCCTGCCCGAAGGGCTCCTTAAATACAGATCTCCCGCGGGTCCTTATAAACCCTTAAAGTGAGTTGTATCAAACTTAAGGCCATAAAAAGTTTTAAATGCGTTAAATGGTATAAGAAATGTCTTAATTATAATTTCTAGAGGTCTTACAGTTGGGGACGGAAAGACAAGAGTCGCGATACGACAGGATTAAACTTCAAAAGGCAATGATGTCATTGAATAAATATGAGTTCTGCACGTTTCAAGTCAAAACGCGGTGCGGATGTCTTTATGTGAATGTATCTGAAGGCTGTAACCGACTGTCCTCAGAAATGTGTCGTTGGCATTTTAATTTCATCTAAACTATAATTCCTGATAAAGCAGCGTTTATGAGTGCGGAGCTGGCTCTGCGTGGCAGAGAATGAATTTGCATTTCCAATAAGCCTTTCTTGCTGTTTATGGTCAAATCAATGCAAATATCAACTTTTTACGCAGCAAACACAGAGTTGTAAATGAGAAAGAAGTTAATATGCCTTCAAAAAATGTAAACAATTAAGACAGTAATATTTATACATTTTAAATTAACATAATTTATATGCTTGATTTATCCCTTTTCATAAAAATGGTCTAGCCTGAAATGCTGAAATATTTGTTTTTGTGAAAACCTGATTTATCTGAACTGTAAATCATGTAATTTTATAGCTCAATACTGTATGTTACCATAGACATTGTCCAACCCCGCTCATTCTGTGTTCATTTTCCTCGTACAGCTCTAAAAATTTATTTTTAAAAATTCTGCAGATACCCTGTAAATAGTGAAATAAGATTCCTTCCTTCATATTTGCTGATATTTGTGTATTGAAAATATTTTTTATTTGACATTTAAACTCCTATCTGTTTTTCTATATTTAAAAAAAAAAAAAAAAGGTCTTTTTTTAATTTGGGCTAGTTAAATTAATTTTCGGGCTACCAAAATCTGAAGAGTACCTGCCCGAAGGGCTACCAGGGATTTTGAAATTTTGCGAGCCCTGAGGAGGCTTGTGTTTTGTGCATCTGTGCGCACAGCACTGACAGTATCAAATCCATTATTTGCTTATATTGATAGAGTGATTCTGTAATGTATTTAAAGATGTGACCAGGCCAATATTTAAAGCAAGGAAGGAAGGATTCTCTTCGATTCTTGTGGGTCCAGCATTGAATTTCCAAAAATATCGCAACTTGGCATGATCGCCCAGAGTACAATATGCATTATTATATTATTTTACATGAATTTGTACTGTTTGTGGTGATGACTAGACATGTGATTGATGTTGATTAAGCATTCTTTGTTTAGGTTTTCGTTTGACTTGTGTTAATGCTAGATAATTATTTTAACAGTATGTTACTTCAGTAAAAGATTTGCTGTTCATTTTGAGAAGCTGTTTGAGTGCTGTTTTCTTTACCCAGGAAGAGACATGCATTAAGGCTTTAACTCTAACGTTAACGTACTTGAAAATAATTGAAATTGATTTGACACATTAATCTTAGGTCTATTGTGTCAGCATTGCATTATCCTGCAAGGTTTTTTTTTGTTTGTTTGTTTTTTAAAGCAGCTACAGCAGTATAAATTTTGGTTTGGCCTCATTTTTTGTATTAGTGCATCCCTATTATTTATTTATGCACTTCAAAAAAGTAACATTCTTAAAGGGTTAGTTCACCCCAAAATGAAAACAATGTCATTAATTACTCGCCCTCATGTCGTTCCAAACCCGCAAGACCTTCGTTCATCTTCTGATGAAGATGTTTTTGATGAAATCGGAGAGCTATCTGACCCTCCATAGACAGCAACACAACTGCAATGTTCCCAGGTCCAGAAACATAGTAAATACATCAGTAAAACAGTCCATGTGACATCAGTGGCTCAACTTCAGTTTTGCGACGCTATATGAATACTTTTTTGTTGTTGTTGTTTTTTTGCACAAAGAAAACAAAAATAACATAATTTACTCAACCATTCTTCTCCCCCGAGTTATGTTGTCCGCCATTTTAGAGAGTATCTCAACGCATACACGCGCTTTCCCCTAAGCGTAAACAACACTGATTATGCAGATTACGTTCATGCGCGCGCTTTCCCCCCGAACGTAAACAACGCTGATTACGTGAAATGCGTTCTGAGGTACTCTCCAAAATGGTGGAAGACGTAACTCGGGAGAGAAGAGTGGTTGAGTAAATTATTTTTGTTTTTTTTTTGCGCAAAAAAAAAAGTATTCTTGTAGCGTCGCAAAACTGAAGTTGAGCCACTGATGTCACATGGACTGTTTTACCGATGTATTTACTACGTTTCTGGACCTGGGAACATTGCAGTTGTGTTGCTGTCTGTGGAGGGGCAGATAGCTCTCCGATTTCATCAAAAACATCTTCATTTGTGTTCCGAGGATGAACGAAGGTCTTCACTGAGGGTGAGTAATTAATGACAGAATTCTCATTTTGGGGTGAACAACTATCCCTTTAATGTCTAAGCATCCTTTAAAATCTGAATTTTACCTGATTAGCAAAGCTGTGCGAGAAATTATAGCTTTGTATTGGATTTTTTTTTTTTTTTTGGTACTTTGTTTAAAACAAGAAGTATCTGCAAGTGCCACCAAACAAAATACAGTTACGTTCAAGATATATTCATATCTTAATATCTTACCCAGGGTACTTTACTAAATAATGCTGTTAGCTTGTTTTAAGGATATTTAGATGCTCAAGATACTCCTTATTTTTATTATTATTATTATTATTTACAGTACAGTATTGAAATCCTGTAAAAAATAAATAAGCGGATTCTCTGTGTTGAACATTGCAGACACATTGTTTGAGTGTGTGTTTTTCTTCTGCTTTTAACTGCTCTCTCTTTGCTCTCAGTTACTATAATTTGGATGACATCAACCATGAAACCATTAACAAATACCTTTCAAACCTGGTGGAGAGGAGTCTGAGGGATCTGGAATGTTCCTACTGCATGGAAATACAGGAGGTAGAGTCATTTTAGTGTTTTATTTCACATCGAATGCTGTCTCAGTGATGCAGAGCACTAGGAATGAAGCTATCTAGTTGTTGTTTTTGAAGTTGTGTAAATAAACTCTCGTTGTGTAAATAAACCGACAAGGAATTTCCTCTTTGACCTGCCCGCTGTACGGCTGTAGTTTGACCTCTGGCGTGTTAATCAGTGACCGTCTTGTTTTGTTCAGGACGAGCAGACCATCGAGCCGCTGACGTACGGCCGCATCGGATCCTACTATTACCTGAAACACCAGACCATCCGCATGTTCAAAGAGCGTCTGAAGCCAGAGCTGCCCATCCAAGAGCTGCTGGCCATCCTGTCGGTGAGCAAACATTCATTTTGAAAGGATCCACTCTTTCCTCTCATCTTCTGCTCATTGATGCGTTCAGGGACGGTGCACTTTAAACACCAATGCATCACCACCTTCACTGGCCAACATCCTGACACAGTTAATGATTATGCCACGAGTCCAGTTTGGATACAGCTCAGCACTCACACACACACATAATTGCACCCCTAAGGGTTGGTGTGAAAATTAGCAGCTCTTTACGTTCGCCTCATTAGAGTGCCGCCCCTCTTGGCCCCGCTCTCACTGATCGCGGTCATAATTGAGACATAAAGGCTTTTCACACTTCACTGACGTCCTTGTGACATGACATCTGTCTCATACTAGAGGCGCTGCAGACCTGATGAAACTCTCGAAGAATATTGTTAAAACGTGTTCTTAAACACTGCTTATAACCTGTCCTGACAGAGCATGTGAGATCAGAGACAGAGCAACTCCAACATGTAACGGGGATGTGCTTAAAATATAAATTCCCATGAATGTGGTATAAATAGGTATCGCATTACTTTCATTTTAACCAGATAAGGCACAAATCTTACTTTAATTACCAAATTAGCTGAGATCTGAAATCCTGTTTTAAAAAATAATCATTTAGATGTTTATTTAATGGTTGTTGATAGAAAATATTACATTCAATTTATAATTTTAGACATGTCACCACATATTGATGACAGGGTTGAAATAAATGAAGCATTTTATATAATTTTTGTATGTTGAATGAACAGCATTTTTGTCCAATGTTTAAGCTTCATTATTTATTTTCAAATCAGTTGAAGAAAAAAAAAAGTGTGGCCTGTTTCATCATTTTGAATAACTTTGACCCAGAAACACATTTTTCATTTTATACACTAATGTAAAGTTTTCCACTCAAATCAAAATCTGTTGATGTTTGGGCATTATTTAACATGATTAAATCATTTATTCAATTATGAAATAGTAAAACTGAAAAACTGAAATTTGAATAATACATCAATTGGTATTTAAAGAATTTCAGGAAAAACTACTAATAAAATTGGCACAGTTTGAAACAAAATTCAAGATTTTGCTTAATAAAATGTTTCTTCATAAAAGCCCATTGCAACTTCCAATATAGTGTAAAATATAGGGATGCTGTTTAAAATGTGTCTATTATTATTTTTTCTAGAGAATAGGTAGAAAGTAATGCTAATAGTTAACTTTCCTGAGGTGAATCCAATCCAACATAGTAGAACATGTTGCTTATGTTCCTTTTATAACCTTATGCTCTCTGTGGATAATGCTACAGGTTTTTAATGTGTGATTCCATGGACTGTTTCTTGAAGATATCATCTTATAAATACAGATAAAAATAAGTCCTATTAAAGGTTAATTTAGCGTAGGATTAGCTGCTCTTTTGTTATAATTGTACAAGCAGCAATAAAGCATTTTACAGAGATTTATCCATAAGAGAAGAAGACATCAGAGACTGTGACCGCTGTGTGACCTGGGCAAACAAACTACTGCAGGCCCTCTCAGATTTCCTAATGTTAAAGACATCGCCACAAATGATTCATCTGCTGAACTGGTCAAAATACAGAAGGTTTGAGAGATGAGAGAAGGTTTTGAGTCATGCCTGTGAATTTTAATGCCAGCGTGTTTGTGTGTCAGTAATAGGAAAGAGCACATGTTAATGTGGTAATGATGCCAGAGGCAGCAGGGATAAATCACTGATCCTCACAGTTATATGTTCCCCGCTTGATTATCCACTTACCACTCAGTCATTACATCTCGCTGTCCAACGCTCACACTGGTTGCTTAACAAAAGCATGACATGAGGTGGGCAGGACCCCCATTTTCACTCTAACCAGTCATTCAATAGCAACAAATGACCCCTCCGCATGACGCCTCCCCCATTCACCCTTATTGTCCTCTAATTACCGTGGAAGAGTTCATAATGAGACACCAAGTCAAGGCCGCCCCTCACAGCTACAAGAGCTCCCCCCATCCCAACACAATGGTCTTGACCTTCTCAGTTGTATCCAGCAATTAAAATCATACAACAAAGCTATAAATTGTTAAACTGATATTCAGTTCATTGTAGTCCAATAGCTCTCTGTGTCTAGAGCGCTAACAACACATGCTTTAGATAAAATGCATAAAATAAGTAACCTTGCAATTGAAGAATTATGGAGTAAATGTTCTGCAAAATTACTCTTAGTTGGAATGCAAAAACGTTAATTTTTGGAAAGCTGCGTTGAGACGATATGTTTTGATATTTTGTGAAAAAGCGATTTGATTTGAATTGTGGCACTCAAGAAGAGACGTTATTGTGCCCCTTTCTACAGCATAGCAGGAATATAAAATATATATTAAATTATTACAATTTTTAATTATTTAAATGTTGTACTATTTTGCACAAAATTGTAATGTTGACTGCATTCATCAAGCTCAACCGTTCCACTCTGTTATTAAATTACTGCAAGACAGTTCTATTGTTTTTTAAATGTATGAAAATAAGTCAGTCATTAATAAATCAATCATTATTCATATCTGTTAGATTTAACTTTACAGTTTAAAGTTGTAATGTGTGTTATAAAATGTTGTAGTTCTTGCTTTTTGTTCATTGTTGTATTGATGTATAGCACTGTATATGATGGGACGTAAGACAAATTTCAGAAAGTACTCTTATCATATAAATAATTACAATATAACAATGAATGTAATTTAGTTGACATTCAACGTTTTTTTCTAAGGTTAACCCCTCTTTTTATTGAATATTTATTTTTAAATATAAAAAATATATATATTTTTTTAAAGCCAAGTTTTGTAGGGCAGCCTGGAAAGTCACAGAAAGTGCAAACAGGCTTCTTGGCTCAAAGCACTGTATTGTATCTTTCTCTGTAAATGTCACCCAGTTGTAAAGAGTCAAACTGAACAGTTTGGTCTCCGTTTACATTTATCACTTTCCTTGCTTTATATTCTGTACAATGCAGACTTAATAGAGAGATAAATCTAAGCTCAGGTTTAAACATGTTTTAATAGTTATGTTTAGCGGTAGAAGAATATGAAACATTGCTTCCTGATTCTCATTGAAATATCCTCTCCGTTTGGAGATTTGGGAGTCCATAATGAAATATATTTTTGAGTAAAAGAGTATATTAAGAGTAAAAAAAAAAAAGGTTGGGTGGGACTTTTATCTACTGGCAGTTGATTGGCTAGTGAAAATTGCTGTTTGACAAAGAGGTTGAAAAAGATGAATTGTGAGATCATCCTAAATTAAAAGTAATTGAAGAGACATATTACATTTTGATAACAGACAAAGGTTTTTTTTTTTGTTTGTTTTGTTTTGTAACATGCAGTGCTGGATTGTGCACAATATGACCAGGCTTTATTCTAGTTGTTAGTTTAGTTTTTACAACAGGTTGCAGGTCATGCAAAATTCAAAATATCATAAGAGTTTAAATCTGTCTACAGCATTTTTCAGTCTTTAAGAGAATATGCTAGAAGTGGATTGGCGGTTGTCTTTGACATTAGACATAAAAGCGAGTGACTGGTGTTCAGCGAATGCTTTGTGTGTGTTTACAGGAAGCAGAGGAGTACGCCGAACTCCCCGTCCGCCACAACGAGGACCAGCTGAACAGCGAGCTGGCCCAGCGGCTCCCCCTGCAGGTCAACCCTCACTCGTACGACAGCGCGCACACCAAAACACACCTGCTCGTGCAGGCCCACTTCAGCCGGGCACAGCTGCCCTGCAGCGACTACGGAACCGACACCAAAACCGTGCTGGACAACACCATCCGCATCTGCCAGGTGTGTGTTTTCTTCATCTGTGTGTGAGCGCGTTTATGCATATTACTGTTTCTTTCAAATCTACTAATTTAAACTGATTTTGGAACAGGTTCTCGAAAGCAGTTCTAGTTTAGTTCTTATAACAGCAGGAAAAAAAGTAGTTGGTTAGATGACATGAAATCTAAACGTAAAACCTAAACTATTTATGTTGGTTTAAAAAGAAAATGTCAGTGAACACATTATACTTTGTCAGCTGCCTATGTATTTGTTGGTTTATACAGTGCAACATTAGAATAAAACTCAAATGAATTGTGTCAACACTGAAATAGGTTTTTAGCAATAATGTATCTTAATTTTTAAAATGTGCTTAGTTGTGAATTGTGTTCTTGTTTAAAGAACTACACCACCCATAATGCTAAAGAGAGATCTACCAATCAAAGGCAGCGCATGGAAATGAGATTCGCAGCAGAGTAGAGAAGTGAACATTAGCTAACTAACTGGCTTTAGTTCATGTTTTTGTGTTTTGTGTTAATATGCATGAGTTTGTTTTTATCTGAATAAAACTGTTCACAGAGTTGTTTGGTTTGGTTCAAGGCTTAATGCCTATCCACGCCAAGAACAGAAACTATAATAATAACTCTATTAGTGTCCGCTAGTGTTTATTCTAAGCATGCTTTAAAGTCAGATGAGCTTTGGTTGTCAATGTTTGATCATTTGTTTCCTGTTAATAACTGCCCTGAAAGTGTTTCCAATTTATTTTCATGATCTGAGGTAAATGATCACTTGTTGCTTTCATTATGGCTATTAAAGTCACACATAATGATATTCAAACTGAAATTAAACCCTTTGATGGATATATTAAACTATTATACAAAGCACATACTGTAATTGGTAGCTGAGATCATCATTGCATCGGACACATAGTTAAATGTTCTTCTGCCCAACCATGACGTCGCAGAAGTAAAAAACAAATTTAAAAAAAATCCCAAAATAGGATCCCCTGACACTCATCATTTATCACAGACTCTAATTAACATGGAAAATATACTTTTGATTTTGTGTTGCAACTTTTATTGTGTATATGTATACCTTTTAGTTTGTGTTTTATTGTATAGCTTTGTTTAAAAATATATTTTGGGGAAAAATGGCTCTTTTTTTAACTTTCTATTAATCAAAGAATCATTGTTTCCACAAAAATATGAAGCAGCGCAACTGTTTTCAACACTGATAATCATAAGTTTCATGAGCAGTAAATTGTCATTTGAAAATTCATGTGGCACTGAAGACTGAAGAAATGATGCTGAAAATTCAGCTTTGACATCACTGGAATAAAGTATATATTCAAACAGAAAACAGTTATTTTAAATTGTAATAATATTTCACAATATTACAGTTTTACTGTATGTTTAATCAAATAAATGCAGCCTCTGTGAGCACAAGAGACTTCTTTCAAAAGAAATATCTAACAGTCCCCCAAACTTTTGAATAGTAGTGTATATTTCAACATTATATCAGACGTCTGATTATAGATGCTCTGTTAAGGTCAGTTCAGCAAATACAGAGCTGGAGCAGGAAACAATAGCAAAACAAGATCTACTTTAGAAAATATATGTCCTTTTTAAAGACGTATTCACAACATCATTTTTTTTCTATTATTGCTATGGATTGCGTGTGTGTGCGCGCGCGTGTGTGTGTGTTGCAAAAGCTAACAATCTGCTCTTCTCAGACAGCATCCTAATGGTGCTCCTCCGTCCCGTGTTATTCTGACGTGTGTAAACAGACTCACAGTGCAACACACTGAGGACAGAGTGGCTGAAGTGCGGATATGATTTATGGATATTCTGCTGTCAGGTCATTTGGAACGTCATAAAACACTCGCCTCAAGGGCAGTCATAAAAAAGCCTGCGCTGCCTGAGCCGGCCAAGCCAGCCTGATGTTGATTGTTCATGCCTGATGGCGCACCTTCGGATCTGTTTGCAGTTGGCTATGCCTGAGACCGCACTCTTGATTTTCTTCGGCCGGAGACTGGACAGATTGTCCACGCTGGCGGTCCGGCTCTGCCAAAGGCTCATGTGTGCGGTGCAGAGCGAGTGCCTGTGATTCTCTACGGCCGCTCCGTGTGTGTGTGTGTGTGTCTGGGAGTGATTGGCTATGCTTCTACATGATGTGGTTACTTTTCTGGGTTCCCGCTGTGGTAGTGTTGCTGGCAGCCCCATGCGTTCATAGCAGTCAGCCTCTCACACAGCTGAGCTCATGCTCAGTGATGTCAGAGAATTAACCCTTGCCATGATGCCCAGCCCGGGATGATTACATTCGAATGTTTATTTGTGCTCTCTCTGCTCTTGTCATGAATTCTATCATGATGTGAGTTATTACAGGAGGGTACACCACCATTCAAAAGTTTGTTTTTGTGTCTCATGCTCACCAAGGCATTTATTTAATCAAAAATACAGTAAAAACTGTAATATTCTGAAATATTATTGGGTCATTCTGTCAAATCAAGCAAATTTCAGAAATTTCCATTATTTTGCTAATGTTTTTTTCTGAAGAAAGATAAACATGTATAGTCAAATACTTTTTACAAATACAAAAATTACTGAGTAATCCACTATTTTGTAGAGTGGGGGTCAAAATGGCCAAATTACAGGGGGGTAAAAATGACTTCAGAAAGATGACAATGTTATTTTCACACAGAGATTGGTAGGTCTGTTAGTAAAATCTGTTGACTTTAGTGATCTTTGTTGCATTATGTGCCAATGGTGACCATTCAAAAATGGAGAAAGAGCACTTTTCAAGTTTTTTCTCCAAAGTTTGCATGCCTGTAACTCATAAAGTATTACAGATATATTAATGCTCTTTTAGATATTGGGTCTTAACAAACTTCCCTTTTGGCTTCTTCATTTTTAAGGCCCTATATGGTTCGGTTCCAGAGATGATGGAATTCCAATATGGCTCCAGGAGTAAACTGTTAAATTGTAAATCGTGAAACTAGAAAAGCATTTTGTTTCTCTCTATCGAAACAATATGCACAGACATAGCTGCAATATTAGCAAAATCCAAAATTTGAGCTGGGGACACGGAATGAACCTATTACAATTACAAATAAGTGTTCTGTTTTTGAATATATTTTGAAATGTAATTTATTCCTGTGATGGCACAGCTGAATTTTCAGCATCATTACTCCAGTCTTAAGTGTTCTTCAGTCTTCAACAGCAAAATTTGTAATTACCATCATTTAAAAAAATAAAAATAATAATAATTTTCAAGCTTTTTTTTTTTTAATTAAAATTTCAAGTGAACAGCATTTATCTGAAATAGAAATGCATGCTCATTGAATAAAAGTATTTAGGACTAGAAATGTAAATTCAGAATTCAAATTGCTGTTTTGTTTTTGCCAGTTTTGTATTTCTCGAATATCTCGTATTAAATCATATTTTAAAGTTAGAAATATTTCAGATGCAAACAGGCATCAATAAAGGAGTAGTGATTATGTAAACGTAATATTTTCAAACAAAATAGTTGATAATGGTTTCAGAAAAACTAGTTACTTGTCTTGTGGAAGCCCTGCAGATAGACTGGTTTACGGTCTTAACTAACCATCAGAGCTAAACATCTGGCCTTACAAAGAAGCGGATCTGCAGATTTCTCACAGTATCTTCTAAGAGGGTTTTTGCCCTGCTAGTCATTTATTAACTATAATTGAAACAGTAATTATTAATATCAATAATTAAGATGACCTTAAATTACCTTATCAAAATCTAATTAAAACCCTGTCTTAAATAATATCTAGCAGATAAATGCACCAGTCTAGGTACCAGCTAATTGGTCATTGGATGACTAGTCACCCATCCTTGTTTATTTTCAGTCCTCTGTTATTTATTAAGCAGGCTTTATTTTCACTATCTGAATTACCGTTATTTTTTCTGTCTCTCTCCATCCTTCCAGAAAGGTTTGTATTATCATCCTGTTGCTGTGCTCAATTTACTCAAGCAGCTACTGTGAAATGTTAATCACAACTTTAATTTGTACTGCATTAGCATTTTGATTAACTTGCAGGGCTTTCCGGTGCTCTTCAGGTGCTTTTTACTCATAGTTACAGAGGAAATGACTTTTTGATTAATTAAGTTTGTTAGCGCAGCTGAGCTCAGCAAACTTTAACCTTAGATAGAGGAGGAGAATGACAGAACCACAGAGAGGGTGTGGAAATACAAAAGATGGGTTGGCATATAAATAAAGATATACCAATAGTGCTCGCTGATATTCCTAATGGTCTAATTTCATCCAGTGAGTGTTTATACTCAATATCGGCATCATATAGTTTATCTAAAAGTATGAATATATTTACATAAAGATAATATCAAATGCCTTGATTTGTTCAATTTTTGTTAAAGAGACAGGGCTTAGTGTCTTTTTTTTTTGGGAACGGTGATATATTTTTTCAGGATGGTTTCATAAATAGAAAGTTCAAAAGAATAGCATTTATTTGAAATTTGAATATTTTGTAGCATTATAAAACTTTTTCACTTTTGATGACATGAATGTGTTGTTGCTGAATAAAAGTAATAAATGAAATGAAACAAACTGACCCCAGTGGTTTAGCAGGTAGTGTATGTATGGTGTTGTGGTGAATGTGCTGATGTTCTCTCTGCAGGCTATGCTGGATGTGGTGGCGAATGAAGGATGGCTTGTGTCTGCGCTGAGCATTTGCAACCTTGTACAGATGATCATTCAGGCCAGATGGCTTCACGATTCCTCCCTGCTCACACTTCCTCACATCCAAAAGCAGGATCTCTATGTCTTCAGGTACGAAACCTTGTAATATGTCCTGTAGCAGGTTCATTACACTCATTTTAACATCTGTCCCTACACTATTATTCCATAACAGGTACTGTGTGCAGAAGCCTGATAACTAATATAGATAGTTTTCATCAGTATAAACAAACAATATATTTGGGTAGTAGTAGACAACATTTTAACTGATTTTATCAGTGTACTGTGGTGTTGACATGCTACATTTTTTAAAATGAATTTAAACAAATGTTTGCATAATTACTTAAGCATTTTTGTGGTGTCATATCAATGAAGTACATTGAAAACAATTTGATGTAGGATTTACTTTGAAACAATTAAAAAATATATATATACAAAGAAATGAGGTAACATTAAATGTGAAATTCTGAAGTAAAAAGACTGGATTAGTATTTTCTGTTAAAAAACCTACTCCAATAATCATTATTTACAATGTAAAATTGTTTGCGGACACACTTTATTTTAAGGTCCAATTCTCTCTATTAACAAACCATTAACTATGACCCCAATAAACTCCTGATTTGCTGCTTATTAATATTTGGTAAGGTATTTGTTAAGTTTAGGTATTGGGTAGGATTAGGGATGTAGAATAAGGTCATGTAGAATATGTGCTTTATGAGCACTAATAAACATCCAATATGTTAATAATAGGCATGCTAATAATTAGTTAATAGTGAGAATTGTTCGCTTTACTAAAGTGATACCTTGTTTGCTAAAAAAAAGAAAAACTAATGAAGGCAAAAAGAGGTTTAAAAAATGGTAAAAAAAATTAAAACTGTCACCAGTTACAGGACATATAAAAGAGTTGATATCTATTTTTTCTCAGAGCCGTCTTATCACAGGACAGATCATAACTCAAATGAGCAAATGTGCTGTTACTGTATTTTACCTTTGCTCAGTGGAATGGGGTAATAATGGTGCAGATGTTGTATGTAGTGGGAATAATACTGTAGCTCGTGTCATATTACTATCTTCTGGTGCTCGAGGGATCCAAGATTTGTTCCAGTTAAACCACATACATGGACCTTCAGTTTTGTTTGTCTGCCTGTAGTAAACGTCCCTGCTTGACACCTCTAGTGCGGGATGTTAACCCGTTCCTGCGGCAGAGCCTGATGGTGTTCCTGGCCTGTGCCGGCACAGGGTCACGTCTCCAGGTGCTTGGATCCAGGGTGTCCCGGAGGTGCTGATCACCTGCACACTTCTGAGGACAGCTGTGACCACAGCATCTGTGTGGCCTTCCATTGTTCTGCTCTTAGCATCTTTGCTGCTCAATCTTATCCATACAACATCAATCAAATGGAGATACCTGCTGTATGTCTAACCTGAAAACCCCTCTACTGGGGCCAGTAGAATGATTGGGCTCTTTCAGTTCAAAATGTTGCTGTAGAATGGCACTATAAGTTCTAGAGAATCCTGACATTTTTGTCATAGCTCATAATTTACATATACACGAATGGACCGACTAGAAAGTAAAACATTTATTACTAAAACAATTACAATTATTCATGTGATATAAATTATATTTAAAATATATTTTAAAGTCTAATTTATTCCAGTTAATATTGAATTTTCAGAAATAATTCTAATATGTTATTTGTTCCTGCTTAATATTTTTGTGGAAACCATGATACATTTTTTGATGAATAGGAAAAAAATGCATTTATTTCAAATTTTAAAAAAAAATTGAGTTTTTGAAGTGTCACTTTTGTATAAATATAACGTGTCCCTGGTAAAAAGCATCAACAACAACATAATAATATAATAATAATAACATTTTTATAAAATTGTAAGTAAGAATTTTTTTAAGGTATGACCCCAGACACCCCCCCTCACACACACACACACACACATATATATATATATATATATATATATATATACATACATAATATGAGTTAATTTATATCACTTGAATAATTGTAATTTTTTGTTTTTTGTTATTTTACATTCTAGTTGGTCCATTCGTGTGTATGTAAATTATGAGCTATGTCAAAAATGCCAGGATGCTTGATA
The DNA here is from genome assembly GCF_012432095.1 of Onychostoma macrolepis. Taxonomy (NCBI): domain Eukaryota; kingdom Metazoa; phylum Chordata; class Actinopteri; order Cypriniformes; family Cyprinidae; genus Onychostoma; species Onychostoma macrolepis. Next base: position 30,559,528 of record NC_081170.1, on the reverse strand, counting down.
ACTACAGCAACATTTTAAACTGAAAAGCCCCAATCATTCTACTGGCTCCAGTCAGGGTCTATATATATATATATATTAGTGCTGTCAAAGTTAACGCACTAATTTTAGTTAATAACACGTTAACGCAAATTCATTTTAACGGCACTCATTTTTTTAGTAGCGCGTAGTTTCTGTTGGCCCAGTAGTTGGAGAAATGGAGATGCACAGTGTTGCCAACTTAGCATCAGTGCAGATCCCTTTAGCGACTTTTTCCCTTCAAAAAAAGCGCCTTATTTACTTTCAGAGAATCGCCTGTACTGCCATGCGAGCGTGAGGTCTTGCTCTCCCAGCGCGCGCACCCCCTCTCTCTCTCTATCTCTCTTTCTCTCTCTCTGCGTCTGCTCAGTTTCTGTTCAGCCCGCGGCAGAGAGGAGCAGCACTTTAATTAAGTTAAACACAGATACATGTAAAATTAGAGAAGCAACATTATAAATATAGCCGAAATCACAGCTATTGTCTTATCTTATGTCTATTTGATTTCATCAGATGACGGCTCGATTATTATGATTGATTTTTTTATTTTATTTTTTGTGCAGATTAACATCTTGGAAGTGAGAGCTGATTGTGTTGATCGCGTTTATGGATCGCATTTCAGTCACTATTTCATATGCATTCCGTTGTCTGACAACAGAAACAGTAAAATATATCAAATGAAAACAGTTTTAATGAGAATTTAGCTTCATCAAAATACAGTATGTGGGCACAGAGAGGCAAACAAATCTAATAATAAATAATATATGTACATTTTGCATGTTCAGAAGAAGAGCTACCCTGTCATGCAAAAATGTCAACAGGTTAGTGTAAGTAAATTGCTCAGTGCAAAGAAAGAGAAATAATGGGAACCTGGTATTTCTTTTTTCATGTGTCTAATAGACATGAGCAAGTTCTTTGAAAAACATGTCTCCTCTTCATGCTCTATGTTGACTATGGTTTCAATAATAATAAACATACATTTGCATAAAGCGTCCATATTTGTCCATGCCCATGTTGATTAGAGTATTAAAAACATGAAAAATATTAATTTAAGGTACATTTAGAACAAATAAAAATGTGTGATTAAATTGTGATTAACCGCGAGTTAACTCATGACAATCATGCGATTAATCGCGATTCAAATTTTTAATCGGTTGACAGCCCTTATATATATATATATATATATATATATATATATATATATATATATATATATGGAATCACATGTTAAATAATTATAGAAGAATTGGCAGCATGACTAAGATCACACAAGTACATAATATATATACTATAATAAAATATCATAGGTTGTGGTGGGCAATGTTTTTCTGTATTTTGTATCGTACAGGCCACCTTATTGACTGTTTCAGAGCATTCTTTGCTTTCTCTTCTCCTCCACCCATGTGTTTTCCGCTCGCCCGAGCCCGAGCTCATCCTAACACGTTGCCACAGAGAGAGGCGAGTGTTCACTTCCTGTCAGCGGTGTTAAAGGGGCGCAGAGCTTCTCACCTGTGGCTCGCTGATTATGACAGTGTAACATGGCTTAGCAGCTAATCCCGCCGCCATCTCTTATCTAACTCCGCAAACACCATCAGCATCACTTATCAGCGGGGACGCCTCCCCCACCCGCTCCTCACACATGCACACACTAACATCACTGGCGTTGGATTTTCTCTCGCCCATAACACATTTCGCCGTGCCCGTGTCCCGCGGCGAGTGTAATTTGGTGGAAACACAATAAAAATGGTAAGAGAGGGATCAGGCCAGGCAGGATCCATCACGCTGTGACAGCAGGAAACGGGCTCGGAGCTCAGCCAGCGCTTGCATGATTGAAGGCACCGTCACGTGACCGTCTCTTTTCCTTGACAGGAGGTGGAGCGCCAAAGGTGCGAGGGGCGGAGGTGGCTATCAAGGCCCAATCGAGGGGCTTCCCGAGCTAATGGCCGCCTGCGACGGGAAAGAGGACAACTTCACATCGATGGTGAAGGAGGTGCTGCAGCCCAATCAGATCTCTCAGGTGCGTCACACTACGTACCCGAGATGCAAAGCAAACAGCACTCGCTTTACAAAGACGTCTGATTTATTGGCGCCTGCTGCATTTCTCGACACCGTCGAACGAAATACACTTTTTTGGAGATTGCAGTCGTTGGATGAATCACCTCTTAACAACATAAACATTCAAATAATTTCCAGTTCTCCACACATTAGGCAGCGGGCACGAGCGCGTGATTTGCCGAAAGCGGCAGACAGTCACGGTGGTCTCAGGTAGCACCAAGATCTCCAATTACCTCCCAAATGAGAGGGTTTAGAGCTCCAATCTAAGTGCTAATTGCAGCGGTAATGCGAGCGCCCGAGCCCAGCGATGAGCCCAGCGCCCGTTCCCCATCAGTATTCCAGCGACCCCCCTTCCTCTCGGCCCTGCTAATTAAATAAGCACATGCGCCGCCGCGTCCTCGTCTCGTTGACTAAGGAAGCGTAATCCTTGCATAAATAGCTGTGGCGGGGTGATCTACACCGTTTTTTCCTTCCGTCTCTCACGTCTCTAATGCTAACAGAGCCACGGCAAGCAAACGCTCTCCACACAAACACATTTTATTTGTTCTGGATGTTTTGTCGTATTTTTTTATGTTTTATTCTAGTACAGTTGTTAAGCGATGAGCTAAAGAGTGTTTATATGGCTTATTACATAGACTATATATGCACTACCAATCAAAGGCTGCATTTATTTATCTGTATTCAAAAATACAAAAACTGTAATATTGTGAAATACTGTTAAAATGCACAATGTTTTTTATTTGAATATATTTTAAAATGTAATTTCTTCCTGTGATGCAAAGCTGATTTACATTACTATAACCATTACTCACCTGATCCTTCAGAAATCATTCTAATGTGCTGATTTGGTGCTCATTTTTATCTGTTATTATTAATGCTCTCGGTAACACTTTAGAATAGGAAACACTTATTCACTATTAACTATGACTTTTCCCTCAATAAATTCCTAATTTGCTGCTTATTAATAGTTAGTAAGGTAGTTGTTAAGTTTAGGTGTTGGGTAGGATTAGGGGTGAAGAATAAGGCATTAATATGTGCTTAATTACTACTAATAAATGGCTAATATTCTAGTAATATGCATGCTAATAAGCAACTAGTTAAGAGACCCTAAAATAAAGTGTTACCATGCTCAATTATTAATAAAGATTCTTATTATTGTCAGTGGAGCTGTTAATATTTTTATGGAAACAATAACACAATTCAGGATTCCTTCTAGAATAGAAGGTTCAAAAGCACAGAATTTATTTGAAATAGAAATCTATAAATGTTACGGATTAACATTGTAACATTATAACATAACATTATAAATGTCTTTACTGTCGCTTTTGATCAATTTATCGAATTCAAGTATCATTTCTTTTTTTCCCCCTTTTTTTTAATTGCTTAACCCAAAGTTGTGTAGTGTATATATATATATATATATAAAGCAGCAACGTTTTTTAACATTGATAATAATAAGTAACCCTTGGATCCAGGGACCCCAAAACCAGTCATAAGGGTAAAACATTTTTAAATTAAGATGAATATATAAGCTTTCCATTGATGTAAGTGTTAGGATGGAAAACTATTTGAAAATCTAGAATCTGAGGGTGCAAAAAAAAAACTGAATATTGACAAAATCACCTTTAAAGTTGTTCAAATGAAGTTCTTAGCAATGCGTATTACTAATCAAAAATTAAGTTTTGATATATTTAAGGTAGATAATTTACAAAATGTCTTCATGAACATGATCTTTATTTAATATCCTAATGATTTTTGACATAAAAGAAAAATCGATAAATTTGACAGTGTACAGTGTATTGTTGGCTATTGCTACAAATATACCGGTGCTACTTATGACTGCTTTTGTGCTCCAGGGTCCCAAATATTTCTTCAGCATAATAGACTGATTTCTGAAGGATCATGTGGCACTGAAGACTGGAAATAAATTACATTTCAAAATAGAAAACATTCATTTCAAATTATAATAATATTTCATAATATTACAGTTTTAACTGTATTTTTGATCAAATAAGTACAGCCTTGGTGAGCGTAAGAGTAATTCACGAAACTTGCAGTAGCAGTATTGCTAAATTTGCCTAATATCAATCAAATTCGAGAAGAAGATGCTTGAGAGAACTTCAGAACTTCTTTGTGCTAATTGGGTTGTTTTGGCAGGCGTGGGCTTTTCTGAGTCACCTGCCTGTGGTGGAGGTGAGGATGAGTGTGAAGGGCTGGTGGGAGGGTTGTGAGGAGCAAACCGAGCGCGTGCTCCCTGCTAACGTCACCAGCATCAGAGACGAGTCCAGCTGGCTGCCGCTGCACGCCGACCAGGAGTACGTCCTCCAGGTGTCCCTGCGCCGCCTCAACGCCGGCCAGCAGAGAGTGAGTCCACCAACGCACGCAGAGGGACATTTATTCCGTTTTCTTTTTATTGTACAGCCGTTTAATCAATACCGATTCCGTTCTCTTCAGAGGAAGCAGGACAGCAAGGCACAGGCCCCACATTTCCCCAAACCCAAAGACGAAGGCTGGTTTCTCGTTCTCGGGGAGGTGGAGAAGAAAGAGCTGCTGGCTATCAAACGTGTGGGATTTATACGCAACCACAGCAGCGTGTCCGTGGCCTTCTACACGCCTGAGAAGACGGGAAAGTAAGAGGCGTTTGCTGCTGCTCTGATGGCATGCGTTGTGTAGTATCTACAGTCTTAATGTGTGACTCTTCCTCTAGGTGTATCTACACGCTGTACCTGATGAGCGACAGCTACCTCGGCCTGGATCAGCAGTACGACATCCACCTGAACATCATCCCAGCCAGCATTGCTGCGCAAGTCAACAGCGAGATATCGGACAGCGTTGGCAAAATGGCACTGAAGTGACCTCACACTTAGTCAAAACTAAACCAAAGTTTCCCTCTTGGCTTGGGATGTTAATTTGTTGGACAATCCTTCAATTCTTCATGTGAGTTCTAGGAACAACTACACTGATTTTTTTATTTATTTTTTTTGATTTGAAGATCTGACCCAAACAGTCTATTTACTCATAGATTTCATATCTAACAAATGAGAGATCAGATGGTTGTAATAGATTCAAGAGGAACCTTCTAGATCAGACTGGCACTCTTCCTGCCTTATTACTCTTTTGATTCTTATTCTGTGCTTTTTTTAGTTCACCTGAAACATTCTGCATTGCATTTTAGCGTGAATGTTATATTTGTCTAATTAAACACAAAGATTGTTTTTGCTTCTGAAGTATGGAAATGTTCAGTATGAAAATCAATTTTGTTAAATATATCAAATAAATCACACATGCAGCACAATTGTTTCCATTCTTTCCTAAGTGTCCACATTTACGCAGAAGAGGCATGTGCTGTGCTCAGCAGTTATTCACCCGCCGCATGTGTGTTGTTATTTGTTACAGAGGTCAAATTGTCAGCACATGCTTGTTATTATTTACCATCAAAGACGACTTTTGTCTGTTACTATGCGTATTTCTGTATGCTTATTATTTCTGCAATGAATATAAAGATGTTCAGGAATTCACAGTTAATAGAGTAATACGTTTAAGCATACTGTTTTATTAGTATTAGTGGATGTTGATGTTTTGACTGAAGCAAACAATCATTTCGATCGTGATAATTTGCAAAATGATCAGTTATGTTTTAGAAATAAAGTTGCTTTAAGACCAGACAAGACCGCATCACCGGCAAACCTTTTTTTGATATAAAATTTAAGTAGGCCGTTTTATAACACTGTAATTAAAAATCCTAATTGTTTTAAAGCGTTCATTTGTTGCCAATGGTTTTAATGGCAATGGTTTTGAGTCCCTACTGAGGACTTCATATATTGTAAAGTATTTTCGATTGTTCTCTTTTCCACTGACGCCGTTTAATCAGCAGCAAATTCAGGCTTTAGGAAAAGGTTAAAGCAGCATCAAGCGTTTCGTGTGCAGGGCGCATCCTGTCTGATTTTCTCCTGCTGCAGGTGATTTCCTATTACAGACAGACTGCTGCCCTCCTGAGATGCACACACACACAAAAGAGCTTTTGGCATTCTGCATCAACATTTGCTGCACTAAATAAAATCAAAAATGAAAAATATTTTTTCCTCCTCTTAAAAATGTAATAATTCTAATTTCTTATCATAGTAACACAATAAAGTTGACTTCACAAAAAAGGCCAGGACTAAAACAGTGGTTGTATCTATATAAAATAAGGAATATTAACAAAACTGAAGCCTACCACAGTGGACAAAAATTGCTGGCTCTTTATTCAACAGGGAAGAAGAGTGGGATTTACTCCCATAATCACTTATTTCTGTTTCCCTCTGAATCAATACTGTTGTTTTCTTTCATGGACAGCAGATCCAGCTGCTTGATTTAGCTGTGTATGTATTGCTGCGGAACGCTTTTAGTTAAACCGTAAGAAAATAGGACCATGATAATAACTGTGTTCAATAATAAGCAGCGTTTTATGTCAAATGCCTTCCAAAAAAAAAAAAAAAACACGAGCGTGAATATTTTATTTAGATTATTACGTTTCAAAAATAGCTACATTGTGTTTATATTTTTATGTTGGATATTTTAGGTGATTGATTAATCCTCTTATTTAATGAAAGAAGAAGAAAAAAACGACTATCTTTAATTTAAGTCTGTTTTCATGCATTAGATAGATAGATAGATAGTCGGTGAACTTTAAATGCAAATATTATTCATAGTGCGTTACGGGTCAGGGGTCAGCATTTCTAACAAATCGAGATTTCACATGGAGCGGCCGCTAGTCAATGCGATCCAATGGGAAAATCCGGTCTGGACCTTCAGTGTCCAATGAGCTGAGCTCAGGGGGAGGGTCCGTGTGCTGCTCAGACAGAAAGAGACTTCAACAAACTCTCCTCCAAACAAGATCCTTCTGGATACAAAGATGTCATGTTTCCTGTGTTTGCGGTGGAATTCGGCATGAATTAGCGCGTGAACGCAGCTCTGGATATTTCTCGTTGTGGACTTATGAACTTATGAAGACTATTCAAGTTTGCAGTGTGGTCTGATATGAGGTAAGAAGACGTGCAAGTTTTAGCCTGTTGAAACGTAAAAGTTATACTTGAGCAAAATATGGAAATTATAAATGCGATGTAATCAAATACATTGAATGACATCTAACCCTGAATAGATAGGGAGCAGATACATATCAAGCCTACCTGCAGACAGAAAATGCGTAGTTTAGCCTATATGGTCCATCGTAAATATAACTGTAATAAGAATAAATAAAGGTTTTTCATAAGTTAGAGCGTTCTCCGTAAACAAAAAAAAAACTAAAAAAAAAAAAAGGCATGTGCATTTCAAAGTAGCAAGAGAAATGAACGTGCGCTCTGCTGTTTTCCAGGAATATTGCGCGCATCTGATGGATGGATGGAACTTCCCTCATAAAGAGATTCTGGGCCCGAGTGGATTTCATGTGTGTGTAAAATAAGACTCACGGCGGATGAAACAAACTAATCATGATCATGAAGCTCTGTTCGTCTCGCGTCTGCGTGTAAGGCGTCTCAGGAACCTCCGTGAATTGCTGGGAGTTGGCGATGGCAGGAACACTCTCAGGACGTCTCTGAAACCTTCCCATGTTGGCGAAACTGCTGGAGACCTCACGCATGCGGTTGAGTTTGTGTTGTGGAGAGATTGAAGCGAACAGCAGAAGGGTCTGAGACACCTGTCAGTGACAGAGAGCATGAAGGAGAAGTCGAAGAACGCGGCGCGGACGCGGAGGGAGAAGGAGAACAGCGAGTTCTATGAGCTGGCCAAACTGCTGCCTCTGCCCTCGGCCATCACCTCACAGCTGGACAAAGCCTCCATCATCAGACTCACCACCAGCTACCTGAAGATGAGGATAGTTTTCCCAGAAGGTGCGTCAGTCATTACCTATGCATAATACATTCTTTGGACATTCTGCGTATAGACACGGTGTCGGTAAATAACTCGTTCGTTTTAGGAAGTTTAACATCATTATCAGTGTTCTTGTCAACTATAATCATAATAATAAAAAATATAGGCTACAAATATTATTGCTACTGTTTATTATTATTATTATTATTGGTGCTGTAGTTACTAAAATGTTAATAATTCGGATATTAGTATTATAATAATTATTAAAACTTTGTTTAAAATTATTGTTTGGTTTCAATAGTATTTTGATCTAGACATCAGTTAAAGGCCCTAAACAACAACAACAACAATTTTTCTATAGGATTGCATGCACTTAATTTGCAGAAAGCATATCAAACATATTATCAAATTGCGGTATTAATAAATAAGACATTTTAATAGAGTTTTAGAAGGCCTGTTCGTTTTTAAAAATGCAAACGCGGAGCAAACACATTATGGTCGTTGCGGCCTGCTACCCTTGCCTCATTGCAGCAGATTTTTTTTTTTTTTTTTTTTTTAGTAAAGCAGCAAATATATATTTTTGAATTTTACATATTAAAAAAAATAAAAACATCAAAAGGCTTTCGTGAATTTGATAGCCTGTTTTATTAAATCAATGAGACTGACTGTAGGCTATTTGAATGTAGTTCCCGACACTCGGACACAGACTCTATTATTATTATTAGCGTTATTTTCCAGCTTCTGTTCTGCGTGACTGAAGACAAACAGCGCCAATTATCACCGTCCCAGCACGCGCGTATACACGACATCAGTAGCCTACATGCGCGAAATTATTATTAATAATAGGCAAATAATAAAAGGCTAATAATAATAAACATCAATAATAAAAACAAAACGATAAAAAAAAGGCCATATGCCATCACTCAGCACGGGTTTGAGACATTGTGACACATAAACACCGACATTTCATCAGTAACGAGCTCCTGGAGGCTAAAAATGATCGTTTGTGTGTGACGAGTAAGAAAAAAATAATAAAATAAGACAACCTTAAAGAGTGTAAAAACATCTCCATCAACAGCTTACAGTCCTCCGTTTATAGTTGCATTTTCGCCAACGCACGCGCGACTGTTTTTATTTAGTATTTTGTGTGTTGTGTTTGTCCATATTTAGGTTTTGTCTCTTAAATTTTAATGATAGGCCTATTTACTGTTAGATATACATGATGTAGGCTATTTCTAATATAATTAACATGTTTGAAACCTGCTGTATGTCTGCAAACGAATTTCCATCAAACGCTTCCGTCTTTGATGACAGAAACACGAGTGAAGTAATACAACATTTACATTTATGTCAGTTACATGTATTTTCTCGGCTTGCAGTGCATATGAAACAAGCATCATCGTGCCATGTAGGATAGATACTAAAGTGTAGCATTTTCCCCATCCACGGGACTGCAGCATGTGCTGTAAATAAATGTTTTTAAACGTATAGCCTAATGCGAATGAAACAGCTCGCCCGGGTTAAAGGTCAGCGGGGTCACGGTACAGGCAGCTCACATGTAGTGCTGGAGGAAATGAGACAGTAAAGTTTTATTAGAAAATGAAGGAAGGTGAAGGTGGTTTTATGGTGGTTATTTATTGCTCGGCTGTGAAGAGAATAACTCTGACGGACACTGCTGTCAAATAATTGTCCAGTTTAATCATTTAACTTCATGCGATAGCGTTGTTTTCTGTTTTTATTTATTTGATTTCTTTTAGTTAGTCTGTTTTTAGGGGTTTTCGCTCAGATTTGGTTGTGGTATTTTTATTTTATTTTTTTAGTCGTATAATTAGTGATTCCTCTTGGACGTAAAATCTGTTTTACAGTCCTATTCGAAAATTAAAAATGGTAGAAGCTTATTTATAACGATTGTTTGCATTAGAGAATAAAATAGGCATTTTTGTAATTTCGTATGGGAGTAAATGTGCTGGAGTAAATTTCGGGCCTGTGAAAAAAAAAAGAAAAGAAAAAAAAAGATAGAAAAGAAAAGAAACGCGTTCACAGCAGAAACACAAGAATTGTTTTAATATGAGTTCAGCTTCATTTTAAGTTCAGTTTTCTTGTAGCCTATTGCAAGCAATTGAAACATCTCCGCTGGAGAGATGCAATGATGTATTTTTGTGTGTTACTCTTATTGCTTATGGAAAGTTTATTATGTGACGAGCGCCGCGGATATTCATAACAATTCCCTGCGAAATATCATAACTTCTCTTCGGACCCTCGGCACATTCATCTTCAGACGCGCTTTCCGCCCAATAACAATTATTATTTTGATTGAGAGCAGTTATTACTGTTTCGACAATTTATTATTATTATTATTATTATTATTATTATCTAAAGCTAAATATATATATATATATCATAAGCTGTAATTAGAAAGCACAGTCTCAGTGGTCGATTGAATTGTGGCTTTCACGGTCTCTTAATCTTAAAATATTTGATCATCTTAATAGCAGCAAGAGAAAAGTAGTTTTTTTTATGATCTGTCAGTTTGATAAGAATGTTTATATATATATATATATATTTCCCGAGCGGTTATTGGCTCTGGAAGAATGTGGTTATTTTTCAGAGAGCTGTTTGAGAAGTAATGTGATTGTTTCTGCTGGATAAACGCGGAGTCCATGTTTGTTTAATATTAAAGTGGAATCAGAGCTTTTGCTTTCATCTGATGTTTGTTTTCGTGTGATTTGCATTTCAATAAGGATTGTGTGTGTGTCAGACTGTTTGCTTTATCGAGTTTCTCCGCCTGTACGGGACCATCATAAATACTCCTCATTTACATTCAGCGTGTTTACAGTCAATTCAGTCTTAAAATATGGACTAACTGATCGTCAGATGACGATAGACTATTTCTATTATTTTTGTTGTAGTCATTTTTGTGTGTGACTTCTTTGTTTTTTTTCCCGTCAAAACGAATTTCATATTAGAGAGATTGTATTTATGCGCTAAGCTTGGTTTTGTTAGGCTAGCTCTTTTCAGTACCCCGATGGGTTGTCATATATTTAAGGCTCATCATATTAAGTTTTTTTCTCTCTCTCTCTCTTATTTGTAATAAGCTGAGGTGTTTTTGAATGCGTTCCGCAGGTCTTGGGGAATCTTGGGGTCACGTGAGTCGAGCGAGTTCTCTGGACAATGTGGGCCGAGAGTTAGGATCACATCTGCTTCAGGTGCACACTTTCAAATTATTATTATTATTATTATTTGTAGGCATAATAATTAAAATATGCTAATAATTCTGGTATCGAATTCTGAAACTATTCTTTTGAATTTGTTTAATGATCTTATACTGTATATCCGCTTAGAATTCGTCTTACAGTTATAATTTTGCATTGCTAGTGGGTCTATTGCGCGATAAGCATTAGGCCGTCTAAATATCAATATTTGTCATTTGTTGCAAGTGTTTCTTGCAAAGATTTTTTTTTTTTTTTTGGTATATTTCATAATTTACTTAAATGATTACGTTGTTTATATATATATATAAGTGCTTCCTGCCTCTATGTATATTTTTAATTATTGTTATAATAGAATATGAAAGCTTAATTTTATCTCCCGGTTCAAATGTTGAATGTTACACCAGCTCTGTATATAATTAATTTCTAAGAGCTAAGGATGCTTTAATAATATAAGAACTGATTAATTGACATAAATGCATTAATTTGATATATTTGTAATTTTCTTTAGACTTTGGATGGCTTCATTTTTGTGGTAGCTCCTGATGGGAAAATCATGTACATTTCTGAAACTGCATCAGTGCATTTAGGGTTGTCACAGGTAAAGTGCACATTTTTGTATTTACCACTGATTGCTTTTATTTTAAACCTGTTTATATTCAGCCCATGTCACGGTGTTTCTGGCAGCTTTGACTGCAATGACAAAAGTCCATTTTAACAGGTAGAGCTGACGGGGAACAGCATTTATGAATACATCCACCCCGCAGACCACGACGAGATGACCGCAGTCCTGACGGCTCACCAGCCGTATCATTCACACTTCGTCCACGGTGAGACATCCACCTTCACACACAAACCTATTCATCTTCCCTCAAACCGCTCCTTCACCCTCTTCTGCTTCCTGTTCTGTTTCTAGAATATGAAATGGAACGATCTTTTTTCCTGAGAATGAAATGCGTCCTTGCTAAAAGAAACGCTGGCTTGACGTGTGGTGGTTACAAGGTAGGTCATTATAGTTTCATTCCTTTTTTATGTAAAACGGTCTCCACAGCTGCATAAAAATATATTCATCATATACAGTTTTTAATATGTCTTCCTTCATTGTAGATGAAGTAGAGTAGAGTACTATTTTTAGTGATATTGTGCCCAATAGGCATCATATTTTAAAACATTAGACAAATACAAAGACTTTTGATGTATATGCAAGCCAAGGCAAAGAATATTTACATGTAAGCCATAATACAATATATCATAGCATAGAGATGATCACAGATGCAGTGAACTATAATACAGATGTGTGTGTGTGTGTGATCTCCGACAGGTAATTCACTGCAGCGGCTATCTGAAGATCCGTCAGTACAGTTTAGACATGTCTCCGTTTGACGGCTGTTATCAGAATGTGGGTCTGGTGGCTGTTGGTCACTCTCTCCCCCCCAGCGCAGTGACCGAGATCAAGCTCCACAGCAATATGTTCATGTTCAGAGCCAGCCTGGACATGAAACTCATTTTCCTGGACTCCAGGTACCAAGTGTTCATATGCTTCTACATATTGCTGTGTTGATAATATAGGCAACGGGGACCAAAGGCCTGAGACTATGAATGAAAATGCTTTTTACAGATTTATTCTATCAGCATAACAATTTAAAAAAAAAAAAAAAACCCATTGGCATTTGAAAATTCAAAGTTAAACATGAATATAAAAATGTTTCTCAGTGTTTTTGCCATTACACCCTTTGACATACACTTAAGCTGCCATGAACAAAACCTGATGATCATGCTCTCCAATGCTCCAAAGATAATCGTACAAAGGAGAGTACATGATGGCACTAATTTGCTTGCATTTGATAAGTGATGATTAATCTTCAGTGTGTTATGCATTTTATGTCATAGAAACCAAATAAAAGGCTCAATATCAGAATCCTCAATATGTATATTTAATTTTATTTCATAATCTTTCTCTAGTCTAAATGAATGAATGAATGACATTTAAAAAATAGATTTTCAGTGTGGTCTCGGAACCTTCTTGTCTGTGCATGTATGCCTCTATGACATAACCGTTCTTTAAACAAACAAAAGAAAATTTTAAAAAAGTATATTTTCAGTTTTCAGTGTGATCTCAGACCTTTATACACTATATATATATATATATATATATATATATACATATTAAAATTATTATGAAAAATAATTTCCAAAGCACCAAATTCTTTTCTGTGTGTCTGTGCACGTGTGCCTCTATGATTGTGTAAATGCAGCTTTGTATATATACATATTCTGCTCTCTATGTGCATATGCAGCTGTGTTTAGCGAGACACACATGTGCGTTTGCACGTTGGGCTTACGTTTAACCAAATTTGTCCCGTTTCTGCACGTGCCAGTGTGTGGACAGGTGTTTGTGCTCACGCCAACACCATTGTTATTCCGTTCTGTGTTCTGTGTTTGTCAGGGTTGCGGAGCTCACTGGCTACGAGCCGCAAGACTTAATAGAGAAGACACTTTATCATCACGTCCACAGCTGTGACACTTTCCATCTCCGCTGCGCGCACCACTTGTGTGAGTTAGGTTTGTTTTTCCTCATTCCTCTGGTCACGTCCCCTTTACAGCATCTAATAATAACAGCAGCTTTAGTGATGACTGACATTGTTCACCGTCATAAGCGCCTTCGCGTCTTCAGGGTACAACTGAGCGCGGTAATTGATAATGCCACGTTATAGGAGATGAATGTGATTTTCCTGTCTCAACATACTGATATGAGCATGGGCTTAGATTAAACATGCAATCTATTAGTAACCAAATTAGTGAAAATTTTCTGAACGTTTAGTCCTTAAAAATAAAATTTTCTATTATCCATTGTTTTATCTGTTACATTCCTTATTGCAGCACAACACAGCTTATTAAGAGACACAATATTTGACATTATTTGCTATAAATAGTTATTAGGCTGAAAGAGAAACGGCAGTTTATGGTTTAAACATGCAAATGAAAGCAGTAATTAGCTTTCCTGAATAAGAAAGATTAAATGAACCACACGTAAGGCCAAAAAAAAAAAAAAATCCCAATGTTGCTGATGGAAATAAACAACAAATTAATTAATCGTTTTTTCATTTTGTTTTGCAAAAGAAGCGTATGTGAAGTGAAAGTGTCAGAAATGTTCTCTAATTGATTGCGTGTGTTTTTCTCTCTGCAGTGCTGGTAAAAGGACAAGTTACCACCAAATACTACCGATTCCTGGCTAAGCAAGGTGGGTGGGTGTGGGTACAGAGTTACGCTACTATCGTACACAACAGCAGATCGTCCAGACCACACTGCATCGTCAGCGTCAACTACGTCCTCACGTGAGTACACTATGGAAAGCTTTTTATGCCTCTTCAAATATGCATCTTCAAAACAGCATGAGATCTTAATACACTGTTGTTTAATTGTCATCAATTAAATTCAGATAATGAACATTGATTTCTATGCAAGGCTATAAATTCATGTATTTATTATAATTTCCATAGACTTTTGTATTTGTAACCCCTTTTTTTGTGCTTCAGTGTTTCCAATATTAATAGCCTGTACAAAGAATATAAACCCCCGATGTGTAGTAGGTATTTGTAATTACAATTTACAATAACTGTTTTAATATATTTTGAAATCTAATTTATGCCTGTGATGGCAAAGCTGAATTTATCAGAAGCCATTGCTGCAGTCTTCAGAAATCCATTCTAATATGCCAATTTGCTGCTCAAGAAACATTTCTTGTTATTATCAATGTTGAAAATGGTTTTGTTTTTTCAGGATTCTTTGATGAATAGAAAGTTCAAAAGAACATTTATTTGAAATGGAAATCTTTTGTAATATTCTACAGTCTTTATTGTCACTCTTGATCAATTTAATGCATCCTTTCGGAATAAAAATATCAATTTCTTGAAATAAAATCTTACTGACTCCCAACATTTAAACAATAGTGTATATGCAAGTAAAATTATATTTTCAAATTAATTAATATACTTAAATGAAGAAAAAAACTTGCTGCTTATAGTTAAGTTTAGGTATGGTGTAGGATTAAGGGATCTACAATATGGTCATGCAGAATAAGGCATTAATATGTGCTCTATACTAATAAGAAATAGCCAATATGCTAGTAATATGCATGCTAATAAGCAACTAGTTAATAGTGAGAATTGGCGTAAACTAAAGTTTTACCACTTAAACTACAGTATACCCTCAAATTGTTCAATAATGCAATTCCATACACATTCTTGAATCCAGTTGTACATGACTAACATGCATGCAGTGTATTAGGCAAAAGTGTAGTATCCATATAATTTCTTAAAGCTTCTGTCTACAGTTGCGTTGAATTGTCCACATTATTCCACTATTACACAGCTAAAAGGCCTCTCTCAGTGACTTACAACTAGCAATAGGTTCAGTACAATATCATTAAGGTTAAAATTTATGGTGTTTGCAAGTCCAGCCATGACAGTGACAGAGCGAGTTAAAGCTGCCCTGATGCTCATCAGTCAGTTCGGGGTGTCATTCCTGTTCTTGCTTTATATAATATGCCAGCTGCATGTACAGAAACTGCATGGGAGCCAGGGGTCGTGGGTGATTTATTTGTCATGCATTCATACTGACAAACTCTGTGCATTACCACAATGAACTTTTCCACTGGAACTCTCTGGAAAGAATGAAGTGGGATTGAGCAATGGAGTCATCGCTCACACTACGGTTTTGAGCGAGGGACGTATGGAAGAGTGAAGTGCAGCATTTGTGTGCACACTTCCAGAGAGCCCATTAGAAGCGATGCCAGCATCTGGAGCATCGACCCCCCCACCCCCAGCCCAGCTCGTTCTGCCTCTTTTGCTATCTATCTGTTACAGATGTAAATGAATTGCGCGCTATAAAAACCTTCATTAAAACAAAGTGGATTGGTTTTAATATGCCAGTCTGCCAATAGCCCGCGAGTGTCAGATAGCACTTCAGCCACAGCTATAAAGGAAAAGTGTTTATGAGGTTTAATTAATAGGTTGTAAAGATGATGAGTGTTTATAGCTCACAGCTTGCTAAGAGTGTCCATGAATGGAGTTCTCTTTTTTTGGTGATATTCTCCGCCATCAGCCATGATTCAGTTTCCTTGAAGAATGATTTCCTTAAAACTGTGCGTTGCAGTGTAGACATCATGAGTGCGAGATCTGTTTCCTGTTTAACCTCTCCACATGTGCTCTCATTCAGAAATGCACAGCTAGTCTTTAGTGAGAAAAGGAAGCGAGGTGGATATGCCTGGCGTCTTATTGTGGTGTTATCAGAGTCTACTCACACGGGCTGTGAGGTGTGAAATGAGATTGTGTGTGTGAGAGAGAGAATGGCGGCTGAGCTGAATGAGATTGTGTGTATGCGCTAAACCACTGACACTAGCCAACCTGTTGCATCACCTTAAGGCTTTTGGCTTCTGTCGACAGGCCTTGATCTCAGAAAAAATCTGTATTTACATAGAGCGTACAACGACGGCGTCAACTTCATGAGATCCCGTGGATCTGCAAGTGCATTTGTGCGGGTGCGTGTGAGAAAGTGTATGTCGGTCTTTTTCCAAGATGTTGCCATCTGCGTGCAATCCCATTAGTCTACGCGCTATCTGAGCCAGGCTGCTAGGCCTCGGGAGGGAAGCTGGCGTTGGCACCTGGCTAGCATACGCTCTAGCCGTCGTTTTTTGAAAGTTATACATCACTGGGAACAGAAATCCATACAGCACTTTACTGAGAAATCAATTCCCATTTCCTAGTTATGCCTTATGTGGTGATCCCTGTGTGGGTTTGATTTAGCCAGACATAGCTCTTAATCTCACTGTGTATTTGAACAGAGCCTCCAGCCCTCTGCCGTATGTTTGTAGGAGCCTTGTTCCAATCCTGCAGGAGAAACAATGCAATTCATTTTCTGTCCTTGAGTCTTCCTCACACACTGCTTCACAAATGAGCATGGAGCCTGAAGCATCTAAAGAAAAAGCCTGACCATACATTTCTCTGAGTGGTTAACATGAAAAGGAAGAATGCACCAGTAAACAGTAATACTGAGATAAGCAGTGTAGTTGCACACCTGGTTGGGTTCGAGGCTCAATGTTGCTGTCATTCCCCAACAGGGACACGGAGTACAAAGGACTACAGTTGTCCTTAGATCAGGTGACGTCCACTAAACCCTCGTTTACCTACAACAGCCCGTCCAACCCCATCAGCGAGAACAGAAGAGTTGGCAAAAGCAGAGTCTCCCGTACCAAGACCAAAACAAGACTCTCTCCCTATTCACAGGTCAGTATCACAGTAATGCCTTCCATTTGACTGGTCATGGTATATTAGGAGCACTAGGATGGTCTTCTGTTGCTGGGAAGACTTCTAATGTGATTTACACATCTAGGACATGCCTAGTCGTTCCTTAAGTAACATTTCCATAAACCAATCATTGCCTTCTAATTTTAGGTGTCGGGTTATGGATAGGGTTAGGGCCTGGAACAACATGCAATCATTGCATTATAATTTTAAGGGTAGGTTTGAGGAAAGGTTGAGGATATATGTAGGACTCAGATTGGATGATAGGAATGTTGGGTGTTGATCCAGCGTCACGTTATATGTGTGTAAATCACACTGTGCACAGTTTCAACTTTGCCATCCCGTTGGACAAGTTGGACGTGTTACTGGAGGCACCCCAAGACTACACATTTTCAGACTGGCCCTAATCAAATACACCAGAATCAGCACATTAGTAGAATCTCCAAGATGTGAAATCAGATAAGAGAGACATCCAATGTGTGTATTGCTGGCATGCCTCCAGGAACAGGGTGAGGAAACACTGTATTAATGCATATTTGTTTTTTGTGCAGTATCCGGGTTTCCCCACGGATCGCTCCGAGTCGGATCAGGATAGCCCGTGGGGAGGGAGTCCACTCACTGACTCTGCGTCTCCTCAGCTTCTAGAGCAGTGTGAAGGAATAGACTCCTCATGCGTGTATCGGCAGTTCTCGGAACCACGGCAGCTCTGCTACAGCCTACCGCTGACAGATGACCACCATACCTCCAGCGACCTCTACAGCCACACTCACTCCGAGTCCTGCGAGAGAGGTCGCTGTAAGGCTGGCCGATACTTTCTGGGCACCCCTCAGCCCAGCCGAGAGGCATGGTGGGGCACAGCCCGCTCTGTCCTCCCGTTACCCAAGTCTTCGTCCGAGAACGGGGACAGTTTCGAAGGTGTGATGCCCCACATCACCTCCATCCATAGCCTGCAAGGTATGTTTCTTTCAGTGGATCTGTGGTTAGAAACCAAATGTTTTTCATTTTGGTTAATTCTGAGCAGAAACAATATGTTTTGGCCTTCCACCGACTTTCTAAATCAAACCGTGTTAGAACAAAGTAAAAGTTTATAGGCAGTAGCATTCTGAAAAAAAAAAAGAAAAAAAAAACGTACTAAAACAATGACCTATAAGAACCGAATTTCTCATTTGTTAATAAATAAGAGCTGAAGAACTGAATGATTCTCGACTCATCTGTCTATAGACCAGGGGTCTCCAGCCCTGCTCTTGGAGAGCTACTTTCCTGCAGGCTTTAGTACCAATCATGCTTTAACATCTTGATTAGCTGGTTCAGCTGTGTTTGATTGGGATTGGAGCTAAAATCAGCAAGATGATAGCTCTAGGACAGGGGTAGGCAACGTCGGTCCTGGAGTGCTGATGTCCTGCTGAGTTTAGCTCCAACCCTGAAAAAAACCTCACCTGCTTGTAGCCCTAGTAATTCTGAAGACCTTGATTAGCTTGTTCAGGTGTGCTTGATTAGGGTTGGAGCTAAACTCTGCAGGACAGCGGCACTCCAGGACCGACGTTGCCTACCCCTGCTCTAGGAGAAGGGCTGGAGATCCCTGTTGTAGACAGTAGTTTACAAATTCGGTCTTCTGCAGGGGTGTCCAAACTCTGTCCTGGAGGGCCGGTGTCCTGTAGAGTTTAGCTCCAACTCACCTCAACTCACCTGTCTTAAAGTTTCTAGTATGCCTAGTAAGACCTTGATTAGCTGGTTCAGGTGGGTTTAATTGGAGTTGGAGCTAAACTCTGCAGGACACCAGCCCGGACCAGGACCGGTTTTGGATACCCCTGGTATATTAAGCCCTTGACTTTATCAAAAGAAAAACATTGTTAATTTTTGCTCCTTGGACTGTGTTTGTTTCCTCACGGTAACACTGATTTCTCCCTCTTGCAGTGAGGGGTCACTGGGACGAGGACAGCGTGGTCAGCTCACCTGACACGAGCGATTCAGGCGACCGATACCGTGCAAGTCCTCAAGAGCCCAGCAAGATTGAGACGTTGATTCGAGCCACACAACAGATGATCAAAGAGGAGGAAAGTCGTCTGCAGTTGAGAAAGGCTCCTACAGAAATACCTTTGGAGTCTACAAACGGTCTGGCCAAGAGCCACGGCTCGTCGTTTCACAGTACCGACTTTCCCCAGTCAGCGTTGCAGAGCGTGGTGTGTCGGGGGCCGGCTCAGGTTATAAGCCCCGCCCCTAGCCCTGTTCCTCTGTCCCGTCTCAGCAGCCCCATCCCTGACAGACTGGGTAAAAGTAAAGACTTCCTGCAAAGCGAGCTCTCCTCTTCTCAGCAACACCAGCAGCCACTGCCCCTGACGGGCACATGTGCTGTCTCTCCGACTCCAGCGCTATACCCCTCACACCCCCGCCAGTACCTGGAAAAACACACAGCCTACTCACTCACCAGCTACGCACTAGAACATCTGTACGAGGCAGACAGCTTTAGAGGATACTCCCTGGGTTGCTCAGGTTCCTCCCATTACGACATGGCCACTCATCTACGCATGCAGGCTGAACAAGCACCGGGCCATAAAGGCACCTCCGTCATTATCACCAACGGCAGCTGATGCTTATCAAATCATGAACCGCCACTCAGTGCTTCACCCTCTCACTTGAGCTAGCCTAGAATTTCTGATTTGATTTTTTTTTTTTTTCGTTCCTACAAATTCTACAAACACATTTTTCTTAAGTCTTCATTGTTGTCTAGTAAAGAAATTAAACATCCTTAAAGC
Source organism: Onychostoma macrolepis (assembly GCF_012432095.1). Classification (NCBI taxonomy): domain Eukaryota; kingdom Metazoa; phylum Chordata; class Actinopteri; order Cypriniformes; family Cyprinidae; genus Onychostoma; species Onychostoma macrolepis. The sequence continues at coordinate 30,539,350 of NC_081170.1, read as the reverse complement.
ATACTTTTACTTAAGAAGCAAAATTGCTTAAGATATTGTTTTTTGTTTTTTTCAAATACTGAGGTTTATGCTTAAGCAGAAAAAGCTAAAAGAAAGTAAATAAATCATATATTATGCAATTTTGTATAAGTAAATTGATCTTATTTTAACCTCTTAACTGTCACCGTCCCCTCTGTGGGACGCCTATGTTTACTTCACTATTTTACAATTAAATCCTAATCTAATCGTTGGAAAGGTCTAAGACTCCTAAATAGGTATTTTACCACTTTGTTAAAAAATTATGTAGGAAAAGTAATAGATTAATTTATGACAAGAGTGCACCTGAAAAATCTACATTATAACAGGAGTTCTGACCTTTGTCACAGAAAGTCTTCTTAGTTGCCTTTTTCTCTGTCACGCTTTAGAAATCATAAGAAATTATATATCAGTTGAAAACATAAAATCTCAAAATTCATCCTTTGAAACCCATTTTAAAATCAGACATTGCATTACCATGGAAATGGTACATCAAAATCATGTTACAAAATGTTTTCATTCATGAATTATAAAAATTTAAGTTTGGATAGTGCACTACAACGTCTATGTTCAAAACTGTGAGTGACAGTTAAGGGGTTAAGGATGTTTAAATATTTTTACTGGAAAACAAGACAAAAATACTGATTAAGTACACTTTTGCAGTGTATTAAGGGATGTGAGTTCTTGATATCTGTGAAAGGGACATTTGTTCATTTGTTCACAGAGAAGAGATTCTGTAAAAGAGTTTGTTTGTCAAATACTTTATATACCTGATTATTACTTTTTTTTTTCTTCCTTAACCACTATTATGAGCTGCTTGAATGAATGGGGATAGTCCAAATCATTTGTCAAAGTAAGAGATTTAATGAGAACCATGAATTATGTGATCTCGTAACAGCACATTGATATGATGGTCTCAAAAATCTACACAGCAAATGTATTTAAATGATTTTATTTTCTGTAGAATTGTTGGGTCACAATACTTTGTGGTTAAACTACATGTCATTTGAAATTGTGGGATTTGTTTTAGTTCTTGTTCATTGATTTGTTTGTTTGTTTTTGATGCAACAATTCTACATCCATGACCTCAAATTCCATCCAGGTTTTAGTCATTTGCCCTCTGTACTTGAGACACAGCAGTGGCGTATTTTTTAACTAGCTCATCTGTGGCACTGGGGAAAAACCATTTTAATATTACAAGAAAAATTGAAGTAGCATGCTGATGTACCAGAGATTAACAACTAAGTCTAATGCAAAATGCAGCATTCATTTATAATTGTTTAAGGTTATTGTAGGATTGAATCTTAGCTCATTTGTGTACTGGGATACTTTTTGTAGTTGCATATGCTGTCCATCTGTGTTTGGACCCAATTCAGTCAAAGGCTTGAAGATTCAGTTTGAGACTTTTATTTTTTTAAAGAAGAAATTGGTTGAGCACATTATTGTATTATTGAGTTGAACAAATGTTTTGAGCCTTTTTTGTCCCTTTGCAAGCCTCTAACATGTCAGCCTTTAAAATGAAAACTGAGATTATGCAATTCTGAAACACATCTGATTTTATTTAAACAAACGGAACAATAATAGAACTGAACTAAATGACGACTCTTGCGCTGGTTCGATTAGAAGGTCTGGAAATGTGTTTTTGGCCCGATGAGTGATTGACTGCTGCGGTGCTGGAAGGCTTCGAGTCGAGCTGCTGTTTGGTGTATTGAGGTTCCACACTGGAGGAGTCCAAAGTCTGATAAGGACGTTAAAGGGGGGATTTTCTGACAGACTCTACCCCGTACCTCACTCCTTCTTCATGTATTTATAAGAAACTGGCTCTGTTTGGAAAGCTGTTTTTCTCTGAGTGAGAGAAACTCTGAAAAAAAAAAATATTTATGATGTACATACTCAAAATACACCCCCCACCCGTACCAAATAAAATGATGCAAAAGTTGCAAAATGGTATTGCAAAATGTATTTATTATGTGAATGAAAAATGTCTTTTGTTTCAAAACATTGCAGTGTGTGTTTATTTATAATTTTCAGTTCTGCATCTAAATTAAATGCCATTGTTTTCTTTCATGCATCACTGTTTCTAAACATATAATGAGAAATATTTTAATCTGTTTTCATATTGCAGCAAAACTGTTTAGAATAACATATTTCCAAATTGGTTCTGCATTTGCTTTTAATCTTGACATTGTTCATCCAGCGAGACCTTGGAGAACTCAGGTGAAAAAGATCTTGACATAACAAATATATCCCTAATTTGATCATTATTCATGTTTAATATGATATTTCATACTCACTTGAGAAATTAATAAATGATTACAAAGATGCTCATTCATTGAAAGGCTGCATGGTTTATTCATTTTGTTTTTTAATCTTTTTTTTTTTTTGTCAATTCATTTTTGTGTGAAATTACAGCAGCTTTCAAGACAAATGATTTAATTAAAAATGAAGTGGAAAAATGTTAAAATACTAAAAAGACAAACAGAATGTAATATGTCATATTCATTAACATTTTACACCATAAATTCCAATGAATGCTTTATTACCTTCAGTACAATAACATCACACATGAACAATATACTGCTGGAATTAATCTGCTTAAAATAAAGAAAGAAAGGTGAAATATGCCATTTTAAATCAAGCAATACATGATGATTACATCTTAAACCAGCAAAAAGTCTATATTTCCTGTAGACAAATACTTTATAAATATTTCAAGTATTTTGATCTTTGGCACTCACTGTTATATAGCAATAAATGCTTTTCTACAGATAATGACGTTCATATCCATAATAAAATGTAGTGAAATCTAAGAAGATATGTTTGGAGATGGTGAAGACTCTACTACTACAATAAATGACAGGTCTTATTCTATATAAATACAATTATATATATAGATTTTTATTTTTTTAAGCAAATAATTAGAAATAATTTGCACAAATTTATTTCATCTCTGTTGTTTGTATGGGCAAATGAAAGAGCGCGTAACAACATGTAAAGAAACTGGTTGTTCAGTTCCAGATGCTGTAATTCAAAAAGACAGAAGATATATATATATATATATATATATGTATGCGTTTACCAACCAGTGGGTATTTTCTTTTTGCTTTAGGGATTTTGTTCTGGCTGCAAATCATGAAATGAGACTAAAGCACACATTGCAGAGGACAAACATTCAGAAAGGGCTCTTTGAGAGCATGTGTCCGCTCTGTGTTTCATGTGTGCTGTGAAGGAAGCTCAGGTAAACCCTTGGCCGTCCTGACAGGTGTGTTGCTGGGCAACAGTGACTAACACAGACAGCATTAACACACATCAGTGAGCGGAGCTCCATCACAGCTGCTGCAGGCCTGACTCCACATATCCGCCAGTACAACGCCACATTTCGCTGCTTGTTTGCAGTGCCTCATGCAAATGATGAGACATTTAATGCATTGGAAATGTTGACATGTTGACTTCAAATATTCAAACTCCATTTTACATTTCACAAATTTCACAAACAAATTTCACAAACTGTTGCAAAGAAACGGCATTCAAATAAAAATGTGAAATTTTGAAGTAGAAAAACTGAAATAACATTTTATTTACAAAAAACAAAAAAAAAAAACATTCATAATTTATAGTGTAATTGAGAAACTACATGGAAAATTTGTGCATGATGTGTATCTATGTATTTATGACAACAGGAAGATTTTTTTGATTACAAGTGAAAAAAATAAAATAAAAATGGAAGCAACCAGATACACTAAATATATGTGTGTGTGTGTGTGTGTGTGTGTGTACAAGAAACTACAATTTCAGTCTTTCTGCTTTTAAATTTCAAGTTTAATTTAATGAGTTGCTTTTAATGATTCTTTGGAATTATTTGTACAATTAAATAATATCTGAATTAATATTGTTTCTACACCTTTTTTCAGTTTAGGGTGAACAATCATTACTTAAAAATGCTACAAATCTCACAAATAATTGCAAAGAAACAACATGTTTTTGTTTTCTCTCCCCTGTTTTAAATCCTCTTATCCTATAATATTTGTTTTATTTACAGCTATTTTATCAGCTATCCAATCCTACTGTACTACCCAATGTGCTTGAAATGTAATGATTTCACATTATATTATTGTATTTGGAAGTGTATTATATGTTATGTTCTGCTGCATGCATTGATTTGACCCTATTTATGATTTGAGTTGCTTTTTAAAAGTCAGAAGATGCCAGCAAAATACTGAGACTTGTGTTTGAACTGTTATGTTGCCCAAACTCAGTAGCTTCATATTTAAATGAAATTGTAAGCAAAGATTTTCTCGCATAAATATCAGCACACACACAAAAGAATATGTATTTTGGACTGGAATCTGCATTAGAAAATGATTTAATACATGAAAATATACCCAAGCACATCAACAAAATAAAAAATAAATAAAATGTAACTCACAGACACAAAGACATAGTGTTTCTGAGAGTCAGCTGTGGTGTCAGAGAGTGTAAATGTAAGGCATTTTCATGTCTACAAGTTGAATTGCTGCTTGGCGAGTGAAGTATGGCCCTTAGACTGCATTCGACACGTCCTGTATAAAACACATCAGACAGGGATATTTGTGTCTTGGTCTGAGTGAGGAACAGCTCTGGAAAATCTAACCTTTACGTCTGACTACTGAGTGGCAGAAACGTGAGATCAGAGGGAGGAAGAATATTTCACCTCGACGTGTTTTCAGTGTTGTTTCCTAGTCACATAAATTTGATTATCACTCTAACAGCTGACTGCAGCATTTGCACTCGCTTGGGTTTTGTAATTGTGTGAAAAAGAAATGGAGCCAGTAAATGAGGAAATGAGTGTAATCTTTCTGGTTCTCACAGCACGTCTGGAGACAGCCAGTGCGTGACGATAATAAGACGAACGCTTTCTTTCACCTATCCTTGGAAAGTTGAGGTGAGTTCTTTTCATCCATCCATGACACAAGCCTTTAATCATTCACAGAGTCAGATTTAATGAGGAACACCGTTTATAAATCTCACATTTAACTGTTTACTTCCATTTTCTTTACCTTAAGTCTGGTTAACATGAATACCTCCAAAACAATTAGAGCTGTACTTTCAAAAAAACAAAAAAACAAAAACTGAATACATGAAGAGTTTATTTGCAAAAGTTTTTTCATTGTGCATTCCAATTAATCTTAATCACACTGCAGTTGGTTATTTTGATTAGGTTAAAAATAACTAACAAATACAGCTAACATAACATATAATAAAAAACATAAATTTTTGAAAATTTTGAGTCATCTGTTTTTGCAAATAAGCTCTTCATATAGGCTATGGCTATATATATATATATATATGGTCCCAATCTCTCTTTTTTTTTTCTCAAGATTTTCAATGGGATGTCAACTTGTAACGCAAGCGCAATACAGATCTGCAGAAATATAAGTCTGATGTATCACCACAGTTGGAAAAGTGAGCAAACAGAGGTGCGCATTTCCCTGCTGTCACCCTCAAAGAAAGACAAGAAGGCGCAAATGCAGATTGGCTAATCCTGTAGCGTTTACAGCCGGGCTTAGGAGCATGTACCCCACCGAAACCAGAGAGCCTTGTTGTAACTCGGCCCAGACAGGTGAAACCCTGCTGGTGCCTTGAAACGTGTGTGGGGCACAAATGCTCAAAACACCATGTGTTACATTCTCCACACCAACCGCACATATTAACTGCAGAGCTTTTACACAAACAACATATTCAAACGTGAAAACTGGGCACTGACCGATACAGATGGGAATGAAAAAAAGTGCAGTCTGTCCATCATATCAATCCTGTAAAATACATTACTAAGTCAGCTCTCCTTATTTTCACACAGGTGCTGTTCCTCACATATGGTCACGTTCCTCTAATGTTTGACTTCCTGTAAATTCTTGGAAAACTGTAAAAATCTACTGATTTTATGTTTTGAAAGATAATTGTGTTTGTGCTATTTTATTTTATTTATCTTTATATACTAATCTATATACTAGGCGTTCTTAATAGCTAGGCACTTTTATAAAAAAAATGATTTGATACTTAAAAGCTTACAACCCGATGTCACAGGAAAACCTAACTATTTTATGAGGTGGCAGTTTCATATGAGTTTGTATGGTGTGAATCATGTGATTTTAGAAATAAAATAAGCATGAATATAACATAAATGAGCTTGTACAAATTAACTGTAAAATAGTTATGAAATGCCATGAGATTGTGTTGAAATGTTGATGTTAATGTGTATTTACATTGTAATGCAACACGGATGGCCCTTCATGCTTACAGTTTTTCAGTTTTTATTATTATTATTTTTAAATTCATTTAAATGTTTTTCCATTTGCTTATGAATCATATTGTTTGCAATGTCACCTTGTAAATCAGTTGCATTTTTTCATGAAGTTGTCAAAGTATGTAATATAAATTTCTTTTGTCTTTTGTCTAGAATCTGAAATATTTCTTATTTTTCTAAATTTGACTACATATCAAAAACATTTTATTTTTATTTTGATAAATACTGAAACTTTCTTTTTATTTGTTTTCATTTTATTTACTTTATTAATAGCCTCAAGACAAAGAGAGAAGACAGGAAATGATGGGGAACCGGATTAGGAAATGAGAAAATCCAAAGTTTAATGTGCGTCACCCAATGGGTTGGAGCATACATGCTAACTGCCATCCACAAGTTATTGTTTTTAAGAATATTGCAAATTTGCCATATAATGGTTTAATGCTTTGTAAAGCAAATAGTGATATAACTAAACATTACTAAAAAGCATTAACGCCTCATGATGAAGTGCGATGTATTCTGCTCACACGTCTGTAATGCGTTTGTTTGTGTGTGTGTGTGTGTGACTTTGATTCTTTGGTTTTTTTATGTTCTCATTGATCCCTCTGTTCCCAATTTCATGCACAATTTCTAAACAGCTTTTGCCCGAGGGTTGTTTTCACAACCTTTCCTCTCTAATGCTAGTGAATCCCAAACACCTCCGCAGTGTTTTCTCAAGGCAGACTGCTCTCATCTCCCTCTCTCACCGCATCAAAGCACGGCTTAAGTCTGATAGCGCGGGAAAAACCCTCTTATCCGCTGCAATGCTTTTATTGGTCTTCATGGGTGGGACTGGTGTTATGTTATGCTCAGGACAAGAGAAATGCAACATAGTTATTTGAGCCTCCTTGTACTCGTGTGATCCAAACACGGCTTTTATTCCCTATAAAACTCTGTGTGGATAGCTATGCCTACATGTAAAGAGTCAAACATTAATAACATTTGCAGTGCAATGTCAGTTGTTAGCAATAACTCAGTGTCACTTGTTTGTCTCAAGATTTTGTCTTCAAAAGCATTAAAATGACTAGGCCTGTACGTGATGCTAACACAACAGATTGTGAGATGACTCGGGTGAGATCTAAGCAGAGTTCTGCATCATGGTAATGAATTAAATATTAATTAATATGCTACTACATGTTGAAGCGTTATGCCCAGGCTGTTACTGGCATGTGATAGATAAAAATAAATAAATAAATAAAAAAAAGACTAAAGTGTTCTGAACACTGAGAAAATTACCATCGGGTCAATGCTAATTATGCACTGCTGTTAGTTCCCCCGAATACTGCATTATTTACAGTCATGTCATTCTGAACCTGCATGGCTTTATTCAACAGAACACAAAAGGAAAAGAAGAAAAAAAAGCGAGAACTAAATAAATACAATTTAATACATATACATGATTTTAAAAAAGTTTCTTTTTATTAAAACGTTTTAATGAGTGAAAAATGACACCTTTAATCCAAGAATGGCCGACTGGATCATTAAATCAGTAAGTTATTTCTTTAATGCAATGCAAACCCTTGCCTCTTTATGATATTGCCATAAATAATAATACTAAAAACACTAATGAATGCAGTAAATTCATGAATGAATTACTAATAAATATTAAAGTAATAGCATGTCGTTTACGGCAATACTAATACAGTTTTTATTTTCAATCAGTCTATTTATATGTTTTCTATTTTCATTTTAATTAAAGTTTAAGCAAATTTGGTGTGTTTTTATAATTTTAGTAGGTTTTGTTTTATATGTTTATAGCTGTTTTAGTAAATCAAGTTAAACTAAACTATTTTATTCTGGTTAACATTTGTACCTTTTTTTAAAATTGAGTTTTAGTTTCAGTTAACTAATAACCCTGGTTCAAATATATATATATATATATATATATTTTTTTCTCTGACATGATCTCTGTGAAGGGCAGTAGCATTTGAAAGCTGTCCTCAGAATCTTTTCTTTTGTGGGAACTCAAGAATAGGCCTTTCTCTTTAAGAGGGCAGCTCTTGTTGCTCAAATAGATCTGAAGCACAGAGAAGCTCTTAACTGGGCATTTTGCATGAAGAAATCAACCCTAATGCAGGATTATTTCAAGAGGCACATGCCAGTTCTTGCCATCTGTACCTTTAAAGCAATATCACATGCAAAAAAAAAAAAAAACAAAGCTAAAAAAACGAGTCCATCATGAACCTTTCTCTTCCAAAAGAAAAAAGAAAAAAGAAAACCTGTCCGGCTCAACACAAAGACGCTGAGTGCACTGAACACCTATTTGTATCATTTTGGATAACGGAAAATGAAAGTGAAAATGTCTAGGCAATGTTAGTGTGTGTGTGTGGTTTGGTTTGGAGTGTATGGGTGGAGAAGTACTCGTGACCATCTGTCTGACCACCAGAGCGGACGGGTGACAGCAGCCAGGGGAGACGCATGCTTAAGGAGATAATGGATGACAAAAGATGGGGCTCTGGATCTGCACTGTGTGTGTGTGTGTGTGTGAATGAGAAAGCGCTCTCCTCTCTAGCCGACTGAGACAGCAGTCTCTTCACATGGAGCAAGCACATGGCTCCTCATTAAAGCCGGTGTTTAGCACGCAACAGATTGGTGCTGAGGGTACCTGCGGGGTCATCTCTGGCGTCTCGGCAGAACCGCCGGACCACTACTCCCATTCTTTAACATACAAATTGCTTTTTTTGTGCTGGAGGATCTGAGATTAATTGCACACACCATTTGGTGCTGCTTGTTCAAAGCCCTCAGTGTTTTTTCCCCTCCTCTTGCTTTGATTCTGGTTAGAGATTAGCTCAACAGAGATTGCATCACATTAAGGGGCTTTTTTCTTCCCAGTGCTACCGCAGGGGCCACGGGGGCCTGTGTGGTTTACATTTTAACATCTACAACAAGTGGATTTGCTGTCTGAAAATGCACACACTTTTTTTATTTTCCGCCGATCTGTTAGAGCCTTTAGTCATCATGCCGACATGAAATATTTTCCTTTTTGTGTCATTTGTTGGGAAAAATTGAGTATAGAGCATTCATTCCTCCATAAATTTAGTTTCACGTTTTATGTTTTGAGGGAAATAAAATCTCAAACGTTGTTAAGCATTTAAATGTTACATTGCAAACATTCTGGTTTTGATAATTAAATCAAAATATTTCATAATTGAAAAAAAGTGTGGTTTTTTGGCACTTTTGCTATTCCAGCGCTTCAGACCAACAATTAACACTTTATCACAGGACTGTAGTTTTTTTACAACAAGGATTATGTCATTAAAAGGTCAATAAAATAGATCAATTTGTTAATCAACTAAAACTTGTTGATCAATTAAAATAGGGCACAGAAAATTACCACTGAAAATAAATAAATAAATGTATGAATGTAGTGGTAATTTTCTGCCAGGACATTATCCAGTAATTTTACAGACATTTCCATTAACCCTAAAACATAATGTAATTATGTACAACATTCAAAATACATATATACTGTATATATACTGTATAAGCTTTATATATACTGCATAGGCCTATATAAATATAAAAAAATCCCTTCATATTAATATAGTACATTGTGCCCTATTTTTACCGATTTATTTAAATGTTTTTTTTTTTTTTTTTTATGGTGTAGAATGTGACTTGAAATGAAAGAGGATGCTGACTTTATTAACTTTACCTTTTTTTTTCTTCTTTTTTTTACTTTTGTTTTTATATTTGTTTGTTCGTTCAAACCAATGCCTTGTTTGTATCTCAGAAACTACAATTTCACAGGATTATTTGGTCACACTTTATTTCAATGTGTCCATGTAATACCATGTAATTACACATTAATATTGTGTATTACTAATTAACCTACTATACACTAAAAGAAAAAGAAAAAACAAAAGAGGCACGCTGTAGATTTTTTTTTTTTTTTTTTTACTGAAGTTGTTTCTGATTTCTTATTTTCTGATCAATTTTTTCAGTGTACTGGTAGTTTTCTGCCAGGATAATATTCGTACATTTCCTTTAACACAAAAACAAAACACAATGCAATGTGTAATTCAAAATACAGGTAAAACACTGTAAAATTTAATTTAAAAAAAATAGACAGAAAATCTTTAAATCTTTAAAATTCCATATTAACAAAGTACGCTGGGCCCTATTTTATGAACTTTTCTATAGGTTTAGGTATAGTTTCTTGTAATTGAGCATAATTTATTGTTATTACTTCAGTAAACATGGACACAATTAAGTAGTGTTACTAATAAATATTTTTGTTTACACTTCATTTTAAGGTGTCGTTGTTACAGTGTAATTACACATATACTGAGTAAAATGTATTTACTACATGTATTTACTATATGGTTAGGGTTTGGCTCAGGGTTACTTGCATGTAATTATGCATAATTAATTGTTATTAAAATAGTAAGCACATGTAACGTGTGTGTCCTTAAAATAAAGTGTTACCTTATTTTTTTTATATTAAATTCCTGATTGTTTATTAATACTGTTATATTGCACAAGTAATTTTGTTTTCAATGATTTTGTGTTTCTTGGCATAAACAGGACCCAGTAAGAGCGTGGCCTCTTGAAGTACTCAAACAACTGCAAGTGAATGAAGGTTCTCGGGCAAACCCTTCCAGATGTGAGGCCATATGTTTGTCTGGCTTTGTTGGACTGAAAGAGAAAGTTAAGAAAAGGGAGGCAAGCAGCCCACACGCCATCACTGTTTACCTAGCCTAGGTACCCACAGTTGCCCCAGCTCACACCTTGTGACCAGCTGTGCGTACGTGGAGAGATATTCGCACACACACTTGTAAATGGTTAAATAGCTTGCCTCATTGCTCAGAGAATAAGCAGAGGAAGCTTACTCTGTTCGGTGCTGAGCACCTCGGGCAGTGCAAGGGAAAAAAGACATAAAACTCGGGCATTAAAAATGTTCAAACCCCACCGGGCAACACATTTTGCTACATAACAACCGCTTGCGAATGTTCAAGGGTGTCTGCGTTCATGTGTCCATTATGAGATGTTAATATGTCAAGTTAAGCATTTGTGAGAGCGAGGGAGTGTGTAAATGGCCTTTAAAGCATGTGCCGTGTTTTATTGACTGAAAAACCTGAGGTCACCCGCACCTCGGGCCATTTCCACCTTCCACTTCCTCACTCCCTCAATACTTAACAGACAGTGAATGTTGATATATGATGGGGAACGAGAAGAATGAGTAGAATCCGTCTGGGAAAGGTGGACTGCCTGTTCAACTACTGAAATTCAGCTTTTAGGTTCAAAGATAATCAGTTGATCTCAGTCTAAAACACTGCAGCAATAACTTTTCTGATTTTCAAGGAGTTTTACAGAGGAAAAAGGTGCAGGTCCAGGTGCTCTCAAACTCTTGGTTTCTGTGCAAGGTTTTTTTATTCTTAATTTTTTTTATAAATATCTCCTTGGCTATGGTTTGATGTGAAGTGTAAGACTCTTCATTAGTTTTATTGAACAGTCTGATGCTGAGAGACGTCTAAAGCAGTGGTTGTGAACTGGTGGGTCACAGTGAAAGCAGTCTGTTCTGATGGGGTCACAGCAGCGAAAAACAATGCTGAATGCAAATAACTATATAATCATGCAGAGTGCAGAAGACAGCAAATTAAATAAGCAATGTCTTATCAGCTTAAAAATGGCAAAAAGAAAAAAAAAAGCCTCTGATATGTTTTGTTGTTGATGTAAAAGATGCAATTTGGCTAATACTAATACAATATCTGACAATGTGTTAGGATGGTATTTCCTAATCAGCCCTTATGTTATGTTCAACTTAATAATGGTAAAACTTTAGTTTAGGGACTAGTTGTTTATTGGCATGCATGCTTCTAGCATATTGACTGTTTATAGGCACTTATAAAGCACGTACAATGTCTTATTCTGCATGACCATATTTTAGATCACTTAATTAACAACTACCTTACTAACTATTAATAAACAGCCAATTAGAAGTTTATTGAGGCAAATGTCATAGTTAATCATGAGGATTGGTACCCAAACTAAAGTGTGACCAAAATTTTGAATACTGTGTAGGGTTGAAGTAATTCCAATGTAAACTTTGTGTTCTGAACCAGTGCTCTAAATCACTGTCAAAAAGAGCGAAAGTTCACAGGTTTTCTCTATCGTAAAGTTGTGAACGAACACAAAGGCCTAGGTTTGAGGTCAGGCAGAAGCGGCAGTGTGCACAGAAACTTTGGATTCTTCTAGATTTACGTATGTCCTGACAGCAGGATCTTTCACCTCTTCAAACACTATTCGTTTATATTGCTGCCACTTTGCTAACAAGGACTCTCGGGACCATTTAAGCTCCACCACCCACTAACAGGTCCCTTACCCTTGGTGCCCAGGACCCCTGGACACTAGCGGTGGTGGGAGCCCATCCAGACACACAAGGAACCCAGAGTAGATCAAACTTTAGACTTTATTGACTGGAATGGATAATGATCAAGTTTTGGATATTTTTTTCTAGGCAGAAATTATGTTTATTACAGTGTGATATAAAATTTGGGTAGCACTTTATTTTAAGGACTAATTCTCATTAATAACTAGCACGCATATTAACAGCATACTGGCTGTTTATAAAGCACATATTAATGACTTATTCTGCATGACCGTATTTTGAATCCTTTAACCCTACCCCATGCCTAAACTTAACTACCTTACTGTTACTACTATTATTAAGCAGCAAATTAAGAGTTTATTGAGGCAAATTCATTAATTAGTTCTTAGTGAGAACTGGACCTTAAAATAAAGTGACAAAAATTGGATCAATTAGCGTTAAAATATTACTTGGCTGAGTTATGTCATAAAATATGGTACTTGAGAATATACAGTTATAAAACAAGTTATATGCATTAATTTTAGATTTCATTCAGGTAATATTTATATCATAATTTCACATTTTAACCATTAATTTCATCAAATTATTTGGTAGCACTTTATTTTAGCGTCCTTGTTATCTTACATGTACTTACAATATTATGCATGATTAAAAGCAACCAATCCTAAATAAGTGTAAATAAGTGTAACCCGTTATTTCTGCAATTATAATTGGTACACTTTATGTTGCTTCCACGAAAGTAATAGGATAACTAGGTTTAGGGGTAGGTTCAGGGTTAATACCTAGTTATTATCAAGTTATTGCAATTACTAAAGTACACAGTAGGCTATGTAAGTGCTACCGTAATGGTTCACAATAAGGTTTTATTTTAACTAAAATAAAAAAGTATTCTTTATTAACTAACATTGTACAAATGTTAGTTTTTTTAATGCTTGTCTTGGTTTGGTTTTAGGTTGTTTTGTCTATGAAGTTTGAAAATCAATAAACATATTTGGGGGGAAAATAACATTAACAAAGATTAATAAATGTGGTTGCAATTTATTTTGCGGTAGGTGTACTTACAGTGTACTTACTTAAGAAAGTACTGGTAATATAATGTAACTACAGGTAGGGTTAGGTTTAGGGGTAGGTTCAGGGTTAGTACTTAGTTAGTACTTAGTTATTTCCTAGTTATTGTAATTACTATAATAAGTACATAGCATGTACATGAGGAACAGGACTGTAAAATAAAGTGCTACTGTTGTAATAATAATTGCAAAGTAAAATATACAGCATAATACAGCAGTATACAGAAAAATATACAGTAGTGAAAAAAGAACAACGTATATACCGTATGTATATGCTTTAATTAATATTAATTTTTTTTTTTTCCCCCCAGCAAAATATTTAGACATTGTTAACCTTTTAAACCTCATTGCATTCAGTTTGCATCTGTTCTTCTCATCATTAACTTGATATGCTAGGTGGTGAATTAGACCAGTAGATGTGTGCAGACCAGGGTAAATATAGTGAAAGCTGTGGTTCAAAGGCACTAAAGGAATATAAGCATTGGACAGGTGCCTTAAGATTCCTTGGACACTCTGGATTTTTCCATATGTCAATCACAATAAGAACACACTCAGAAAAAGAGACTTTTACTTGAATGATTCAGGAGGTCGATAGGTGTTAAAAAGTAAAAAAAAAAAAAAAAAAAAAGTTGACCTCCTGCTGATCCGGCACGCTCCACCCCAGACGGGATGTCTGCATTGCTGAGACATCTGACGAAGCAGGAGCCAAATATTGTTCAGGGTGATCTACTTTCTCCACACACATACAGTACACACACACATATATATATATATATATATATATATATATATACACACACACATACATATACATCAATATAATGTTCACACGCAGCATGATCCTACTGACTGGTAGACATTTCCCAGTCAAAAACATGACTGGAAGACATTTTCCTGTATCGTGTTGCCTACTTAGGACACTTTGGGTGATAAGGTCCCATTAGTTGACATTAAATAATGCATTAACTAAAATGAACTAAAAGTGAGAAAATCTTTTTTGACTGCATTTATTCTTTTTTTTTTAACGTTAGTTAATAAAAATACAACTGTTCTTCATTAGTTCATGTCAGCTCGTGTCCATTAAATAAATAGATACAACTTTTTAATTTAATGCTGTATTATAAAATTTTGAAACAAGCATTAACTAAGATTAATAAATGCTTTATAAGTATTTTTAATAGTGTTAACAAATAGAAATGCATTGCAAGGTGTTACAAAACATCTACCGTATTGACCCGAATATAAGACAATGTTTTTTTTATTGGAAATACATCTGAAAAAACGCGTTTGTCTTATATTCAGGGTCTAGAATTTGACATGTCAATAATACACCCACAAAAATAGGTGGCACCAAAAACGCATAAAACGCGTGTGCCATGAAATATGTAATGTAATGTGTGTTGTAAAGATCGCGAGTGAAAACAAAAGAAAAAGTAAAGCTTACAGCGGCATGAGTCGTGACTGTCATATTAACCTGATGGGACCAAACTTCCTCTGTAAGTGATTTTAAAACATAAGACAGTACCCAGATTTGAAGACAATAAGATTTCACTTCTTCTGTTAATAAAATTTTGGTAGGCTACTATGAGATGGATAGCCTAAATGTTATATAATTCAGATGGGCTACCTGCTATTTTTATGGTATATCAAATATTTTTCAATGTCATTGTTGGTACATTTTACCAGTATTTACCATACTTTCAAAACAAAAATTAAAATAGGAAAAATAATTTAATTTAATTTTAAATGTGTTTTACAGAGAGAGAGAGAACCCCCCCTCCCAAAAAAAACAAACAAGGTTTGGTTTTCAAAAAGCCTTTTTCCAAAAGGTACATCTGGAAAATGGGGGGTTGTCTTATAATCAGGGTCGTCTTATATTCGGGTCAATATGGTATTTGCTTCATTTACCAGTGTAATTTTAGAATCACTGAAATACTGTTATTGTTCTATTATTGTTTATACTAAAATAACAGATATAACTGATATAAAAAATAACTGAAACTGTAATATATATATATATATATATATATTACAGTTTCAGTAATATTACAGTTTTTTTTTTTTAAATGATCTTTCATTTAAAAAAATCACAAAAATCTAACCTTTCATTGGATAATAAGAATTTAAAATGGGGGGAAATATCATTATGAAATAAATGTTTTTCTCTAATACACATTTGCCACAATTAACAGCACCCTTTTATTCAATATTTTTTGAAACCTCCATTTGCCAGTTTAACAGCTCTACATTTTCTCCTATAATGCCTGATGAGGTTAGAGAACACCTGACGAGAGATCAGAGACCATTCCTTCATCCAGAATCACTCCTGACCCTTTAGATTCACAGCTCCATGTTGGTGCTTCTTCTCTTCAGTTCACCACTCATTTTCTACAGGGTTCAGGTCAGAGGACTGGAATGGTCAGCAGAAGCTTGGTTTTGTGCTCAGTGACCCATTCTTGTGTTGTTTTTGAGGTTTGTGTTTGGATTATTGTACGGTTGGAAGATCCAAACATGACCCATTATAAGATTTCTAACAGAGTCAGTCACTTATTGATTTTTCATCTGATGGTATTTGATAGAATCCATGATGCCATGTGTCTAAACAAGATGTCCAGGACCTCCAGCAGAAATATAGGCCCACAACATAAAAAATACAGCAGTACATTTCATTGTACACATGGGGTACTTTTTATCCCTTTGATCACCAAACCCATCTTGAGTGTTTGCTGCCAAAAAGCTCATTTTTCATCTGACCATAGAAGCCAGTCCCATTTGAAGTTCCAGTCGTGTCTGATAACTGAATATGCTGGAGTTTGTTTTTGGATGAGCTAAGAGAATTTTTCTTGAAACCCTCCCAAACAACATGTAGTGATGTAGGCGTGGTTTGACAATTTTTTTTTTAAGGTTTTCTGACCCCGAGACTCAACTATTTTTTGCAATTCTCCAGCTGTGGTCCTTGGAGGGTCTTTAGCCACTCAAACTCTCCTTCTCACCGTGCATTCGGACGATATAGACACACGTCCTCTTCCAGGCAGTTTCGCAACATTTTATGTTGATTGGAAATTCTTAATTATTGCCCTGATGGTGGAAATGGGAATTTTCACTGCTCTAGCTCTTTTCTTAAAGCCACTTCACTAATTTGTGAAGCTCAATTATCTTTTGCTGCACATCAGAAATATATTCTTTGTTTTTTTCTCATTGTGATGGATGATTAAGGGAATTTGGGCTTTCCCTCCTATTTATATTTCTGTGAAACAGGAAGCCGTGGCTGGATAATCTGGAGTGCTCAAAATTGTGAATATGAATGGGAATATACTATAGAGATATTTTACTCATAAGAAATTCTAAAGGTGCAAATAATTGTGTCCAACGTATATTTGAGAAAAACATTTATTTCATAATGATATTTTCCCCCATTTTAAATTCTTATTATCCAATGAAAGGTTCGATTTTTGTGAATTTTTTAAATAAAAGATCAAAAGGATTAACAATCCAGATTAATTTTCACAGCCTTGTTTGCTCATATTTACTAAGGGTGCCGATATTTTTGGCCATGACTGTATATATATTACAGTTTCAGTTATTTTAGTATATCAAGTTAAACTAAATAAAAAGACAAACGTTACTTTGCCAAATAGTTGAAATAAAAAGATATTTATTTATTTAACTTTTTTATGGTTGCCCTTTACATTACTTCTTTATGTAATACTTTAGTATGTGCCCAAGCTAAACTTGTTCTATGTATTTGAAAGTGTTGTTAGTCAGTGCATACACTTCTGTTATTGGCTAATGAATTAGTTAATGTGTGTGGAAATGGTTGGTGCAAGTTTTAACACAACAGAGAGTGATTTAATAGACTGACCCCTCTAATAAGTAACTTGGTAGGCTGTGTGTGTTTTGGGTGCAGATATCAGAAGCGTTTCAGACCTCTCTGTGCTCTAGTGCTTATCAATCCAGCATGGCTCCCACCCTATTAGTGCCATATTGATATAGCGAGTGGCCGTCCTCACAACGGACCAATCCCACTCCCAAACTAGATAGGGACATTAAACATCACCTGGGCTCTGTTCATTTACCACCGCTCGTTCCACCCTCCCCCCTCAATTGCACAATCCATAACCCCCAAGTCCAAACCTCATTCCAGGTCTATCGATTCTGGCCGTCTGCCACTCGGACCTGTCGCCGGCTCTAGCGATGTGAGCTGGCCCTGACCTGACTCCCGACAACTCAAGTTTCTGATTGATTCCACAGAGTGAGCACGCAGAGCAAGTGTTTGCTTTGATCGCTGGATTGGTTCAAATATCAGCATTTATATAATGCCCCCTACCAATGGCAAGAGATGCAGTAGTGATAGATTTGAGAGCGGTTAAGAGGGTGGTGATATTCTTGTTATAAGCTATACTCATTAGTGTTGGACCATATGATGATACATGACTTAAGGTTTCATCACCTCTGTGTATCAAAGTCCAAAGCATCTGGGTCTCAAGCAGTTACAACAATAGTGGTGTTTTAATCATTTAGAGACACCAATGAATACATGTAGGTTCATGTAAACACATATGTGGATTGTGGATGTTAGAACACGGCCATATACAGAGTACCTTTAAAGCAAGTCCATCTAAGTAACCTTGCATGGGTATTTTAACCAATATCATTCTGGTGATGTTTTTGCCTCAGTTTGGATGATTCTGTCAAAGCTTTAGCAATCTTTGGACATTATCATGGAAAAGTGGCCTCAACTTTAGTATGTTAAATGTATATTTCTAGTATAATTCATAACATAACATAATTTCATAACACTATAGACATTTTTGAGCTCATCACTAACCACTTCAACACAAAAATGACAAAAATAAACATAAATTAATCAATTCAATAGCTTTTTGTAATGAATACCCCGAAATTGAAGATAGTTGAAGTTAGTTTGAGGAACTATGTGGCAAAATGTTAAAAGATGCTAGCAACATGGCAAATTATGCTAGCAATGTGCTAAATCATGCTAGCCCAGGGGTGTGACTCAGGGCTGTCCTAGAGTTTACTTCCAACCCTCTCCAACACACACATAGGCTGCATTTAGTTTTCAAACAAGCCTGAAGGACTTGGTTATTTGGATCAGTTAATTAAGGTTAAAATTAAACTCCACAGGGCCCTCCAGGAACTGAGTTTGACACCCCTGTCAGGCGCGCAGATGGCACTAGGGACGGGGGGACATGACCCCCCTAGATTCATAGTGACCAGATCCGTCCCCCTCACTGTCTCTACGAAAGGCACCATCGGTAAACAGAGGATTAATCAGGGTTTCAGCTATGTACATTAGCCTAAGTAGTTGTGGCCCATCCCGCCGCTCCTTAAACGTGCACTAAGCGATTTTTGAAAAACGCTTTTGACCACAGTGCCTGACCGAGTCCCAATCAGCAGTAAAGGGGCGTGTCTTGTACTGATAGAGAGAAGAGATCATTCAATTTGAGTGCACAGGACAGATATTAGCAGATCGACTATAGATAGAGAGAGATGGCAGATAAAAAAAAGAGGAAAATATCAGAGAAACAAAACATTAAAAATAAGGGTTATGATCAGGTAAGAGGTAGGACCCGTGTAAATATCAGAGTAGCTCGAATCGTACGCAGAGGTTGCATTATTTCTTCTTGATAGGTGAGTAACATTGATTTTGCTTTGTTTCACACAACTTATCTGTGTTGGCTTTTGCTTGAATATGCTTGTGTGTCATCTTCGCTTGTTTCTGTGATTGTCGTTGCCATGGTTGTGTATGGAAGTGTGGATGCAGAGATTTCAAAATCGTGATTCCTCCCTTGTATATAAATGTATATTATACTGTATATAAATTGAGGGCATTAGGGAGCCGCTATTATACCTGACATTGAAACTGCTTTTGAATGCATGATCGCTTTTTGGTTTCACTTTCACTTTCGAGATTCGCGATCGCACATACTCTGTATGGAGTGGCAGTACTTACCACACATTTTACAAGATTAGATTGTCAGTGGTGCTCAGGATCTGTAAATCATTCACCATCATCCTCAGTCATCTCTCCTTACTTTGTTTATGTGGTAAGTGAAATTTTATGTACTATAATGTAACAAGTAGCAATTGTTATTGGTTTTCCGTGCCGTTATGAATACGGATTCATGCTTCGGGCACCTGTGCTACAATAATGCCAGCCATGTGCTAAATCACGCTATCTACATACTAAAACATTTTAGCAATTTTTAAAAAAAAATGCTAGAAAATTCTAAAGGATGCTAGCAATGTTACAATGTGCTAGAAACATGTTGGCAACTCATCTTAGAAATATTTGAATCAATATTAAAACATGCTGGCAATGTGCTGAAACATGATAAAATATGTACCTAACATTTTATTGATTTTCTCTGACTTCTCTGAGTAAAACCTTCAAATGTCACGCTTTTCAAAATTATTTTAAACTTTCAGGCTTTTTCAAGCCAGCATCAAAAATGTTGTCATTAAACCTATATCTCATCTCATCTAGTTTCATTACGCTATTTGTCTACACAGATATTTTTTTTAGCTCTTCACTAACCACTTTAATACAAAAATGGGGGGGGGGGCACTAACATAAATGTAATCAGTAATAATTTACAGTAAGGTTCCATTTGCTAACATTAGTTAAATTCAGAACTTAACATAAACTAAGAATGAATGATTGATTCATCATGGATTCTCTTTTATGTCACACTCTAGAGCTCCCTTAAACATGTATATATGTATTTACATATCTATTCAAAAATACAGCTGATTGTTAACATGCTAAAATATGAAATGAAATGAAATGAAATGGAGATATATTTAAATGGAATGAAAGTTATAGAATGTACTGCATGTTTGCTTCTTGTGCCAAAGAGTATGATCTATGTAAGTCCATGTCTTACTAACAAGAAACTATGCCTCTAACCACAAGTCGAGAGCTGTACTCCAACCACACAAGTTTCCGAAGCTGTTTTGCAAATATTCATTGGAAATATAGTTTTAGGAACCACTGAATTGTTGAACTATGTTGGTAATGACAGAACTTGCAACCTTATTTGACTAACAATGCTTCTGAGAAACCCAGAGTGCTTACTGAGTCAAAACAAGACTCACTCACTGAACTGCAAGTTCCATGTCAAAGCACCATCACTTTAATAAAACTATTAAGTTGTCCTTAAAAAAAAAGAAATCTCTTATTAGCAGTATACCTTAAGGCCCTGATATTCTCTTGGCAAGAAGTTTGTTCTTTACTAACTGTACTGTGTGGCCCATGCTACTAGGAGTGGTGTTTAGATGAATATGTAATAAATGTTGCAACCTGTTCTCTCAATAACACAACAACCAATATATTGATGCACTGACATTTCAGCAACCAAATATTAGTCGGAATTTTCCTTTTTAGCCAAAACAGTTTTAGAGGACCTAAATCATTGACAGAAACTGGGATATTTCATTAGTGCTTCTCCAATGGTGCATTTGAGTGTGTCAGGGTCTATTTTGTGCACACACAATGCGGATAAGCGGATAAGGTAAACAAAGGTGTGTGAACGCTAGGGCAGGGTTGTCAATATCTAATGAAACAAAGATTACGCTTTCAAATTCTGCCATTTTTAGAACAATTAAAAGAATAAATGACAGTTTGACACTATTTAATGTGGCATGACATATTGTTGTAGCCACCTCAGTTCAAGCGGCAGCGCAGAGCACAATAGTATTTATGTTGTTTTTTTTACTTGACCCTGACCTCAATGGATTTCCATTGATTTCCACATCAAAGAAGATAGAGTCTCACCCCGGCGAATCCATATTTTGGCCAGATTTTGTTAGAAATTCACCTATTCGCTTTTGTTTGAAGACTATCTGGATCACTTATATCTTTGTTCATATTTACTCTCAATTTTATAGCTTGCTATAAGCCATGTGGTAACTTAATTAAATTGATAAGTAGGCCTAGCATGTGTAATATTACGACCAGGAATATGGTCCAGGAATTCTTCCATTAATTTTTCTACAAGTGGCCCATCTCATCCTCCTGACACTGTCTCCCTGTACAAGACAGTATGAGAGAGTCTATGTGCCAGCTGGCTGCAGTCCAGTATGTCTTGTTACACCTGTAAGGGAAGCTTCATTGTTTCACAGAAGGCATCGCGCTGAGTGACTCGGCAGATGTGGAGGATATGTGCAGCAGTTATCAAAATCAGAGGCCTCATTAAACTTTGTAATTTACATTCCCTTCCTCTCTCTCTTTCACGCAGGCATATCAAATCACGCTGGTCATGCGAATGGCCATTAATTGCTGGCAACGTAACAGCTGTGCGAGTGAAGTGTGCGCTCCAGACGCAGCCAAATGACAGTAAAACTGTCACTGACATTTCATCATCACGTCTGCCTGCAGGCCGCATTTCGCCACATCTTAAATTTCACCAACATGCTGCAGGAGCTACCAAGGTGGACCTCTCTAATAACCCATAATTCTTTCTATTCTGAATGTGCCGCTCTCTTATTTCCCCCACAAAGTCAGAATATAATTTGCCACATAAACAACATCTAATCAGGTGGAAAAATCAGGAGTGATCAGGTTGCCTGTAAAAGCAAGTCGTATATTACCTCTCCGTCACCAAGAGGTGCCAGAGCAAGTGTCAAACCTGGCCCCGTTCTGTGCACTTCCACTGAAGAAATGGCAATTCTGCAGTGGAAAAACTGACTCCTGACTGATCTGTACCAGGAACCACTAATGGCCAAGACAGTGTCTTTTACTACCTACAACTGTGACACAAAAGGAAATGATCTCAGTATAATCAATGGAGCTGTCTACACTGGCTTAAAATGACAGGCACTCAGTTGACGGACACCCCATTTCTATTTTTGACGTGTGGTGCTGCTACGCCAGCCTCTTTATTTTTGGGAACATTATAGTAAAGATAATTTGTTAACATTAAAACATTAGATAAAGCATTTAGAATTATGAACAATTGGAAATATTTATAGCATTTATTGATCCAATTTAATTGTAATTTCTACATACTGTTTACTAATACAGCATTAACATTTCAAGTTGCATAAATTATGAAACCAAGCGTGAATTAAAAATATAAATAGTATATTTATAAATTAACATTAACCAAGAACACTATATGCTGTAAACAATTAAATATTGTTACCATGTTAACAACTTCAAGCAGTTGTGAAGGTGTTACTTTGTTTTCTAGGCTTTTTTTTGTTGTTGTTTTTTGAAGGATCTGTCAGTGCAAATCTGGAAATGTTTGTGCCAACAGTTAAACATCTTCAAACTGCCAGTGGTCTGTGATATGGGTGTGGTCTGGGGCTCTACCTTCTTTGAATATCACTGTCATGTAGTGTTATATAAATCAAATCATAAGATATGTTCAAGAAAGCTGATTCAACTAAAGGTTAAAAATATAATTTTACTTAAATACTTCAGTATTAAAGTAAGTGATATTAAAACTACTTAATTATCAAAAGATTATCAAAATTAATTTCAGAAGAACTGGCACATCTGATTGTACCCATGGCAAACTAGTGGTGGGTTGCTGGAGTCTAGGTTAGGATATTCATATAATTTTATGGGCTTGTTCAAATACCCACACTTGCGGTCTTTGCACTTGACCACTTGTCTACTTACATGATGAATTTCTTGTGTTTGACCCAAGTGATCAAGTGGGTCTGAAGACCACAAGTGTATGTAGAACTTTTCATTACCCAATGGAACACGCTTATAGTGTTGTAAAAATTCAAGTGTTTACAGAACTTTATATTGATTTTCAATTCTTTGCATTTTAAAATAAACTTCTAAATGTCTGTTCAGTAGTCTCTATAACAGATGACACAATTTACTAATTATGGTACTTCTAATTAAGTGATAAAAGCAGTTGCAAATGTTGTACAAAATAAACGTGCTCATCTTTGCACCAATACGTTTTACTACCAAATTATATATCTAATTATTATTGATATTTAACTTAGGCCTACATTGGAAAGGTTTCTGTGACCTTTCGCGAGATCTCTGCAAAATGTCTCATGATTTATTTCCAGAACATGATGCATGATGAGATACACTTAGCCTCGAATAGCGCTCCGGAGTGTGGATTTAGTGTGTGTTAAGGGCGCTGTGCTTTGGCATGTTTAAGACCTGGGACAGGCTTGTGCACTTTCTTACTGTTGCAAGCACATGCTTTCAAGTGGCAAAGACCACAAGTGTGGGTATTTGGCCAAGCCCAACGGCAGAAGTCTTCAACCGTGCTCCTGGAGACCCAATGTCCTGCTGTTCTGAGTTTAGCTCCAACCCTAACCAACCACACCTGAACCAACTAATCAAGAGCTGTGTCCCAATTCAGAGGTTGGCATTCCAAGAACAAGTGGTGTGTGGATTCTTTTGACTTGGGTCTTAATGCAACACCCTAGCAACAACACAGCTATTTACTAAACAATGGGAACACTTTTGCAACTGCATACTAACACAATACAACCACTTACAATTTTGTAAGCATATCAGTTCATTGTTTGTTACATTGTCATTATTTTTGCTCTAAAGTTAGTGAAAACACAGGTTGGACGTTTGAAAATCTTATGGCCAAGTACTGTATCAGCGCCATTTCATGGAATATATGCTCACCAGCCACTTTATTAGGTACACCTGATCATTTACACAAATATCTAATCAGCCAATCATATGGAAACAATTCATTTAGACATGTAGACTGTAACGGAATGTGCTTCTTCAGAATACTTACAACGCGGAATTGTGAGGAAGTAGTCTTTAATCCAAATAACAAAGAGAAAGCGCAAAACGTTTCCAAACACAACATTACATTAAGACAGGACAAAAAAACTAATGAAACAAGGGACTATAAGTACTAAACTAAATGAGGACTAATGAGGTAATTAAATGACAACAGGTAAGGAGTGATTAATCAAAAACCATGGAAACAAATGAGGAGCTGAAACAGAAGGCAGGAACACAGGGAAAACAAATTCCAAAACGGACCATAAACGTAACATAGACATGGTTAAGACAATCTGCTAAAGTTCAAATCGAGCCTCAGAATGGGGAAGAAAGGAAATTTAAGTGACTTTGATCGTAGCATGGTTGTGGTGCCAGACGGGCTGCTCTGAGTGTTTCAGAAACTGCAGAGAATGGTCAGGAAAAAAAAGAAAAAATCCAGTGAACGGCAGTTCTGTAGGCAAAAATACCATGTTGATGTAGAGGAGTCAGAGGAGAATAGCCAGACTGGCTCGAGCTAATAGAAAGGCAGCTGTAACCACTCGTTACTACTGGGATGTGTGGAAGAGCATCTCCGAATGCACAGCAGACAGGCTACAGCAGCAGAAAACCACACTGGGTGCCACTCCTGTCAGCTAAGAACAGGAACCTAAGGCTACACTGTCCTATCGTAATAAAGGCAAAAAATGTCAAAAAATAAATAAATAAATAAAAATGTGATGTTATCATGTCAATATGGACATAATTCTCTGAAGAACATTTCCAGCACCTTGTTGAATCCATGCCACAAAGTTCTGGAGGCAAAAGGGGGTCAGACCCAGACTAACAAGGTGTACCTAATGAAGTGGCTGGTGAGTGTATGCAAAGGCCCTTGCTTAAATTCATGGTTCCTGGGATAGTATTTTTATGGACAGGCCCTGGACCCAGTGATTGCACACTGACATAGAGGACCATAGTGGGCCACCCATGTCAGGAGAACGTTCCTGGCTCTCCCCCTCATATTGGACACTCTTTGTCTTTTGCAATGTGGCTGCTACTTTCTTTTCAACCACTGCATGTTGAGGGTGGCATAATGTGTCCAGGAGGACATCAGTAGTGGGATGCTGAATGTCAGATTAGCCCATGTGAGCTTCCCTCTTGTGTGGGCGAGACGTCTCTTGAGTTTATCCCTGTGACAATGGACTCCTTTGTTCATCTTCAAAGCAGAGGTTAAAGGGTGAAATACAGTACAAGTTTTACAGCGTGGCATTTCACTTGCAGTTCTTTCCCCCTGACTTAGTCTTGTCTCATGTCTCATCAGCCACATCCTCAATCCCTCCAGCCATTAAACTGGAGACAGGCTCTTAATCAGCTCAATTTTTACCCCTTGATGTTAACCCTTCTCTTGGCTCTATGGCAGGATGTATGACAGGTGTGTGCGAGAAGGAGACAGACAGATAGTGTTTCAACATTTAGTTGACAGAGACTATATATGACCGGTTAGAGTGAAAGCGACTGAGTAAACAGACGACTGTTTGTGTTCACAGTTGTGTTGGTGGTCACTACAGCAATAACAGTCAGGCAGAAAGGGACATTGTAAACAGTGCATTGGTTGACAGACTAAGGCCATGCATACAATCAAACTGAACAACTCAAGCAAAGCCTATAACAAAGCCCCATACTGTGTGACCTTTGACCCTGCTCAGACAAGTGTCAAATAGTACTTGCTACTGCAGCAAGATAACATGTGAAGTCGGGGTCCAAATGATGGTTAAAGATTGTAATTTTTTTTCCCTTAGTGGCAAAATACTTCCTCCTATCTCAACTTAATGTGCAAAAACAGCCAGGTAAGCCATCATAGTTGATTCCCCTGAAAAGTGTGCCACTATCAAAACATTACCCTGTTTGTTTAGTTCAACACTGCAACAAAGGTGTGAGGTTGGTGCTGATCTGTCTGTTTGTTATCTGTTGGCATGTAGTGCAGACCCTTGTGAAAAAGTTGTATTAACATATTAACGTAATTAGGTGTTTGAAAGCATTACATTCAATTCACACTTAAGTACATCTTATACCTTAAGTACATCTTTGTAATATATTATATCTGTAATAAGTACTCTTTTTTAAAAGTATGCTTAAGTGTACTCTTTTCCAAGTGGACATTGCACACTTCAAAGATATGGTGTGCTTGATGATACAGACCTTAGAAAGACATATGTTTAAAGAAAGCATGTTAGTGAGAACTATCTTACATCTTTATATATGAGATTATATTTTCATTATGTTATTACTAGTGGTGTTGCTAAGGCAAATATCACTACATCTCTGCTAATAGGCCTACTTATGGTTATGAAACCCAATCCACATTTTTTTTGCTATGAAATGTAATGATACCTCAAACTGTATGGTTTGTGGAGGAGAGGTGGGCTATACTTTTTTAATTGATTCACCTTACAATAGAAATCAGCAAGATTTTTGAGACTTACAGACAGGAGTTTGATCACAATCAGTGTTGTGACTGTTGTGGAAGCTGTTAATCACACAATTCAAACAGGAAGTTACATCTTCACAATACAGAAGCTGTAATGTTGTGTGTTGAATGAGTGTTTGTACAGTTTGATTAAAACTGGATCTGTGTTTTATTTTGGCGGTGTATCCCACTCTATATTTTGAAAATGTTTGAAATGTCCAGTGTGTGATATTGCACATCCTCTTGAATTAATATTTTTGTTATAGCTGAATTATGTTGTGTTCCTTCACTGTCTTGCATTATCCTGATAAATGTGATTTGTTATGCTTGTCCTTTTCATTTAACCCTTGTGCAACCTTATGGACATTTTTGTCTATTTTTGTCCATTTTAGTTTTTTTATTTTTATTTTTATTTTTTATAATTTTGCCTGTGTTAATGCTAACTGCATACATTTTGGCTCAGGTGTGTATTTTTATTGAAATTTTAATATTCCACCCTCATTTCCTTTAATAAATCTATTTTACACTAGGTACAAAAAAATAGTTCCTCTCAGCGCCTTTTGGACAAAAATGTCCCCATTGAAACCCATTAAAACTGCTATTTTTAATGCGGCAGTGCCGTTTAACTATAAAATGATGCAATTTTTGTTAATAGGCTTTCATTCTGTTGGCAAGGCTTCAAAATTATTAATTTTTTTTGGTTTCACTTTTTAAACATTTTTTATTTCCAATTTTTATTACCGTTTTTTGACATGGACATTTTTGTCCACTATGGACCTATGTGTAACTTTTTTTTATTGATGCACAAGGGTTGATATTGTTGTTAGCATTTGCGGCTTTTGTTTGTTTTTGCAAGCCTGGTGGCCTTCAGGATGTAGAGATTGTTTTGAACAAATGATTTTAGAGGTAAGCATAGGAATTTAAAAAAATAAATAAATAAATAAAAAATACGGTAACACTTTAGAATAGGGAACACTTATTCACTATTAACTACGACTTTTCCCTCAATAAATTCCTAATTTGCTGCTTATTAATAGTTAGTGCGGTAGTTGTTAAGTTTAGGTATTGGGTAGGATTAGGGATGTAGAAAAAGGTCATGTAGAATTAGGCATTAATATGTGCTTAATTACTACTAATAAATAGCTAATATTCTAGTAATACGAATGCTAATAATCAACTAGTTAAGAGACCCTAAAATAAAGTGTTACCAAAAATACAAATGAAGTTTCTTTCATAGAGCAAATAGTTTTTTCCTTGAAAACAATGAGATTAAATCAGAGACTTTTCCAGGCCCCTTGCTTCTCAGAAAAAGACTCCACTGATTTCACATGTATAACAATGTCTTGAACACCAAGAAAGTCCAAATCAGACATTTCAATACAAACATTTCTCATCACATGGATGCTTACATACACATACACACACAACACACGCAAGATTTGTACAGGGAAAACAAATGGAACAATAAAAATGCTTTACTTTGATTTGTTTGCTCAAGCATTTTGGCAAATAACATGTACCATTTACATACTTTGTCTACATCGAAAAATGTTAAAAGATAAGTTTTAAATGGACATTCTAAATGTTCTGTTTTGAGAAAATTATACAGTTTAAACTTTTTTATTTCATTTGATTTTGTTTTGCATCAAATACAATATGATTTTCGATAATCGAGATCTGGCAGCAACACAGTATTCTACTCGGGATACTGTGAATTCGCAGACAGCTTTTCTTGTGTTTGAAATCACCCACATCCCAACAAACCAATAAGAATACTCAAAAACAATGACAGTTCATAATAATGTCAATTAATAACAATAAAGTGTAGGTGCCGCCCAACCAAATCCCTCCATAACTGGCACACATTAGCTGAACATTTCTGGCAAATAAAAATTTACAGACTGTTATGAAAGCTTTATGTTACAAAAGGGAATTTATAGTAATGCTAATATTAATTAGCAAGTCTCCAAACTCTCTCAAATGGTTAGGGTATGCTGAGCATTCGCAGCTTATATGGTCTGCACACCGGGGGTGTGTATGTGTGTGTGCCGGAGCGCGTGAGTGTGACCAACTGTCTGTGATGAATGTGAGTGTGGCGCTAAAGGCAGGTTCTATCACGGCAGGGGCCACATAACCAGAGCATGTTTGACATCATTACAGACACACTGTCTCAGTATCAGGTTTCTGTCACAGGAAGAAGGCGACCCGTGTGCCGTGATGGGAGGCGAGCGTGGATGGGACCACACAAATGACACTGCGGGCCCTGAGCCAGGTACATCCAGTGCCCATGTCATTGGTGGAGGGGCGAACAAGATGAGAAGCTGATGGGATTTGGGCTGACCGGCGTATGTTTACCGAGGGGTCGGGAAGGGTGTGAGTTGGTTGAGGCCTGGCACCTCTGACCCCCTGCATCGCTACGTCTTTATTTCATGGCTGACAGAGTGAATGCCAGAGCCACGGATGGAATTCTGTGTCTGCCTCTGATTTATGACTCTCAGCTGCTCTCACTAATTCAGCTGCCAGCTGCACTTCAGATGGGCCTTAAAGACAGAAAGAGAGGTGGAGACTAGAAATGAGGGAGAAATTATGAGAAAAAGAGAGAAATTGAGAGTGAGCAGGAAAATGAGATCCAAATGGACGGCAACGGAAAAAGTAAGACTGGCAACACACAGGATGCTGAGAGGGCAACCAGTAGAAAAAAAGCAAACTGCTTTGTTACTACTGCGTGCTGTCTACTGTAGCATGAAATAAGAAATAGCAGTCTGAGCAATTTTTAAATGGTACAGAACCTTTAAACATAATAGTTTTAAAAAATACATTTGTTTTTTGTTAAGTATAATATCAAGGCTCAATTAAGAGAATATGGAGCTCATGCTTGAGAAAGAAAAAGCGGTAACACTTTAGAAGAGGGAACACTTATTCACTATTAACTATGACTTTTCCCTCAATAAATTCCTAATTTTCTTCTTATTAATAGTTAGTAAGGTAGTTATTAAGTTTAGGTGTTGGGTAGGATTAGGGATGCAGAATAAGGTCATGTAGAATAAGGCATTAATATGTGCTTAATTACTACTAATAAATGGCTAATATTCTAGTAATATGCATGCTAATAAGCAACTAGTTAAGAGACCCTAAAATAAAGTGTTACCGAAAAAGCACCTACATTTTATGAAGACCCAAACGGAGAAAAAATATGCAATTTGGTGCAGCTGCTGATATTTACAGTATATGGCTAAGTAGAAAGATTAAAGTATGGTATCTAAATCAGTGAGATCACAATAATAGTATAACAAACTATTTACATAAAATGCATATTAATATCAGTTGACCCTCTATATCTCCCATTTATATGTCTAAGTTAATATTCCTCAAAAGCCTGTTGTATCATATTTAATACTTAAGTAATGTACAATTAAGTAATGTACTGTATGGATAATCAAGTAAACCTAAGTTGCTTCATGCTAGGTGTTCGTCTTGAAATATTACTAATAATATAAAATGGGTAACACTTTAGAATAGGGAACACTTTTTCGCTATTAACTACAACTTTTCCTTCAATAAATTCCTAATTTGCTGCTTATTAATAGTTAGTAAGAAGGTAGTTGTTAAGTTTAGGTGTTGGGTAGGATTAGGGATGTAGAATAAGGCATTAATATGTGCTTAATTACTACTAATAAATGGCTAATATTCTAGTAATATGCATGCTAATAAGCAACTAGTTAAGAGACCCTAAAATAAAGTGTTACCATAAAATGTATTCTTACGTGTATTTTATAAAAATCAGTTTTGATAATGTTGATAATTTAGAAGTATGATACCTTGGACCCTTTTCACATTTCTGTTTCTCAAAAGCGGAAGTCGTCATAGTTGGGTAAACATCTATAGTGGTGAATAGGAGACTGCATCAAATATATATATATGGGTCATTCTACAGAAATGTCCACTTTTCTGTCCCTAGACTTTAAAGAAATATTACAATTGAAATACACATTAGGGTTACAATTTTTGGTCACACTTTATATTAGGTGGCCTTAACTACTATGTACTTACATTAAAAAATAAGTACAATGTACTTATTGTATTCATATTGTATTGCAACACACTTTTTCTGCTATTGAGGTGGGACACGGGTAGGTTAGGGACAGGTTTGGTGGTGTGGGTAGGTTTAAGGGTCGGTTAAGGTGTAAGGGATGGATCAACAGTGTTATTATAAATGTAATTACAGAAATGAACTACAGATGTAATTACATAAAGGTATTATTAACAATATAAGTACAATGTTAGAACATGTATGTACACGATAAGTGCATTGTACCAAATTATCAATTTAAATGTAAGTACATAGTAGTTAAGGCCACCTAATATAAAGTGGGACCCAATTTTTTTATATTTTAAAATGAAACAATATGTTATTTGAACAATTACACCTTCCTGAGCCATCAATGTGGCATTCTTTTTTTATTAATTATATAGAATTCCAATACCACAAAACTGCTCGTCCCCACAGCCATGTACAGCGGGAAAGTGCTTTATTTTGAGGTCAAAAACAGGATTTTCTACCATTTAAAATACAAAAGTCTATTCATAACTATCAAATATATGATATAAATGGCATAATAAAACAAAATGCCAAAAAAATATTATAAAATATATAATGGAAATAGTGGTCCCCTGGAGTTGTGTCACTGGTGTTACAGCTGAACAAAAGTCTTTTATTTTGGAATAAAAAAATCACACTGATGACATCACTCAACTTCCTCCTTCCTATTTTCTAAACATCTATGAAAAAAAAGCCCATGTTTAGTCCACTGTTTCTTTTCAGTTATGATAAATGTTCTCATTTATCTCATGATTTCATATGAGGCTTTTAGTTGATGTCACTGGTGTGACCTATTTATTGTTAGGGAAATTTAAAAAAAAAACTATAATACAAATGGATTAAACTACTTAATTTAGTGAGTATACCATGATTGACAACA
The DNA here is from genome assembly GCF_012432095.1 of Onychostoma macrolepis. Classification (NCBI taxonomy): domain Eukaryota; kingdom Metazoa; phylum Chordata; class Actinopteri; order Cypriniformes; family Cyprinidae; genus Onychostoma; species Onychostoma macrolepis. The sequence continues at coordinate 30,507,446 of NC_081170.1, read as the reverse complement.
TGTGGCTTGATACCTTGCAGCAGACATTTTGTAAAATGCATATTTCATGAAAATTGTCACTGGTGTTACTGTCACTGGTGTTACTGTGCTGTCTTACTGTGTTAATGTACTGTTTTTGTCTGTTACATTAAATAAATAAAACAATCTCCTATATATATATATATTACATTTTCACAGAATATTTTCACGACTTTCAAAAAGAAGGAAAAAAGAGAGAGAGAGACTGATATCGGCAGTCAGAAGAGAGAACAATGTCAAATTTACCATAACTCCCACAAACCTTTGCAGGATTTACGATGCTGATGAGGGTCATAACGGTCAAACGCATCATCTCAGACTCTGGAAAGGGTCCATAGGCTTTATAGGGATAAAAATATACAATGACGAGTAGGGAAGAAAAATCACAAATGAGATGTCTTGATTGTTTCTCCTAGATAGCAATGACATAGAGAACAAATTTTTGCCAGTCTCCTGTTTCACTTAAGTCATTGCACATTTTTATCCTCTGGAGTGTCATAAGAGAGCAATAAAACATTCTCATGGAAAAACGTTTCAATCAATACTACAGTGCATTTTCACATGAACTTATCACTTTACATAACTGTATAATGTGAACTTTTTATAGAAGATTTAGAAATGGTAGCTTGGGTACATTATTGTATGTTGCACATTTTATTCATCCAGAAGATTTATGCATTCTGTATAGTACAGACATTGTAGCATGGTGTTATGTTATTCCATAACACAGCTATAACTACAGAAATATCAGTCAGGATGAAGGCAGATTAAATATGTGGAGGCAAACAGGCACAAGCGGTTAAGAAAGTCATCTGAATTCAGCGCCAATGCTCTCCATTGATCTAAGCTGGAGAGAGAAATCAAAATGTTTGGCTTATTTTAGCCAATTAGCTGTGAGAGAGCCGATTGTGTGAGCACTATTGAGCGGCGCGCTGCTGAAAGCACTTATTGTCAGCATGCTCAGTTTGAGATCAATGCAGCGCTGTGATAGGATTAGCCGTGTTATCGATGCAGTGCTCTAATATATTAACAGGCTAATTAACAGTCTCTCTGAGGCAGAGGGCTGTGATGTCATGTGACACCTAGAAGAGGAAACACTGTACACATATATGGAAGCAACAATGATCTGCCATTATTTTTCAGAATAATAAGCTGTTTTTCCGAAATTAAACATATAGGTTTTTTTTTTCTTTTCTTGTTTTGATGCCAAAATACAGTAAACTGCCAAACTGCAGTCTAACACTTTTAAATGTGTAACAATTTATATGAATGAATCAATTCGCCACATACTGTAGGGCATTAATAAATGCATGTACTGAAAAGTGTGAAGAGCTTTCAAATTACATGCTGTATAGGTATCACATTTAGACCATTAATCAATATTCAATTTTTAAATGGGTTCAGACCAATCAGATGCAGATTCATTAAATGCATCAATGCATTTAAAACAAAACAACACATTTTTACTGAAAAAAGGTCTGGCTACACCACGAATCATTAAACTATCATGTCAGCATGGTTTAATCAATAAACATTTCTTTTGTTCAATCATTATCACTTAAAGTATGATTATCATAAGCCTGAAAATCTTTCTTAGTTAAACAACAACACATAAAAAGAAATAAACCGAAAACGCTCAGAGTTCATCACTCCAGCTTCTAGTGGTTTGATCGGGTGAGACGCACCACCGAGACGAGAATCAAAGCATTGTCAAACACTGTCACGTTTAGGAGATCTGCGCTCCTGTTAACTGTTTAAAGGGACTTTACTCCTGTGAAGAGCTTTGTCTTTCGTCTGTGGGTGGAGACTGGCTTAGCGGAGCTGCTTTGTATTTTCTCTGGGCTTTGTGCCTTTGGCTGCCATATGGGGGAGAGAAAACAGCCATATAAGTACTTAAGCAAAGTTTATATTTGCACAGGAATTTTCAGGGCTTTGCTTCACTTCAGTGGAAAAACAATAACCAGGCAGACGGGATGCTACCATTATAAGCACTTATGCAAAGTTCATATTAGCAATGGAAATTTTAACCTTGGCATGAATGTCCAAGAAGCTGTCTTTCGAAATCAGAAGCGTCAATCCCACCCCGCTCCCCACCTCCCTGCAAAAAATAGAAACACAACAACCCTGCGCCTTGAAATTTATGTTCTGTAAAACAAGGGGAAAACTGAGTCGTAAACGTGTTATTTTCTGTCGTCCTGCGTTTTTGGTCCTTTTTTTCTATGAAACAACTGTGCAGTATTTTTTACAGATTAAACAATACATTTATAAGTGCTTTATAGGTAATTACCTACACTTGTTGATGATTTTGTTGTGCTTAAATTACTTACATTTAAAGGTAATGTTGTTTTCGTTTCAAGAAAAAAGGGTTTTAAAATCAGTCATATATTTCACAGCCACTTGCAGTCTGACAAAGAGCAGATGTAGTCCTGATCTGCAGATCCTTTGCCAGCATCTCTTCAAATTTAAAGATCAATTCAAAATCAATTTCCACACAACTTTATCCTACAGTTCAATTGCTTTTTGTAAATTGCACAATGGCTGGTCACACTTAATATTAGGTGGCCTTAACTACTATGTACTTGCATCAACAAATAAGTACAATGTACTTATTGTATTCATATTGTATTTCAAAACACTTTTGCTGTTATTGAGGTGGGATGTGGGACACGGGTAGGTTAGGGACAGGTTTGGTGGTATGGGTAGGTTTAAGGGTGGGGTAAGGTGTAAGGGATGGGTCAACAGTGTAATTATAAATGTAATTACAGAAATTAATTACAGATTTAAGTACATATAGGTATTTTTAAAAATATAAGTACAATGTAAAAACACGTACGTACACAATAAGCGCATTGTACCAAATGATTAATTTAAATGTAAGTACACAGTAGTTAAGGCCACCTAATATAAAGTGGGACCCAATGGTTTAATCCACCATCATGTTTAATCTCATTAGATATTAACAGCTGTTTTGCACAACTAATGGTAATATAAAAGTAGATTAAAAACATGATTTGACAAACTGCGGAGTGTCTATTTAAACTAAGTGCAAATAGCCCACCTTGTTGGCAGAGGCTATTACAATAGCTCCGCCCACCAATGTCTGGATGGCATAGACAATAATACAAAAGACACACATTGCACAAAAGTTTTAGTGGCGTAGTGTGTAAAGCACAAGGTGGCATATTCTGTCTCAAACTACCAGGAGTTTGAATTCAAACTCATTCTTCTCTCATTTTCCACCATATATCAGATTGGAAAGACATTTATTTTCAATAAAAATGAAATATAAAAAAAAAAAAAGTGCCTTGCGGGAATTTAATAATAAAGTTTATCGGGTAGGGTTAGGGGTAGTGTAGGGAGGGCTTTATTGTCCCGATATAAGGCAGCATCCATTTAGTAATTTTGAGAAATATGATAATTTACACTCAGTATGTTATTACTCCATGCTGCTTTACAATGTACTACAATAATGAGGTGCAAATATCTGCCATGTTTTTGCAATAATTATAATCAGCGTCTACTATTTTACACTTATTGCAAAGAAAATGCTGCTATTTTCACTTAGTGTAAATAGCATCTATCGCTAAGAAAAAATACTATTTTGTACGTTTAAAAAACATATTTTCTTGGTTTAACATTAAGGGGAAAGTTCCATTTGATTGTTTTGTAAAAAAAAATATGGGAATTTTACTTTTGAATGTTCTCTAAACCATCCTAGACGAATATCCAACAAAAATGTTTCAGAAAAAAACATTCTATAAATGATGTATAAATAAAGTTTTTGTGTTGCCATTTTAAGGATGTTAATAAAAACTTTGAATAAATGCTCTGGTAATTTTACTCAAAGAATGTTTATTCATAACTTTGAGAGAATCTTGCCCGAACGTCTGTGACTATATGAGAGTAAAATTTTAACTGATAAAAAAAAGAGTATCATGATCCCAAAATTCCATCACGCCCATTACAACATCATCTAGTGATCTAGTAATGATGAAGATATGTCAAGGTTTATTACACCCATCATAGGTTCATTATTTCAATAGACTAATGCTTACTGGTATAAACTGACTTCATATTATCAGTGTGCATGACTTGGATCTGTTGTTTGTTTGAATTTATTTCTAATTGGATCTGTCTATTATATGAAGACAGATATCCAGAGAGATCATCCATAATATTTTAAAATCACAACATTTATCTTGGAAAGAATGAGAAGGTGTGTGGATTAGAGCTGGCAAATAGAGGATTTGACACATTAATGAAATATGTAGCCACTTGTTATTCAATTTAGGACTAGGTAAGTGCAAGGAAAATAAATTGTTAAAATAACTAAATATAGTATTGTACCTATCTCAGTTGCAAAAATCTGGGGAATCGACAAGGAGGATGCAACAATTTCACAAAAACATTGATAGATAGTCTATCATGAAAAACTTGTCTCTGTTTGTTTGTTTGGTTGTTTCTTTCAGTAATGTCGACACCTGTCACACTTAAAAATCCCAGAATGTCATTGCATTATAATATAAAATAAAAAAGAAAATTGGCACTAGAGCATTTTTGGCAATGTGACATTCAATGAATGTTGTCAAGATGATTTTTAGTGGATATAGTTCATCACATTATGGACACGTTCCACTAATGTTTTGAAAAGTGTGGTTGTGCTATATATGTATGCATTTGTGTGTATATATATATATATATATATATATATATGTGTGTGTGTGTGTGTGTGTGTGTAATATGTATATATATAGGCCTGTATATAGCTTTTTTATTTTACGTGCTTTTATATTTAGTTTTCTAATATTTGTGTGATTTAAGTGACTGAACACTTTTTTTTTGGTTTGAGCTTCTTTTCTTGACTTGATACAAATGGCAAAATCAAGTTCTCTAAGCACAATGTTTTACCAGATCCTCAAGCATACCTCTAACATACATATGATACGATATTATATGACATGATGGATACTGTGAAATTCTAGCAGTAGAAGTTGGGAATTTGGTTGGATTTGCCAAAATTCCAGCCACAGCAATCTGTGTGCCCTCAAGTGACAACATCATCAAACAGAATTCTGGGATGTCTGCCAAAGCCTGGTGACTGTTTGTTTAAAACATTTAAAGTGAATCCTCTGGATTCCCAGACACTGCAATAACATGTTTCTTCGAACATGATAATCATGATTATTCAGCGTTCTTCATATGCAGTAAAGTCTCACACTTATGAAAAATACCTCCCAAAATTACATATATTTTCCCATGTACATAATATAGTTTTGGTTTTATTGTTATTATTTGATCTTAGGCTAGATTTGTTATTCTAAAGAAAAGTTATCAATCGTATGTATCTTCACTTAATAATAAAAAAACTTGGTAACACTTTATTTTAAGGTCTCTTAACTAGTTGCTTATTAGCATGCATATTACTAGAATATTAGCCATTTATTAGTAGTAATTAAGCACATATTAATGCCTTATTCTACACCCCTAATCCTACCCAATACCTAAACTTAACAACTATCTTCTTACTAACTATTAATAAGCAGAAAATTAGGAATTTATCGAGGGAAAAGTCATAGTTAATAGTTAATAAGTGTTCCCTATTCTAAAGTGTTACCAAAAACTTTATTTTGTATAATAAAATGTCTATACAAGCAAATCAGATCATTTCAAATCGTGATGGCAGCAATAAAATTGGCCTTGTAACATTTAAACAAGATTTACCTTATTATTATGTAATTATAGTATGCATGTGGGCTGTGGCACCTTTTTACAACAGTGTGCAAATTCTCACAGCCGTCTTCCTTTCACACCACAATCCTTTTTTGTTCACTATTATGTTCTCCGACATTAATGAGAGAAAAAAGAGCACATTATGGGCATTGATGCTCTTCAAATGCGTGCTTGTTTTCTGTGTTTTCAACCATCTGTCTGGCATGACACACACAGAGCCACGGCCACGGCCGCCCTCGCTGCCAAGACTATCTATTCATGAGACTTAACCAGGCGTATGATGGGCTCAGAATACCAAGTGCAGGAGCTCTGGTCTCCTTCCCCGAGCGAGAGGGACACGAGAGCTGCATCGCTCTGCCGGGCCACACGAGGGACACTAGACGTGTTGCCAGGGCGACACGGCGGGAGGTCAGAGGGCCCGCGTGAGAGGTGAGAGAGACACAAAGGGATGAGCGAGAGTCCATCTGGACGAGTGACCTGACATAATTAGATATTAATCCTGCTCTGAGGTGCGGCAGGAGTGTGTAAGTGTGTGTGTGATAGGGTGCATGAGAGCGTATGAGTGTGTGTGGCGCGCGGGGGGAGTTAAGCTGAGGAAGAGAGAAAAAAGAGAGTGTTGTTCTTAAACACTAAGCTGATTAGCCAGGCATGTGTTTGCTGTCGAGTTGAGCTGCAGTAGACCATCCATTGGATGTGTTGGAGGGTCTACGGGGAGGGGGACGATGTTTCTGGTCTCATCTGTCTACTTGTTTTGTATTGACATTTGTTAAGGAGGAGAACCACGGACGGAGAAAAGAAAGAGGATGGTGGAGAAATGAGACGGGGTTCGGAAATGTCAGTGCTGACAGATGGTGACGTTTGATGGAGCTGGGCCGAGTGCCACGTTATTGTCAATCAATCGCTCTCGTTTCTTCAGAAACTCTACATGTCTTTAGATGGAACGGAAAAGTTCTTGTTCTTTTTCGACAAGCTTTCTGTCAAGCGTGCCACAATTCATTCATTTTTGCATCCATCTACCTGTCCAACCCTTACGTGATAAAGGCTCCTGTTGATTTACCTCATCAAACTGATTTTGAAGAATACAAATTGGCTCTAAATTTGCACAAACTTGGCCTTCTTTGAGTCAATTGATGGTGTAACAACTTGGGTCACTTGAGATGAACTAGCTTGAGACATGTCATCCAATTTGTTGACCCCGAGGCCATGTTTAGTTAAAGCATCTGGAAGACACCAACTGTGACTGCCAACACGGGTGGGGTGATTGCCAGTCAGAAAAGTCCTTTGGGTAAAATATATTTGTGCGGTTTCATACACCTGCTCATGTAAGGTTCCTTTTCATAACTTAAGCAATCATGGAAGAAAGCTACTTTAGACTTCTTAGCACCTGAATACAAAAATTTGGTTCAGTTATTTATTACTGATTATATTCAGAAAAAGTTGTATACAATAATTCATAATCCTACATTGCCCCTGCCATAGTCAGCTTTCGCTTGCCTGCAGTGTACATAAAGGTACATTTTTGAAAACTGTTTTGGAACAATGTGTATCGTAAAAAGTGTTTTACTGAAAGAAAAAGTTTTTGACATATGTAACTTGGTTTGGAATTGTTTCAGTTTTTAATGCTCTGTTATAATTGCAGCCATGATAGCCGTTAAAATCTTTCACCATGAAGTTCTTACATGGTAGTTTGGGTTTTTACTTGGCCTGACAACATTTTCACTGGCCTCGCCAGAAATCATGTTTCTACCTAATATTTGGGTGAAAGCTGTGATACTTTTTTTTAGTTTTTCTTTAGAATTGTTTCATGAACACAAAGATCAGAATTTATTTGAAACAGAAATCTTTCATAACATGCTAAATGACTTTGCTGTCACATTTGATCAATTTATGCATAAAAATGTATTTTTTACCCAAAGCTTTTGAACAATAGTGTATTTACATTATCAAAATTGTGATGAAATGCTCATAACATCACACATATATATACGTAACATACACACTGGCCAAGATACGGCATTTGTCGGCTCACCAACCCTATTGATTAAACCTGACAAGTCTGAGTTCTGACAAGTCATCATCTGCAAAAAAAATTAAGGACAGTCCAAATATCTTTAATTCTGATATACTTGTTTTACCTCTAAATTATTGCTATCGTAGCCATATGGTGCTTGTAATAGCCAAGAACTTGGTACCATAAAGAAACAACACCAGATCATGACTATCACTCCCACTATTTGCTGCATGAGGATAGAAACATATAGAATGTGCTCTGTCTGACTTTTCAAAATAAATGAACAAATAATAAACTGACCCACATAAGACAAGGTGTATTTAACTTCTATGTACATAAAAAAAAAATAAATAAAAAAAAAATATATATATACATATATACAGTATGCATTGTGCACGTACATACATGTTGTTAAGTACCTGTCATGATATTAATAAATACTGATCAATGATCAAGAGCAACTGATTAACATACAGTTGCTTTAAAATTCCTTTTGAGGTTGCCGCAACCAAATTTGTGTGGCAACATTCAGCAGGGTTTGTATGCCACTTCCATTTCTTTTAAGCTCTGCTCACTTTGTAGAAATGACACATTTAGCAATAATGTTCACAAACTGATAATTAACTATGATGCTAATCAATTTGTAGAACTCAAACATTAACTATGTTGCCTTTATACACTATATTGGCCTTCATACACTGAAAAAAAAAAAAAAAAAAAACGGTAACTTAAAAATTGTATCATCTAAATTTGTTTTCAACAATATTATATTTGGTTGAATCAACCCAAATATGTTCAGTTATGCCAGCAATAATGATTTTTGTGGGTTAAATAAAGTAGAAATAACTTCTGAAGTTAACAGTTGCAGGTCTCCAATTTTTACAGTAAGCGGTCACACTTTATTTTAAGGTCCAATTCTCGCCATTAACAAACCATTAACTACAACTTTTGCCTCAATAAACTCCTAATTTGCTGCTTATTAATAGTTAGTAAGGTAGTTGTTAAGTTTAGGTATTGGTTAGATTAGAGATAGAATATGGTCATGCAGAATATGTGCTTTGTAAGTACTAATAAACAGTCAATATGTTAAAAACAGGCATGCTAATAAGCAACCACCAGTTAATAGTGAGAATTGGTCCCTATACTAAAGTGTTACCGTAAAAGCTTCAGTCCTTGGAATGCAACAATCCAGACCCTTGTATTGGGATATTGCATCTTTTTTCAGGTTAAAAGCCTTAAGTTCTTTGGCATTCATATTCCTTGGCAGTTTTCTGAGCATGCAGAGAAATCATCAGACCTAATGACTCCCATGGGACGAGAGCCTATATCATTACCGATCCCCCACTATGTTTAAGAGTTGGCAACAAGGATTGTGGGTTGAGGCACATGCTTTCACCAAACATACCCGTGCAGATGCAGGAAAAGAGTTGAAAGGTGAATAATCAGACTACTTTTTTAACATTTATTCATCCAGGTTTTGTGCTCTGCAGGTTTGTTTTCACTTCGAGCTTCAATACCAGATATTTTTAAATGGTGGTCCAGCTATAAACTGCACTAACACTTTATTTTACGGTGTCCTTACACGTACTTACTATTATAAGAATAACAAATTATGCATAATTACATGCAAGTAACCCTAAGACAAACCCTAATCATATCCCTAACCACATAGTAAGTACATGTAGTTAATTAATATTTCTAAGTACATAAATGTATAATTACACTGTAACAAGACACCTTAAAATAAAGTGTAACCTAAACTGCTTTGTGAAGCTGTTGAGATACAGGTGTTTAATAACTATTTAATAACTGTAATGTCAGGGTTTGGCATATTCTTGTAATATTTTCGCCAGTTTACATTGATAATTAAATATTGAATCATGAATCTGAAATGTGTTAGTTGGCTCATGTTGCTTTGAAATGTAAGTTTTCCAATTTTGTTTTGTCCGATCTTCCAATTAGCACATACTGCTAATTGGCAATCGGACTAATGTGCCTGAACTTTGTATCTGCATTTGTAATTAAAGTTTCAATAGCTCCAAGATTAGCTACATTCATGCTGTGTGGCCCCATTATCTCATGTGCATTCTGTATATATTTATGCATCACAAGAAAACTGATGATAAACAATAAGGAGGGATGCCAGTAACACGGAGAGACGGGAAGCTAGCTGTGATAAAGAGGGATTTGGGGGAGAATATTTGTGGAGTTTGCCTTCTAGTCTGTTTGTCAGAGCCTCATGTTTAGTGAAATGAACCCTAATTATCATGATGGAAATAGCCATGGGCAGCGATAGCGAACAATAGTTAGCTTGTGCGGCGAGCAAGCGCAGAGCTAAGCGCTCTCAGCTGTGCTCACAATGTCAGCCTATTTACCTGCTTGTTCATGCTTGCAGCCCCTGTGCTGTGAGCCTCGGCGTATTTACCACAGAGATAGGCGTAAAATATCACCTCTAATTGTGGGCTAATACAAACCGTGTAGCTATCAGAGACAGATTCCTTAGTACAAGCAGAGATAAGAGTGTATTTGCACTTTCTGAGAGAGGAGAGTGGCAGATAGCAGAGGTGTTTTAAATATAAATGGTCAGGTCACATTGGGATGGACCGGAAACATCTCCAAAGTAAGCTGTACTTGCTCAGCCTGTGCTTTAAGGGATGTATGTGGTAGAGTAGAGAGACAGACAGTTAGCTGGACCAGGGGACTTGTTATAAGTTTTACATGATTTTTTTCTTCTTCTGATGCTGTAGAAGCAGTTGTCAATGAAAAGCCTGTCAACACTTTTCCTACACTGCTCACATTAACACGCTTTGTGCCCTCCAAGCATAAATCTCACCATTGGGATAATGTCAGACTTCCTTTTGCTGTTTAGTAATGTGTATTTGTTTTTTGTTCAACAGTGAATTCCTTCATATATGCCTTCAGAACCGCATCTGAGGCTCATTTTGCTGAGAAATGAGGGCAAAGGTATGGTGTAAGTAAATGAAACTGTAAAATAATGTTGGTCTGGAACTGAATTAACATGCCCAAACATTTCCAGCTGCATGCATTTATTGCAATTAAATGCAAATGATGTACATTTCACCCCCAAGAGTCTGGGAAGACGACTGCTCTGCTTTGTGGTTTTGCTCTGCTGCACTTGTTTTACAAGTAGACCACTGGGAATAATTTACACAGAGTGGGCACACCGAATGATTAATGGCTTAATTAATTGAAAGGAAAAGACTTCTCTAGTGTTCTCAAATGGCTTGAGTGAATACCTAGAACTTTGTTGCAAATACACTTACAGACATTTTCATCATGGTTATTGCTAATTACTTGGTCATTACACATCAAGATTAATTGCTAAACAGTTTAGTATCCTGTTAAACATTCTATTGATAACTTGCAGTCTAATGCAGTGTTTTCAGCTGGTGGGTTGTGACCCAGAAACGGTAGGTCTGTTCTAATAGGGTCACTGACAGCAGGCGTAAAACTGTAATAGCAAGTAACGTCACCAAACACATTTGCAAAAATACTGACAGTTTTCTTCCTGAACAGGTCTCTCAAATACTCTTCTCAGAAGAGTCATGAGACAGAAATCACTCATTTGCATTTCTTAATTTGCTTAGACCAACTGAATGCACCTATTCTTTTTTATCATTTACACATTGTTCTAAACCTCTATGGATTTCTTCTTTTGCAGAACAATAAAAGAAGATATTTCAAGAAAGTTTCAACAGTTTTTGCCCGTACAGTAAAAGTCAATAGTGTTTTTTTTTTTTAACTCTTTGCAAAAGCATTATAATCCATAAAAAAATACAATCATGTGAAGCATTATGTATAACACAATCAAAATACAACAATGGAAAACTATTGATTTAAAGATACTGCTTGCATGTATCCCAAGGTAAATAAAGTAGAAATAACTCTTAAAGGTCATAGTTGTAGGTTACCAAATTTTACAGTGTATGGATACTAAGATAGTTTTTTTCAAAATAAACCTAAACAACATAGTTTCTTTCCATCTATCATTGGTCAGTCAAACAGAGAGTCCTGCCCCAGACTCACACCATTGGTTGAGACAATGTTGCTGTTTCGGAATGCTCAAACAAACAGATGTCTTGATTTTGGGGGAATCAATCTGTAAATGTCTTACAGTCATCTCTGCACAGTTTTGTTTAGGTTTGTACAATAAACAATTTTCAGAGCACCTCTTGATGTCCAATGTAAAATCTGGGTCCTAAAGCAGAAGCACTGCTCTAATACATGCATTCTTTGCCATGCATGGCTCTGTATTGTGATGCCTGTGTGCTGAGTGAACCAGTGGCCCTGTCAGCTACAGTAATTGTGAGTGGCGTGTCCAGTCTAGATCTCCGCAAACCATATGTGTGACTTCATCCCACCACATGCATGGCTCAAAATCAAGAGTTGGACAAGTTTTCCAGATGAACCTTGTGCGCCCCCTCCCCCACCTCCATTTCCTCCCTTTTATTTAAATGCTAATTTTAAAACATCAAAGAAGCCAAAGAATTACAGTTAGCAGCTAGAGCTTCATTAGCAGTGGCTAGATTGAAAGTTCCCTATGTTGCTTGTACCCTGAGTAGCATCTCTCATTGTTGAAAGTGAGAAAGTATGTGGGGGAATAATTGCATTAGCATGGCTGATTATTAGGCCTTGCGCTCTTGATTAGGCCTTTTAGCAAGTGTGCACGCGCCACTCGTAGTAATAAGCTATGCCAGACTCATCTTATTATTGCAAGACTTGAATATTTAAGGAAGGTCATTTTGTTTAGCTAATGATACTGTGTACTATTTAATGACAATCAATAATTACATACACAAACCCTCTTGAAAAAGACATTTTTCATTTGTCATAGCAGGCAGGAAACATTGCAATAATGAACAATTAAATCATGAGGGTTATTGCTTTGTGTTTCTTTACAGCTTCCATAATTAAAAAAGTGTCAGGAAGTGCTTTTGTTAGATGCTCACAATGTGTTATTTCAGTTCAAAGGCAAAGTAGTAAATAAAAACATACTGAGGCAGAAGTTTGAGAAGGCCGATCTGAAGCTTTTATCTTCCTCAGGGGCCAATGTCAGTCTCTCAGGCTTTTAACCCCTACAGTGCCGAACACACCCAACAAGAGGAAATGCAAAAGTAAAAAAAAAAAAAAAAAAGTATATATATATATATATTCAAATACATTTTTAAATATACAGAAAATGGACAAAATGCCATTTTTATATTTTTGAAATTATATATATATATATATATATATATATATATATATATTACTTTATCTGTTGCCTGTAGCATGTGAAGCATGTAACAAATTTTAGTAAAAGTAATTAAAAAATAAAAATGTAAAAGTTGTACATATGTTATGTATTTTCTTGCCCCTGAAATACATTTTGAAATATTTTTTTGGTATGTGAAAGTTGAAGCTAAATGTACTTTAAATTAAAAAAAATATATATATTTTATTGAGCGTCACTGTTTACAAAATATATTTAGCATATTTTTGCCATATGGAAACACTCATTTCGTATGACTTGCAATGAGAGTAAAGCTACATGGTGTGTTAAAAGTGTGGTAAATGTGCTTTATGTGGCAGCATTTAAAAACACCATGTATAACCTGCATATATTTCTTGTTTTCTTGGTCTCCTCCATTCAAATATGGCCGTGTCTGTACAAACTTCTCAATACACACACACAGACAAAAGAAATTAGCTGCATTAAGGAGAGGATCAGCAGGTAGCAGAGGAGAGCAGGGGATTATGGGATTGAGTGACAGCTCTCATCTCCACAGAGCTATCAGACTGAAGCCTGGTTTACCAGGATTACAGCAAAACATAACTGTTTATTCAATCCATCTAACCTCACAATAATCTCAACACACAATCATCTGTCAGATTGTAATTCTGACACCACAGTTCAGCACAGGAGAGGTAAACACTTTGCACTATAAACGTTTTTTAAAAGGCATTATGGGTAAAATGTCTCCAAAGAATTTATATTAGCTATCCAACTGATTTTTCATAAAGAAAAAAATTTAGAGATGATAGCACATGGTCTTGTGAATTGCGATAGGCTTGTTCCTGCAGACCTAACAATTATTTGGGTTGTGGATGAAATTTGTCATTGACATTTTGATTTAAACATGAAAAGTGTATTAACAGGAGCTGACAGTACTACACACTTATTAGTAACCGAAAGAATTATCAAACAAACAAAGGGCAGGAGTTACAGGAATTTGTCAATTTTTCAATTGAAACAATATTTCTGGAAAGTATATATATTACACTTTATTTTAAGGTGATAACATTACTGTGTAATTACACAAATAAGTAACAAGTGATATTAATTAACTACATGCATTTACTGGTTTGGTTTAGGGTTAGTTGCTTGTAATTATGCGTAATTATATGTAGCATATAACTATGTCTAGGAAACACCCAGTTTGGTTCCACTTTATATTAGGTGTCTTTAATTACTATGTACTTATGTCAAACTATTATTGTTATGTATAATGTAGTGTGTTCATGCTGAATTACAAAACATTTCTGCTGCTATTGAGATCAAATATGGTTAGGGACACGTTTGGTGGTCTGGTTAGGTTTAAGTGTGGGTTAAGTGGTTAACAATGTAATTATCGTTGTAACTACACGAATTAGTGTTTTTTAGGTAACACTTTATTTTAAGGTGACATAATACAGAGTAATTACCTAATTAAATACTTAGTAGTAGCCGTTGTACTTACATGAAACAAAATGTACTTACCATTTAATTAAGCTATGTAACAACCCGTACTTACAGTTTGTAATTATGTAGATGTAATAGGCAGCTACTGTTACACATTTGTAACAGACCCAGTCTGATAAACAGCTACTTGTACACTTAAGTACTTGATTACTTGACTACACTTTATTTTAAGTAGCCTATGCCTGTGTAATATTCTGTAATTGTAATGTAATTAGAAAGGTATTACATGTATTTAAGCTGTGTACTGGTGGGTTAAATCAAACTAAGGTGCAGCTGGATAAGGTGTACAGTATAGATACACATGAAGTACAATCTTGATACACTTTATTTTAAGTAGCTTATGTCTGTGTACTTACATTTATAATTACAATGTTTAAGTCTGCAACACATATGTAACAATCTTTTGGTTACATAAGTAGCTGTATAACAGACTCGGTCTGTTACATATGTGTAACAGTAGCTGCTTATTACATCTACATAATTACAAACTGTAAGTACAGGCTGTTCTATAACTTAGTTACATGGTAAGTACATTTTATTTCATGTAAGTACAACTGCTACTACTAAGTACTTAACTAGGTAATTACTCCGTATTATGGACACCTTAAAATAAAGTGTTACCGTTTTTTAATATATGTGCAATGTAAAAATGTATACACAATAAATACATTGTATCAACACAGTAACTGAAGACACTTATAAAGAGTGTATTTTAGTAACATGTAACTGTCACCTTAAGTAAAGTGGGTAACACTTTAGTATAGGGACCAATTTTCACTATTAACTAGTTGCTTATTAGCATGCCTATTATTAACATATTGACTGCTTATTAGAACTTATAAAGCATATTCTGCATAACCATATTCTACATCCCTAATCCTACACAATATCTAAACTTAACAACTACCTTACTATTAGTTTATGGTTTGTTAATGTCAAGGTGATGTTGTTACAGTGTAATTACGCAATAAGTACTTAAGTAATATCAGTTAACAACATGTGCTTAGGATTAGCATTTAGCTTAAAGTTGTTTGTAATTATGCATAATTACCTGTTATTACTATAGTAAAAACAGTATATGTAAAGTATATCAACGGCAATTGTGTTCTTTTAATAAATTGTTTTGTAATGATCAGAGGGATATTTAAATTGTTTTTATTAATACATTTATTTTCCATGTAACTATGCACACCAAATTACAAAATATTGTTTTAATAATTTTTTTAAAAAACAAACAAAAGAACAAAACAAAAAAAAAAAAACAATAATATTTGTTTCCAACCAAAGGGAGCACATATAATTGTGACCACACGAAACACAATTATTGACGTTATTATCCCATAATGCAGTGTGATATTGTTAACATTGAAATTTGTTAATAAAGCAATTTTAGTAATGCACAATTTTGACTTTGAAACAATATGGATTGTGAAAAGCTATACAAATAATATTGACTTGATTGTGGCCGCGACTGGAACGTGGTTGTAGGTTGCGCTAACAGCTCCTGTACTAATTCAAGTCAAACATCTTTTGGACTCAGCGTGTGAAGGAGGAGCGGTGCAATAGCAGAGCTGTTGGTCAGTGCCATCGATGGGGTCATTGATCTGTCATTCCTCCCTGAACTGCAGGTCATAAGTCAAATGTGATTTATTGAGTTCTGACCTCCTGAGTCACAGGCAATGCTATGCCCTTTTGGGCCGAGCCCATATCAGAAAACCTGGGCTGGACAAGAAACAGAGGTAACACTTTACAATAAGGTTCATTAGTTAACTACATTAGTTAATATTAACTAATAATAAACTGCACTTATACAGCGTTTATTAATCTTTGTTAATGTTAATTTCAACATTTACTAATACATTATTAAAATCTTGTTAACATTAGTTAATGCACTGTGAGCTAACATGAACTAACAATGAACATCTGTATTTTTATTAACTAATGTTAGCGAAGATTAGTAAATACAGTAACAAATGTATTGCTCATGGTTAGTTCATGTCAGTTAATACATTAACTAATGTTTAACTAATGAACCTTATTGTAAAGTGTTACCGAAACAGATATGATAGAAATGTTCCTAAAATGCACTATACATTAAATGACTAACATTATTTTATTTATACAACACATTATAATTGCTTTTGATGGTTTGCAAATATCAGTGACTGCTTTATATTACAATTGACATATTTAGCCAAAACATTAGAATTGCGACAAGGAAATTATCAATGCTGTACAAAGAAAAGATTTTAGTAACATTAAGACACTAGCTGATGAAAGTAGGCATCTCTTTAAATTTGATTTTCTCAGAGCTGTTGCTATGGAGACACACTGATAGTGGATGAAAGTGAATAATATGGAATGGGATTTAAAAAAAATATATTTTTACTACTTATACTACTACTTATATTTACTACTTTCAATAACAATTTTTTGTTTGTTTATTTTTTTTTGTTTGTTTTTTGGTGAAAACAATTTCACAATATCACTAAATGGTTGAACAAACCCCATTCCCCTATTTTTAGGGCAATACACCACAGGTGAATAGGGTAGAAATATTACTATACTTTCACCAGTTGATTAATCACAGCGCATTAAAACAACTGTATTTTATTACAAGTTTTCAGAAATATTATGTTTGAATATGCAAATAAGGCTTTTTCTAATTATAATTTATATAAATAACCAGAATAGGAAACCTGAACATTGGATAAAGTCAGGTATAAAAGTCTTGTTTTTTTGTTGTTATAATTTTGTTGATATATTAGAGTTTTTACAGAGGGGATACTGGATTTCTCTTTTTATCACTCTATAAATCAGAAAATACTGTCAACAGCTAGAAAATAAAATATTTTGGGGAATAAAATGTTACATAAATCAGGTGAATGATATATGTGACCATGGACCACAAAACCAGTCATAAGGATCAATAAAATTTTAAAAAAAAATCTAAGTTGAATAAGCTTTCCATTGATGTATGGGTTGTTAGGATCGGACAATATTTGGCCGAGATACAACTATTTGATTATCTGGAATCTGAGGGTGCAAAAAAATCAAAATATTGGGAAAATCGCCTTTCAAGTTGTCGAATGAAATCCTTAGTAATGCATATTACTAATCAAAAATTACGTTTTGATATATTTATGGCATGAAATGGAACATGATCTTTACTTACTATAATATCCTAATGATTTCTGGCATTAAAGAAAAATCGATAATTTTGACCAATGCAGTGCATTTTTGCCCATTGCTACAAATATATCCGTGCTACTTATGACTGGTTTTGTGGTCCAGGGTCACATATTAATAACCCCTCTGTAAAACCATTCAGAAAGACAGAAATAAAGCTGTAAAGTTAAATGCTTATTTTCAGAAGAGATATGCATTGTAATTGAAATAGACAAATGCAAACATATAAAATGTAATACTTAAATGTGTTAAAACTTAAATATGTATTTTGGATGATTTGTTTCCACTAGTCTTAAAAAAGACAAAATATGGAAGCAAAATAGCCCAAATTCTCAATATTGACCAGTGCCTGAAAAATCAATGGGTTTCCTGTAGTGTTTTGCCTTAATATATACTAAATAAAATATGTTTTTATTATATTATCTTATTGTAATATACCAAAAGATGCTATATTATTAGATTTGTATATATATATATATAAGTCAAAAGCACCTTCAAATTCTAGATCTAGAAATATTCAGTTATTTGAAGGAAAATCTTGCACTTTTCTTAATCTATATTTTGTTTGTGTCAGTGTGTGTGAGTGTGTTTCTCGTGGCCCCGTGGCCCTTCCTGGTCAAAGATGAGAGACAGTGCTGTTTATGGGGGGAAAAAACTGAAGAAAAAAAAAAAGCCTGTGAGCTGTCCAGCACCATGCCAAATGAGACGCGTGACTCATAAGATGAAACAGGGGATTAGGTGGTAATGATCTGGCAAATGATTTTGAAATTGTAATTATCTACCCTGTGCTGTTACGCTTAGATCTCATGTGTGTGTGCGCGTGTGTGTGAGCAAGCGAGAGAGACAAAAAAAGAGAAGGATAAAGACAGAGAGAGAATAAGAGAGAAAGGGGCTCATGGAGGAGTCAATAATATTACAATGATGAAGTATTTTATAAAAACAAGTAGTTATTTCAAAAGGAAAGCCATGAAAGTTTTCTCAGAGTTGAGTGGTGCTGATAGTATTGTGATAATTTTAGCAGGCTTCATGTCTGAGCTCTCTGATCTCTGGGTAAGTGCAGACAAAGAGGATACGAGCGAAGACTGCTCTCACTCCAGCATAAACACTTGACCTGACCGCTGCCACTCTTACCTGTGTTTCAATGCTCAAGCACTTCAGCGTGCTAGAAAAGAGCGGCGAAAGCCCTCTAAATCCTCCTCTGCGTATGCTATAGCAAATATGCACAACTGTGGAAAGCAATGCATATTCATCACCACACAGACTGAAATCAACATCACGACAACCTGTAGGTACACAGTGTAACACACTAAATGTATCGGAAAAATGTGTTGAGACACTTAAGAACAAAACAAAATGAACAAACTGAACAAATGTTCTCTGACCACTTTAATTTCCATTGTTTCTTAGAACAATGAATCTTAAGAGCCAGTGGGGAAAAACACATCATGGTCTCAACCATGAACTGTCTGATAGTGGCTTGCTGCCCCCTTGTGCTCAGAAAACAGCATCGCACTTGGGTTTTAGTGTAAATCAGGGTTGGGTAAAACTGAGAATTTAAGCCTTTTAAGTGCATATATGTTTAATTTGAATTGGATTGTCTACATTCCACAAGGAATTTTTGGAATTTAAATTGGGAAGACAGGAAAAGGAATTTATTAAATACAGTATGTATTAATTGTGAGTCGAAAAAAAAAAATATATATATATATATATATATATATAATTTTACACATGGTCACACATTAGGGACATTTCATTATTCCAATGCAGCAACAACGACTTCTTTTGAGAGTTATTTTCCTTAGGTGTATTTTGTTACCTGCTTCATGTTGTTTGGCTCCATTTTGAAGACCTTATGGTAAATTAGAGAATTTTGGGAAATAAAGTGTTCTTCTGCCATGTTACATGAAATGACGACTCCTTTAGTGGTAGCCAATAACATGCACATGGGTAATGTATGGTTAAAAAAAAAAAAAAAAATTGAAATTTATATATATGTATATTTAGATATAAGTTCAGCATCCATGATGATGATGATGCATCAGCCAATGTGTTATTCTTGGAAATAAATAGAAACATTTGCTAATTTAGTTGTCATATAGCACAAAATGTAAAATTGTTCGAAGATGCCATCTAGATAGACAGACAGACAGACAGACATAGACAGACAGACAGACAGACAGACAGACAGATAGACAGACAGATAGACAGATAGACAGATAGATAGATAGATAGATAGATAGATAGATAGATAGATAGATAGATAGATAGATAGATAGATAGATAGATAGATAGATCTTTTTATTTTGATAAATCACACTCATTTAGAGTGTGTTGCTGATGAATCTGCTCTTGTTCTGTTTCAGAGGTGAATGTTAGAGTGGTTATACGCTCTGTTGCTGTGTCTTGTGCATCCTGACCGCTTGCTGTGAACAGGTGCTGCTCTCGTCAGCACAGGTTCCTCTCCATTACTGCCCAACTGACCGTATGTGTGTGTGTGTGTGTGTTTGGGGGGATCCTTACATGATCTTCAGACGCTTAGATATATACATTTCAGCATTCCCGTTGTTGAAATATTCAGTCTTAATTTACATACAGTGGGGCAAAAAAGTATTTAGTCAGCCACCAATTGTGCAAGTTCTCCCACTTAAAAAGATGAGAGAGGCCTGTAATTTTCATCATAGGTATACCTCAACTATGAGAGACAAAATTAGAAAAAAAAAATCCAGAAAATCACATTGTAGGATTTTTAAAGAATTAATTGGTAAATTCCTCGGTAAAATAAGTATGTGGTCACCTACAAACAAGCAAGATTTCTGGCTCTCACAGACCTGTAACTTCTTCTTTAAGAGGCTCCTCTGTCCTCCACTCGTTACCTGTATTAATGGCATCTGTTTGAACTCGTTATCAGTATAAAAGACACCTGTCCACAACCTCAAACAGTCCAACTCTAAACTCCACCATGGCCAAGACCAAAGAGCTGTCAAAGGACACCAGAAACAAAATTGTAGACCTGCACCAGGCTGGGAAGACTGAATCTGCAATAGGTAAGCAGCTTGGTGTGAAGAAATCAACTGTGGGAGCAATTATTAGAAAATGGAAGACATACAAGACCACTGATAATCTCCCTCGATTTGGGGCTCCACGTAAGATCTCAGCAAAAATCCCAGAACCACACGGGGGGACCTAGTGAATGACCTGCAGAGAGCTGGGACCAAAGTAACAAAGGCTACCATCAGTAACACACTGCGCCAGGGACTCAAATCCTGCAGTGCCAGACGTGTCCCCCTGCTTAAGCCAGTAGCCTACATGTCCGGCCCGTCTGAAGTTTGCTAGAGAGCATTTGGATGATCCAGAAGAGGATTGGGAGAATGTCATATGGTCAGATGAAACCAAAATAGAACTTTTTGGTAAAAACTCAGCATCCAAAGAACACCGTACCTACTGTGAAGCATGGGGGTGGAAACATCATGCTTTGGGGCTGTTTTTCTGCAAAGGGACCAGGACGACTGATCCGTGTAAACGAAAGAATGAATGGGGCCATGTATGTACTAAATACTTTTTTTGCCCCACTGTATACAACATTTTTTTCTACATTCATTCAGCAGGCACTTTTATCCAAAGTGATTTACAAATGAGGAACTTTACATGCCAATTGTCATAAGATCCAGCAATATACATAATATAAAACAGAGAATGTAATATAGACTACATTAATTCAAAACAAGATTAGAGGTGAAATGCAGAAAACAAAAGAAAACATCAGTACATCAAATTAGAGCTTTAGTGTAATGTGTGTCATAATTAGCAAACTCATATTTCAAATTCCGTTCTAAGCAGTATCAAAAACTTCTACAGTTTGATATTTTTATAATACCTTCCGGCAACCACATACAGTTCATTTCAGATATCATAGTTCTGTCATAACAACTTACACATGACAATGCTAATGTGTTTGGTCTTTACAAAATAGATCTACTACACTTTAACAAGTACCGACTTGCTACTGCCAACACATCCACAACATGCTGCTGTGAGCTGCTTTGAGCATGTAAGAAATACTGCTGACTTGATATGAAATAACCCACATATAGCATATACATGAATCCCCCTGTAGCAGATCTATACAGGTGGAGCTAGGGAAGGTGGAAGGTTTCTGAAGTGAGCTGCAACTGCTACGGCAAGCACTAACCGAGTATTTGAATATTGAGCGGCAAGCTCATTAGCTGATTTGAAAAGAAACCAGTCAGCTGCATCGTGTGATAATGTGATTGTAACACAGTTCGTAGATCGGGAAGAAGGAGGCGGGAACCGGCGAACATTTAAACAAAGTTTTAATAAAATAAACAAACATAAAAGTAAAGCGGCAGCCCCTCACGGACGACTGCCGCACATAAAATACAAAATAAAAGTCCAGGCCTGGTCCTCTCTCGTCTTCCACTGTCGTCACTCCTCCTTTTATCCTTCCGGAGCTCCTCCGTGGGACTCGAGACCGGCGAGTGGCGCAGGTGTCGCTCATTATCATTAACTCCACCGGCCTCGCTCCGTTCCCACGGCTCTCGGCCCCGCCCCACTCGCCACAGTGATTATATCAGATTGAGTTTACATTTTACATTTAATCATTTAGCAGGCACTTTTATCCAAAGTATACACATAAGGACAATAGAAGCAATCAAACCAGCAAAGGGTTAAGTGTAGATGGAAGAGATGTGTTTTTAGCCGTTTCTTGAAGACTCAGAGCTGTTTGGAGTTGGGCAGGTCACTCCACCAACAGGAAACAGTTCATGTAAAAGTCAGTGAAAGTGATTTTGTTCCTCTTTGAGACAGCACTATAATGCGCCATTCACTAGCAGAACGTAAGCTTCTGGAGGGCACATATGTCTGAAAGAGGCCTTGTAAGTTTTACGCTTTAACTTAATTAATTAGTTATTTTTTAATCAGTTTTAATTAATTAAAATATTTTAACACAGTTAATACACTGGCCTCGCCCCCAGACCTGTACATCATCTTACATTTCATACAGTTGACTGTTGACATAGCAGAATTGTTGCGCACAGCGGTGTTTAATTTCTGAATAAATCCACGTTTTGAACAAATCGGGTTAATCAATGATTCAAAGGCCCATTCATAAAAAGGGCCATTTACTTCATTTTTGAATGAATCAGCTGTTGAATGAATGACTCACCACCTGACATTTACCACCACCTGCTGGCAGATTCGTTTCTTATTTAGAATATCATTTCATAAAAAAAAAATAATAATAAATATATATATATATATATATATATATATAATAAAAACATTAAAGGGATAGTTGACCCCCCAAAAAATTTAATTCTGTCATAATTTACTCACCCTCATGTCATTTCAAACCTTTCTTTTGTAGAACATAAAAGAAGGTATTTTGAAGACTGTTGGTAACAAAGCTGTTTTGGTTAATGACTTTCATTGTATGAACAAAAAATACTTATTTCAGTATTTCATCTTCATCAGTATTTCATCAAAATATCATCTTTTGTGTTCCATAGTTTATGTTAGGCCGTTGTAGCCTAAATGTTTATGTGTAATAAATTTTATATTGAATCAAATAATTAAAATATTTCTTTCTAAAGCTACAATTTATAATGTCTACTTAATACTTTCTTATTTAACACAAAAGATAGCTTTAAATAATCTTTTGTGGGTATTTTCACAGTCAAATTTATTTTGCGATTAATTAATCAAAACATCATGTAATTAATTAGATTTAAAAAAATTATCGACTGACAGCCCTAGTCTGTAGTGAATTTAGGTAAAGGGGTGCAGAGCCAGTGGTTATTTTGTAGGCAAACATCAATGCCTTGAATTTTATGTGAGCAGCTATTGGTAGCTAGTGCAAATTGATGAACAGAGGTGTGACATGCACTCTTTTGGCTCATAAAGACTAATCTTGGAAAGGATTAGGATTAGGAAAGGAAAGGAACTGACAGGACATGACGTGTGGGCAAGTATTGTGTCCCATACTCGAAATTTGTACTCTGCATTTCACCCATCCAAGTGCGCGCACACGCACACACAGTGGCACCGAGGGAGCAGTAAGGGATTTGGTGCCTTGCTCAAGGGTCTCACTTCAGTTGTGGTATTGTGGGTGGAAGAGAGCGCTGTACATTCACTGTATATGACACAAATCAAACAATGAGAAACAAGACACATAACTAAGACAACCAATGAGAACATGACACATGAACTAAAGAACCCACCAAAACAAGGGAATCACATGACAGAACATGACTGCGGCCAAACTACAAAATAAAAGACATGAAAACAATGAACAAGAAACAAAACCCAAACCCCACGTTACACATCCTCCCTCTAAAACCCAAACCCCTACAAGTCCAGGAGGTTAGTAGAGCGGAGGCGGAACTGGAGGACCTGGGCCGTGGAGCAGCGGTAGACAGTGAAGCACTTGAGGACCTGGGCTATGGAAAAATTTTCTAACCAGAATGCATTGCACTTGTCAGGCGGCAGCTGATCTTTGCGGTGCCGCATGAAGTCGAACAAACCTAATAGCAACATGAGGGCTACTTATAGCAAACAATAAGGGTCACATGACACAAACCAACCAATGAGAAACAAGACACATGACTAAGACAACCAATGAGAACATGACACATGAACCAAAGAACCAATCAAAACAAGGGAATCACATGACAGAACATGACTGCGGTCAAACTACAAAATAAAAGACATAAAAACAATGAACAAGAAACAAAACCCAAACCCCACGTTACATGTTTTTATATAACTGAAATGATTGAAAGCGTTTTTTTGTTATTATAAATGGATTGCTCTCTGCTTTCTTGGCTATATTTAATCCATTCAGAATTTGAATGAATGTTTTGTTTTTCATGCTGCTAAAAGGACATTTCAGGCTAGCCTAAGGGCCTCCAGCGGGCTGCCAGCGCAGGGCCCCTGAGAATTTGCTCATTAGGGCCTTTCGCACCGCAGGAACCTTTTTATAGTACCCAAACTAATTGTGGAACTACCCACTTTTTGGTGTGTTCGCACCGCGGGAACTAGGAACGGTTTTAGTTCCAGGAACTCCGTTTGGAGGAACTAATTAGCTCCTACTTCAGAGTAGGGTCTAAAACAGTTCTAGGAACTATCTGTGACGTAAGTGTATGCTTACGAAAATGCCCTCACCCGCCATGATTTAAAATACTGTGTAAACATTGTATCATACTGAGAGCATTTATAAACGGCATTTACCTGTAGACTTCATCTACGGTGTTTTGTGCTTCTATCAGCCTCAATGAAATGTAGCACTGCAAGTTGTCGTTGGAGATTCTTAGTCCTCCTTTCCGTTCTTTCAATCGCTTGACGTATATGTCGAATTATTGTGAAACCCGCGAAACATAACAAAAACACAGCTCCAATCACAGCATCCTCCATCCTCCTGTTGTTAACGTTGTTCTTCTTTGTTTATGTTGTTGAACGCTGCGAACAAATGACGTCGCTGTCGACCGGCTTTTGTCACTTCTTAGTACCCACTGTCGGTGCGAATGCAACCCTTTAAATGGTACTGGGAAATAGTTCGCGCAAAATCGTTCCAGTACTTTAGTACTGTACGTTTAGTTCTGGAACTAAAGCAGTGCGAAAGGCCCTATTGGCAAAACGTTGGTCCCTTAGCGCTGGCCCTGCACGGGCAGCCCTCACTAGGCCCACACAGGGCCCGCACTATTAATCTACAACAGGGGTTCCCAACCCAGTTCCTGGAGATCTACCTTCCTGCGGAGTTCAGTTCCAGCCCTGATCAAACACACCTGTCTGTAATTATCAAGTGGTCCTTCAGATCCTAATTAGTTGGTTCAGTTGTGTTTGATCAGGGTTGGAGCTGAACTCTCCAGGAAGGTAGATCTTCAGGAACAGGGCTGGGCACCCCTGATCTACAGCAATAAATCTGTTGAACTATCAACTACTAACCCACTTTTCTGTAGAGTTTAGCTACAACTTGTTCAGACTCACCCAACTGTGATTTTCTAATGATCCTGAAGACATTAATTAGCATGCTCAGGTGTGCTTGATTAAGGTTAGAACTAAACTCTGCAGGAAAGTGAATCTCGTGAGTCAGATTTGAGGATCCCTGGCCTATATGAAACAACAGGTTCTGGAAAGGTCTCTTTTGGTTTGAGCCATTCCAGTTCAATTGAGTGGCTAAAGAATGGCCAGTCAATGTTAGTATTCTCCTAGTTGTATTACAGGGCTGCCTACACCAAACCTGCATGGGCCCAAAGGTACAAAAGTTGCTCTGGGCCCGAACGAGCTGGCCCACACTGGGCCATCATTGGATTAATGTGGGCATTCCCATAGTGTGGGCTGCTCACAGAGAGCCTGCGGTGAGCCCAAAGCTGTGGGCCTCACCTGGGCAAGCCCGCGCTGGGCCTGTTTAGGTTTGGTGTGGGCTGGCCCTAGTCCACTGTGCCCGCAAAAAGCCAGCATGGACCCTGCAGAGGCATGTTTGCAGGGAGGTTGGACTTGAGCTCCAAGTAGGCTGTACCGACATCCAGAGGCTTTTGATTGATTCATTTACTGGGTGAGATACATCTGGTTCATGCTCGTAGTTCTTGGGGGTAACGCGCAAGTTACCACTCCCACAACTCCCAAAAACAAAGATTATTTTCAGTCATGTTCAATGTTTCATCATGTTGAACAATGAAATGAAAGGTAAAATTGTTATAGCTAGTTTTAAAATTTGTGCAAAAAAATCTGGTATGTTTTAGGACTGCACTAATGTTTAAATTGCAAATGCATTTCTTAAATGTTTTGTAAATAGCTTTGGTAAATTTTTAAATGTCTTAGTACAAAAATTATGCATTTGTCTTTACAATTAATTGTAAAAAAATAAAAAATAAAATAAAACACTTTCTTCACTTTCTGTCATTCTTTCAAAACCTGCCCTTATGTTTTCAATATGGTTATCCATTTTTACTTTCCACATGTAATTAATGTCATTAAAATATTTGATTGAATTACCAAAACACAAATAATACTTATTTAATTAATTCTTCTAAAAACAAGCAAGATTGCACAAATTGTCTTGTTTGCTCTTCTTGTGTTGCATGCTGGAAAAACAAAAGCACTGAGTACAAAGAAAAGGTCTGTAAAATGTACTCCATCTCCACTTGTTTGGAGTGCAACATCAATTACAAAAGCTGCACAACTGGTATGTTTAGTGTAAATTGGTGGTGAATAAACTATCTTTTTTTGTGGCATTTAAAAAACAATAGCTCATCCAAAAATGTAAACTGTCGCCTTTACTCACCATCCCAAATGTGTACTGTAATGTCTTCTGCAGAATGCAAGCAAATAAAATGGTCACCAACTCACCATTCAGGTAAACGACAATTCAGGTCACAATTAAATTGTTTGGTACGGGATATTCTTGCTGCTTCTTCTTAGAATCATTGCATGTGTTCAACAGGAGAAATTTAGTCTTACACACCTGAGATGGCATGAGGGAAGGAAATATAAAGACAATTTTCTTTTTTGTTTGTTTGGTGAGCTATCACTGTAATGGAAGAAGTATGGATGTACACTGCGTAATGTGGCTCTTGTGTGTCCATCAGGTTATGTTGGGAAGGGCAGATGAGGTGAGCTCCACAGCATCTTCTTGGAAGCCTTCTATTAGGGATTTTGCAGTCAGCTATGTCATTCAAAAAATCCATTTAGGCTAATGAGTAATTTATAGTACACATAGAGAAAATGCATAGCACTATTCTTCATCAGTATGGACCGCAGAAATGATTTTATTATTTTTTTAAATGTATGGTTTGTAGGCTAGGGTGAAGTCAACCGTTTTGGGCCACGTTTTGGTAAATGACTTATAATACCATCAAATAAGCTATGCATGAGATCTAATGATATTCTTACACGTAAATTAGCATGAGTCTCTTAAATATATTTATATTTTTTAAATGTGAAAAGTATAAAAGTTTTAAAACTATGAGAGTTAGAGTATCAGCCTTCTTGAGCCACGACACAACATTCAGGTAAAATGGGCTAATATAAAAAGAGAACAACACAGGTAATTTCAGCTTAAATCATTTTATTTTTAACAGTAAATTGACACTATTGTCTTTAGTGTACCATTGAAACACCATAAATGTATTTCATTAAATAGAAAGTTGAATGAATATTTAATTAAACAATGCAATTAAAAATGAACT
This sequence comes from Onychostoma macrolepis, assembly GCF_012432095.1. Taxonomy (NCBI): domain Eukaryota; kingdom Metazoa; phylum Chordata; class Actinopteri; order Cypriniformes; family Cyprinidae; genus Onychostoma; species Onychostoma macrolepis. Next base: position 30,479,551 of record NC_081170.1, on the reverse strand, counting down.
GATCATGTTGTATAGGTGTGTGTTTTTGTGCATTGTTGTCTTTTGTGTGCATGTATGCGTGTATGCTTGTATTTTTTTAAAAGACTGTTAAGATTTTGTATGGATACATATCTACAGTAGGCCTATAAATCTTTTCACCCTCAATTTCTGTGTAAAAGCGTGTGTGTGTGTGCAGCCCATTTTACTGACATCTTCCTTTCTTTCCCTTTCTCTTCTCTCCTCTTGTCTCTCTGTTTCCTTTCTTTGCTTGTCCTCCTGCCATACTGTCTGCAATGCAATTATTTTTAAAAGACTGTTAAGATTTAGTATGGACACATATCTAGGCCTATAAACCTATTTTCACCCTCAGTTTCTGTCTAAAAGTGTGTTAGTATCCTTATTAGTGATGAATGAAATTTACTATGTCAGGCTCAATTACCTTACAATTTCTCTGACAAGCTTCACATAACACTCTGCCCTGCCCACCTTAAAAAACTCAGACCAGTAAAAAATATTGTTACATGTCAACAAGTGTCGAAGCAGCAATGCAAGATCAGTTATTGTGATTTTCTGTAAAAATTTTAAGAGATATGATGCTAAAACCTTATTTGGCCCATTTTACCTGATAGCCCATTTTAGCTTGACTTCATCCTACATGTTTTGAACATTCACCTAAAAACAAAACTATGGCAAGCCATTTTAGCTTAAAATACTCCCAACGTTACTCGTCGTAATTGCATTTTTACTAGTAACAATGGCAATTAGAGAACTCTCTAAATCATTTTTTACCAGTTACAATTACAATTAGTTGCAAAATACAATTGCATTCTTACTAGTAAGATCTGAATTATAAAGCTCTCTAAATTAGTTCTTACTAGTAACAATTATGATTAGAGAGCTCTTCAATTCAATTCTTACTAGTAACAATTGAATTATAGAGCTCTCTAACTGAATTAAAGAGCTCTGCAATTACATTCTTACTAGTAAATTCAATTAGAGCTCTACAATTCAATTCTTACTAAGAATTACAATTAGAGAGCTCTTTAATGCAAGTCTTACTAGTAAACATTTAATTAAAGAGCTCTATTATTTAATTAAAGAGGGGTTTATTAAGAAACCATTAGGAAATAATACAGAGTATATAAAACATGTCAAAATTCCGGGAAACACAACAAGCATATCGCTGAGAACAAAAAATAAATAACTAAATCACTGAGAACACTGCATAGCCCATACACCAGGACATTTGACTGCACACCGGAAATACATTAGCCTAATAAGCATAATAAACGTTTAAACAAATAAAAAATATAAAATGTTTTTTTCAGTACATCCATGATATTTCCATGTTCCACTTTTAATATCACCTAGACACAACCTACAGATCCCACAACACAAACATAACATTCACAAACATAAAAGCAAAATTCAAAATTCAAATCTGCCTCTGCTATCTGGCGCTGAGCCAGAGACAGATGCATTTTACAGCACTGCGCATTATAACCAATCAAACACGATGCTGATGAGCTTATTATGAATGCAATGACCAATCAGAGGCGTTCTGATGAATCATCGCTATAATGCCGGTGTTTTCTTCACTTGCTCGCTGACTGAATACCTCTTTCTGGTGAATTCTCTCCTTAGAAACAACAAAGTGCAAATGTGCGTACGAATATGTAGTAAGATATTCATTTCATAGTGTAAACAGCTTCGGTGATTTTAATGGGAGTTTTTGAGAGTGCTTGAACTCTGACTGTCAGTAAAAATGTTCTTTGATAATGTAAATGTTCTTTGCTCTCTTTCTGTACAATGAAAGTGTTATGATTAGTAGACTAATTTACAATGTTTTTATTCACATTAACTTTCAATGTTAAATTCACATTAAATATAAAGTCAGTCGTATTAAAATATGTTATGGCATGACACCCATATTTAATAGATTACATTATTAGGTTACTTTGACCATGGCCCACTAGATCAACTAACATAATCTATAATAGGTGACAATCAAGATATTTCATGATATAATTAATGCTTTTGGGAATATTTCAAATAAAAAGGAAAAAAATAAATAAAACATAAGTGCTGCTGTGGCTGCTGTGTGTCACATGACGAACGAGAGGAAATTCATCATGTCTGAGCCAATTCAGGTAAGAAGTTCTGTGTGAAGGAGAACCAAAGGTTTTGTCATTGGTTTATTTAGTCTGTGTTCATTATTTTCCTTGTTTAAATTGACAGTTGCCATCTTGGGTCTTGTATTTTCAGGTCCCGTTTGATTTTATTGAACAAAATGAAATGGCCAGTGAAGTTTTTAAAGTGAGGGAAGCTGCATCTTCAAAAGAAGTTGAGAGCACTTCTGCTGGGTCAATTGCAGATCACGGCATAAGGCCATCCTCTACTTTGGATGTCAGCTTTGGATAATATGGTAAGTTAACATAGCAGTTTTACTTGAACAAGAGGTCTTTTTCATCATGATTTTCATTTGGCCATATGCAGTGTTTGAGTTTTTGCCCTGACAGCATCGTTTACTGGTTAAAATTTAAAGGATTGATTAAATGTTATTATTAATATAGATTTGGGTATAGGGTTAGTCAAAAATCCAATTCAAGATATCTACGACTGTAATTTGACTAGTAATAAATTACTTTCAGATATCTAATAATGTATTTTGGATATCTTTAAAAATTATGAATTAAAGATAACTTAAATTTGATTATGACAGTTGGAGATATATCGAATTATAATTTTTACTAGTAGTAATTGAGTTAGAGATATCTCTAATTTAATTATCATTAGTAAAATTGTAATTTGAGATATCCCTAATTGGAATTATGCATAGTACAAAATCAATTAGAGATATATTTAATTACTACCAGTCAGAACTCATTTGTAGATATCCTAAATTTTTTTCCAATGGAAGTCAGTGGAACAATATGACTAGTCATAATAACATTGTAGATATCTCAAATGTATATTATGACTAGTCAAAATACAACCCGAATTCCGGAAATGTTGGGATGTTTTTTAAATTTGAATAAAATGAAAACTAAAACACTTTCAAATCACATGAGCCAATATTTTATTCACAATAGAACATAGAGAACATAACAAATGTTTAAACGGATAAATTTTACACTTTTAGCCACTAAATGAGCTCATTTCAAATTTGATGCCTGCTACAGATCTCAAAAAAGTTGGCACGGGGCAACAAAGAGCTGAAAAAGCAAGACATTTTGAAAAGATTAGCTATAAAAGGGATGTCTTAGAGAGGCAGAGTCTCTCAGTAGTAAAGATGGGCTCTCCAATCTGTGAAAGAGTGCATAAAAAGGTTGTGGAATACTTTAAAAACAACATTCCTCAACATCAAATTGCAAAGGCTTTGCAAATCTCATAATTTACAGTGATTAACATCATCAAAAGATTCATAGAAACTGGAGAAATCTCTTTGCGTAAGGGACAAGGCCGAGTAACTTTGTTGGATGCCCGTGGTCTTCAGGCCCTCAGACGACACTGCGTCACTCAATGGCATGATTCTGTCATGGACATTACTAAATGGGCCCAGGAATACTTCCAGAAACTGCTGTTGGTAAACACAATCTGCCATGCCATCTGCAGATGCCAACTATGCAAAAAGGAAGCCATATGTGAACATGGTCGAGAAGCACCGTCGTGTCCTGTGGGCCAAGGCTCATTTAAAATGGACTGTTTCAAAGTGGAAAAGTGTTCCATGGTCAGATGAGTCCAAATTTGACATTCTTGTTGGAAATCACAGACGCTGTGTCCTCCGAGCTAAAGAGGAGGGAGACCTTCCAGCGTGTTATCAGCGTTCAGTTCAAAAGCCAGTATCTCTGATGGTATGGGGATGCATAAGTGTATACGGTATGGGCAGCTTGCATGTTTTGGAAGGCACTATGAATGCTGAAAGGTATAAAAAGGTTTTAGAGCAACATATGCTCCCCTCCAGACGACGTGTATTTCAGCAAGACAATGCAAAACCACATACTGCAGCTATTACAACAGCATGGTTTTGTAGTAGAAGAGTCCGGGTGCTGAAGTGGCCTGCCTGCAGTCCAGATCTTTCACCTATAGAGAACATTTGGCGCATCATTAAACGAAAAATATGTCAAAGATGACCACGAACTCTTCAGCAGGTGGAAACCTATATCAGGAAAGAATGGGACCCATTGCCAACACCAAAACTCCAGAAACTCATAACCTCGATGCTCAGACGTCTTTAAACTGTTTTGAAAAGAAGAGGAGATGCTACACCATGGTAAACATACCCCCGTCCCAACTATTTTGAGACCTGTAGACCAGGCATCAAATTTGAAATGAGCTCATTTTGTGCATAAAATTGTAAAATTTTTAAATTTAAACATTTGTTATGTTATCTATATTCTATTGTGAATAAAATATTGGCTCATGTCATTTGAAATTCATTTTATTCAAATTAAAAGAAACGTCCCAACATTTCCGGAATTCGGGTTGTAACATTGTAGACTAGTCATAATCACATTGTAGATATCTTAATTCCAATTACGATAAGTCAAAATTATAGAATAGATATCTGAAATTGGAATTTTGACTAGTCAAAACTAAATTATGACTAGTAAAGCAAGAGGTATTTAATGCTAAAACAGCTTGCCATACCCGCCCATTTGTGAACTCCAGCCTAGACTAGTAAGTGCCTGTTACGAACCCCACTTCAAATAAGCTCATTAGAATAGGGGGTAAGCAACATAAAAGGACACGTGAGGAAAAACAACCCTTTTTAACCATTTATTCTCCATACACGCGTCACCATGTGGCAACTGGTCGGACATATCCAAACCAAACTCATAAACAAACAACCACAAACTAACACAAACATTAACAAAAATACAGGGAAAACACACACACACACACAGCCGAACATCAAGCTCAGCTGGACAGCAAGAGACATCCAAGCTTCTTTCAAGAGGGCACCCCACTCCCTTCAACTCAGTGACTGGAAACGGTCGGGCGGCTAGACTCAGGTGGAAAACATGATCAGCCAGCCCCCGCGGTTACTCTCTCCCCATCCTATATTCAGCCCTCAGCGTCATTAGTGAATAGGCAGCAGGTGTACAGGGGCGGAGCTTACCCTCGGGAGAAGAACATAAGAAATCAATACAACACATACCAAGCATAATACTAATAACAACAATGACAAAACTTGGATCGTAACACTTCCCCACCTAAAAAACAGAAACCGTTACATGTTTCAACTCATTTCCTTTTTGGGAAAGAGGAGAAAAAGAACTGTTTCTGTGAACAAAGATAAAATTAACCCCGTGACAAAGCGTCAGCAACTACATTCTCAGATCCCTTCTTATGACGGATCTCTAAATTGTATGGTTGCACCATTAGTGCCCATCTTACTCAAAAACACTAGTGGATTATGGTCCGTAAAAACCACAACCGGAACTCTACTGGCTCCCACATAAACATTAAAATGTTGCAACGCCAGTAAGAGTGCTAAGGTTTCCTTCTCAATTGTTGAGTAATTTAGTTGAGGACGATTGAACTTAGCAGAAAAATAGGATACTGGGTGAGCTATTCCATCAGCACCCTCTTGTAGCAGAACAGCTCCCGCTCCGACAGCGCTGGCATCTACCTCCAGCTGGAACGCACCAGACACATCCGGAGCCGAGAGAACAGGAGCACTGCAAAGCAAAGATTTAGCAGACAAAAAAGCTTGGTGACGCTCTTCAGTCCAAATAAAATCAACTTTGGGGCTACACAATCGGGTTAATGAAGCAACAACACTCGAAAAATTCTTACAAAAACACCGGTAGTATCCTACCATCCCGAGGAATCTACGTAACTCTCCTTGTTGTAGGTACTGGATACTCGAGAATAGCAACCACTTTCCCATCTAGGGGTCGTACCTGCCCATTTCCTACCCGTTTTTCCCAAGTAGGTAACACAAGCTTTGGCAAATTCACACTTTTTAAGATTTAATGTGAGAGATGCAACAGATAAACTACGAAACACTTCATACAAAGTTGACAGATGTTCAACCCATGTGGACGAATAAATGACTACGTCATCTAAATAGATGTTACAATTAGCAACGTCCCCCAAAACCATGGACATCAAACGCTGAAACGTTGCCGGTGCATTTCGCAGGCCAAACGCCATGCGCGTATATTGAAGAAATGAATCAGGAGTGGCAAATGCAGAGATCTCAGAGGCACGCTCAGTTAAAGGCACCTGCCAATAGCCTTTAAGTAGATCTAATTTTGTAATATACTTAGCCGCCCCGATATTATCAATGCAATCATCGATACGCGGTAACGGAAAAGCATCAGGCACAGTGACCGAATCCCCCAGTGTCACGTAAAATTCGTACTTGTTTTTGACTTTCGACCCCACCAGTCAAAGACACAACTCCGTCAAACACGAAAGGCTGAAAACAGGGATCAAGAACAGAAGAAGGGCAAGGTGAAGATACGGTTTTCACCAAAACGGAACCTCGAGGTTGAACAGAGAGAGACCCTTGTCGCTCCTGTTTCCGTTTTAAACTATGGCATTCAGCCATCACATGCCCCATCTTACAACAATATCTACACTCTTTGCCAGATGTCGGACTATTAGGAACCCATTTATTTTTTACATCAAAAACGTTCTCGTGCTCCTTTGAGGCTGAACCTCCAGAATCACTCACACGCTTATAAAACACTGTTTTATGCATCAAAGCATATTCATCGGCTAATACAGCAGCTTGTTGCACCGTACTGACTTTTCGTTCATTCAAGTACAACGCCGTACGCTCTGGAACGCAATTCTTAAATTCCTCAAATCAACATAAGTTCCCGTAAAGAATTATAGTCCGCCACCTTACATGCTTTAATCCAGCGATCAAACAAAATTCCCTTCTCGTGAGCAAATTCGACATAAGTTTGAGACGCCAGCTTCTTTGTGGCACGGAAACGTTGTCGATAGTGCTCGGGAACCAACTCATATGCCCTAAGGATCGCAATTTTCACAGCATCGTACTGAACACCCTCTTCTAACGAAAGAGATGCACAGACTTCTTGCGCCTTAACCGTTAATTTGCACTGTAACATTAAAGCCCAACTTCGGTTGGCCACTTCAAAGCACTTGCAATTCGTTCAAAGGCTTGAAAATAAGCTTCAACTTCCTTCTCACGGAAAGGTGGAACTATTGCTATGTTTTTAGCTACGTCAAAATGTAAAGATGGCACCTCTACAGACTCGGATACATTACCTGATGGAACAAAATTATCGGAGACAATACTCGAATGTGATGGACCAGCAACTGTCTCAGAGCTACCATTCAAACTGGTAGAAGTTTTAAAAATCATCGGTTTAGGTAGATCTTGAGCAGCCTGCAACTCAACTTGTCGCAGTCGCACTTTTGTATCAGCATCAATTCGGTACATTTCAAGCTGATGTTTTAAATCATCCTGTCTCGCTTGAGCTCGATCCTGAGTCTCTAATTGTAGACGAGCTAAACGAAATTTCAAACGCAAATCTGAACGAAATTCAGGCGATGCCTCGGTAGAAAGAGAAATTGGTTCGAATTTAGGCATTGAAAATGGTGGACCTACCTCCCCGCCAATAGTCACTGGAGTAGCCTGATCACCGACCGGCACTCGCAGCGAAGGGCTTCCTCCAACCCCTATCACTGGATCAGCTACCTCCTCAGGAACTGCCTCCATCGAAGGGAAAAAACCTTTATCGACCAAAGCAGACACAATACAAGCTTTAATCTCCGCCTTACGCTGTGTTTTTAAAACAGAGACCCCATAGTGCTGAGCGATCAAAAGCAGATCATTTTTTCGACATGCCTCTAAACTCTCAACACCAGGTTGATCTGTGAATTCCTTTAAATCAAAAGTTGCCATAGAAAGAGAAAAAAACAAACAAACAAAAAAAACAGAAGGAAAAATCCACACACACTCCGGACCTACCTACCTAACCAGAAGTCTAACTACAGCCTATAGCTAGTCTTCGGAGGGTACCGATTAAGAGAACTCGGTCGGGCGGCTAGACTCAGGTGGAAAACATGATCAGCCAGCCCCCGCGGTTACTCTCTCCCCATCCTATATTCAGCCCTCAGCGTCATTAGTGAATAGGCAGCAGGTGTACAGGGGCGGAGCTTACCCTCGGGAGAAGAACATAAGAAATCAATACAACACATACCAAGCATAATACTAATAACAACAATAATGACAAAACTTGGATCGTAACAGTGCCTCACACGCCAAAGAGAAAGTAAAATGTGTCTGTGCCGTCATTTTATGAAAACAGAAACATCTTAGCACTTGGGTTTTTTTTTATTTAGATTTTCCTGTTGGAACATTATTTAGATGAGTTATGATGAGCTGTCCACATATACATTTCCACGCAGGTGAGTGAACTGCGGTAAAGTTGTTTTTTTATAGGTCTATTGGATATTCGTTAGACATTCACTATTTTCTTCAACATTAAATGTTGTGTCATTGCAAAATGGTGGCAGTTAATGTTGTATCTCATTCAGATAATGCACCTAAAGCATAATTTTAAAAGTAATTATGATATTTTTCAATATTGTTCAGTCATTTTAAGAATCAAAGATTAAAAACACAAAACGGCGAGCTCAACAAGTTAGGGAGTGTCTCAAAAGTGCAAATCGCACAAATATCTATTTATACATTCTTTGTAGTTTTATAGCCTACATTATTCCAGGACTGCAATATTGTATAAAATTCATTATGGTTGTGATTGGTTAATATATTAAGTTAGATTTAGACAATTCATTACTTTAATGTGATTAATATCCCTGTTATAAATACAAAATAATAAAAAATCATGATGATGTCACACCAGTTGTAATAGCCTATCTTCACACAATCCTGACACACATCATACATGACTTGGATTTTGGAAATATGATTTTGTGTATGTTTCATGAATTATTGAAATATTTAAATGTATATAATTTCCTGGTCATGTGACCTCATTTTGCCACACTCACTGTATTGTATTTATAAACATCTTTCACACATTGGACATTCATCTGTTTTTGGAATATATCTTTGTTGATTTTAGACAATTATTTGATTATTTACAATTATTTAATAACTTTTTTTTTTTAACTTCTTGCTCATGTGATCTGATTTTGTTGCACAAGACCTGTTTATATTCACAAACAAAAAATATTTTCTCATACAAAAATATTTACATTGCTATATTATGTATAATATATGCCTATCAAACATTTATTAACTTAGTCCTTTATGGCATTTTCAGAGAAAATGTAGGAACAATCATAATTTGTTTGAGATTTGTCTGTATTTTTGTCTGTATAAGTGTAGTGCAGGAAGTACAGGCAAAACAGTGGGAGATTAAAATCAGGATATGATTCTGGTCAGTCCTGAATCTGGGTCTCCGGGGTCCAACAGACCTCAAACATGCTAAACTGCATAGTCAACTGTACCATTCATTCCTTCGCCAATTAAATAAACTTGCCTCTAAGGTCATTTTAAAATGTATCTATTAATAATTCAAAAGCTAAGTTCACATTTCTTGGTACTACACTTGATGTAATTCATTTTTAATGTTACAAATATTTGAATTATTTATTATTATCATATTATTATCATCAATAATAATAATAATAATTATTATTATTATTATTATAATTTTCACCATGCACTTTTATGAAAGTCCCTTTATTTGCTCAGAAAATGTCAAACATAAGCTATGTCCAAAATCAAACCAACTTCACCGCAGTTGTTAATGATACATTACTTAAACAGCATAGTTTAAGTAATTTCTTATATTTAAATTTTTTGGGCTTTGTCTAACTCAATTAAATTTAGGACCATTGTGTTTTTGCTAATCATGAAGTAAATATGATTGTAATGGCATAAAGTAGACTGAAGTGGGCACATTTTGTTTGAATTTGCATTCAGAAGGCCAAGACTAACATGCTAGAAAACATATATAAAGATGTTGTTTAACAATGTTATACTGTGACAGTTTCTTTTTTCTTTTCTTTTTGTTTTTGTATTCAGATAATTAGCTTCTGATGTCATATTTACTAGAGTTTATCATATGGTTCAAAGAGATTTTTTTCTTACAGACTTTCAGCACAATAAAAAGACTAGGTATACCGACTGTAAATAATGTGATACATTGTTATTATATTTGATCGTTAAGGCCATTAGTTTCCATTTTTGCTTTTACATTCAACCTTAAAACTTTGCCATAAAATATCCGACACATACTGTAATATGTTTTAATGTCTTTGGTAATTAATATTAATATCTAACCTTGTGTATCATCATGTTTAAAATTTGGTCTTTTAGGTTAAGATTTTAAAGTGGTTAAAATATGATATTCATGCACAAATGGCAGCATTTTGCAGTTTCCTGAAAATGACTTTTGGTAGAATAATTAATTTAGCATTGGAATTCTAATTTCCCTTCATGTTTTGTTTCAGTTCAGTCCAGTTGAAGTTGTGTGTCACTGAGAAGTGACCGGTTAATGGATCCTCCACATATCTTTAGTGGACAAACTGATCATTGATTTAGGTAAACTTCTATTAAACCATTTATCTTGTTACATCATCTATGTTGAAACAGAATAAAAGGTTCCTGTATGCAATGCATTTCAGAATATAAGAGCTCTGATATGTACTGTAGATGTGCACTTGCTGTTAAGTCTCCAACAGATCCCAGCTATGCGTCCGTGAAGAGTCACTGGTCAATGGATCCTCCACATAACTGTAGTGCACACACTGATCTTGGGTTTAGGTAAATGCCAGCAGTAGACTTTTCCAATGAAAAACGAATCCTGAACTTTCCAGTATATGACTGATAGTGAACTTTCATTTAGCATAAATATTCACTTAATCAACAGTCAATCATTATCACAGTATCTGATACTAAATTCCCTTCTTATTTTGCTTCAGTGTGGTCCAGATGCAAAGGCCAAAGTCATCTGAACCCAGCTGTGTGTCCACGAGGAGTGTCTGGTCAGTGGATCCTCCACATAACTTAAGTGGACACAATGATAAAGATCTACCTAAAGGAAGGTAAACCTACACTAAACCTTTATCTTATGACATTTTCTGTGTTGAAACACAGAATTATTCACTATTAATGCTGTATTAATTTTTATTGTCAAGGGAATGACCTCACTGCCTGTATGCATTGCCTTTCAGAAGACATTAATTGCAAGACCTTAATTAACAGCTATGATATGTAAATATGTGTAATAGTTGCACTTGCAGTTATTAAATATAAGGGTATGTAAATTACATTCGCTTGTTGTTTACATCTTCACTGCACAGCTCGGACCCACCAGAACCCAGCTGTGTGTCCATGAAGAGTAACTGGTCAATGGAACCTCCACGTAACTTTAGTGGACACACTGATCGTGGGTTTAGGTAAATGCTGTACTAATGCTGTACTTTCATCTTGTTACATCTGTACTGAAACAAAGGAAGAATTGTTCAAATTCAGTGCTGTACAGGGCCTTCGGTGCCTGTATGCAATGCATTTCAGAATGAAAAATGTAATTTGTAGCTCTGATATGTGGATGTTAACACACAGTTGCACTTGCTGTTATGTCTCCAAAAGCATAATACATGTTAATGAAATAATTTGGTTACCAAGAACATTCAGTCATTACAAAAGTGATTAATTTAAGAATGTGTGAATAACATTTACTTGTTTTCATCTTCAATGCACAGACCAGACCCACCAGAATCCAGCTGTGTGTCCATGAAGAGTAACGGGTCAATGGAACCTCCTCGTAACTTTAGTGGACACACTGATCGTGGGTTTAGGTAAATGCTGTACTAAACTGTTTATCATGTTACATCTACATCCTCCTGGGACCCAGAAAAAATAAATAAATAAATAAAATAAAATAAAATATATATATATATATATACTCATGTCATTACATTGTTTGTTACATTGAGCATAAGAAAAAAAGGAAAAATACCAGTTTTGAAAAATGATAATTTATTCATGTTATGCTACAGGTATGTCCTCTGTAAAGGACACCAGGACTCAATAAAATGAAATGAATAAAAAAAAAAAAAAAATGAAAGGAATAGACACGAGTAGGAAAAAACAATGGGTTTTTTAATCACCAATAAATTTTTAGGTTTCAGGTTTTTTTTTTTTTTTTTATACCAAACTATGTTATGAAAGATACAGAATGATTTGATGTACCATTTTGCTTCATGCAGTATGTGTGTAAAATGGCCATAAGAGGGTTTTCCCATTACATACAATGTATCTATACGCTGTATCTAATTTGCATATTAATGTGTTCTTGGGGCAACATTTAATGAAAAAAGAAGTGTAATAATGGGAGTAATAATTGGCAAGATTTTCATAATATCTAATATTTCATAGGAATATTAAAATTAATTTGTTGTGTCCCAAAATGTGCAATAAACATGCTTTGGGTCCTGGTTTCCTTTACAGTGGACATGTATGAAATTGATATCCTGTTTCATAACAGAAAGTTTTGATTTGAAACCCCATAACATTTTCCTGAGATGTTGAGTTATTATTATTATTTATTATTATTATTATTTGCCTTTATTTAACCAGGAGAGAACCTCACTGAGATTAAAAATCTCTTTTCCAGGAGTGTCCTGGCCAAGATAGGCGGCCCAGTTATACAAATACATATACAACAAAGAACAATACATCACAACAATAAAATATTACAGCATTAAAAGCATTTGCAAATCATTAAATCATTTTCTATTCCACGCAAAAGTGTTTTAAATTTACAAGGAGACACCAACTGATTTAGCCGGAGTTTCATTTGAAGAGAATTCCAGTCTGACGGTGCAGCATATTCAAATGCAATTTTACCTAAATTAGTTCGTGCTGAAGGTACATGAAGACTGTAAAAAGACTGAGAACGCAATGAATAATTAACAACTACTTTTGGTGAATCAAACAACAGAGATAGGATGGCAAAAAACCCAGAATAGCTTTGTAAATCAGTAAATACCAATGCATTTTCCTTCGAACAGCAAGTGAAGACCAGGCAACTCTATTATAAAGTATACAATGATGTGTAGAAAATTTACAATTCGTAATAAATCTTAAAGCACCATGATACACAGCTTCCAAAGAGGCAAGAAGATAAGAAGAGGCATTCTGATACACCACATCCCCATAATCAAGAATTGGTAAAAAAGTTCCAGACACAAGCCTCTTCCTTGCATTAAATGAAAAGCAAGACTTATTTCTGAAATAAAATCCTAGCCGCTTCTTCAACTTTAACCGCAAATAATTGATATATGTATTAAAACGTAGTGTATCATCAATTATGATGCCCAGGTACTTATACTCTGACACTAATGCGATCAGTTTCCCTTGCAAAGTTCGGAGAACGACGGGACTATCCGAAGAATTTCTAGAGTTTGATAACCACATAAATTTTGTTTTCTCAACATTTAAGACCAACTTTAAAGTAAAAAACCTTGCTTGAATAATATCAAACACTGATTGTAAGTCACCCAAAGCTTGTTGTTTTGTAGGAGCAGAGCAATAAATGACAGTGTCGTCTGCATAAAAGTGGAACCTTGCATTATCAATGTTAACGTCTAAACAATTTATATATATAATAAATAGTAATGGCCCCAATACAGATCCTTGGGGACTCCGTACCCACTTCAATAAGTCTGATTTAATACCTTCCACTTGCACACATTGAGTTCTTCCCTTTAAATAAGTATTAAACCATGAGACTACATTGTCTGATAGACCAACACTTCTGAGCCTATCTAACAAAATCTTGTAGTTCACTGTATCAAATGCCTTAGCTAAATCGATAAAAAGACATGCACAGTGGTGTTTTCCATCTAAGGACCTCACAATATCATTTAAAACTTTTAAAACAGCCGTAATAGTGCTCTGTTTTTTACGAAATCCTGATTGGTTGATAGACAAAAGTTTATGAGAGTGTAAATACTGTGTCAATTGTTTACTGATAAGACTTTCCAAAAGTTTTGACAAGATACATAACTTCGAAATAGGTCTATAGTTATCTAATAAAGTAGGGTCACCCCCTTTCAACAGAGGAACAACAAAAGCAGACTTCCAAATCTGTGGAATTTCCTTAGTTGTTAGGGAAAGATTGAACAGATATGTCAATGGATGTGAAATAATGTTAGCCGCTAATTTTAAAAACAATGGTTCAATAAGATCAGGACCTGACGATTTATTCACATCTAAGTTTTGTAGTGCAGAGCAGACATCAGAAGTAGTAATATGATTAAAACGAACTCTGTTGTACACAGATGCTGCTCTGCATTAAGAAATTCAGAAGTTACAGTGGTATAATTATTAGTCTGAAACAATGACCCTGATTCAGTAAAGTGGCTATTAAAACAATTGAGCATTTGTAATTTATCCATTATTTTAATACCATCCTTCGTTATGCAATTGGGAAGACCTGAAACAGATCTATTACCAGTCAGAAACTTTATATTTTTCCAGAACTTACTCGCATTTGCTGATTTTTCCGTTTTATCAAGAAAATACTCTGCTTTTGCCTTTCTGATCATAACTGTACATTTGTTACGAAGCTGTTTAAAATACAACCAATCAGGATTTAAGTTAGTTTGTCTGGCCTTAGCCCATGCAGCATCCCGCTCATGAATAAGGTCAGACAGTGCGGCTGAAAACCACGGATTATCCCGGCACTTAACTCTAAATTTTTTAAAAGGAGCATGCTTATTAATAATCAGAATGAAATTATCATAAAAATATTTCCAAGTACTTTCAATATCTGGGATTAATGTAATTTTTCCCAATCAAATTGAGCAATGTCTAATAAAAAACCTTGTATATTAAAGTGTTTCATACAGCGTTTGGTGATAATTCGTGGTTTCTGCTTAAACATTTTTATATCTCTTGCTACTGCAACAACACAATGATCACTAATATCATTTGCAAATACGGAAGCTAGAGAATATTTATGAGGGGCATTTGTGAGAACAAGATCTAATAATGTGGATTTTTCTGGAAACTTCAAGTTAGGTCTTGTTGGTAAATCTACCAATTGAAAAAGATTATAAGTATCACAAAATGCTTTGAGACCATCAGATACCGGAAGCAACCAATTTAAATTAAAATCACCCATTAATATCAATTCTTTATAATTCAAGGAGGCCAGAGAATTCGTCAAAGAGGTCAAAGTATTACTAGTAGCCGATGGAGGTCTATAAAAACCTACTATAGTGAGTTGACATGTCTTTGACACAGACAAATTAAGAGCTAATAATTCATGCTGTTTAACTATCGATTCTGAGAGTAGCATGTTAGTCTCAAAGCATTCTTTAACGTAAATTACGACCCCCACCCCTTTTTGGTCTATCAGCTCTAAAAACATTATAACCAGTGATGTTGATCTCTTTGTCTAAAATAGTTTTGTTGAGCCAAGATTCTGATATTATTATAACATCCGCATTTGTATTTCTTGCCCAGATATTAACCATATCCAATTTAGGTAACAAACTACGAATGTTGACATGGATAAAACCCAAGCCTGACCTAGATTTTAATTCAGTTGGAGTAGAAAAAGTTGGAGCACATCTATTATATGGACCTGGATTTGGCAGTACATTTCCAGATATTAATAGCATAAGAAATATAAAGCTCTTACGTCTAGCAGATTTACTTACTACATCATTTCTTATAATTGGACCCACATGGAGAGAATAATTAATACAGTAGTTTGCTTCCTTAGTTAGCGCACAACTTATAAAATCTACATTTATAAAAATCAAAAAATACAACTTAAAACAATATTGTTTGAACGGAACAATGTCTGTAGACAGTCCGCTGCGTATCCAACTGTCGACATGTGCAGATGATAAATTGCACATTAAGGATGAATCGTAAACAGACCTACTGTCTCTGATGTGAACTTGGTTAGGCAACCAGATGAGTAGACCCGCTAAGAACATGCATGCAGTTATTAGGCGCCACATTATCCTCCAAAGTCCCCAGATGTAAAGTTCGGATAAGGCTGTAGAACGAAGCAGAACGTGCCAAGAATTCTCCGGGGTTCTCTCACACGACCGTCAGTAGTCAACTGTTCAAACTTAAGCCGCCGAACCGATGAAAACACCCCAACAGCTAGGCAACAGCAAACGAGCCCTTACCAAGGGACTCGAACCAAGAGTTGTAAAAGGTGCAATGCCGCCGTCACCGATGCTCAATCCGTGGACACCCGCAACAAACACGGATCTCGGGTCAAAGACGTGCGATGCCGCCTTCACTGATGCTCAATCCGTGAACACCTGCAGCAAACATGGATCTCCCTTGACCGCGTAGGCTTCTCCCTTTAGTCCAGACTTAGATCCAGTGCTTCAGTGCGGTGCAACAGAATAGCCGTTACAAAGTACGTATTCCAGACAAACGAAGTCAAAATGTTAGACGACCAGCTCCAATCCCAAAGCATTGAACTACTATCAGGCAGATTCAATGCGGTTCACAAACGCATCCACGCTGAGTAACCAAGGATCGCATTAAAGTGATTTTAGCGTTGAGAATCAAGTTAAAGTGATCAATAACCTTCCAAAACTGAACTTTAAAATAACAACAGTCCATTTAGAAGAAAATAAATAAAATGAAACAACAGTGCACAAACACCAACAGACTAACGAGCCGCCATCTTGGATTCAATCCAATCCGAGTTATGACCATTTAAAAATTAGTCAGATTAAAATGATAATTACGAAATATTATCATATTTCCATGAGTGTTAAATTTGATCATTAAATCATTTTCAGACACTTTTAAAGACTAAGGAGAGAGCGTGGTCATTGATAAAATATTTGGTATCTCTGAAAAGCCCTGAATGTGCTCTTTACAAGACATCCAGACTTAAAACTGTGACATGCAGGATGTCAGAAATTCACTAAAATATAATGTACGCTACAGCGGAGAATTACAGCTGAGAAGTCTATTCCTGGGTCCTAGGAGGATATTGAAACAAAAAAGAATGCTGTAAAGGATCTTCAGTGCAAGTATGCAATGAATTTCAGATGAAGATTTTAAAGTGTCCTTATTATGCAATTTTAAAGTTAAAGTTAAAATTTATTTTAAAGGTCCTGAGGTTACTATATATTTATATACATCCAGTCATGCAAAATTTATTTTCTCATAACATACACTGAACAAGATTATAAACGTAACACTTTTGTTTTTGCCCCCATTTTTCATGAGCTGAACTCAAAGATCTAAGACTTTTTCTATGTACACAAAAGGCTTATTTCTCTCAAATATTGCGCACAAATCTGTCTAAATCTGTGTTAGTGAGCACTTCTCCTTTGCCGAGATACTCCATCCACCTCACAGGTGTGGCATATCAAGATGCTGATTAGACAGCATGATTATGCACAGTTGTGCCTTAGGCTGGCCACAATAAAAGGCCACTCTAAAATGTGCAGTTTCACACAGCACAATGCCACAGATGTAGCAAGTTTTGAGGGAGCATGCAATTGGCATGCTGACTGCAGGAATGTCCACCAGAGCTGTTGCCCGCGAATTGAATGTTCATTTCTCTACCATAAGCCGTCTCCAAAGGCGTTTCAGAGAATTTGGCAGTACATCCAACCGGCCTCACAACCGCAGACCACGTGTAACCACACCAGCCCAGGACCTCCACATCCAGCATCTTAACCTCCAAGATCGTCTGAGACCAGCCACCCGGACAGCTGCTGCAACAATCGGTTTGCACAACTAAAGAATTTCTGCACAAACTGTCAGAAACCGTCTCAGGGAAGCTCATCTGCATAGAGTATCTCGGCAAAGGAGAAGTGCTCACTAACACACATTTAGACATATTTGTGAACAATATTTGAGAGAAATAGGCCTTTTGTGTACATAGAAAAAGTCTTAGATCTTTGAGTTCAGCTCATGAAAAATGGGGGCAAAAGTGTTGCGTTTATAATATAATTTTGTTCAGTGTACATTTCAGTAACACCTATTTTGTCCCAGTGCCTAAAATTGTTAATTCAAGTATCTGATCTCTAGAAACACCTCCTTTTTGCACATTTGCTGTGCTCTGATTGGTTAGATGGCCCAGATTGTTTGGTTAAAAATCGAAACGCCCATTACCATATCTGAATTTCAGTTGTGGAGGCTTCCTCAACACTTGTATACACATTGATGCAAACAGTAATGATGGCGTGGGTTTTCCTATGGCCCAATCCCAATTCTATTTTAGAACCCCTTACCCTACCCCTACCCCTACCCCATGCCTACCCCTTCCCCTTGTCCCTTGAAACAGAGTGCTAAGGGGTAGGGGTGAAAATATTCCCCTAAGAATTGGGACACCGCTACTATACTGTCACACATCATCATACGTCATACACCTATACTGGTGTGCATTAGAGACTTTAATTACCGTTCTATATTAATGCACAGCTTACTGACACACACACAAACACATATATAGGAGAATGCGCAGCTCACACAACCAGGAGCAAAGAAACTTGTCAACACTGCCCCACGACTTTTATTAATAACAGTTTAAATACTGAATCGCTACATTATGTTTTCCAGCAACGAGAGGATAAAATCGCTGTTTTTGAAGTAACGTTAAACTCACTCATTGTAAAAAGAGAGGCACAGACGCACGTACACTCCTCTCACTCTCTCTCTCTCGAATTGGCAATATTGGAGAAAAAGGTTTAGCGATTTCTAATTATTGGGGGGACTAGCCCCCCTCAATGTCTATGGTGTTTACAGCCCTGATCAGAAATGAAAATATGTTGTGGCACTATCATGCAGTCAGTAATGATATGACGTTAGCAAACTTCAGCGATATTTTGCAAACATTTATTTGAATAACATGACCGTAAATATGAACTCACATAAAACAAATTATTACATTTCATTAAATTCATTTAATCTTTATTAATGCCAAAAATGTGTACATTTATGTGTCTTTTTGTTCGCTCGTGCAGCCATGTTGCCACTGTTGCTGGTTTATGCTGAGATAATTCATACTCCTTCGTTTGTAGTGTGGTCCCGAAAAACCTTTGTTTGAAGGGCTATCTAGCCCTTCACCTTACCCCACCCCTCCAACCAAAAGAGAATCGAAACACCCCTACCCCTTCAGGTGAACGTGCGAAACGGCGGGGTAGGGGAAAAGGGAAGGGCTAAAATGGGATTGGGCCTATCAATTTGAGGCAATGATACAATGGAAGAAATAGCTGATCAACCCAAACCACTATCACAAGCACAAGTTAAGCAGGACATTTCTCAATGGTAAGTTTTTATTTAGTTTGCCGTACATTGTAGATAAGATGTTATAAGTGTGTAATTCCTTTACATAACTAATGTATGTTACTGACTCTTAACTTCCTCATGTTTTGGTAGTACATGCAAAGTGGTTTTGACATCGTGGGTTTTGACATTGACATGGCGACAACACAAACTGTGTTTGAGGGCAGGTGAAAGTACACGTTGTTTGCGAACAGACCATTATGCAAAATTGTTACAAACCTATGTAGGTTTGTGCAGAAAGGATGGAATTACAGAAACCAGTTCATGATAATTCCATTTGTTGTGCACTTTGTGGAACATTTAAATTCATAAACAGTAATTTTACTACCTCAAAGGTAATATCTGAGAAAAAAGGGTTACACTTTATTTTAAGCTGTACTTCTTACAGTGTAATTATACATTTAAGTACTGAGTGATAGTAATTAACTACATGTACTTACTATATGGTTAGGGTTTGGGTTACTTGCATGTAATTATGCATAATTAATTGTTATTAGTAAGCACATGTAACGTGTAACAAGCATACCTTAAAATAAAGTGTTACCAAAAAAGCATAATGGGGCACTTTAATTAACAGCTTGGATGTGGATGTGAACACTATAACAGCTGCACTTGCTGTTATGTCTAAATTATTTAATTACCAGAACTATCAATTATTAGTGAATTAATATAAGAAGAGTGCGTATCAATTACATTGAATTTTTTTCAATGTCAATTCACAGACCGTACTCGCTAGCATCCAGCTGTGGGTTCATGAAGAGTGACAAGTCAATGGATCCTTCACTTCACTTTAGTTGATATACTGATCTTTGGTTAAGGTAAATAATGTGTTAAAATGTATTGACATGTATTTATATTTACATGTATACATTTGACTATGCTTTTAATTTATCCAAAAAGACTTACATAGTGCCAGGATCTTGACAGTTTTAATTTGTCTGATTTGAATTATTGTCAGTGTGTTGTCACACATGTTTATTCTTCCTGTTTTCTAGGTTTATGTTGTGTTTTGCTCTTTTGGTTTAGATTTTCATTTGTATTTATGCATTTAGCAGATGCTTTTATCCAAAGCGATTTACAAAAGAGGAACAAAGGTAATTTATCAAGGAGCCAACAGTAATTGTAATTCACAATGCCAGGTCTGTTTGACAACTAGATTAGTAAGCAGGTGCATTGGTTTAAGAGTGTGGGGTGGTTAAATGCTTGCAGAAAAGATGTGACTTTTTGCCTCACTGGGAAGCAGCATCGCTCATTCAGTGACCTTAGCTGGCGGGAGGGTGCATGTTTCTTTGTGTCTTTTGTGGGTGTTGTACTTGGAGCATAGGGCCAAGACTCTTGTCACTTCTATCTAGTCTGTTTGTACCTGTGCTCCATGTCATGTTTCATTTTGTTTTGGTTGAGCACATGGTTCACCATGTCTAACCTCCTGGTTAACAATCTGATTTCTTCCACTTTAAATTGGCCTTGCATGCTCTGTCCTGGAGTGGTCCTTTGGTCAGTTTGTTTGGTTAGTTGCGTACATCTGTTTGATTGTTAAAGGTGCAGTATGTAATATTGACAGCTAGCAGTTAAAATGTGAACTGCAGTCCGAAAATCAAAATATTGTTTCTCCTGCCCCCTCGTCCTCAGACACGCAATAGGAATGAATGCAATTTACAGTGGAAAGCGATGAGCCTTACACTGCAAAATCTTAAAAATAATGGGCGTGCCAGTCCTAAATTTAGGACTCCTACATTTTTGCTCTAAGAGTATTTCACAAAGCATTTTAGCACTAAAACTACCTCCTACATCTGTGAAATGTTAGGACTAGTGAAGAGGACTCCTAAGTCACTAAGACCGAACTACAAACTATCCTTAAATCGCAAGGGTGTTAAATGCATGGTTTGTGTGTTGGAGCAGGGTTGGAACTAAACTCTGCAGGGCTGCGGCCCTCCAGGAACTGAGTTTGACACCGTTGGTATATCGCCTTAATCGCGGGGGTATTATGACTGTTGTAGAACTTGTCGGGGACAATTTTCATTTGATTACCCTATATCCTTGCTTTCATTAACCAGTTCGGCAAGAAGTAACAGCTCTTCTTGCGTCCAGTTTGGTTTTCTTTTATGTTTGCATGTCTTACTATCAGCCATGATTATTCCACTCTGTTAATTAAAAGGCTGTTTATATGCATATTCACTAATTGTTTACAAGAAGCATACATGTAAAAGGCTGACAATTAGCTGAACATATACTTTAATTATTGACAGCTTTCTGAATTGGTTTTAAGAGAAAACTCTTAGCTAAAAAACTTTTACTGCTATTTAGGAGAACTCTTAGTGGTAAGATAAAATGTTTTGTGAATATGGGCCCTGGACTTCAGTGTTTTGGCCAGTTATAGGGTTACACATAATTGTTAATAAAGACCTTTTTGATTCATCTTGACTGTCCTGCAATTTGATTCTATCCAAAAAACAGACTTTTCTGATGATATGACAGTATTTATAATATAAAATCACATTCTTCATAATAAAAAAAAATAATAAAAAAAACCTAAACATCCTATACTAAAGAAAGATATCTTTAAACGAACTGGTAGTCATCAAATATACTGTATGAAGTATGTCTCTATTATAAAATATGCATATACAACATATTCTAATAATTTGTTATTTTAATCTTACAGCCATGACCCTCAACATGCCAAAGCCCTCGAGACATTTAGATCAAATCTGAGGAAGAAGTTTGAGTGTCTGTATGAGGGAACAGCAAAGCAAAGAAACCCAACATTCCTGAATGAGATCTACACAGAGCTCTACATCACAGAGAGTGTGAGTGGAGAGATCAGTAATGAGCATGAGGTTAGACAGATTGAGACACAATCCAGGAGAGCAGCAACAGAGGACACACCGATCAAATGCAATGACATCTTTAGACCTTTACCTGGACAAGACAAACCCATCAGAACTGTGCTGACAAAGGGAGTCGCTGGCATTGGAAAAACAGTCTCTGTGCAGAAGTTCATCCTGGACTGGGCTGAAGAGAAAGAGAATCAGGACGTCCAGCTCATATTTCCACTTCCTTTCAGAGAGCTCAATCTGATGAAGCACAAAACACTCAGTCTTTCAGATCTTCTTTATGTCTTTTTTCCTGATACTAAAGAAATGGAAATATCCAGTGAAAAATATAAAGTGCTGTTCATCTTTGATGGTCTGGATGAGTGTCGTCTGTCTCTGGATTTTCAGAGCAATGTGAGGTTGTGTGAAGCGAGTAAATCAGCCTCAGTGGACGTGCTGCTGACGAACCTCATTGTGGGGAATCTGCTTCCCTCTGCTCTCATCTGGATCACCTCCAGACCAGCAGCAGCCGATCTCGTCCCCTGTGAGTGTGTCCATCGAGTGACAGAGGTGCGAGGCTTCAGCGATCCACAGAAGGAGGAATATTTCAGGAAGAGAATCAGTGATCATAGTCTGGTCAACAGGATCATCACACACCTGAAGTCATCAAGGAGCCTCTTCATCATGTGCCACATCCCTGTGTTCTGCTGGATCTCAGCCACTGTTCTGGAGAAGATGTTGAGGAAGCAGAGAGTGGAGAGATTCCCAAGACTCTCACTCAAATGTACACACACTTCCTGATCATTCAGACCAGCATCAAACATGAGAAGGACTATGAGAAGAACGTGAAGGATGAAGACATGATCCTAAAACTGGGGAAACTGGCTTTCCAGCAGCTTGTGAAAGGCAACCTGATCTTCTATGAGGAAGACCTGAGCGAGTGTGGCATTGATGAGACAGAAGCATCAGTTTACTCAGGATTGTGCACTCAGATCTTCAGAGAGGAGTTGGGCTTGTATCAGGGGAAAGTCTTCTGCTTCGTTCATCTGAGTGTCCAGGAACATCTAGCAGCTCTATATGTGCTGCTTTCATTCCTGCTGTACAAGAGAGATGTGCTCAATGAAAACCTCAGCTCAAAACATGCACACAAGTTCACATGTCACACAATCTTTGACCTGCACCAGAGAGCTGTGGACAAGGCTTTACAGGGTAGGAATGGACATCTGGACCTTTTTCTCAGATTTCTTTTAGGTCTCTCTCTAGAGTCCAATCAGACACTTTTGTAAGTCCTCCTGTCACATGTTAGAAACATCTCGTACAGCAAAGAGAAAACGATTGAGTATGTTAAAACAAGAATTAGAATGAATCCATCACCAGAGAAATCCATCAATCTGTTCCATTGTTTAAATGAACTGGGTGATCATTCTCTTGTGAATGAAGTCCAGGAGTGTGTCAGATCTGGAGGTCTTTCAAGTACAAGATTGTCCTCATCATAGTGGTCAGCTGTTGTATTTGTTTTATTAACCTCCAAGCATTTAGACGAGTTTCATTTGAGTAAATACACAAGCAGCGAGCAAAGTCAAGATCACATGGCACCGGATGAAGTACTTCTGAAGCTCTTGCCCGTAGTTAAAGCCTCCAGATCAGCTCAGTAAGTAGCAATTTTGCCTGATTATTTTAGACAAAAGACACACTTAAGTGCCTCTTCCTTTCCACATTAAGAGTGAACTGGAGATTAAGATGCTAATTTCACCTACATTATATTGTCTGTGAGACCTCAACTATTGCCCTTGCAGTAAGACTTTCTCTAACTCTCAGATATAATGAATTTTGCCAAATCTTTTGTACGTATACTAAATTGGCCATTTGTTCTTGTTGGATTTTCCCAAAACCATTGTCCAATAAAGGAACCTTGTTTGAGGTGTTTACATGATCTTACACATTGATGAGACATTTATTCTTCAAGTATAAAATATGACATACTGTACTATTTGTCTGTTTGACAAACACAGACACAGTACAGTTAACAAATATCAGCAAACAATTAAAAACATTCTAGAACGTTATTGTAAAAAAATCTGTACAAAATATAGTGAGGGAACATTCACCACAAATGAGGCAACCATGTTTGCATTAGACATTGGAGAATTATAATTTACTATTATTATTTTGCAGAGATATTAATACTGTTGTTTCTGCTCTGTAACACATTGTACATTTGAATTTTATGGTTGTTGCAACCACTGTAATCGCTATGATTGTTGATGAAGCCCACTGTTAAACTGGTCTTTGCTTTCTGATCTTAGAGAGTGAAGAGTGTGTCATTGTTCTGCAGGTTGAGTAATTGTGGCATCACAGCTGAAGGTTGTGCTGCCCTGGTTTCAGCACTAAGATCAAACCCCTCACGCCTCAGAGAACTAGATCTGTCTAAAAATAAACTACAAGACTCAGGATTGAATCTGCTCTCTGATGGACTGAAAGATCCTCACTGTAAACTGGAAAAATTGATGTAAGATCATACATTAATCTCAAATGAGACAAGAATCATTATTTTAAGTAGGGTGGTCCAAACTCGGTCCTGGAGGACCACTGTCCTGCAGAGTTTTGCCTCAGCACAGGCCCTGGGAGTTTCTAGTATGCCTAGTAAGACCTTGATTAGCTGGTTCAGGTGTGTTTAATTGGGGTTGGAGCTAAACTCTACAGGACAGTGGTCCTCCAGGAACAGGATTGGACACCCCTGATTATAACGACCTATTGACAGTATGTTGCTCTGTTCATAGCAATTTGCATTAATGCTGCCTTCACGTGCTATTGGAAATATTCACTTATGAAATCGTGATTACGAGCGTGTCGTATTCAAGTGTTTTATTGTCGGAAAGAATAAAATGTACCATCCCATTGGTTGACAATCATATAAACATTCACCGCGCTATACATGCAGTTTGCTGACAATTCTGGAATTTCGGTCAAATACATGCTTATTTCACTGCTTATTAAACATACAATATGCTTCGAATGATCGTTCATATCTAGCCTATAAATATACTACTTTAGAGACAAGACAAAGGGATGTAGTTGTGAGAACAGCAATGGTTGTTCCCTCCACCATGTTTAAAGTTTATGACCCGCCCAACTCAGAAACTCTGGTATCAAAATTATTTCTGAATTTCCCAGTATTAAATACGACTTGAGAGGCCGTTCACGCCTAATTTCCGTTTAGATAATTCCGATAGCACGTGAAGGCAGCATTACACACAATAAAGCAAAAGTAGATAACAAGTAACAAAAACATTAAATCTTCACAGATTTACGATTTAATATCATAATCTCTCTGTGTTTGTGCAGTAGTTCCTGCTGAACTAAAAGAGTGAAGAGTGTGTCATTGTTCTGCAGGTTAAGTCATTGTGGCTTCGCAGATGAAGGTTGTACTGCTCTGGCTTCAGCTCTGAAATCAAACTCCTCACGTCTGAGAGAACTGGATCTGACATGGAATAATCTACGAGATGCAGGTCTGACACATCTTGCTGCTGGACTGAAGGATCCTCACTGTAAACTGGAGAAACTGACGTAAGCTCATACATTAATCTTAACTGCAAACGGCTATATACATTAAGGGTCTATGATCATGTTGTTCAGATCACTGTCGTTTACCCAAAAATGAAAATTCTCTCAGCCTTTACTCACCCCCCTGCTGTCCCAGATGTATATTGCTTTTTTTTTTCTTCTTCAGATAAACACAAACAATAAAATATTTTTTAGAAAAAGAATGCATCTCTAAGACTTCATAATGGAAATGATGGCAAGCTGATGGTTCAAAAATGTACGGTGGATTAAATCATAGGTTTTGTAAGAAAAAAAAAATATATATTATAACTATATATTATAACTTTTTTTAACTATAAATCATAGCTTCTGGTTAGCTGTCTTTGCCTGTGTTTATCTGAAGAAACAACGTCATATATATCTGGAACGGCATGAGGGTGAGTAAAGGATGATTTATTTATTTTTTTCCTTTAACACAGTAAAGCAAATGAAAACTAACACAGATTAGGGATTTAATATTATTGTCTCTCTGTGGTTGTTCAGTAGTTCCTGCTGAACTAAGAGAGTGAAGCATGCCATTGTTCTCTGCAGGATGAGTTATTGTGATATCACACATGAAGGTTGTGCTGCTCTGGCTTCAGCTCTGAGATCAAATCTGAGAGAACTAGATCTGACTGGGAATAATCTAGGAGATGGAGGTCTGACACCACTGTCACCACTGATGGACTGAAGGATCCTCACTGTAAGCTGGAGAAACTGAGGTGAGTTCATACATTAATCTCAACATAAAAATGTAAATGAAAATTTGCCAATATGTGACTGAATGCAGTGCCCTCTGCAAATCTTGGTAAATGTGAGCAAAACAGGCTGTTGACAAATGTTTGTATTGTTAATCATTCTGTCTGTCATTCAAATATTCAAAAACATCTAACTTTTTAATTTAAACAAATAATTTTTTCTCGAATGTGTACCACAGTTATTGGCACCCCTTCACTTGCTAGTGTACCTCCTCTTTGTCTTCTCCTATAATGCATGCTAAGAGGGGAGACGACATGGCAAGTGATCTGGTACTATTCACCCACACAGAACCCATACCATTCTAGATCCCTCAGATTTTGAGATTTTCATCCCACAGTTTTTCTGTCGGAAGACTGAGATGGCCATTACAAAACCTTGATTTTCTGGTAACTGAGCAGTTTTTGTATTGTTTTTGGAGGTGTGCTTTGGATCATTATCTTGCTGGAGGATCCAGTCACAGTCAAGTTTAAGCTTCCTGGCTTACTGGTGCTTGATGAAGTCCATGATACTACGTGTCCTAACAAGTTGTCTGGCAAACAGTTGGTACTGGAGTATGTTCTTTGAAGACAGCAAAGGGCTTTGCCACTTGGACTTAAAAATGGTAGACTTTCCCCAGACTTTGGCAAATTTAATAATGAACAATGTGACTGGAAATATCAGATTTTTACTCATAGAATCCCCAAATCATACACCTACAACAGGTGTCATAGTGACCATCAAGAAGACAAACCACATACAAATGAAAAAAAAGAAAGATACATTATTCTCATAAGATTTTTTTGGTGTGTCATTAATTTTAGCACACATTTAGGGGGGAAAATATTTAACCTTTTTCTGTCATTTTACTTCAGTAAAATCTCTTTGTCTTTGCAGTTTTGGTAACACTTTACTTAAAGCCTTTATGTATAATGCATTATACAGGGTTATTAAAGGCTATAATGCATTATAATTATTTGTAATGTGCATTGTGATACATTATGTCTTATCATAAATAATTGTAACCAAATGCATAGTGTAACAATGACTTGATAAGTGTTATAATGTATTAACTGTGATTACAATTATTCATGAGATTGTACAATGCCTTATAAGGTGCATTACAAGTCATAATTAATGCATTAAAACTACTTTTATAATGCATTATATATAAAGGCTTTACGTAAAGTGTTACTGTCAATTTTTGAGTCCACATTGCTCATTTATCAATGACATTTACTGATCAGCGGTCAAGTTATTGACATGTTAGAGTAATAAAAAACATGGGTAAATTACCAAAAAAGGATCTGCTTAATAAGTTATTAAAAGTGCAATAAACTGCGCAAGAGAACTGAATTCAGCACTTGCACGCTGGCTGGCAATGGTATATGCCAAATAATATTTTTAAAACATAAAGGCAGGTTTGTTCATGCACTATGTTGCACCTCCGCATCTGGTATTTTAAAATGCCTTAAGGTTGTAACTGCTGATTTATATATGCAGCTGGATTGCTCTTAGAATTCTAAACTGCTAGCAGCCAGCAGAGCTCCCAGAAGTGTTTGACTATGCATGTTCCCTTTGAAAACTTACATTCATATTCATTACAGTAGTGAATATCAGATTGGTGGACACATGTGACAACTCAAAATATGTATTATAAATGTTAAAGTGCATTCAAATTCTAAAATCCGGGTATAAATGTATGCTTTCAAGTCTTAAACAGCTTTCTCGCAAGAACCGTTTTTTGTGGTGTGCATGTAAACATATTGTTCTCTGCAGGTTAAGTGATTGTGATATCACAGCTGAAGGTTGTGCTGCTCTGGCTTCAGTTCTGAGATCAAACCCCTCACACCTGAGAGAACTGGATCTGACTGCGAATAATCTTGGAGACAGAAGTGTGAAGCTGCTCTCTGCTGGACTGAAATATCCTCACTGCAAACTGGAGATACTAAAGTAAGACCGTACATATCAATCTAACTGAAAAAAGACAATCTTAACATTTTAACAAAGCCCAATTTTAGTTGGAATTTTTAATTTTTAATTTTATTCAGTGTGAAATTACCCTGTCCATTATATGTGAGTCTGAGAGTGTCATTGTTCTGCAGGTTGTGGGATTGTGATATCACAGATACAAGTTGTGCTGTTCTGGCTTCAGCTCTGAAATCAAACCCCTCACACCTGAGAGAACTCAATCTGTTGGGGAATAAACTAGGATATAGAGGTTTAAAGCTGCTCTCTGTCTTAAAAGAAAATCCACTAAATAAACTAGAGACACTGCTGTAAGTATTGATTCAAATCATATCATATCACATCACATCATATAATAATGTCATTTGATAACTACTGTAATCAATCCCCTGACCATGCTCCACAATGTATTGTTACTGTGTGTTTTGTTTTATTGACAGGTATTAGGCTAAATGATGGTCAATATAGGGCTAATGCAAGGGCATTATCATCAAAACCAAAGTCACGGTAACCTCAACAGTGTGTTTATGGTATTTCTATTAATGACTTTACTGTATATAATTGCAAATGTTATGTTTTTGTGCACAATCTATTAAAATCCTCCCCCATTCATGTTCTGGTGGACTGTTTTTATAAGTTAGAATCAAATGGCAATTAGGAATCATGCATTAAATTTGTGCAGGCCAATCCTGAATATATATATATATATATATATATATATATATATATTTTTTTTTACGACGATAAGTTAATGGATTTACAAGACTGGGATAGATAAAAAAAATTTCTTGTGGACCTATTTTATTTTATGTAACATTTCATGATAAACTTCATTTGAATGCTGACTATGGCACGTAATACAGTCCGGTAGTCATGGTAATAATTTAATAATGTAATTTCTATAATAATTAATATAATACTTTCTTAATTCTAAATAAAATATTAATGAATCCATCTCTGGTAATACCGGGTTGCTATGGTCACGCAGGTTTGTTTACGCATTGAACTCGTAGTCCACAATAAAAATGTCGTTCCCAAATGTCTCGAGGCCACGACAAAACTGAGTGAACAGACCATGTCACCTCGCGGGCCCATATGAATTAAAAAATTATTTGTTAGCCTCAATATAGCCTAATACATCTTCCATTATCTGTTTCCAAAACATCCTCTTTAAATTTGCTAATGAGAATGGCAACACCTGACCGATTCTAACATAATCTCCCCATTGGGTTTTCCAAAAAATTGAATCAGAATCACAAGAATGAGTTTCTTGGGGAAAAGTACTTGAGCTTCTGTCTTCCGCAAAGAAAATAGCTTTTCTTTCATGGCGTCGCAAATGCCATGGACATGTTATGTTATGCGCTGAGGAAAGCACCTCTCCACTGCATTAAACGCACTCTGTTGGACTGAAACGGCTTATCACAGTCACCCCCTGGGTGTATACAGGTACAGTTTAATACGGGCTGCTAACCGAGACGCTAAAACACAGCATTATAAGCCGCACACGAATAAATGAACCCCCCCCCCCCTCGATAATGTCGGTAGATTATGACGTCACACGGTATCACCTGTACACCGCGCGCTCTGAAGTTCAGTGAGAATCCGAGCAGTAGCGAAGACTATCACCTGAGTAGAGACTCAAAGTCTATTCAGATAGACGGTCGACAAATATTCAGCAAGTTTGACAGCGTTACACCATATCAACACGCGTTTCTCCTGCGTTTGAGTCCGTGGAGCTCAACTCCAGCAGTTCAGTGTCAGCAGATGCTCAGCTGATGTTGAGTGGCTCTCAGACAGCTGGAGGAAAAACAGCTTCACAACAAGAGGCGTCTCCTGCGGCAGCCGCGATGGAGAACAGCCAAACAAGTTAGGATAAAACATAAATGAAAACTGTAGGCTAAATAAATAGAATTAATAATAGTAAAAATTTAGAAAAAATCGGACTTTGTACATATAACGTTAGTAATTTAATCTAATACAGTACACCTGTAAGTTAAGTGTCACACTTCACTAACTCACTTAGTTGTATTGGTAACACTTTATTTTAGGGTCTTTTAACTAGTTGCTTATTAGCATGCATATTACCAGAATATTAGCCATTTATTAGTAATAATTAAGCACATATTAATGCCTTATTCTACACCCCTAATCCTACCCAACACCTAAACTTAACAACTACCTTACTAACTATTAAAAAGCAGCAAATTAGGAATTTATTGAGGGAAAAGTCGTAGTTAATAGTGAATAAGTGTTCCCTATTCTAAAGTGTTACCGTTGTATTCACCCATGTTCTTCTTTCTTCATGGTTTCTGCCTCAGAATTTGACTTGCATTTTCTGGTAGTAATTTATTTTACCTTTTTATTTCTTTATTTCTTCTTTTCTAAGAAAAACAAGCCAAAAAGAGGAAGAAAAAAAGCATCCGTTCATTCTTCCGGCGAATAGGGAAGGCTATAAAGCTTTGCACCCTATGTTGCTACGGGGACATATTGCCCCCATTTCTATGCGATGATCCAGCGGATCTCCAGCCAGGTTTATCTGGTCTTGAATGGGCATTATCAATCGATCCATGTCCATCTGGTATTGAGCTGACCGTTAACGCCAATCCAGCTGATCCTGAGGCATCATCGTTCTCAGGACCATCCAGTCTTGAGGTGACATCTGACAGTGATCAGGCTGATCCAGAGCCATCGCTTGTCCCAGGTCCATCCAGTCTCGATTTAAAGTTAACACTGGATCCAGGTCTATCCAGACTGGTTTTTGAGACAATGAATGTCCCAGGACTATCTAGTCTTGATGTAACACCTGTACCAAGTCTATCCAGTATCGAGATTAAACCCGACGTGGATCCAACCGAGCCCAAGCCATCATCTGTCTCAGGTCCATCCACACTGGATTCTGAGATAACGCCTGTCCCAGGTCCATCTGGTTTTGAAGCAGCTCTTGGTGAGTCTACAGTCAATTTTAATCTGCTTTTGGGACTTTCATTTTACCTACTTATCTGCTCTTTTACACTTATGCCTAAATAATATTATGCTCCTGACTTAATGTCTAATACTTTTTATAATATTCAACATGTAGCATGGGGAATTGATGGATATAGTTCTAATTTAATTCTAGTTTAGGATGGTTGATTTTATTTTTCAGTATATTTATTTTGTATTTTATCTTTTAAACAACAAGTGAAATGTAGTGTCAAGATTGCATCAAAAAATGTCAGAACCACAAGTTTTTCTTTGCATCATCCCTTGTAGTTTATACTGAACTTAATGTATATTCTTTCATTATGAGAAAGTCACAAGATGATTAAACATACTTATGCCATGGTCTGTCTGTATGCTCGATTCTGATTGGCTGGCAGGTGTTGATTAAATTCGTTGAACCGCACAGGTAGTTCCAGGTCAGTTTAATCACGTTCTATATTAATGCGCTTCCTATAAACATTGGTAACCATAGTAACATACAGTTACAGTTAAATAGTAATACAAACGAAAATAACCGTCATTTTTATCGTTCCGGTCAAATATTGCAGCGCAAATATTATTAACATCTTTAATATGTGAATGCTGGCAAATGACCATGGCATAAACTTCGCGTTCTGCTGCGCGTCCGGCGGTTCTTCGCCTCCACGTCGTGCATTCAAATCGTTTAATGCACAGCTAGCCGTTGATTATCCCTTACGTGTCCCATTTTACCAGTTGTCTCATCTAACATCTGTATTCACCCAGTATTCTTCTTACTGTCTAGACTCAGTATTTGACTTACGGTTTCTAATTTTTATTTACTTTTATATTTCTTTCTTTCTTTCTTTTTTCTAGAACAACAATCAACAAAGAGGAAGAAGAAAGGCATCTGTTCATTCTTCCGCCGAACATGGAGGGCTGTTAAGCGTGCTGCCCTCTGTTGCCAAAGGGGCAACAAAGTGGCTCCAGATCCATTTACCATTGACCCAGTGGCTCAGCGGGATATGTCAGATCTCCAGCCAGTTTTACTCAGCCTTGGTTGGCTGACAGTTAATGCTGAGCCAACATATCTGGAGTCATCACCTGTCCCTGGCCCATCCAAAGTGAATAATGAGCCAATGCCTGCTCCAAGTCAATCTGGTTATGAGCCACCTGTTGGTAAGTCTACTGTCATTATTAGTCTACTGTCACTACTTTTATTATAGTTGTATTTTTACTTCTCCTTTTGGCTGCTGTTTTACATTTGTGTCCAGTTTGTATTTATGTTCCTGAAATTTATCAGTATTTACATGTAGCATGTGAGGATCTAGTACTACTTTTATCATTTAATTAATATAATGTTTATTTCTAAGGGACAAAATACAAAAACGTAGCATGACATGCCCCCAATTTCGGAGCTAAAACATCCCATACAAGCTTAGAATTAATTTAATGTGGATCTTTAGCAAGATGATTAAGCTTAAGTGGACCACTTTACCAATTGTCCCGCCGAAATGTATTCACCCAGTGTTCTTCTTTGTTCATGATGTCTAGCCTCAGTATATGACTTACAGTTACTGGTGGTAATTTATTTTCCTTTTCCATTTCTTTTTTTCTTTGTTTTTAGAAAAACAAAGCAAAATGAGGAAGAAGAAAGACATCCAAGCATTCTTCCAGCGAACATGGAGGACTGTTAAGTTTCCCTCCTTGGCCCCAGATTCATGTCGCGTTGAGCCAATAGCTCACTGGGATCCAGTGGACCTCCAGCCAGGACTATCTGGCCCCTTGTGGGTGTTAAGAAATGATCCAGGTCCATCTTGTTTCGAGGTGACAGTCACGGCTAACCAGGATCCACCTGATTCCCAGCCAGGTCCATTCAGCCTCGATTCACACTTAACATTTGACCCAGGTTTAGCTGGTTTTGTAGTTGAGTTGATGTCTGTCCCAGGACCATCCAGTCAGGAGATAATGCCTGTCCCAAGTCTACCCAGTCTCAAGCTGACACCTGACATGGGTCTGGATGTTCCTGAGCTGAAACCCATCCCAGGTTCCAGTCTTGAGCTGACACCTGCTGTGGATTTGGCTGATCCCGAGCCATCATCTGCCTCTGGTTCTTCCAGCTGCAGGCTGACACCTGAGACTGATCTGGACAATTCTAAACAAAAACCTGTCCCAATCCTATCTGTTTTTTGGCCAACTGCAGGTGAGTCTGCTGTCATTATTAGTCTACTGTCACTACTTCCATAACATAGCTGTATTTTTTTAATTAACTTTTTCATATATGTTACTATGTATAAATTATTTATGCTCCTGACATGTATCTAATTCCTTGTTCAGTTTTCAAAATTAAGCCTGTGGCATTCTAGTGGACATAGTTGTTTGAACCACATGCTTCTTTGTATGGCATTATTCCCTGGTTCCCTGATTGCCTTTTATAGTCTGCTCTTAGATAATTTGCTGTGATCCTAATGCATGTAATACATTTTATAAGAGCGACATTATTTGAATAACTTTTCTGTCTGCCTTTTGGAGTTCATGTAAGATAATCAAAAGAAAGTAGTGCTCACCTGTTCTTTTTGCATGTTTTCTTTTTTCAGCATCATTTTCCTCCCGCTAGGATGTGGGAGTGAAGTTGGGACAGGGAGGCTTTGGTTCTGTGTATGAGGGGACTCGCAGATCCAGTGGCCAGAAGGTAAACTACTCCTGCTCTATTTTCAAAACATTTGGTCTCTTTTACTTTTGTCTTTGTTTTGTTTCTCTTTTTATGTTCCATACTTTTTTTCCCTTTTTTATGAAATTTTAACATATAGATAACTGCAGATTATTTTGATCAAACATGTTTAAAACTATTTGTCTCTTTGCAGGTTGCTATGAAATTTCTACCTAAGAAGCCCTGGAACAACTTTATTAATGTGGTAAGTTGGCAAGACAATATATTAATAAATACTGTATATATCTATATTAATAAGTACTGTTTACATTCATTGCACATTTGGGTTTAGAAGTCTGTGAACACATTGAAAATCTAGAAACAAAGGTTTAAAATTTAGAAAAACTGTGTTGCCGATAGTGTCATTTGTAATGGATAACAGTAACAAGTAGAAGCATTTTCAACAGTGCTCTCAGACTTTTAGACTCTACTGTATCTCAATGTCAATATTACACATAGAAGTGAAAGGTGAAGCTAACCTTTTGTCAAATATGTTTCTTTAGCCTGGATCTACGAAACCTCTACTGTCAGAAGTGGCTATGAATGTGATGGTGTGCGCACCTCCGAAAAGCCCCTACATTGTACAAATGATAGAGTGGTTTGATCAGCCACATCAGCTCGTCATAGTTATGGAATATCCGCATCCATGTGAGACCTTGCTGGAATTTACCATGCGCCATGGAAGTCGCCTAGATGAATCTGTGGCACGTGGCTTAATGCGGCAAGCGGTGCTTGCAGCCAAACACTGCATTGAACGGGGCATCTTCCACAATGACATCAAGATGGACAACATGCTGGTCAACATAGAGACGCTGCAGCGCAAACTAATAGACTTTAGCTGTAGTGTATGGAGCGAATTTTGTGCCAATAATCATCAAACAAATCCAGTGTTTTGCAAATAAACACAATCTGCTTTGCAAAGAAAAACTCGACTTTCAAACAAACGCAAACTGATTTGCAAATACAAAACTATCTGAGAGAAAATGCAGATGTATGGACAAATATGTATTGTGTGTTACAACTGTGAGACTCATTTGCCTTTTTATGACGAAATGTGACATGATTTTCTCACAAATGTGGCGGATGCAGGCGGATTTTCTCACAAATGCAATCCAAAAACAGCAGATGGCGCTGTTGGTCAATTTACGCTAGTCTCTCGAGACCCGAAACACCTGTTTACCTTTTCAGGGAATACAGCAGACCAACATGAGTAGAGAACAGGTGAGTTTCTGTCTTACTATATCTATAATAAACTTTTTAGCCTAGATGTTTTCACAAAGCATCCCCACTACACTGTTAGTGAAATTCACAATAAGTGCTGTAAAGTTGTTAACATGATTGATTAGTTCAAAAATCAGTAGTGACATGGCTAAACATTTAACTAGGCAGTCTTTCTCTATAAAAATTATCTGATCCATTCTCTGTACCTCTCATCCTCTTTTGAATCGCAGGATATAGAATATATAGGCTACATATGTTGATACAATTGTTTAACTTTCAAAACAATGCAGGGGTATAGTGATTCCAGAATTGTCAGCAAACTGCATGTATAGCGCAGTGAATGTTTATACACTCTAAAAAATGCTGTGTTAAAAACAACCCAGCGCTGGGTGAAATATGGACAAACCCAGCAACTGGGTTGTTTTGACCCAGCATTTGGGTTAAATGTTTATTTAACTCAACTATTGCTTTAAAATGACTAGATAAAATTTTAATGAAAAATTAAATATTTAACCCAACCACTGGGTTTGTCCATATTTCACCCAGCATTTTTTTTAGAGTGTGTGATTGTCAAACAATGGAATGCAACATTTTATTCTTTCCGACATTAAAGCACTTGAATACGACAAGCTCGTAATCACACCTTCATAAGTGGGAAATAGGAAATTTACGATAGGCAGCATAAGAACCGCTGGTATAACTCAATATAATTATATAATATAAGAATATAATGATATATGAAATAACTCATTTTGGTAGTGAGTCAAATAAAAGATACTCTGAATTTGGAAGTGGTTCTGATGCTCTTCATGAAAGAACCTCCCAGAAGCCCCTATGTTATAGAATGATATGTGGCTTGATAAACCAAATGAAACTATCCTGATTTGGACATTTATAGACGCCTGTGAGACCTTGTTGGATATCCATAGGCATGAAGTCACCCGGAACAAAAGCTAGCATAGAAGTGCAAAAGTGCACACCATACCATGGTGATATACATACTAACAATGTTCTGATTAAAACAGAGACCTTGAAGTTAAAGTTGTTTGGCTTTGGATATGGTAAGTTAGTCGGTGGTAAGTTTCCCTTTCTAAAATATTTACATTTATACATTTGGCAGGCTCTCCAAAGCAAAGCTTTCGAGATCTACATTTTGACAGCACGGTGCACACAGGAGTTATGATACCTGACTGGTGTGAGATTGATCTTCGTCCAATAGGCCTCAGAAAAAATGTAGTGTAAAATTTGAATTTTCTTAAAATGAGAACAATTAACAAGTCACCTTCTGAGATTGAATATTAGATCATAAGCAGTGTTCCCCTGAATTATAATCTTTCAGCAATGTTTTTTCTGTTCCTTGAGTGATTTGTGAATCACTTATGTTAAGCACAGCCATTGTTAGGTTAGAAAGAAACCGTAGTAAAGAAACGCATGTCTGTAGTGCCAAACTTTAATCTAAAAAAGTGATTTCAAGTATCAGTATGACTATAAACACACAATAAGAAAAGAAAAGCATTTGGAAGAAATGGAAATACTTCAAACGGGCCATTCAATAAATCCAGTGTATGATTCATCATTGCTTATCCCTGTAATAATTACCTGTGTTATAATAATACAATTCATTTTAATATATTACTGACTGTTAACATATCACACAAGAAAACATGACTTAAAAAAAAACAGGAACATGCAAAGTAATGGACATGGTATATGTATGAACTCTGTATCAGACGAATGGTACCAGTTTTACTGAGGGTTAAGAAGTAATCAGTTTTGTTTTACACATGATTAGGACAGTTAGCCAAATTCAAAATAAAAGTGTATATATATATATATATATATATATATATATATATATATTAAATAAAATGCATACATTTAAAATCCTTTCTGTATACAGATTCTACTAAAGCAAGAAATAAACTATTATATGAGATGGTTTCCAAATTAATTTAAAAGTTAAATCTGTAACACTAGATCACCTCTCACATCTCTAATCCGAACAGTGTAATCTGAGAGGGGAGTCTGAATTATTTTCCTGTTCAATTACTTTTACATTCTTCTTTTTTTTTTTTTTTTTTTAAATAGAACATGAAATGAAACACAGAACTCTGAAGACCATGAGGTGATAAAATACATTTCACATGTCTTCTCTGGGAGTCCTGGAAATGTTCTGGGAGGTAGCGGGGGAGTCAGGTTCAAAAACATCGTCCTCCATTCCTTCTTCAATTGGCTTCATAGTCGTGGATGCTTTTGTCTGAGGATTTTTCTCTGGAGGAAACAAAAAACAAAACAAAAAAAAAACTAATTGTCAAAGTTCAAAATAATGTTTTTTGACACTTTCATACTAACATTATGTAGTTACAAATTAAGATTTAAGTATAATGTTTTATAAAGTCATAGGAGACAAAACTTTCTATCATTCTCTTAACATTGTTAACTGTTTCCACAGCTCAACAAACAGTACCATCACAATAATGTAAATAAAAAAAACTTTGTTATGTACACTCTGTGCATGTTATATAAAATTAGCAGTATCCAAAATGTGTGGACTGCAAATCAGTTTTTGAGTATTGTGTCTGAAGGATCGATCACACTACACTTTTTGTTCCCTTCATTTCCATTATTACGCATGCTGGAAACTCAAGATCATGCGAATTTCACTGCATTACTGCATAAAGTTTGAATTTTGCATTCTGAATTCATTCAAAGTGAAGACATTGAATCAGATGTGTCACTTCAAAGCTGAAGGTTTGCAGCACTGCAGTTAAGTGGAGTACATTTTTTTTTTTTTTACATTTTTTTTTTCTTACATGCTGAATTTATGCAACTGAGGCTGTTGTAGTCTCCAAAGAAATTTTGCATGTCCAAAGTCTAATGTGACCGCAGTATGAAAGAAGTGTTTTTATTGTGACATTGATTAATATCTGACGTGCATTAGTCTGTAGTACTTTAGTGTGCATACCCCTTTTAATAATCTGCAAGATGTTTAAATCCTGTTGCACAATTTCTAAATTAACAACATGATCAAATCTTTGCTGAAAAACGCTCTGGTTACAAATGTAACCTTGGGGAATGAGACACTGCGTCGTGGTAATTGAAGTAGTCTGATGCATGTGTACTACACACCAATCTCGATTGGCCACCACCTAATGGTAATTATCACAAGCGCATCTGCTAATTATAAAACGTGTTTTTTTTTTTTTGCCTTCATTATGATGGGACAGAGTAGAGCAGACAGGAAGCAAAGTGGGAGAGAGAGAGGGGCGGGATCGGGAAAGGTCCATGAGCTGGGATTTGAACTTGGGACGCCCGTAGCACAAGGCTCTCGGTGCCGACTATGTCTTAAGCGTTGTTGTCTGAAGGAAGGCATGCACGAAGTATGGCAACACAACGCAGTGTCTCGTTCCCCTTCTCAGGGAATCCTTCCGAAGTGGAACTTACACTGCGTCATGGTAATTTACGTTTTCGGGAACGAATGCACGGAGAGCAAGATTGGTAGTGCTGTGGAGCTCCTAGATGTCATGACGGGCCACACCCTCTACCACAACTGTGGCTTGGTAAGCCTGCAATGCCGAAATGGTATGCTGGGCACCGCAGGCCTGTCCAGCTGCTGCGTATGCTTTGCCCATAAGCCTAGATGCAAGTTGACAGACCCCGCGAGGGCTTCCTCCATCCACGGCATCTTCATATACACGCTGTCTTCCAAACCCTTAACGTTAGCATAATTAGACCCGCTAGGGGGGGAAGACAGGCAAAAAAAGGGGTTTCTCCATGACTTGCAGAGCTCGTCATGTAGCTCAGGGAGGAACGGAAGTCTCTGAGGAGGCAGATGCTTATGACCCACCAGGAAGCGCTCATCCAGTCTGCCTTGAGTGGGCTTCTGCTTCTCCACCATCCTGTCCAGTTTCAATCTAGCAGTGGCGCATTGTGTCCAGCAGCTCTCAATACACTGGTTACGAAAAGGAGGCAGGCTCAGATGTAATGTCTGCCTCGACCCCCATAATATTTAGCTCCTCGGAGCTAGATTGGCCAAGGGACATTCCTTCTGCAGAACCGGAAGATGAATGCTGGCCTCCCAGATTCAACACAAAGTGCATTTGAACTGGCGTCCAAGGATTGAGAAAGGGAAAGACCCATCTCAAGCTCGTCAGCCAAGTACCTCTGTGAGTCCCAAGTATGCAGATGCAGATGTCGTGGGTCCAGCACCGCAGAGGGGCAGACACCAGGTGAACGCATAACAGTGAGCACAGCCAGCCCCCGCGAGAGCTTCCCATGCTTGCGCCACTCCGAGGCACATCACCCACAATTTGTGAATGTCGTTGGGTGTGGTGGACACATCAGTGACAATTACTATCAGGTGGTGGCCAATCAAGACTGGCGTGCTTCAGACACCGGTAATGCTGGAGGCATTCCCCAAAGCGTCAATTACCATGACACAGCGTGAATTCCACTTAGGAAGGGAACCTGTTATACACATTCTACTACTGTACATGACTTCTGTTGTCTGATTGATAAGTTTATACTTTTTGTATTTATTATAAAAATGTCCTCCTTCAGGTTGTGATAAATGTCTTTTGCTGTGAAAATACTTTACTGATTTTTATTTAAAAATATTTAGTGATTATTTTACTAATCATGTTGAATTACTAATCTTACTTTCGTATTCTTGGGCGATATATATATATATATATATATATACAGGCCCGGATTAACACAGTGTAGTGCCCTAGGGTGACCACATTTGAAGTGCCCCCGTTTTTTAATAAAAAAAAAATTCCATAAGAACAGGTAGAATAAGAAGAATAAGTTACTAATCAAAAGAAATCATTTAACAAAATTAGTTTCCACTACAAAGGTGGCACAGAAGAACACAAAAGTGGCATGTAGGTAAATTTACAGACATTTAGAGAGGCTCAGAGGTGGCATGGATGTTTTAAATTCATAACAATGTTGTGAGATTAATGTTTTAAATATAACATTTTGAATATAGAACTATTGTTTGATTGAAATTATTTAAATAACTGAAAGGACACTTTAAACATAAAATAAAACTGCCAACAGGTGGCGGTAAATCACTGATTCGTTTGAACAGCTGATTCATT
Organism: Onychostoma macrolepis; assembly: GCF_012432095.1. Classification (NCBI taxonomy): domain Eukaryota; kingdom Metazoa; phylum Chordata; class Actinopteri; order Cypriniformes; family Cyprinidae; genus Onychostoma; species Onychostoma macrolepis. The sequence goes on along the minus strand of NC_081170.1, from coordinate 30,439,186 downwards.
CAGGAACGAAGCAAGTGACTCACTTTATGAGTGGGTAATTGAATCACTGACTCACTAGACTCATTTAAAAACGCAGGTTCATTCATAAATGAAACACCGCTATGTTTGAATGGAGACGCGCAGCTGCTCGGCTGTGACTGTTTGAAACTATGTTCCTTGACTAAATAGAGCAAAATCAGGCAATATTGTTAAAAGTCATACAATGTACATCACTTTATATAACTTATTGTTTATTGAGCTGTTGTATTAATTTAATATCACATTTACAAACACCTTTAATAATCTTTAAAAGCTGTTACTCACTTCAGCAATCTCACAAAACTCCATTATAATCAATGAAGCTCTCTACACTGCACAACGAATCTCTTATTTACACCATCTACACTTTGTTTGTTATAACGAGAGCATTTGTGAGCGTGCATAACTCAGCAATGAACAAAAGTATTTTGAGCAGTGAGTGGATTCTGATTAACATTGCATTCAAGGAATCAACATATGTCTGCGATACATTACTCAACGCTGCACAAACACGCAAGTAGAAATCTTTGAAGCTCCTCTCAGCGCAAACACAAATAGCCTATGCTGATCCAACCCATTCTCACACCCAACTCGTCACATATTGAAGCTTGGTCAGGACCACTTGGCGTCGCTTTTGACGCTCAAGGTACCCTTAGCGTCATTTTTCGACTTGCAGGGTCCTCCATTGCTTTAAATAGGAAACCCTTAGCGTCAATATGCTGACGCCATACTGGGAATTTTATCGTCATAATTAAATTATATATTGTGTAATAACATTGCCATTATTGCATATATGTTGGGGTGTGATTTTTCAATGTAAACAGCCACAACAGTTTTATTTATATTACATTATTTACACATTATGAGCACATAACCCAACCCCTGCCCCTAAATTTGTAAATAAAAAACTTTGTTATGTACACTCTGTGCATGTTATATAAAATTAGCAGTATCCAAAATGTGTGGACTGCAAATCAGTTTTTGAGTATTGTGTCTGAAGGATCGATCACACTACACTTTTTGTTCCTTCATTTCCATTATTACGCATGCTGGAAACTCAAGATCATGCGAATTTCACTGCATTACTGCATAAAGTTTGAATTTTGCATTCTGAATTCATTCAAAGTGAAGACATTGAATCAGATGTGTCACTTCAAAGCTGAAGGTTTGCAGCACTGCAGTTAAGTGGAGTACATTTTTTTTTTTTACATTTTTTTTCTTACATGCTGAATTTATGCAACTGAGGCTGTTGTAGTCTCCAAAGAAATTTTGCATGTCCAAAGTCTAATGTGACCGCAGTATGAAAGAAGTGTTTTTATTGTGACATTGATTAATATCTGACGTGCATTAGTCTGTAGTACTTTAGTGTGCATACCCTTTTAATAATCTGCAAGATGTTTAAATCCTGTTGCACAATTTCTAAATTAACAACATGATCAAATCTTTGCTGAAAACGCTCTGGTTACAAATGTAACCTTGGGGAATGAGACACTGCGTCGTGGTAATTGAAGTAGTCTGATGCATGTGTACTACACACCAATCTCGATTGGCCACCACCTAATGGTAATTATCACAAGCGCATCTGCTAATTATAAAACGTGTTTTTTTTTTTGCCTTCATTATGATGGGACAGAGTAGAGCAGACAGGAAGCAAAGTGGGAGAGAGAGAGGCGGGATCGGGAAAGGTCCATGAGCTGGGATTTGAACTTGGGACGCCCGTAGCACAAGGCTCTCGGTGCCGACTATGTCTTAAGCGTTGTTGTCTGAAGGAAGGCATGCACGAAGTATGGCAACACAACGCAGTGTCTCGTTCCCCTTCTCAGGGAATCCTTCCAGTGGAACTTACACTGCGTCATGGTAATTTACGCTGGGAACGAATGCACGGAGAGCAAGATTGGTAGTGCTGTGGAGCTCCTAGATGTCATGACGGGCCACCCTCTACCACAACTGTGGCTTGGTAAGCCTGCAATGCCGAAATGGTATGCTGGGCACCGCAGGCCTGTCCAGCTGCTGCGTATGCTTTGCCCATAAGCCTAGATGCAAGTTGACAGACCCGCGAGGGCTTCCTCCATCCACGGCATCTTCATATACACGCTGTCTTCCAAACCCTTAACGTTAGCATAATTAGACCCGCTAGGGGGGGAAGACAGGCAAAAAAAGGGGTTTCTCCATGACTTGCAGAGCTCGTCATGTAGCTCAGGGAGGAACGGAAGTCTCTGAGGAGGCAGATGCTTATGACCCACCAGGAAGCGCTCATCCAGTCTGCCTTGAGTGGGCTTCTGCTTCTCCACCATCCTGTCCAGTTTCAATCTAGCAGTGGCGCATTGTGTCCAGCAGCTCTCAATACACTGGTTACGAAAAGGAGGCAGGCTCAGATGTAATGTCTGCCTCGACCCCCATAATATTTAGCTCCTCGGAGCTAGATTGGCCAAGGGACATTCCTTCTGCAGAACCGGAAGATGAATGCTGGCCTCCCAGATTCAACACAAAGTGCATTTGAACTGGCGTCCAAGGATTGAGAAAGGGAAAGACCCATCTCAAGCTCGTCAGCCAAGTACCTCTGTGAGTCCCAAGTATGCAGATGCAGATGTCGTGGGTCCAGCACCGCAGAGGGGCAGACACCAGGTGAACGCATAACAGTGAGCACAGCCAGCCCCGAGAGCTTCCCATGCTTGCGCCACTCCGAGGCACATCACCCACAATTTGTGAATGTCGTTGGGTGTGGTGGACACATCAGTGACAATTACTATCAGGTGGTGGCCAATCAAGACTGGCGTGCTTCAGACACCGGTAATGCTGGAGGCATTCCCCAAAGCGTCAATTACCATGACACAGCGTGAATTCCACTTAGGAAGGGAACCTGTTATACACATTCTACTACTGTACATGACTTCTGTTGTCTGATTGATAAGTTTATACTTTTTGTATTTATTATAAAAATGTCCTCCTTCAGGTTGTGATAAATGTCGTTTGCTGTGAAAATACTTTACTGATTTTTATTTAAAAATATTTAGTGATTATTTTACTAATCATATGTTGAATTACTATTCTTACTTTCGTATTATTGGGCGATATATATAGATAAACTGATATTTATGCGTTTATGCAAGTCTGATATACTGTTAAAGATCTCACTGATTTACATTACAAGCCATTATTCAAATTTCATCTTACTTTTGGTCATAAATATCAGCAACTGCGCAGTAAGTTTGGGCCTTTGAATAAATGTTTGGGCCCCTCCTTAAATATTCTCGTATGTCATTTAACAGTACATGAGCATGATGTATCAAATGTGATGCTAAAAACACATATGCAGATTTTGTCTAAAGGTTCAATAAAGTCTTCAATTTAAAAAAAATAAATACTGATTATTTCATGTATCAGGCTTTAAAAGGGTTTTAAAAAGTAGAGAAATAAAAAACAATTTGCATTTTGCTTTGAAAATGAGTGTGAATGAAAGCTAAAGTTTTTTTTTCTTGTTTTTTTTTTTAGAAAAAAACACACCTCTTAAGACAGACATGAGAAGAGCTACAGTAAGAGCAGAGATCTAAAATATTTTTTGTGTGTGAGCGAGAGAGGCAAATATCTCAACACATTAAAGGACAAAAAGAAACCCTTGCAACCCCCTCTCCTCTCCTTCTTAAACACAAATGACCTATTCACAAAATAAAATAATAAAATAAAAAACTCACCCCAAATACTCACATTCTCATTCTAATCAGATTCAACTTTTCAACACAGTTATCAGATAAAATGTCATGCATTCATTAATTAATTAATTAATTCACGTAAAAATAGCCACAAGCTACCAACACCCCTTCCTTAATAAGTCACAAACTGAGGGTTTATATGGGTCTCTTTACTAACCTCCAACACCTGTGATCACAAATTGATACAAACCACATAATTTAGCCAATTAGCAAATTTCACATAACCTGAAGATCATTCAGGAAACTCCAGATGGCAAGGGCTAATAGGTACTTGGCATGGAATATGCTCGTAATAACACTGTATACTGATGTTGAGTGCTTTTGAAACACTGCTTCATGTAGCTTCAAAACGTGTGATTTTTTCTTTTTTTCGGAGCAGAGGTTCAGAGTGGCACATGAGTCACACAAGTTCAAGGCTTTGTTAAATATGTTCAAAGCATTCTGAAATTTAAATAGCGGTGGTACTACCTAGAAATCCTACTTGGATTAGATATATAACAATAAATTAAATTACATTTCAAAAAGGGTTTATAAACTTAGTAGACAAAAGGGGTATGCAAACCCAACAGAGTGAGCTGGACCCTGCTGCAAAGCAAAACAGCTAATTGTCCATTCTCCCATTATTAATATGTGGCTATTTGTTGAATAAATAAATAAAAGAGTGCAAAGTGATACGAAAGACATGAAACTATATACACTGATCAGCCACAACATTAAAACACTGATAGTAGTAAATAATACTGATTATATCTTTACAGTCGCACCTGTTGGGAGCAATGGAAGAAGGTTGTCTGGTCTGATGAATCACGTTTTCTTTTAGATCAAGTGGAGATGGCAGCAGGACGCAATATGGGAAGAAGTAGTAATAAGTTCTGGCCAATGTTCTGCTCGGAAACCTTTTGTGTTGGCATTCATGTGGATGTTACTTTTGACATGTACCACATACCTAAAGATTGTATCAGACCACATGCACCCTTTACACAATGGTGGTCCCTGATGACAGAGGCCTTATTCAGCAGGATAATGTACCCTGGCACATTGCAAAAATTGTTCAGGAATGGATTGAGGAACATGACAACAAGTTGCCTTGGCCTCCAAATTCCCCAGATCTCAATCTGATTGATCATCTATAGCCACTTTTACACCATTAGGCCAAACTGTTCTTGTTGCTTAACCATTCCTTTCCACGCCGATCCAGGCAAGCAGAATATGGTTTCATTTTTCATTGTGGGGCTGATAAGAGCTCTTTGGAATGTAATAAAAATGTGTCAGTCATTGCCTTGGTAGTTCAAGTGTCAACAGACATTATGGAGAATTAACAGATATTTTACTTTGCTCAAATAGCATGCTTGGCCAGCTATTAAGTGAAACTGGTAGCCAGACAACAAACAAGTTACCAGTCCACTTTCAGGCTGAGAAAGGTTTGTAATCATGCCGTGCCAAACCAAGGTCAAGTGGAAATATAAGTGTAACTGTTCCTTACCATTCTTAGAACAGTCTGGACAGACGGTAGTAAAATGACTTGTGGAATGTGCTAGACCAACAAACCCAATCCAAGGTGGCCTAACCTAGCAACTGGCAGGACTAATGTACCAGATCCATTAAGTACCACAGGACAGATTTAGAGGTCCTGTGGAGTCCATGCCTTGATGCATCGGAGTTGTTTTGGCAGCATGAGGGGGACCTACCTGATTTTAATGTTTTGGCTGATCAGTGTACATACCAAATACAGTGTAGTGCTCATACTGTATATTGATCTGATGAATTTAGTTGTATGACGACATGTTTTATGGCATGAAAGTTATGGACAAACTCATCAAATGCAGTTTTTTGAATGTTAAAGGTTAACTTCATAACAGGTCTGGTTATCAGAAGTCACTTATTTTGACCACTAGAAGGGAGTTAATCTACTTTCTGGTTATGTTCAAAATGACGATTTTTGTTGGGGTTGAGGAAGAGAAAGATAGTGAGAAAAAAGAAACCATCTTACACCCCATCAGGCCCGATCTGAGGTCACAGCTAGAGAAGGAACAGGAGGAGAGAACATCAGGGACACGCCCGATATTAATAGTTTGAAATCACACCAATGTATTGTGAAATACCACAAATTTAGTACCCTATTAGCAACTCACATTGAAACAGATGGAGTTCAGAGTGGAGATGAAGAATGCAAATTAGACATGTCTTGATATTTTAAATAAAGTTAGGAGTGACAGAGAAGAGTGGGACGTGTGTTTTGGTTTATTTCAGCATTTGTGGAGTCTAATATTGGATCATGCATGGCCTATTGTGTAAATTGTGGTTAGTGCTTGAAATACAGCTTAGCACTGACTGATTAGTGAAAGACACTGAAGAAAAGTCTATTGACTTACGGAGTGATGACCCAGTTGACCCGCCTCTCAGGATCTGGTTGAGCACGTCGTCTGTGTCACTGGTGCTAGCCATGCTGTTCCTCATCTGCATCATAGACAGCTGAGAACATAGGCTTGGCTGACGGTCCATTTTCTTTACAGCCTATGGTTCAATCACCATAAATGTAGTTATAAATCATTCTGAATTTAGCTTTGTAAAGACTTATATATGTAGGCATAAATTATATGTTTTCTACAAACATATCTAATTCTGGCTGAGATTTCTAAATTGCCTAAAATGCACAGGTTTTGGCTTTGTTGTCCTTTTGACATGCTCTCCATAGCCTCAAACGTACTTGCACACCATGATTGAGCAACTATGTAAAATACCTGCATGCTATTGCTCAAATAGCTTTTCAGTCTTTACCTTCAACAAGTATGAAAACAATAAGAAGACATAGCCAAAACCCAGACAATTTAGGCAGTTTATAAATCCCGGCTGAAATATGTCCTGTCCTGACTGGCCAGATTCTGCATCCAGTTAGATTGCTTGCTCAACATTTAAATTGTCTGTTGAGATCCTCCACCTCCCCCAGCACCGCTTGTCTATATCTGCTAAGGGATTTATGTATGCCTATTCAAGCAGCAGGATCTTACATGCCAACAGCATAGTGTACGTGTATTTATTGCCATTGCAGTCGTGGCGTGCGTAGCAGATCTACTCTACCAAGACCAAATATATTAAAATTGTCATATTCATTAACATGCTATGTTCTTACCTTGTCACTCAAGGTTGGATCATTGAGAGAGTAAAGCTTGTTGGTGATGTCTTTGCCAATGAGGTACCTGAACACCTCGTTCAGAAAAGACTCGGACTCCAGGAAGTATGTCAGACGCTCTCTAGACCAGCACAGGAGCTTGCAGTTTTCCTCAGCAGAGATTGTCACCTGTATATTCAAGTGCATGTAACAGATAAATGTAAATGCTGTATATTAATCTACTCTTCCACAAAATCACCAGAAATCGACATCGTCTTTCTTGAGATGGCCCCTCTCATACGAATTAAAAATACAAACATACATCTGCTAAAGCACTATTTTCTTTTTACCACATACAACAGCGTGGAGGATGTTATTATCCCCACTATCTTGTCCTATAGTCCAGAGTTAAAATTTGATTTGTCAAATGAGCAGCAACACAGAAAGCAGACACTTGTTGACAAAGTAAATTATTATTATTATTATTATTGGTCACACTTTAGTATAGGGACCAATTATCACTATTAACTAGTTGCTTATTAGCAAGCCCTTTATTAACATAATGACTGTTTATTGGTACTTATAAAGCACATATTCTGCATGGCCATACTCTACATCCCTAATCCAACCAAGTACCTAAACTTAACAACTATCTTACTAACTATTAATAAGCAGCAAATTAGGAGTTTATTGAGGCAAAAGTTGTAGTGACTGGTTTGTTAATAGTGAGAATTGGACCTTAAAATAAAGTGTGCCATTATTATGAATATGTAAAGAGTATAGTAAAAAAAAATACTTGTAATATGTTTTATATAAAATGTGATATAACTATATATCAGGGTACTGAAATTACATTGTTGATGCTATATTGAGAAGCACTGGTGTGAGATGGTGATTTTTCGCCATTAAAAATATTCAATGGATATGTTTAAATAATACACTTTAAACACATTACCTGAAACCTCTCACCCCTGTTCAACTGAGTCGATCTGAATTCTGGAGAGTCGATGAAAGCATTGGTGTAAATATTATGCAAGAAATGGCCACGGTATGATACCTTCATCCTGTCAAATGCATAAACCTGGTCAGAGAATTCAAAAACAATGCATCTATAATAGGAGAGCTAGAAAGTAAATGTGGATTCTTAGTGAAGTGAAGCACCTACTTTCCTTTGAGAAGAATGCTGAGGCGCTCATCAACAGAGGTCTTATCTTCTGCCGCATAGACCTGGCCCTTCTTTAAGGTCTGGATGGTGCAGAACTGGCCGGTGAGCCTCTGAAACAGAGCTTCACGTACATGCAGGGGCTCGAACATGCGCTTGTACAATGATTTTAGCTCCCTGTCAATCTTAATCTGGAATTAAACAACATAACCAAACAGGTATATTGAATTTAGCACAATGGGAAAATGAATTCTGAATCAAAATTCATTCAAAGGCAACGTGACCATCACTACTAGCCATTGTACAGAAACTACAATTCCCACTCATGAAGACATAAAGGCAGAGAAAAGACGATAACAGCAAAACCTCTTTTCTCAATACAAATCATGGTATTTGACCTGTTTACCTGGATGCAGTTTCAGCATCTCTCAGCATGGACATACAAACAGACTCTATCAATAATATGTAGCTTGCTCATGGTGACTGTACTCACCGGTCTGCGTTTATAAAGCAGGAAGAAGAAATGCATGAAGTTCACCAGAAGGAAAACCACATTCCACACCATCACATCCAATGCGCATCTATATAATGTGGCCCATGCTATAAACAAAGAGCACCCTGAAATCCAATAAAGATAAGCATTTCAAATCCAACAAAGCTGAGCAGTGTTATGAATCAATACAACATCAAAACATTTTTTAGGTTACATTTATGGGCATTTCATGCCTTTATTGGATAGAACAGTTGAGGGTAAACAGGAAAGCATTGGGTGGAGAGAAAGACGGGATCAGCAATGGATCTTGAGATGGGAATCGAACTCGGGTCACCGCTAGCATAGTTGCACTATACGCGCACTAACCACAAGGCTATCAGTCCCCCTACATCAGGGGAACGTTGATCCTGGAGGGCTGGTGTCCCTGCAGGGTTTAGCTCCAACCCTGAAAAAAATTAAATAAAATACCAACCTGTATCCTGAAGACCTTGATTAGCTTGTTCAAGTGTGTTTGATTAGGGTTGGAGCTAAACTCTGCAGGGACACCGGCCCTCCAGGATCAACACTCCCAACCCCTGCCCTAAACAGATTAAAGTTTTTTGTTTGTTTCTTAAAAGTGCATATGAAACTTAATCCAAATTAAAACTTTTAAATGTGCATAAAAACAATCTTATTTAGTCTTTCAAAATATTCAGCGCAGACTTCCTTATTATATTAAATTAAAACTGATATAGACCATACTTGCCACTACTTTTATTTTTATTTCTTTTAAATGTGATTAAAACAATAATATATATATATTAGGGGTGGCACGGTACACGGACATCTCGGTTCGGTGCATGAGGCCTTACAACGAATACAGGCAATTCACCCCCAATCCAGTAGGTGGCGCCGCAGTAATGCAGCGCTGTTTCATAACCGCCAGCAGAAGAACAGCGAATTCCGTGAGTGGCGCACTTGAAAACAAAGCCCCCTCGTACTCAACTGTTTGCAAAATTGAGCTTTATGCTCGTGCATCCTACCTCTCTCATTCAGCACAAATCCAAATATTCCATAATATTTCCATATTTGCGATGTAACGTATCTGAATGCTAAACTATTATTTATTATGTAAATTATAGGCTTTGTACTCCAGTCGTAGTATGTAATAATGTAACAAATGTAATAATATTTAGTATTTTCACATCTAGATGGGAAAAAAAATGTAATTTGCACTACTGTCTGTTCAAAATAAATGAAAAGAAACTCAGCATAGTAGATTTCTTTTTTTCCCGTTGTACCGAAATCGTATGGAACCGTGACATCTGTGTACTGTGCCACCCCTAATATATATATATATATATACTCATATATATATATATATATATATATATATATATATATATATTAGTGGTGTCAAAATTAGCGCGTTAACGCAGGCGATTAATTTTTTCAGTTTAACGAGTTAAAAATATTTAACGCAATTAACTCAGGGGCGGAGCTACGGTTGGCCACCCCTCTCACAACTGCTGTTTCTGTCACTTTTTCTCTTGACAAGAAGTGCATTTATTCAATCTCAGAGCGTCTTTACGACCACAACAAACCGGAGATGTTTCAGACGTGCGCTCCACTTCACTTCAGCGCCAGGGAGAGTCAAACGAGTGCGGAAACGGTACTGTGCTCGCAGCGCGTGCCCTGTATCATTTCATGTCAAAGCGCTAAATAGACTACGAGCATGCAATGTTGTGGTCAGTTAAGTCATGATGTTACCAAAAAGGCGATTAAAGCTGCCTTAAAACTGTGCGTGGCTGTGTGCATGTAGCCTAATATATTTTATGAGTCACATTTAAGAACATGTCTCTAAAATGGTTTTCAGAACTTTCCTGGAGCAACCCAGCACTGTCTCCCTCATCTAGCACACCTGATTCAACTTGTCAGCTCATTAATAGAGACTTTATGACCTGAAGTGTGTCAGAAAAGGTGATGAGAGTTGAGAGAATATAAGATGCGTGCAGATCCGCGTCATGTTCAGCAGCGACAGCTCTTAAAGCAATAACAGACAAAATAACCTAATAACCAGCTGCTGGGATGTCTGTTCATCAAAGGACAAAGAAAAAAAAAAGAGGAAAAAATAACTTTTATAGCTTTAAGGATTCATCTATATTTAATTTAGTATTTATAGTGTTTGATAACTTCAATTTCAATTTCTGTATATTTCTGCTGAAGGGCACATGTAAATATGACATTTATAATAATGGGTTTATGTGAAGATTGTTTTAAGTTTAAGAGTTAAGTTATTTTTTAAAAGTCTAATAAATGTTAAAATTGTTATCTCAATTATACTGTAATGTTGAATGGCTATAGTCAATAGGTAAATATTGGGTCAATTTTATAGAGAAATCAGTATTGGTATCAGTGATACTGGCCTTCAGTCATGAAAAAAAGATACCATTAAACAAATATTAAACAATATACTGTCTTTATGTTGTTTGTACATTAATTTGAAGATTGAATGTGAAATTATTGCAATATAAAAGTATATTTAAAAACTTTAATGTTAGGGGGGATTAATCACGATTAATTTCAGAAAAAAATAATTAGTTAATTTTTTTTAATTTCAGACACTTTTGTCAGTCTGGTATTTGAATGGTTTTGATAATTTGTTACTTGAGGTTGTAAAATATTTTGAAACATTAAAATTATTAAATTCGTTCAAATCATAGATGCATTAGTGTTATTTTAGTATTATTTATAAATTATTATAGTATTTATTAATATTTTGATATACTTGATACATAATATCTTTCATTTTTATATTTTCAGATTTAATTTTAGCTTAAGTGATTTTTTTATTTTTTGTAGTTTTTTATTTATTTATTTATTTTTCTTTCTGTTGTAGTTTTAATAAATAGCGCATAAACTTGCCAAGACATTTCTGATTTTCATTAGTTTTATTAATATTTTATTTTTATTTCAATTTTATTTCAATTACCAAAAAAATTAATAAATTAAGTTTTAGTTTTAATACCTCACTTTATATTATCACTTATTTTGAAGCACATTAATCTGTTAATATCTCAGCTCATCAACTGCAATGGAATTGACTGCAACAAACTTTATGAAATTAAAACTACAATGCATGAAGTTCAATCATCCCTTCTAAACTTCTTATAGGCCAATTATTTCAATGGTCTCAGTACATGTGTACAACCTTTTTAATCTTCAAGATAATTTAACCGTTTAAATGTAAGATAACTAGCATCGCTATTCCGTTGAGCAGCATAAGAGGGCGCTCTGTACCTGTCATCAGCAGCAGTCTGAGGAAGATCATGTGAAGCGCTATTGTGGTGGGGATGAGGAAACCCAGACCCAGGCTCAGGTTGGCCAGGTGGAACAGCAGGTGATGAGACTGCTCCCAGTCCTGGCATAATGTGGCGTTTGAATCTCCAGCGACTGATGGTACACTGGAGGGCAGTGGAAATGGTGTGTAGTATAAGGGGTCTGACATTCTGAAGTTTTCAAGCTGATAGGGAAATGGCCAGAAAGTAAAGTTAGAACCGCCACATTCATAAACAAAGCAATGCAGACGCCAGAACGGTTCTTTATAGAAGAGGTTTCTGTTGAATCAGGTGCTGCCTTTATTTCAAGTCAAGGGTGTTTCATGTCAAATGATTGATTCATTTCTAATAGCCTAAATCTGAATTTCAAGCATTTATCTTACGTGAATAGTCTGGACAGGCTGAATCTCAGTCAGCGCAATTAACAGTAGCCTAACGTAAACATATAGCCTACTGTCAGAAGTCAGAAACAGAAAATGCGCAAACAACTTTCGGGGAGATTTGCAAGCCAGAAATGCAGTCACTGACCTCCAATAAACTTTCTATAGAACAACAGTACGGGTTATACCTTGTGCTTCGTGATAATATTGCATATAGCTAGTTAAAAGAGGTTATTTTAAAATACTTTATTATGGCCTATTAATTAAAACACTGCGTACTCACCGGTGCTGTCGATGCAAGCTGTAATGTGCGCGGTCTGGAGGAATGTTAAGGCAGAAGATAACAGACTGCTAATAGCTGAGCTGAGAGCTGCAGTGTGTGAGCAGCGCATTCCAGCCAGATGACAGGCATTGACTTAAAAAGGGCACAAACCAAGCGGCCACTCCTCTGCCTACTTACGCCTCTCCTCCACTAGAGGGAGACATTTATGATCATAAGGCGTCTGTTAATTGTCTGCTTTCTTGACACGGAGGTGCACTAAAACAAGCTCCACCACACACCCTTAATTGTACTAAAAATAAATTAAGCAAGAGCGCCCTTAGATCAGTTTTCATCTGGAAAATATGTTGTCTATTTCATCATCAGCCAAAATTGCAGGCTATAGCCCGTGTGTAAATGCTGACACTAAACGTCAGTGTTGAGGCTCTTAGATGGGAAGTCTGGTTCAAGTTTTGATTTTGTAAACAAGGTTGTAGATAGGCCTAATCGTGTATCACACTCACAGCTTAGCCAAAGTGAGAACTGCATGGTTGAAAAACACGGGTTTCTGTTTACTCAAAACACAAATAAGCACAGGACAATACAAATATTCAAAAATACCATCTTGATAAAAGAGGAGAGAAAATGTAACTTTACTAAGCCTGTCAGAAAAACTGGTCTTATAATGTCTCCCTCACGTCTGAGATGATTGACATGCCCCTTCATTTGATTCTGTGACTCTATAAGATTGGTTGATTGATTTTTCAAAATGATGTGAACAATTAGTTCTTATGTAAAGCACACAAACTACACACATAGACAATATAGGTGGGTCATTCTTCAACTGGGTGGCAAATGAGAGGCAGAATTTGTAAAAATGCTTGTTTGTTTTTTTCTAACAAAATATATTGCTATGCATTTAAAATTAGTTTAATATGCTATATCCATTAAAATGAAAGCTTAAGAACATTTTGATTTTTAAATAATTTCAATCAAACACTGGTGACACAGCCACTTATGTCTCTGTCATTTTGAAGTAACACCACAGACTTTATATTGCAAGTTACTGTAGGCTCTGTGGTGTTACCAGAAAAGACAGTAACACCACAGACAAATCGGCATACATCTAGACTTTTATAAAATGGAGGCTGCCATCATGATGATTTCAAGATCAGGGGACATTTTGGAAATATTAATAAGTATGTATTTACCAAAATGTTGATTAAAATATGTAAAATTTGCAAGTTATCAACATAACACCACAGACACTAATAAAGTGTGACACATGAAATTGTCAGAAATTTAGCTAAACTTAGCTAAGAATGTATTCCCCTCAGATCAACCAGCACCTGCAGTGACCTTTACACACAGGAAGTAGTCCAAATAGCATTCCCCCTTTTCTTAAAGGGGCCAAATCCATTGTGGTAACACCACAGACATGAATTTGGGGGACACAACTTTTTTTCTTAAATATAACAAAATATGTATTTTTTAAAACAACTTAATAAAATTGTACATGTTAAATAAAATCTATATTCACATTATAACCACTTTATTTGTGTTAAAAAAAAAGTTATATTGTTGCAATTAAGGTATGGTGGGAACATGCATATTTTGTTACAAATGCAATTTCTCAAACTCAATTAAAAATGTATTTTAAAACAAAAATGTAACTATTAATAGTGCACAAATTGTGTTTATCCTACAGAATACAAACATGCAAACATTTTATAATTTATTGGTATTTAATGTTTATTTCAACTGTTGTAAAGCAGAGGGACACCACTTGCCACCGCAAATGAAGAATGACCCGGGTAACGTTTCAGGCTGACAGTAATGTTCTCTTTCATGTAGGTGATGTGGGATATCTACATGTCTTAATGTGAGAGCTTGATTCAGTAGCTACAGTTAAACTCTCATTCATTCAAACGTTTCCACAAATATAGGCTATGCCTATAGATATAGGCTACAGAGAAAGGACAGTTTAACAAGTAGGCTATCATACTGAAAACCACTTCTTCTGAACAATTATGGGATTCTCGTGTTGAAAAGTTGCTTGGCTGAACAAAAACACTGATTTCAGGGTCATTGGAATTACATAAAACAAAGACAAAAGTGTTTGGGGAAAACTTAAAGCTTATCTAATATAAAAGAATTAAACAATGCATGGCAAAAAAAAACAGGACCATTAATTATCATCAGTTAAGAATACAGAGATTTGGAGCGTGCGTTTCTCACGAGTCTCTTTCTGCCGGTTTGGTTTTACTCGGTCCCAGCACTGGCCGGGATTCACTTGTGTTTTCTATTTCTGGCTCTGGTCCGTGACAGAAGCTCGGTAACCGGAGATCATAGCGGAACCCGCGGATGTCGAAAGCCTTGTCGTTGAGAGAGAAGAGTTTCTCCGCGATGTCATTGCGCACCAGCAGCGCGAAGATCTTAGCGATGTAGCGGTGCTGCGCGAACAGCAGATAGAGTTTCTTTCGTCTCCATGCCACGTACCTGCACCGGTTATCTGCACGTAACGTAACCTGGGGAAAATACCAGAAATTGTTGCATTATAAAGTTTACAGTACGAACACAAACACGCAATTTATTCACCTGAAAGACCCCTTCTTCTGAAGGTCTGAGGGAATCCCACTCTGGAGAGTCCAGGAACTGAAACGGATAGATGTAGTGCAAAAACTCCCCGTTCACCGTCACTCGTATCCTGTTTTAGACAAAGCGAGTGCCTTGTTTGCCTTTAAGCACGCATAGTATGACATATTACGCGGATTGTTTCTAGTGAAGTCCATCTACTCACCTGCCTGAGATAAGAACTGACAGTTTGTCGATGGAGGTTTTGCCCTCCACGGCGAAGCAGTGGTCTTTTTCTATAGTATAGACATCGCCCTCACAACACTCCACGATTTTTCCAAAATGTATTAAGGATACTCCAAGCTTTTTGAACATATAATCGTAGAGATCCTGGAACTCCTTATCAAAAGTAACTCTGCGCAATCGGTACGACACATGAAGGACTTGTGCCAGACAGAAGGCGAAAAGCGCGAAAGTCCATGAAAACGAGTCAGTCGTGCAGGGATCGGACCATGCCCACATCGAATAGCAGAAAAACCCGAGCGTTAAAAAGCTGAACATGTAGAGTAATCCATAAAAGCCGCTGCCTCCCATAAATCCTAAAACTAGCATTATGTGTGCGAGATGAAACATTGATCCTTCAGGATTTTCCTTCCATTCTGAGCACACTGGGTATTCCAGAGTCTCTGCTGTCGAGTTATGCTCTGTCAAATGATCCATAATGGAAAATGAATAATTGCTCAGACGAGAATCGTATATATCAGCTGTATACTCCTCTGAAGAGATATGATCTGTGGCAGTCTTCAAGCTCCTGTGAACCGACAGCTCTTTATTGCGCACACAGAAACATAATCCTTCAGCCTCCCCAAAGGAAACTATTTCTCAAAGTTTGCTGCTTTGGAGACGTAATGGAGTTCTGATTTGTGTTTAAGTGTGTTCAAGTGTGTGATTTTGTCTGGGAGGTTTCTCCTAAAATCTTTCTTGAGATTTCACTTTACAGAGGACTAATGTTGATATGATGCAAGAGGCTGATATTACCACCTCCACACTTTTTGCCGTAGAGGTTCTTATAGAAAAAAGTTTTAATTCTTCTTGCACTGATATTTGAGTGCAGCCGCATTAGTACTTCTACGATTAGAGTTTGATAGTACATTGTTAAAATGTGACCAAAATGCACACTTACCAGACTGTTGTACCCAAAAAGGATTGCTTGATTCATTTAATGATTCTGAAAGAGGTTGTCATCCCCCGTTAGTGCAAAGAGTGTTCATATGGATTTGACTGAGAACATGGAGATTTTTTATTTTCTGTTCAACAGAATGCATTCAAAAGCCATCACTTAGTTTCTTATATTATGTACTATTTAGTATATATATTATGTTTAGTATATATATATATATTTTTTTTTTTTCTATTTCTATTTGTCCATTACAGCACAGTCCTTCTAGCACCCCTCACCACCCCAACTGCACTTTTATTTTTAATCTCTGCTATAAATTAACTTGGAATGGACTTTAAGTAGTCCAGGGGACGTTCTAGTTCACGTTATGTCCCATGCTTGAGCCCTTCCTTTACAGACAGCACGTCAAATGTTTTTACCTTATCTCTTTACTGCTTTCAAGGAATAGATGGACGTGTGAACTTGGGAAATGATCAGTTTTGAACAATATTAATCATTCATCTAGTTAATGTTCTAATTTATGGTTAATATTAAAATTATGAATTATTTAAAATTTCATATGAACTCTATTCATTCATTTTATGTAAACAATATTACTACTAATCACTCTTTTAACTTAATATTAATATCATGGCTTTATTAATTATTCACACTATTGTGCTGTTATTGTTTATGCAGACTATTAATAAAGTTCTTTATTAAAATATTTTTATATGTCATGCCAATGGTTATTTCAATTTCTTTCACAGTCTGTACACTGTAAAACAAATAAATAAATAAAATAAAATCCGTAGTTTTTACAAAATTATTTTGGCAGCTGTTGTTACCAGAATATTTAAAACAAACAAAAAAATATATATATATATATATATATATATATACATAAAGGAAAAACAAACTGTAAATTTTACAGTGTAAACTAATTTACAAACAAGAACATTTCTGAATGTTCTAAAACAAGCCTTTGCAGTTTTTGATTTGATAACTTTATTAAAGACCATTTAACTTTGAATGAATATTCTATTAACATTAGGAGAACGATTGTTCATAACTTCGAGAGAACCTTACCAGAACATCAAAGGTCTGAGAACATTTCCTGTTGTCTGGGACAACAAAATCTGTTATGATCCGCTGTTCGGAACCTGAAAAATGTTATCTATGTCGAGCCTTTTCTCCTATGGCTAAACAGAACTCCTCTTGTAATTGAGTAGAAGTGTTGGAATGGAATGGAATTTACATCACAAAATAGGCTACTTATTCTCAAAATAGGTCACTTGAGAATCGTAATGAAGTTATTCAAGTACTTTATACCTGCAGAATGAACAATGGCATTTCTTTCACAACATAGTTGTTATGTTAATAATAATAGGTTGCATGTACAATACAATTTTCCAAGACTCTGCATCAGGTAAAGGACAGACAGTCTTTATGTGAGAAAACATCACACTATAATGAGGCATGGGATACTGTGTATGACACTGGGACAGTACTTTTCTCCTTGAGACACAAATCAGGGTGTTTCAGCAGCGGCAGTTTTGTTCTGGTTGAAAATAACTCATCGTTAACACCCCAACCCCACCCCCAGCCTGCAGCCTGACAGCTGAAGGTGCCTTTCATACACACTCTGGGGTATGAAAACAAACTTCAACAGAGAAAGAAATTGAGGACAAACCTTCTCTACAGATTCAGGGATCATAAAACCGCAAGTGTTGAAGTCCTAATAAACATCATATCTTCTCTATATCCACAGAATCTCTGAGACTTCCCTTTATATAAACATGGAGAACATAGCATGTTGTTAAGAGAGCTGACACAGTTAGAGGGTCAGCCATGAACAGCTCTGCCTTTATACTGGCTATCAGACACCCAGCATGTCTATATATAGATTCAAATCCCAGACCCCAGTATATCTGTCAGTGGATATGTGTGTGTGTGTGTCTACAAGAGAGAAAGACAGAGAAACAGGGAATTAGAGCATAGCAATTGGGGTGTGAGATCTGTGAAATGTATGCATAACTTCCACGATAATGAAAAAAACTAACAGCATCATTGTATTAGACTGTGTGTCAGGTGTGTGCATGTTCGCTGACAGATGAAGTACCTGCTCGGTCATTAATCTAAAGAACAGCACTGAGTTTTGAGACCAAGGACACCTTAGCTGAGAGGTGTTCCGGAAAAATAGAACAACACCATGAAAGGTGTGCAATCTTCAATACTGGTGGCAGGTTTCTTAAATTGCATCTTATTATGTCTTAAAATATCTCTGACAGTGCAGGTGGGGAGTCTTTTGGCTGACTGCTAATACTAGAACTAATACAGGCCTGAATTTGTAAACTTTTAGCTTGAAGGGCAAGATGGGAGAAGATGACCCCTTACTTTTAAATAGTAACATATTAAGATAAATTTAGCATGTGCACTGTGCAGCATGATGATGATCAGCCAGTGTGTTATTAAAGGAAATAAATAGAAACATTTGCTAGTTGCCATAGCACAAAATGTTTGTATTTCAATTGTCATTAATGCAAAATACTAAGCTGACTATTTAAAATTGTGTTTTGTTAATTTAGATTCATTTATTCAGATTAATTAAATGGCAAATGACAAAGTAGAATCAACTTATTAGAAGAAGTAAAATAGATTAATCAGTAAGGTACATTTAGTCTATGACTTATTCTATGATATATAATGTGTGTGTGTGTACTTAAAGGGATACTCCACCCCAAAATGAAAATTTTGTCATTAATCACTTACCCCCATGTCGTTCCAAACCCTTAAAAGCTTTGCTCGTCTTCGGAACACAATTTAAGATATTCTGGATGAAAACCGGGAGGCTTGTGACTGTCCCATTGACTGCCAAGTAAATAACACTGTCAAGGTCCAGAAAAGAATGAAACACATTGTCAGAATACTTCATCTGCCATCAGTGGTTCAACCGTAACGTTATGAAGCAACGAGAATACTTTTAGCCTCCCGGTTTTCATCTAAAATATTTTAATTTGTGTTCATATATTAAGATTTTTCATAATATAAGATATGTCATAATAGAAACACTATGCATTCAAATTGAATGATTTAATGTTTGCTGAAATGCATCTTTTCAAAGCCATTACTAATTTTGCTATGTGATTACCTTGCTGTAAAACTGTTCATCATTTCAAACTCAGTTCCTGGAGGGCCACAGCCCTGCACAGTCTGGATGCAACCCTAATTAAACACACCTGATCCAGCTAATCAAGTCATTTAGGCTTATTTGAAAACTACATGGTATGTGTGGTGGAGCAAGGTTGGAACTAAACTCTGCAGGGCTGCGGCCCTCCAGGAACTGAGTTTGACACCCCTGATTTAGGGTATTTATTCAGGCTATATATGATTTCTGACAGACTTGGCCAAAGTACCACAAAATAATTCTCTAAACGGTTTCAGGTTTTGTTGCTGTCACGATCTCTAACCCGGACTAAATTTCCCATGATCCTCTGCCTGGACACATCATTAATTGCAATCACCTGTCTCTCATCAGATCTCATCATCAGTTCACAGATGTCTCACATTAGAAGGACTTTAAAAGTAGCACTCACACTCTCTCACTTCGCTGGTGATTGAATGTTTAGCCTTCCGTTGTCTTGCCTTCTGTGTTTCCTGGTTATTGTGTTTAATCCTTGAACTGTTACCTTGTTTTTGATTTAGTGCTGCCTGTCCTGACCATCGCCTATCTTGTGCATTACTCTTTTGCCTGTGCCTCGGATGTTATTGTTTGCTGGTGTTTGACCCAGCCTGTTGTGATTACGCTCTATGAACTAAAGCCTTGCTTTTGGATACCCAACTCCGTCGCTATCCCTTTAGGTTATACACTTCACCCCTCCTTTCACTTTTATCAGACCCAACTAATTTATAGCTAACTTGTATTAATTGTGCAGACTGTTGAGTGCCAGTTTACGTAATGACTGAAGTGAGGAACTGAGTGACAAATGCTCATCTACTTTATTTGCTTGCAAAGCCAACTGCATAACAAAATGAAATCAAAGTCCCAATAAAGAGTGTAGACTTGTTAAATTGTCGGAGGTCTAGGACCCCCTTTGTTGGCCCTCACTTTTCAACCCTCTGCCAAGCAAGTTAACCCTCTTAACTCGCATTTTCCCTTGCTCAGTGAAATTTTGTCTCAGTGTCTGAGACAAATGTGTTGAGCATGATCTTGAGTGTGTGATTAAAATACACCACAACACCATCTGTTTGAGGGTGATGGAGTGGTGTGTGAATGCCAGTGATTCCAAGCTATTGGTGCAGCTTGGTTTTCATGAGACAAGATATGCTTTTTGGCCAGTGGGAATTTCCTTGAGAAAACCCCTTGAGAGGCCCCATACTAAAGAAGGCAAAGTATAATGAATGCTTTATTTATACTCTGTTTTCAAATTTTATCCATTTAATCCTAAATTTCCCTAGCTAAGTGAGCATATGTACTCCCTGAAAATGCTAAATGAAATAAACTTAATGTCTAATCAATCAATCAATCGATCAATCAATCAATCATTTCAAAAAGTAAACTTTAAAAAAGGTTTCAACTACATCAACTACTGGAAATCAGCCACTTGCTCAATAACACTCATTATAAAAATGCAGTTAACTAATCAAAAAATGAGGTTTTGTGCTTTCCCTGCATTATTTCAGTTGTAGGCTACCTGTTTACATGACTGTGATCATGATCTTTATTAATGAACTAGATTAGTCTTAAATGGGTTTATAGTGTTAAAAAAAGACTGACCAAAGGGCAAGCTCAGATAACATATTATTATGAGTAAGTGTTGTTTTGCCCATGTTGATATTAAAGGAATAGCTCGACAAATTATACTTTGCTTAAAATGTACTCACCTTCAGGCCATCCGTGAGCTTGCTTCTTCATCTGAAAGGAATTTGGAGAAATATAGCATTATATTATCCTCTGCAGTGAATGGGTGCCGTCAAACAGTGGACAAAAGCACAATAATCCACAAGTAATCCATGTGACTGCAGTCCATCAATTAACATCTTGTAATGCGAAAAGCTGCATGTTTGTAAGAAACAAATACATCATTAAACTGTTGCTTCTGGCCACAATACAAGTTCATGGTTCATAGTAACACTTTCTCTAGTTAAATGTCCATCTCCTGCTATCCTCTTGAATTTTGTTTAGAACTGTTTTAGACAGTTTTTTGTTCTGTTTTTTAATCTGTGCATACTTGTCTAATAAATTTGGCATTGTGTGCTACATCAAGTGTTGGCTCTTTGATTAATTGCTTTTTCTCTTGATTCAGATGAGACTATTTCACTGAAGGAAA
This sequence comes from Onychostoma macrolepis, assembly GCF_012432095.1. Classification (NCBI taxonomy): domain Eukaryota; kingdom Metazoa; phylum Chordata; class Actinopteri; order Cypriniformes; family Cyprinidae; genus Onychostoma; species Onychostoma macrolepis. The sequence goes on along the minus strand of NC_081170.1, from coordinate 30,417,675 downwards.
AAAATATATATATATTAGGGATAAAGGACTCATATTTTAGCCGGAATTTGTTTGTATTTGTCTCTTACAAACACACCACTTTTCATTTCACAAGATGTTAACTGATGGACTCGAGTCGTGTGGAATAATTGTGGATTATTGTAATGTTTTTATCAGCTGTTTGGACTCTCATTCTGACGGCACCCATTCACTGCAGAGGATCCATTAGTGAGCAGGTGATATAATTCTAAAATTCTACAAATCTGATTCAATAAAGAAACAAACTCATCTACAACATGCAGGACTTGAGCTGAATAACTCTTCAGCAAATTTTCATTTTTGGGTGAACTATTACATTAATAAACAATTAATAGTGTAGCACAGCATAAAGAATCTGTTGATATGACCAACAGTTTGTCATCAATGCATCTACCACACCATCTGGATTTGCAAAATAACAGAATGGACACAAACACACACAAATTACAAGACCACCATCTCCCATTTCCTTTGTTCTCATGTTTCTACAAAGAATCAGCTCTGGAGCAGGAAATGAAAAAGATTGAAGGGAAAAAGTAGCCTCAGATGAAAAGGAATATGACAAACAATGTCCCTCCTTTCACACCACAATCAAAATAGCAGCCAAGGGGGAGAGGTCATTTTACCTTTTCTCTTAGGATTCTCTTTGTTCTCCTGAAGAAGACACAGATGTTATTTTGTTAATTAACTGTGCAAAATAAAGCAGAAAAGCAAGAGATAACTTGACGGTGTCAGACACCTATATTTTATTTATATTCCACTTCACATTCAAATGCACACTATATTAGTAATACATAAATGGATGGATTGCTCTGTGTGGTTGAGTGCAGGATGAGTTATGTTAAAGATGGATGTTTATGGGTACGTTCAGATTCCTGACAGTAAACCAACAGTGTTGTTTAAGCTCTCAGCCTCTAGCCTAAGCCAAACCTAAACCCCTTTCCCCAAAATCCTATGGCTGATACACTGTAAATGTTTTTCCAGGACCATCATTTCTTTGGTAAAATGATGGTCAGTGTCTTGGTCAACTTGGGTGCAGCCAATGATGTCCCAATTGAAAATAGTTTTACATTAAATTAAACAAATATTTGCAATTCTGATATGGTTTGCACTAAGAAACAACGCAAAACCTCTAACTCCTACACAGTCCCTCTCAGCTCTAAACACTTCTCCACGTACGGAATGCTTCAGCCACTGCAATCATAATCAAGACTTTCCCAAATGTGGGGTAGAATATAAGATGCGCATGTTGAACATGTCATGCTAATCAGTGGAGGACAGTGGGGGTGTTCGGCCCGCTGATTATGGCAATAAGTGACGCACAAGAACGACAAAGGGCCACTCGGAAATAACTTCAAAGAGCACTTCAAACTCAGCATTTACATGACGTAGTTATAATTGTAATTTGTGATGCTGACCCTTGATGAGATGGAAACAGAGTCTGTCCTGAGCAACAGGACACAACATTGAATATTCTGTCGTTACAAGGACAAGCATCAACTCCTTGCATATCATGGTGACCTTTGATGACCAAGGCATGCTGCCGATCAGTGACGTTTATTGTGTGCCACCTTGTGGGTAAAACAGAAACTGAACATTAACATGGTACTTTGCAGTCCTATTTAAATCAGCACATCCAATGCACTTGGCATTTTGTGAGCAATTATACACTTTTGGTTTTCGACATTTGTTTTTCTTTACAAACGATAATGATTTCTGCGCTTTGTAAAGCAGATGGCCTTAGAACTGCAAAATGCCAAGAACTTCTTCAGCAATGTCAAGGGAAATAAGCAGACTACCAATATTCCCTGTATTAAGAGTATAAAACCTGTTCAAAAGTTTTGAGTTCTGTAAGATTTTTTTAAAAGAAGTGTCTTGCGCTCACCGAGACTGCGTTTATTTAACAATGGTAACATTGTGAAATATTATTTCAAGTTTAAACAGATTTTTATTAGAATGTATTTTAAAATGTAATTTATTTCTGTGATGCAAAGCTGAATTTTCAGCATCATTACTGCAGTCTTCAGTGTCACCTGATCCTTCAGAAATCATTCTTATATGCTGATTTGCATACATGATTCATTTTACTTTATTCTCAGGATTCTTTGATGTATTAGAAATTCAAAAGAACAATTTGTTTGAAACAGAAATATTTTGTGACATTATAAATGTCTTTACTTTTGATCAGTTTAACACATCCAGCTGAATAAAATTATAATTTCATAATGGTAGTGTATAATAAAGAGTATATGCATTTTGTTTCTATTTTTAATGACAATTTTAGAGCATACAAAAGGAAACATTAACAACAAATTATCTGAAATAAATATTGATCATCTGAAAAAACAAACAAACTGATAGATAGAGATAGAAGATAAGCATTGAAGAACAATTTATTAAAACGTATTTCATATTTATGTACTACTAAGAAATACATGTACTTGCGAGAATCAAAGCACTGGGCATTAAAAAGATACACAACATTAAAGTCTTTGATATAATTTTGAGAAATAAATATTTTTGAAGAATAAACTATTATTTTGCATAATTTCATTTGAAAAAATGAATCAAGACCTGAAGCAACAAAACACAATTTTTTAAAAGGAATTACATTCATGCAAGTGGTTGCAAACGTAAACCTTATCATGATTGATGCTGTACTGTATATGCTCCAGATATTTCATAGACAGACATTTTAATAGAGGAAACTATTCTCTTACTAGCATTGCTTATTTAACACATATGTGAAGATTTAGTGAAAACACTGATGTGTATTTCTGCATGAATGGCTCTTAGTATTGGGATCTGATCCACAATTTATTTCATACCAAGTATAGTTCCAATCTATTAATATATTATTTACTGACATATCGCTCGAGACTTACTGACATGAAACTTATTTGGAACACCACTTGAGCACAATGTGCATTTCCTAATATTAAGCTTAAAATGTTTTTAATGACACTTTTGATGAGGATTGAATAATCTTTGAATAATATTGGACTTTAAATGCAAGATATTTAAAGTGTACACGAAGTATACTTGCAATAGTTCCACTTTAGCACAATCAAATATACTTCAGTATATCTTTAGTTGGACTTCAGCACTATTTCCTCACAATTAAAGTACAAAATTAGTTGTTCCAATTTATCAGACTTTAAGTATACCGGTTTAGTATACCAGAAGTACAATTGCAGGGAATTTTTATTAAGTACGTAAATATGTAATTGTATTTGTAGTACACTTAGAATGAAATACATGTTTGATAATTGTCTTAGATAAGAAGGGAGTATATAGGTCGAAACGTTTAAGAGACCCTAGGTTCACATCACAATATTACCAGCCATTCCTACAGAAATTGAAGTCATTTTTTCCCCCACAAATATGTGCTTGCATTTGCACACACAATAAACACACACACACGTCATTCACTCAACACTGAAGTAGGATCCAGTACTTCTGTCCGATTCTGCGCCCATCTTATCTGATTGCTTGCCAAATGATTATAGCAAAGATGGTCGCCACCAGCGACAGGACAAGAGCCAGAATACACATCCTCTTGCGGGATTTTCTCTTAAAAGGAAAAAACACAATTATATTCAGTCTACCAGGCGGCAATGCTAACATTAGCGTTTGCATCTGTTACATAAACTACCGGTCGAAAGTCTGAAATCATTTTGAAATAGAGACCTTTTTTGTTTTTGATAGAAATCTATTATGCTCACCAAGGCTGCATTTATTTGATCAAAAACAGAGTAAAACAATAATATTGTGAATTGTTATTATTACAGTTTTAAAGAACTATATTTGTTTTCTATCTGAATATATTTTAAAATGTAATTCATTCCTGTGAAATTTTCAGTATCGTTGCTTCAGTCTTCAGTTTCACATGATTCTTCAGAAAGAAATCATTCTAATATGTTGATTTGCCCCTAAAAATATTTATTATTATTATTATTATTATCAATGATAAAAATATTATTTTCTGAAAACAAAAACATTACTGCATAATATTTTTTTGTGAAAAACATGATTCATTTTATTTCTTGGGATTCTTTTGTTAAACAAAGTTCAAAAGAACATAATTTATTTGAAACAGAAATCTTTTGATAAATGACATTACTTTTGATCATTCACCTGAATAAAATTAAAATTAAAAATAAAATTAAAAAAGTCTTACTGACCCTAAACTTTTGAATGGTAGTGAATAAGAAACACTTATTACTATTAATGTTGAAAATAGCTGTACTATCTAATATTTTTGTTATATACTGTATAATAAATAAATGCAGCCTTGTTGATCATAATAAACTTCTTTCAAAGCACATAAAAAAAAAATATATATATTATTTCAAACCTTTGACTGGTAATGTATGTGTAAAGGAATGAAAGTAATATATAATATATATATATATATATATATATATACAGTATATCCATCGTGGCCTGATACCTGATAATAAGCCGCATGCTGGAGTTGTTCGGATCCTCGCTCCACATGCACCTCTGCACTCTCCACATTGGCTTCAATGCTATCTGTGAATGACAACAGGAGGAAACCAGGCCTTAAAATCTGTGAACAGCTGAATCTGTGCAAAAAAAGAGTTTAAACAAAGCTCTTCAAATCTGGTTGGAGAGAACTTGACTAACCTATCATGTCACCCTGGTCATGGATCATGACTGCAAGGTCCTTGAAGATCTGATTCACATCCATAATGTCTGACTGAAGCAAGAATCAAGAACAGAAAGTGGTTGGGACATTGTACCACAATCCATGTCTGAGAATTACCATATAATTACAATTTGCAAAAAATGACAATGTATTTGAAGACATCTTTTAAAGGTATAAAAAATGAATTATCAAAAAGTTGACAATTTATGAAAGGCTAGTTTGAATGCTTATGAGAAATTATCATTTTTGTATGCTGATGTCATACAGGAAGTGCTCACCTCAAGCTGACGGATATTAGTTTCTCTCTCTTTAATAAGCTCAAGGTCCTCTTCGTTGAAAGGTTCCTCTTCTGTCTGCATCCTCCACCCTTCATTTCTTTTCAAATGAAAAAAGCTATGAACATTTCTGCTTTCATATCTCTCACCAGACCCATATTGTTCATATCTGATTCATATCATATCAGTAAAATATTTTGGAATATGTATTGCATGTTTGTTTTGTGCATTTTAATCAAAATCAGGATACATGAGGGCAATATTTGATCCTTGGGTTCGAATGAATTATGAACACCGCTTGATAAAGGATTAATTTTTAGATTTTAGACATTGAGCTATTAAAAATGACAATTCTAACCTCATTTACTCACTCTCATGTCATTTCAAAGAGCAAGAACAAACCTCAGATGTGCTTGTGTGACACGTGGGAACCTTATTGGTTCTTGAGTGTCAAGTAAAAAATACTTTTGACCTTCTGTTGACCATATTTGATGTGCTCTATATCCACCTTATTTTTCAAGAAAGCCGTTTTCTGTGAAAGTGTGAGATTTCCGGTTCATTAGCCGCTATAGGGAAATAACGAGAAGAATAACAATAAAGTAGTAAACGGTAAAACTGTTTGAACTACAAGCCAGTGTATTCATAATTAAGATAATACCATTAAAATAACATGGTAAGACACACCAGTTTGCAATATCAAGCAGCAAAACGAGTTTTGTACAGCTAGAATTAGCTGGAAGCGAATGACACCGGAAGCCAGACACATTAAATTTACAAATGGCCTGCTCTTATGGGACAAATAAGGTGAATGTGTGTTATTTAAAAAAAAAAAAAATTAGTGAAGAGCAATTCGATTCTTTTCCGCAAAACAGTTCTTTTGGATTTCAATGAACTAGCTCAAAAAATGTTTCACCAGTTCTTTTACATCATAAAATAATTGCATCATTAGTACACTCTATCATCCCCACGGGTGAAAATTCATGCTCAAAAACTAATTTAAATAAAGTTATGTGCATGTAGCTGATTTACGATTTATATTTCCAGTACATTTTATTTGTTAAAGTTTCTTCTGTTCTGGAGCCCTGCTAAGAAGAGCAAAATCCAACTTTATATCATATACTCTGGGATATTTCAAGCCAGAGTGATTATCAGGCACGTCCGAAAGTGAGCTTGTGGATAAATGTTGACTCAAGACATGGACTGTTTTAAGTCAGTCCAATTCTTTTGGGTTCATCCAGTTGGAGCCCGGTCTCATGAAAATGTGTACAAATAGTACGCCAAATAAAATGAAAACATGTGGTATTGATTCGCATAAATGGACTTTGGCATACATATGATACGAACGTGTTTGGCGTGCATATGATACCAAATTTGTTGGCGTGCATATAATACGCAGTTTTCGCGTGCATATGATATGCATCTACCCCACAACCCTAATCCTCCTACCCATTTCGTAGCATATACACACCAAAGTCCATTTTTGCATATCGATACCACAAGTTTTCGTTTTTATTTGGCATACTATTTATACGCACTTTCATGAGATCGGGTTGCCAGTTCACTAAAAAGAACTAGTTCAAAAGAACAATTCGATCACGAAGATTAAACTGAAATAAACTGCTTAATTAATATGGGTTACTTTTACAATGTCTTTATGAACTTTTAGTGTCTGAACAAAAATGATGAGAAATGTAAAAATATCTTCACTGGTGTTTGAAAGATGAAACAAAGATTTATGGGTTTGGAACAATCCTTGGGTGAGTAAATAATGACAGAATTTTCATTTTTCATTCTTCACACAAAACAGATACTCCTATGTCTTAGTGAATATGATGAACCTACTTTTCAAATGTCACAAGCTGTTCATCTTGATTGAGCTCATCAACCTGCAAAATGAAAGGCTTTGTATTAAGGAAATGGCAAACAAAAATAAGCATCAGATAATTGGCAAATACATAGTTACGTGGAGTCTGGAGCCAGCTCGTGCCCGCGCCACTGATTCACGCTCCCTCTCTGCGGCTCGCCGCTGGACCACTTGGAAGTTGTTGAGGGCAGCTGAGAAGTCATTCATCAGACGGTCTTTCTGAATCCTCTGCTGCCGCTGAGCGAAGAGAAGCATTATCATGACCACATCTGGCCAATATGAGGCCAGCTACAGGTCGGTATGAGGAAGTGTGAACTCACCTGTTCTGAAGGAGACTGTGGCTGTGGTAGAGAGCCCAGGTCTTTCAGATGTCTGTTGGTCTCTTTTGCTAACTGGTTTGTGTAGTGCTGCATTTGCTGGCTGTTTGCAACATACGGAGATGTTAATATTTATAACACTCTCTTAATTTCATACCAAAATGAGCAGATGCTAGCTGAAATAGAAAGGCTGATAATTCCCACACTCTATTTATCCACTTTGTGAGAGATAATTAGTATAGTCTCAGGAAACAAAGTTTTGTTTGCAAAGTTTCTGCTAGAATCTCTGAGGAGAACTTGCCCACTGCATTTGCCAATGTTTGCAAGTTACTATCATCAAATGCTACAGATAGTCAGTTTCTTTTAATGCACTTACTTGCAAAGTAATCACGTTGTATATTTCAACACTATTCCTAAAGCTAAACCTATGGTAAGTACATATTTTTAATTAATATTACTCAACACTTAATTTTATAATTACTCTGTAAAGGGATAGTTCACCCAAAAATGAAAATTCTCACTATTTACTCACCCTCAGGTTTTCCAAAACCATATGAGCTTCTTTCTTTTGTCATGAACGAAGAAGATATTTTAAAGAATGTAGGTAAACAAACAGTTAATACTATAGAAGTCAATGGCTACCATCAACTGTTTGGTTCTCAGCATTCTTCAAAACATCTTCTTTTGTTTATCAACAGAAGAAGAAACTCATACTGGTTTGAAACAACCAGAGCGTGAGTAAATGCTGTCATAATTTTCATTTTTGGGTGAACTATCCCTTGAGAATTAGATTTTATTGTCCTCTTAACCACTAGATGGCACAAAAGTCACTTACTGTGACAAAATTTTACTGTGCATATTTGGATGATTCTTCGCACAATCACAAAGTTGATCTAATATTTAAAGTTAAAGTTTAAAGTTAAAATCACAAGAGAAAGACAAAAGATATTTTGCCCCAAATTTTGATTGTATTTTCTCTTTCTTATTTTATGCTCTTGTTTATGTAAAAACTCGACTCACAAATTGGTCTTTGAAATGAAATTTATAGTAGCGTTAAGGTCTTGTTAATAAATATAAGTTTTGGTTACATTTTCAGTAACTGGAGAATATGTATATTTGGGGTAAAATGCACCCCTATTGTTGAAGCTGAATCATTTATGTGGTAATTAATAGCTGGCAGACTTTTCCATGTGTTGTTTAGATGCAAACAGTTAGTATAATTTATTAAGTTGGGTATCTTCCTTAGAGCGATTATCGCCATCTTTATAATGGAATCATCCTATTTAAAAATATGACATTAATCATATTATTTTTACATAATAAAATCGATTATTTATTGTTACTATTATAAGGCAATTTAAAATGATTATGCAGTGTAAAAAGCTTTCAGAATCTTGCAGTAATTTTGTATGCATATTCAACATGAAAATATTTTACTGATAATGTATTTATTGAATAAAAGTAAATAAAACAATCTAATAAAAATAAACAAAAATAGCCCAAACTTTGCTGAAATTATATTTTTGAACAAGTATTAACTTAATTAATAGACTTAAAAGATATTACACAAAACATATTACTTCAGCTAAAGTAAGCCGTTCAGGAAATAATACATGTGTATTGTGTGAATATGGATTGGTTCACTGGTTGAATGTATGGTTTAATGACAAACGCATTCGTTTATAATACATTGGTATAACCAGACATATATTGGTTTAGATACATTGGTCTGATCACACGCACGTGGGTTTGCTCCTGTATACATTGGTTTGTTCAAGTAAACATTGGGCTCCTCAAATATGCAAAGGTTTCCTCAACTATATATTGGTTGAGATAAATCAGTTTCCTCAAGTATACACTGGTTTCTTCAAGTATACATTGGTTTGTATATATATTGTTTTCTTCAAGTATATCATGGTTTAGATACATTGGTTGGCTCAGGTATACATTGGTTTGTTCAACCAATGTATTTTACTTAAGCTTGTATTGTTTTTTCAATTATATATTGTATTAGATACATTGGTTTCCTCAACTATGTATTGGTTACTATATATTGGTTTATTCAAATATATATTGGTCTGTATATATGGGTTTCTTCAAGAATATATTGGTTTGTATATATATTGTTTCCTTCAAGTATATATTGGTTTAGATATATATGTTTCCTCAACTATGTATTGGTTATTATATATTGGTTTATTCAAGTATATATTGGTTTAGATACATCAGTTTTCTCAACATGTATTGGTTAGTTTATTGGTTTCTTGCATTTCATTTTTTTTTTTTTTTTGCACAAAATAAAAGCTTTTCAAAACAAGTTGCTTGGTTAAACATTAGAACATGCTAGTGTGATAAACAGTGCAAATGTTTTTTCATATTGTATTTAATATTGACAAAATGATCCACAAAATAGCTTTTTTCACTCAAAAACTGATGTACGTAGGCCCAGATTAACGAGGCCTACGATAAATCCGTTCCACAAATAAACACAAAACCAGTCCTAATTGAAAGAAAACAAGCTGACAAAAAGATTGATACCAATATTAGGTGATAATATAGTATAACAAGAGATTTATAAGCTATTGTTTGTGCCCCGGTCATTTTTGACAGGGAACACCACAAGTGTTATAGGGATTTGAACACAACCTGAGGGTTAACAAACCAATATACACTCGAAGAAACCGATGTATTTAAAACAATACATAGCTGAGGAGACCAATATATACAAACCAATACATAGTTGAAGAAACTAAATTATATAGGTGAACAAACCAATTTACAGTTGAAGAAACCAATATATCTAAACCAATATACAGTATACTTGAATAAACCAATATATACCAACCAATACACAGTTGAGGAAACCGATGTATATAAACCAATATATACTTGAAGAAACCAACATATACTAATCGATACATAGTTGAGGAAACCAATGTATCTAAACCAATATACAGTATCTCACAAAACATCTCACATTTCTCACAGTATCTCACATTTCAGCAACAATTTTAGTATATCTTCTCAAGGGACAATACTGCTCAAATGAAACTTGGATATATTTTAGAGTAGTCAATGTGCAGCTTGTATAGCAGTACAAATTTACTGTCCTCTAAATATAACTCAACATATAGCCATTATTGTCTAAATAACAGGCAACAAAAATGAGTACACCCTAAGTGAACATGTCAAAACTGTGTCCAAAGTGTCAATATTTTGTAGGGGCAACATTGTTATCTAGAACTGCCTTAATCTTCCTGGGCATGGAGTTCACCAGAGCTGCGCAGGTTGTTGCTGGCATCCTCTTCCACTCCTTCATAATAACATCACGGAGCTGCTGGATGTTAGACACATGGTGAATGCCCCACATGTGCTCCATAGGGTTCAGGTCTGGAGACATACTTGGCCACTCCATCACCTTCAGCTTCAGCTTCATTAGCAAGGCAGTTGTCATCTTGGTGGTGTGTTTGGGGTCGTTATCATGTTGGAAAGCTGCTGTTTGGCCCAGTTTCTGAAGGGAGGGCATCATCTTTTGCTTCAGAATGTCACAGTACATGATGGAATCCATGTTTCCCTCAATGAACCGCAGCTCAACAGTACCAGCAGCACTCATGCAGCCCCATCATGAAGCTACCACCACCATGCTTGACTGTAGGCAAGACAATTTTCTTGGTACTCCTCACCAGGGCATCGCCACACATGCTGGACACCATCAGATCAGCCTCATCTATCTTAGTCTCATCAGACCACAGGACATGGTTCCAGTAATTCATGCTCTTGGACAGGTTGTGTTCAGCAAACTGTTTGCAGGCTTTTTGTAAGTCAGCTTCAGAAGAGGCTTCCTTCTGGGATGACAGCCATGCAAACTGACTTGTTGCAGTGTGTGGCGTATGGTCTGAGCACTGACAAGCTGACCTTCCGCTTCTGCAACCTCTAAAGCAATGCTGGCAGCACTCATGCATCTGTTTTTCGAAGCCAGCTTCTGCACCTGCAGCACAGCACAAGGATCTAACATCTTTGATCGACCCTTGCGAGGCCTGTTCCGAGTGGAACCCGTCTTGGAAAACCTCTGTATGACCCTGGCCACTGTACTGTAACTCAGTTTCAGGTTGTTACTGATCTTCTTATAGCCTCGGCCATCTTTGTGGAGAGCAACAATTCTAATTCTCAAATCCTCAGAGAGTTCTTTGCCATGAGGTGCCATGTTGAACATCCAGTGGTCAGTATGAGAGAACTGTACTGAAAGCACCAAATTTTAACTGCTGTAATATAAGATACACAAATTTGTATGGTCCTGTCAAGCAGACAAAAACATAAACATGATGAATAGGACATGTGGCTTTGCATGGTTAAACGACGTATAGCTGTTATCAATTATAGGGTGTACTCACTTTTGTTGCCAGCTTTTTTGACAATAATGGCTGTATGTTGAGTTATTTTCAGAGGACAGTAAACCTTTACTGCTATACAAGTTGCACATTGACTACTCTAAAATAAATCCAAGTTTCATTTCTATAGAATTGTCCCTTGAGAAGATATACTAAAATGGTTGCCGAAATGTGAGGGGTGTATATACAGGTGCTGGTCATATAATTAGAATATCATCAAAAAGTTGATTTATTTCACTAATTCCATTCAAAAAGTGAAACTTGTATATTATATTCATTCATTTCACACAGACTGATATATTTCAAATGTTTATTTCTTTTAATTTTGATGATTATAACTGACAACTAAGGAAAATCCCAAATTCAGTATCTCAGAAAATTAGAATATTTACATTTGAGTTTCAATTAATGACCACCATCCCTACAGTATAAATTCTGGGTATCTCTTGTTCTTTGAAACCACAATAATGGAGAAGACTGCTGACTTGGCAATGATCCAGAAGACAAACATTGACGCCCTCCACAAAGAGGGTAAGTCACAGAGGGTCATTACTGAAAGGTGTGGCTGTTTACAGAGTGCTGTATCAAAGCGTATAAAAATGCAAGGTTGACTGGAAGGAAGAATTTGGGTAGGAAAAGGTGCACAAGCAACAGGGGATGACTGCAAGCTTGAGAATACAGTCAAGCAAAGCTGATTCAAACACTTGTGAGAGCTTCACAAGGAGTGAACTGAAGTTGGAGTCAGTGCATCAAGAGTCACCACGCTCAGACGTCTTCAGGAAAAGGGCTACCAAGCCACTTCTGAACCAGAGACAATGTCAGAAGCGTCTTACCTGGGCTGTGGAGAAAAATAACTGAACTGTTGCTCAGTGGTCCAAAGTCCTCTTTTCAGATGAAAGTAAATTTTGCATTTCCTTTGGAAATCAAAGTCCCAGAGTCTGGAGGAAGAGTGGAGAGGCACAGAATCCATGTTGCTTGAAGTCCAGTGTGAAGTTTCCACAGTCCGTGATGATTTGGGCTGACATGTCATCTGCTGGTGTTGGTCCACTGTCTTTTCTGAAGTCCACAGTCAACGCAGCCATCTACCAGGAAATTTTAGAGCACTTCATGCTTCCTTCTGCTGACAAGCTTTATGGAGATGCTGATTTCATTTACCAGCAGGACTTGGCACCTGCCCACACTGCCAAAGGTACCAAAAGCTGGTTCAATGACCATAGTGTTACTGTGCTTGATTGGCCAGCAAACTCGCCTGACCTGAACCCCATAGAAAATCTATGGGATATTGTGAAGAGGAAGATGCGATATACCAGACCCAACAATGCAAATGAGCTGAAGGCCACTATCAGAGCAACCTGGGCTCTCATAACACCTGAGCAGTGCCACAGACTGATCGACTCCATGCCACGCCGCATTGCTGCAGTAATTCAGGCAAAAGGAGCCCCTACCAAGTATTGAGTGCTGTACATGCTCATACTTTTCATGTTCATACCTTTCAGTTGGCCAAGATTTCTAAAAATCCTTTCTTTGTATTGGTTTTAAGTAATATTCTAATTTTCTGAGATACTGAATTTGGGATTTTCCTTAGTTGTCAGTTATAATCATCAAAACGAAGAACCGCCCGACGCGCAGCAGAGGGTGGTTGTCTCCGCGAAGTGCATTCAAATCGTTTAATGCACAGCTAGCCGTTGATTATCCCGTTTATGCCATGGTTATTTCCCAGCATTCACATATTAAAGATGTTAATAATATTTGCGCTGCAATATTTGACCGGAACGATAAAAATGACGGTTATTTTCGTTTGTATTACTATTTAACTGTAACTCTATGTTACTATGGTTACCAATGTTTATAGGAAGCGCATTAATATAGAACGTGATTAAACTGACCTGGAACTACCTGTGCGGTTCAACAAATTTAATCAACACCTGCCAGCCAATCAGAATCGAGCATTCAGACAGACCATGGCATAAAAACCAATATATACTAACCAATACATAGTTGAGAAAACCAATGTATCTAAACCAATATATATTTACTAACCAATACCTAGTTGAGGAAACAGATATATCTAAACCAATATATACTTGAAGAAAACAAACCAATATATTCTTGAAGAAACCCATATATACAGACCAATGTATACTTGAATAAACCAATATATAGTAACCAATACATAGTTGAGGAAACTGATGTATCTAATACAATATATAATTGAAAAAAAACAACACAAGCTTAAGTAAAGCGATGTATCTAAGCCAATATACAGTCGAATAAACCAATGTATACCTGAGCCAACCAATGTATCTAAACCATGATATACTTGAAGAAAACAATAAACCAATGTATACTTGAAGAAACCAGTGTAAACTTGAGGAAACAGATTTATCTCAACCAATATATAGTTGAGGAAACCTTTGCATATTTGAGGAGCCCAGCGTTTACTTGAACAAACCAACATTACAAACTCACGTGTATGTGATCAGATCGATGTATCTAAATCAATATATATATCTGGTTATACCAATGTATTATAAACAAATGTGTTTGTCATTAAACCATACATTCAACCGGTGAAACAATCCATATTCACACAATATATTCCTGAACGGCTTGCCATGCGTATCAGTACTGGAAGCCTTTTGCCCCACGCTGATGAGCCTTTTATGATGAGCTGAATGTAGTATGTTATTTTTTCTGCAAGATGGAAGTAGTAGGAAACACATTTTCTTTAAGGTGTACCTGTCCACTATCATTATTTGAGTTTGCTCAGTCATTTCACACATGGGTCAGATAGTCAGATAGTCTTGGATGCAAGAATGGATGGAGATATAACTGCACTCACAGTCTGTCCTGAAGTTCTGGTGTGTCTGGTCTGGTACCAAGTTGGAAAAGCATGCTCTTGATTTGACCAGCTATGCACAGAAAAACATGCGATGAGACATTATTATGAGAAAAGACAAAAACATTCAATCATAATCGTTCAAAGTGTGTTTATTAAGTTAATCTTCTCTCCAAGTGTGAGTTTCTATGTGAAACACATATCTACTCACTGTTTTGCGTGATTTTCTGGATGTTTGAGCTGCATGTCTGAGTGAGGTTGTTGAAATCTCTCGGCTGTGAGTGACTGCTGTCCATCATTCTGTAAGACATGATGACTAAAAACAACACAGCTGTTTACATCAGATGCCATTCAATATATCATATGACGTTAGTGTGACATTTTCACAAATTATAACAGAATATTATATTACAGGTAGATATTAAAAGATAAAACATGTAATCCATTAAGGCTGAGCAAATCTAAAAATGTACTACGCAATAAGACATTTCATATGGGTTCCTGCTGAGCAGGCCCTTCGCCTGATAAAATAATTACTATAATTAATTTCATGTTGTCATCTGAAATGATTCAACAATACTTGCAGTAATGTCATCGTAGCAAACTGTTTCAAAAAAGAAACAGTGAGAATGAATCGCATACCTGTGATGCTCAGATGCGGCAACGCGCTGCTCTTCTCTCACAGAAATACAGTAAACCGATAGAATGGCAAAAAAACATTAATGTGTAACAAAGAGTGGGCGGGGCTTATTGAGCAGTTTCGAGGGGTCTAAAAATAATAATTCCTATATTTCTTCTATTCCCTTTATTTATTCGGTATAATATTTATTATCGATCTAAGTGTGGATATTATTGTGTAAATTATTCTCTAGAACCTTGTTAAAAAAAAACACAAGCGCGTCCCTGTCAATGGTATCTGTTACTTTTCTCAGCGCTTTTTGAGGGGGTCCAGTCACAGTGGTTTACGATTTCTGAATAGGACAGTGAAATGATTGTATAGAGTTTTTGTGTCAGATTTTTGTTTATATGTCAGGGAACAGTCACTGGAAAAAAAAAAATATATAAATGTAAAACAGTATACACGTTTGCAAATTTCTCCAATAAAGACAAAACCCTTTCAAAACTTCAATATGGTTCAAAGAAACGATCTGCTTTTTGAGCCTGCATGCGCCCTCTGGAAGGAGAACACGGTTTCGTCCGCCTTTAGACATCAATATTTTCCACCCAATGTGTTTTTTAGGATGAAGGCTGGATTCACATAGACACAGTTCATGTGCGTCACACTAATTTCTCCTCTTTTCCAATGAACGTAACGTTTTTTGTTTGTTTGTTTTTCCCTTTTAGCTTCCAGGTATATGGTCTTCTCTGCACTATAAAATAACATAAATAAAATAATAACAATACTAGCCTAATGAAAAATAGTATATTAAGTAAGGCCCATTTTTTAAGTTGTGGTTTATCCAAACATTGAGCGAATGGCAGGGTTTTCTTTTGGAGAGAATAAGCTCTTTGGCAGTCAGATTCCTGTCTCATGACTTTTGTAGGATAATAGATCTCACACATAAGCCTCATCACATGACTTCAGTTACGCCGAGGCCTCTTACTAGCAGACCAGTGCTTGTGCTAGAGTTCATTTGTAAAACTAAGGGTTACAAGGATTAAACTATTGAAAAAAGAGAACAACAACCAAAAACACTTAGTTTTTTTAGTGTTTCAAAGAAACTCAAAAGACGTGCTATTAAAGGCTGGTTCACAGCAATGGGATTGCATTTATTGTATTAGGCTAGTAGTTTTGTTGATTGAATTTTGCATTCATTTGCAGTTCTCAAGAAGAGGATTGTTCTTATTTCCTGCTCTTATTGCTCTCATTTCTTATATTGTGTAAATTGGATGGTTGCCTCTGGCAAATTCTTACCATAAAGATGATCATTGTGATATATATATGTGTGATATTTATTCAGCTTGTATTATGCCAGCTGCAACTAACTTGAGTTTATAAATATGGATTATATATGTGTTAATTTGTAGCCTAATAGATATACCCTGTTGCAACAACAAGATTTACATTTACCTTCATGTGATTTTATTTTTTTATTTTTTTAATTCAAGGACAAGTGAATGTATTTTTATAAATCACAAAATGCGGAGTTGGTCTAGAAGTATGTCCCGGACCCTGATCCTCAAGCTGGGGAGACCAGTTTGAAGGGCTCTTTTTAGGCCTATGTTAGAAAACTGGACGCAATGTTTAATAATATATCCAGAAGAGGGCGCTGTCACTTCAAGTCACTCGTTTGTTTGTTTTTTTGTTTTTTTAACTCAATAACCTCCTAAAGCTAGTTTAACCACTGAATCTCGACCAGATCGCTGCAAAAGCCATCATCATGAGTCTGCATGCACGTTTAAGCTTTATTTTATCATAAGTAATTGTATTGTGCATTGATCATTGTTTATATAAGCATACATTTAATCTTTTAATCGTATAAAGCGGCAGTGTCTCTTTTGGAGAATTTTATTTTAAATGGACTTTAAATGGATGGACAAAAACAGAGTTTTAAAATATCTTCATTTGTTTTCCAAGTTTTGTAGGTTTGGACTGAAACGACATGCGCTGCAAAAAAATGGCTTATCTTACTATTTTTGTCTTGTTTCTAGTCAAAATATGTAAAAATTCTTAAATCAAGATACTTTTACTAGATAAGCAAAATGGCTTAAGAATTTTAGGGGGCATTTTTAAAAATTAAGTGCATTTTGCTTAAAACAAGTAAAATTATCTGCCAGTGGGGTAAGTAAAATATTCTTAAAACAAGAGTATTTTACTTACCCCACTGGCAGATAATTTTACAAAATGCACTTAATTTAGTCCCCGCCCCCTAAATATCTTAAGTAATTTTGCTTGTCTAGTAAAAGTATCTTGATTTACGAATCTTTATATATTTTGACTTGAAACGAGACAAAAATACTAAGTAAGATAAGCCATTTTTTGCAGTGTGAGGATGAGTAAATTATGACTGAATGTTCATTTTTGGGTGAACTCCTTTAATGTCAGCCTGTTTTAAGTGTGTAGGCCAGTATCGTTACCTATTAATGAGCATAATCACTATTAAAACTGATAATAACTCTAAAATGTGATATCATTCCTCAATTAAAAGGGGGCTTAACAAGGCACACTACTATGGATTGTAAGATGCATTGTCTTTAAGGACTATTGATTTTTGCTTTCATTTTCTTGAAGGTATTTAAAGGAAATTTAATTTGAGAAGTCACAACTGCATTGAAGACCCAAGTACAACGCTAAATGTACCCACTGGAGGGCGGTATGAACATACACTACTGTATGAAGACCAGCCAGGGTGAGAACCTCTTTTATTAAAATACATACCGAAACATAATAATTGTTATAAACTAAAATTTTATATATATATATATATATATATATATATATATATATATGTTCCTTGAATTTATTTTCTGGGAATATGTAATCTGAAAGTGTCTGTTTATTTTTCAGTGACCCTAAAGCCAAGCAGAATCCAATGACAGGTCTGACTGCTTCACAAGATATGTCCAGGTAAAAGTAAGATAGTCAGAATCAATATACAAATGAGGGTCAATATATTGATAGCCAAACCTTTACCTCTGTCTCTAATCCTAAACTAAGCGCTTTGAGTACCCAGAAAAGCACTATATAAATGTAACGAATTATTATTATTATTAATTAACACTATAACATTGTGCTGCACAGACCCAATGTGCCATTTTCCTAAGAGTCTCCTGTATATTACATCAAAATGGCCATTTAAAAGTATCCTTATCTCTCTTTTTTTTTCAGTTTTAAAACACTGTTGTATTTCACAGATGTTGTTTTAGTCATACCTGATTTCAGACTGATTTATTACAATGATTTTTTAATTCAGTTATGTTCTGATCTTATGTGTGCATGTGTATGTTCAGCAATAACTAATTGAGTCATGTATTTCTGGTACCAGATATTGTTCTTTGTAGATTTGTAGTTATAGAGTAGTACTGGAGTCATCATAGAACTATGAATTTTAGTTTAGTATTACTTTTAGAAATTTAATTGCACACAAATACTGTATATTTTAGTGGGCATAGTGTATTATTTAAGAAAACTTGAGTTTGTGTGCCATGTGTTGCCATCATAACTATTCCTTACTAAAATGATGTGCTATTTATATGTAAAAACATAATTTCAAGTGCCAGTATTTGTAGAAATATCACTGTTAAATTCTCTTTAAAATAATCAACTTGATCTATCATGACTGTAAGATCGAGTCATAGATATATTTTATTACATACACTACTGTTCAAAAGTTTGAAACTAACCAAATCATGCACTTACTTGATCAAACAATACAACAAAAACAGTAATATTGTGAAATCTCGTTATTGTAACTGTTTTCTATTTTAAAATATTGTAATTGTTTCCTGGTTTGGTAAAGCTGAATCTTCAGCATCATTACTCCAGTCTTCGGTGTCACATGATCCTTCAGAAATCAGTCTGATTTGCTGCTCAAGAGACATTATTATTATTATTATTATTATTATCAATGTTGAAAACAGTTGTGCTGCTTTATATTTTTGTGAAAACTTGATCCTTATTTGATGAAAATAAAAAACCCCAAAAGAACAGCATTTATTTGAAATAGCATTTTTTGGTAACAATGTAAAAGTCTTGTCACTTTTGGTCAATTTAATGCATCCTTGCTGAATAAAATGATTAATTGTTGAAAAGAAAAAAATCTCAAAGACTCCAAAGTTTGAATGATAGTGTTTTAAAAGTATTATTTTAGCTTGAGATTGCATAATGTTATATTATATAATAATGTAATATTAGCAACACCTAATTGTCAGGTAATATGTTGAAAAACTTTAGGACATTTACTTTAAAATAAGCTTTTTAAAAGGGACAATTTCATAGAATGAAAATGACACCTAAGGTGGTTATGTAGTAATCGAGGCTGAGGTATCATAAGATCCAGTGTAAGAAACATTTGAAGGATTATTTTACATGTATGTTACTTTCAGTGTTGTTAAATAGTAAGATTGTTGGTTCAGTTAAACAGTCTGGTGAGCGCTTGCCTCTGTTTGTTTCTCTCCTGAGCCACTGGAGTCAAAGGTCATAGTGCATTCCCACTTTTTTTTCCTTATTGTGTCATTCATAGATAAAACATCTCTCCTCAGTTAGCATCTCTCTCTCTCTCTCTCTCTCACTGGCCATTTCTTTCCTTATCATTCTAAGTCGTTCATCACCTCTCTTTCTCTTTCAAAGTTCCTTCCTCTGTCATCAATACGACCTTAGCATCTCCCTTTTGACCTATCTAAAGACTTCCCCCTTCCCTCACCCTGTCCTTTCTCAGGGGCTATCAGAATGTATCGGACACTTTGTCGCCAAAGCCATTCATCACAGAGCAGCTGCAGACCAATCAAATCTTTCCTTATTACCCAAACATGCCTCTGGCATACCAGTCACAGCACAACTCATCACATAAAAGTTACACGTTTACATACATACGAGTCACTCTCTTGATTGTAATCTGGGATGGCTGTACCGGACATTGGCCAATTTCGTTGGGCAAGATAGTGTCTATTTGGAAAGTACCACAAAGAGCTCATAAATCACACTGCTTAGAGGATGAGTGTGAGCAAGATGTCTTTTAGGAATGGAATGAAGAACAGTCCTCTTGGAACTTGAGGTTTAGCGTCCAGTACTTATGTTCTTGATCTACCTGTTCTTGTAAATGCCTCTTGCACAATAAAAGTAACTTGGGTAACAAAGTATTTTCCAACACCAGTAATGCTGTGTGGATGTCTATGAAATGACTCAAGCAAACAGTCAATTAGAAAACAATTCTGTCTTCATTGCATTATAAATAACTGAATCACATAATTGGTGTAGCTATTTATTAGATTAGGTTTTCAACTAGTGGCCACTTGCGGTAAGGTTACTGGCAACAGGGAAAAACAATCAAATGTAGGGTAGCAACATAAAGGAACTTGTTAGAGTCCATTTATACAGTCCACTGGGGCTGAGTGCAGATGTAAGAGAATGTGTCCCACAATTTTTTCCTATTAGCAATGAGCCTGTGTGTATCCAAATCGTCTTTTGGCACCGCTAAAACAATTAACCAAGGTTTTGTGGTTGTTGAAACATCGTTTGAAAAGCTTATAATATTTAGGCTATATACTTTATGTATATTCTTTATTATACTGTGTATTTATGTTGTGTTTTGTGCTTAAAAGTCAGTTTTTACAGTTAAACACACTTGTGAAAAAGACGTATACAGAGTACTTATTATGGACATAATATATTTTAAAAGAAATTACTTAAGTGAGAAATAAATGTAATGTTTTCGGGCACTGTGTTGAAAGTTTATTGTAATTAGATTAAAATGTATTGTAGTTATATAGATATGTATATCCCACTTATATAGAACTTCAGTTCATCTTTAAATTATCTAACTTCTATTGTCTTTGAAATGTGGTTAAAATGTACTGACAAGTATTTATGGTAAACTAAAATATACTTTAATGTCATTTCTACTGAAAATTGTATGTCATATTTTTAAATATATTTGTCATTACACATTCGTATGAAGTTGCAGTTTATGTAATATTGAAATTACATAAATACGTAAATGTATAATCAATTACTTTAAGTGTGCTTTAGTATGTTAGTCAACACAACAAAATAAGCATATTCTTTTTTAAACATAATTATTTTGGTCACACTTTATATTAGGTGGCCTTAAGTACTATGTATTTACATAAAAGAAATAAGTGCAATGTATTTATTGTGTTTATATTGTATTGCAAAACACTTCTGCTGCTGTTGATGTGGGATACGTTTGAGGTTAGGGACAGGTTTGGTGGTGTGGGTAGGTTTAAGGGTGGGTTAAGGTGTAAGGGATGGGTCAACAGTGTAATTATAAATGTAAACATTAGTTATTACGTTACTGTTCATTGTTAATTTGTGTTTGTTCATAATACATGAACTAATGTTAATTTATGCAAACTTATAGAAGTTACTTACCAATAAACATATGATATAATCATTTTCATAGATTTTGTCTCAATGTTCAGTTTCACTAATTTAAAGAAAAATGTTGTTACTTTTTTATGATTAGCAATTTCGGTGGTATTTTGGGCCACCACTTGCCTGATGTAAAATCTGTGCCTTGAGGCAAATTAAGTGAACAAACACTTTATTAGATGATGCATTACTTTATTATGCATTGAGGGGAAAATAAATAAATAAATCATTCCTGTTGGATGGAACATTATGGGAAAGTCAATTTATAAAGCACCTCACAAGCAAACACTAGGCAGAGAGTAGTTTTAGTGAGGATTCGGATGTTTGCGAAACCACACCTTTGGACAAACGGAGTCAGTGCTTACCTTCCTGCAGTGGGATCGTTTTTCAGAGGACAGAGGGTCAGATGGCAGCAATTATCACACCCCCACTCAATCCTGACAGCAGCGCTGAGGGTCGGTCAGTGGTGGGCGACAGCACAGACTATAGGAAGGCTGGAGCCACCATCACTCTTTCTTATGGCATATTGGGCCCCTAAGGGGCTGTTTTGCCCATCTAACCTATATACTTTTCTTTGTGTGTTTTCTCTATCTTCTGCTAATTATTTGTGTGAAGATACACTGTTTCATGTCCTGACCTGAACGTTTTTTAGAATTGTTCTGTAATCATAGAAAGTATAGAAAAATTCTGCCAGACATCAGTGTTGTTTGTACATAATAAAGCGGTTCCTGTGCTGAATACTCGTTGGTCAGCTTTACTAAAACAAATTATACAACACTTAATTCCGGTCCAGATTCTGGCATTCCAAAACTTCAGAAATTTAGTCAGCACTGGGACTTTTCACTGTTTGTGCCACTTGTCTATGTTTGCACATTCCAGACAGACTGTCAATATGGAGGGGATTTTTCAGTGACTCCTTCTGCAGGTTACATTGCTTCATCACCAGTAGGTGGCAGCAAGTCTTTATGAGTGAGTCATTGTATCATTCAGACAACTGATTTGTTTAAATACCCATTCGTCCAGGAACAAAACACCACAAATGTGTGTTGCTTGGAAACATGCAACAGTTGATCATATTTTGGGTTTGTTTGGAACTCCTTTTTTTGTGGAACGTAAACAGATTTTTTTTTCTTTTCATATTGTTGTCAGATGTTGCCCTTCACTTCTGATCTCTAAAGATAACTTTACCAATAATCATCCAGATCTATCACAAAGGCTCTATTTAAAAGTTCAGAAGACTTGTTGCTGGGACATATATTATGAATACAGTATTTACAGTACACACCCCTCCATTTAAAGACAGTTAAAAGTTAAGGAATAGTCTACCCAAAAATGTACACACCCTCAGGCCATTCAAGATATAGATGAGTTTGTTTCTTCATCAGAATGGATTTGGAGAAATTGAGCATTGCGTCACTTGCTCACCAGTGGATCCTCTGCAGTGAATGGGTGCCGTCAGAATGAGAGTCCAAACAGCTGATAAAAACTTTACAAGAAGTAATCCTCATGACTCCAATCCATCAGTTATTGATGTATTGTGAAGTGGAAAGTGATTGTGTTTGTAAAAATAAAAATCCATCAAGGTGGTTTTAACTTTAAACCATCGCTTTCGGCCAAAATACAAATCCATAATCCATAATAACGCTTCCTCCACTGAAAAAAAAAAATCCATCCACTTGTTATCTCAAATCAAATCTAACCAGCATATTTGTTTACAACTGTTTTGGACTGTTTTCACTTGTAAACCTATGCATACAAATCTGTGCATGTCTCTTTTGATTCAGATGAGATGACTTTTTGGGTGAACTGTTCTTTAATTATTTCTCACTCTCTTGTTTTTTTGTTTTTGTTTTTTTCTCCATGGAATAAAAATAATCTTCACACAACTAATGTTCAAATGGTGACAGTTCATAGTGACTATGTCTGCGAGGATCCAGGAAGGACAAAAATATCATAATGACTATACATATGACTATATGTTCCGAGTCTTCTGATGCTGTGTGACTCATAGTGTGAGGGACAGAGTGAAATTTAAGTCGTAGTCAAGCCGTTATTCATGAAAATCTTCCCCCACTGCAGCTGTTAAATCCATATTATGTTATTACCCATATTAAAAAATAAGATTTTAGAGCTTTAGTAGAGAGAAACTTTATCATTGAATAATGATTATACTTTCAGTATTTCAGTCTGTTTGCATGAAAAGCAATAAATTAGATTAGGGAACACTATTGGCTTATTAGTATGTTACTCACATATGGGCTGTTTATTAGTACTTATAAAACACACATTAATACCTTATTCTGTATACCCTATCCCATACCAAAATATAACTACTATAAAAATTACCTTACTATCAGTAAGCGGAAAGGTTTTATTTTTTTTTTTTTTGTAGTCTTCGTTAATAGTGAATGTGTTCTCTAATCTAAAGTGTTACCTCTAAAATGATCAATGGATTTAGAAGGATTTTATTATAGTTTTATTTTGATTTAATGGTGTCTTTTCCCCCTCATTAATAAATAAAGTTGTTTTATGAGGAAAAAAAAAAAAACACATGGCAGCTGTTTTTACCAGAATAATTAAAACATACAGTAAAAATATAAACAACTTTACAGAACAACTTTTTCCAGATTAAATTTTAAAAAAGGTAAACATCAGTATTATTGATAGCATCATGATAACACTCAACACTAAAATAATGCAATGAACATTAATTTAATGACATAAGATGTAAAATCTCAATGTATATGAATGATAAGAAAAACACATAAGAAACACAAATATTTAAATCACACAGAGAAATCTAGGAATGCCATACGGTTTTAACCGCAAATTCTAAGATTACATTACTTTTTTACTTCCAAATAGTGTACATTTAACAATATTTAGTTTTTACAATAAAATTACATTAAGTATTTTGTATGTCCAATTTAAAAATATATATATATATAATATACAGGTGCATCTCAATGAATTAGAATGTCATGGAAAAGTTAATTTATTTCAGTAATTCAACTCAAATTGTGAAACTCGTGTTTTAAATAAATTCAATGCACACAGACTGAAGTAGTTTAAGTCTTTGGTTCTTTTAATTGTGATGATTTTGGCTCACATTTAACAAAAACCCACCAATTTACTATCTTAACAAATTAGAATACTTCGTAAGACCAATAAAAAAAAAAAAGTATAATAATAATTAGTGAATTGTTGGCCTTCTGGAAAGTATGTTCATTTACTGTATATGTACTCAATACTTGGTAGGGGCTCCTTTTGCTTGAATTACTGCCTCAATTCGGCGTGGCATGGAGGTGATCAGTTTAATCACCTCAAGCACTTCCTTGCTAAAGAAGCTGAGGGTAAAGGTGATGGACTGGTCTCCAGACCTAAACCCTATTGAGCATCTGTGGGGCATCCTCAAACGGAAGGTGGAGGAGCGCAAGGTCTCTAACATCCACCAGCTCCGTGATGTCCTCATGGAGGAGTGGAAGAGGACTCCAGTGGCAACCTGTGAAGCTCTGGTGAACTCCATGCCCAGGAGGTTAAGGCAGTGCTATAAAATAATGGTGTCCACACAAAATATTGACACTTTGGATACAATTTGGACATTTTCACTTAGGGGTGTACTCACTTTTGTGGCCATCGGTTTAGACATTAATGGCTGTGTGTTGACTTATTTTGAGGGGACAGGAAATTTACACTTTTATACAAGCTGTTCACTCACTACTTTACATTGTAGCAAAGTGTCATTTCTTCAGTGTATAAGATATAATAAAATATTTACAAAAATGTGAGGGGTGTACTCACTTCTGTGAGATACTGTGTGTGTATATATATATATATATATATATATATTTAGTAAAATAAGTTACCATTAAAGTTTTACCATTGCAATTGAATTTGTATATATATATATATATATATATATATATAATTATTATTATTATTATTTTACAGTTTATAGCCACCGTGAACATATTTTTATGGAACATAAAATACATACATATTCTCAAATATATCCTTTTTTATATTAATTAATTAACTTACTTACTATTCAGTGAAAGGAAATTATACAAAGGTAAGACTGGGCCAAACTATTATTCAAGAGGACAATGTTTGACCTCAATAACAATCAATCCTGTTGATTTTATTTATTTATTTATTTACTTATTTACTTATTTGTCTATTTCATGTTTTTAATCTTAATACAAATACCATTGCATATGTACTGTAACAGAACTCCTGGGTCAGTACCAAAACCTATGTGTTTAGGACAAAGGCCACATTTGATTGGCTGGATGAGTGGAGGATAGAGAGTAAGTCTTACCCACCCTGACCTTTGGCTCTGCTTTAATCTGATCAACGGTCAAGGAAGGGTCATGCCAATTGTAATGACTTCCTCCTATTAAAGTTTGATATACGTGGTGTTTACCAGCACAGCCACTATGTCACGATTTCTGCACTAAATCCTGTCAGAAGTGATAGGTACAGATTTAAAGAGATGACAACATTGTGTACTTCTGCTTCTAATCAGTGATAGTGGCTGATGAAGCACACAAACACATGTCCAAAGGTGCTGTGGTGACACATGGTGCTGTGATGGTATCAAATAGTAATGGCAGGATACTTTCATTATTGTATAGTAAGTGTCATGTATCTAGAAGCCCTAATAATAATTATTTTTATTTATTTATTTTTTGCAAAATATATATTATCAAAAAAAGGCCACTTAAGTGTCCCTAAAGTATACTTTCATGATATGTTTCTTAACTTTTCTTTAACGTTTCTTAAGCTTTCTAATTACTATATTTAAAGGGTTACTCCACCCCAAAATTGAAAATTTTGTCATTAATCACTTACCCCCATGTCGTCCAAACTCATAAAAGCTTTGTTCGTCTTCGGCACACTATTTAAGATATTTTGGATGACAACCAGGAGGCTTGTGACTGTCCAATTGACTGACAAGTAAATTACACTGTCAAGGCCCAGAAAAGTATAAAAAACATAGTCAAAATAGTCCATCTGCCATCAGTGGTTCAACTTATTTGCCTTGGCAAATAAAATAATTGGCAGGCCTCAGAATCAATTAACAATAAACTTTACGTAGAAAGGACAAAGAAGGCGGCGAGAGTTATTCTTGCAGATGGTTCTCATCCTCTTTTTAGCCAGTTTGAGCTCTTGAAGTCAGGTAGACGTTATAGAGTTCCCCTAGCAAATAAAAATGTGTATAAGAGGTCCTTTATCCCCAATGCAATTAGAATTATTAATTCAGCAACTTTTTAATTAATCAGTGTGTAAGGCTTGAATTGTATCCATTTTGTCTTTGTGTTGTGTGTGTAACGTGACTAGTTATTGTGATTTTATTTTATTTGTATGTTGTTATTAATTTTGTTGTGTTGGTGAGCCAAAGACAATTTTCCACTAACATTACATTAACATTAACATTAACTGTAATTTTATGAAGATACGAGAATACTTTTTGTACGCGAAAGAAACAAAAATAACAATTTATTCAACAATTCGTCTCCTCCGCGTCACCGTAGCGCCATTTAGGAGAGTATCCACTGGACACAAACTGTGTACGCTGTTCTGTCAGCTGCACCGCACAGTACGTTTTCAACGTTTATTTACACTTTGATTTGAACGAAAACAGCGTATCCGTGCGGTGCGGCTGACACAGAACAGCGTACGCAGTTTGCGTCCAGCGGATACTCTCCAAAATGGCGCTACTGTGACGAATTGTTGAATAAAGTCGTTATTTTTCATTTATTTGCATACAAAAAGTATTCTTGTAGCTTCATAAAATTTAGATTGAACCACTGATGGCAGATGTACTGTTTTGACGATGTGTTTCATACTTTTCTGGGCCTTGACAGTGTTAATTGTTTGGCAGTCAATGGGACAGTCACAAGCCTCTCGGTTTTCATCCACAATATCTTAAACTGTTCCGAAGACGAACAAAGCTTTTACGGGTTTGGAACGACATGGGGGTAAGTGATTAATGACAAAATTTTCATTTTGGCGTGGAGTAACCCTTTAATGTTTTAATAATATCTTGTGTCATGCTTTAACAAAGTACACTTACTGTATATTGATGTGTTAACAAACATACTAAAGTACATGTAAAGTACCGTATTGACCCGAATATAAGACAATGTTTTTTTTCTTTGAAATACATCTGAAAAAACGCGGTCGTCTTATATTCGTGGTCTAGACTTTGACATGTCAGTAATACACCCACAACAATAGGTGGCGCCAAACACGCATAAATCAAGTGAGCCATGAAATACATAATGTAATGTGTGTTGTAAAGATCGCGAGTGAAAACAAAAGAAAAAGAAAAAGAAAAATGCTTACAGCGGCACGAGATCGTGACTGTCATGTTATCAACAACAAACTTCCTCTATAAATGATTTTAAAACATAAGACAGTACCCAGATTTGAAGACTACAGTAAGATTTCACTTCTACTGTTAATACAATTTTGGTAGGCTACTATGAGATGGATAGCCTAAATGTTATATAATTCAGATGGGCTACCTGTTAATTTTATGATATATCAAAAAGTGTATATTTTTCAATGTCATTGTTGGTACATTTTACCAGTACTTACCATACTTTCAAAACAAAAATTAAAATAGGAAAAATATGCAATATGAAAATAATTTAAGAAAAAACAAGATTTGGTTTTCAAAAAGCCTTTTTCCTAAAGGTACATCTGGAAAAAGGTGGGTTCGTCTTACAATCAGGGCCGTCTTATATTCGGGTCAATACGGTACTTGATTATAATTTAAACTGCAGTGTGTTATTCAATATTACATTTAGAGTTAATATATTTTAAATGCGCTACATTGCAACTTTATGATTACAAATGTGTAATTACAAATATATTTGAATTTAAAGTTAATATTTTTTTAAATGCACTAAATTGCAACTTCATCATAACTGTGTAATTACAAATATGTTTAAATATATGCTACAGTTTTGAATAGAAAAGACATTCAAGTGGCCTATATTTTAGTTGATAAAAGCTTGTCAGTACATTCAGCAGAACACTT
This sequence comes from Onychostoma macrolepis, assembly GCF_012432095.1. Lineage (NCBI taxonomy): Eukaryota > Metazoa > Chordata > Actinopteri > Cypriniformes > Cyprinidae > Onychostoma > Onychostoma macrolepis. The sequence continues at coordinate 30,389,200 of NC_081170.1, read as the reverse complement.
AGAAGCAATTATAATGCATAAAGATGTATTTAAGATCAAAAACACTCTAAAGTTCAGCTAATTAAATTTAAATGATAAACTTCCATGACTTGTGAGACTTGCAAGACTTTTTTTTGTTTGTTTGTTTGTTTTTTGCTTTTTTCCATGCCATGCAGGTCAGTAGAGTGCTTCAGCTGTGATGTCAAAACCTGGAAGATTAATTCACTATTGGTTCTCTTAAGATTTTCCTATGGTCCAAGTACCATTAAGTTATTTTTACCACTGACCTTATTTTACTCATGAATTGAAACTCCCCAGAATAAAATCTCAAGAAAACCCATGGTGAATTGACGTCATGGCTGCTGCAGCACACTATGCGTTCCAAAGTTTTACAAAAACAGTTTAACGTATCTTCTTTTTTGTAGTGACACATTAAGACAATGGTTCTCAACAAGGGAAACATATCAAAAGTCATGTAAAAAAAATATTTTTTTTAAAAAGGGCCATTTTTTTTTTTATGAATATACGAAGAGTTCCAATGCAAAAGCCTCAAAAAGCCATCTTGGTCAAAACGAGATAACGATACTGAGTGAATGCTCTCCACACATAGTATATGTTTATCAAGCACTTTCACTTCAAATGCGCTAAATCCCAGCCTCAACCCATTCGGAAGTACCAATACTTACATAGAAACCTATACATAGTAGCCAGAAAGAAATGGTAATTTTAAAGAAAAACGTCAGACTTTCTTTAGCATCTGAACTCTTCGTTTATTTTTTCTAGTTATGCCAAGAACTAAATTATTTTGCTGGGTATTTATTGTGTGTAAATCATTGTAATGTGTTGTTTTGGACAATGGGGGTTAAAAGGGTTGAGAACCAATAAAACGAAAGAATTCAGAGAGAGTTATTCAGAGAGATTCTCTTAACTCTCCAATAGGTGGCGACAACTATTGGCACTGACCAGGAATCTGTCAAATCTACCAGCCAGTAGATGTGGTTCATCAGACGTTTAGAGCAGGACTTTTTGTTCTTGTGCAGCTCATGATGTCTTGTAGTCACGCAGGCGTGACTGATGGTTTCTCAGTGTCACTATATGCACACGTGTGCATTAACACACTCCCCACAGCTGGGAATAAAACAGTGTTATTCTCCGGTTCCGCTGTTTGAGAAACAATAACCGCTCTCCAAACGTGTGAGAATGTGGAGGCTGGACGTGTATCAACAACTCCAGCTGGAAGGAACAAGTGAATGAGACGGAAAAGGAGAGAGAAACAAAGAGAGGGAGAGGAAGAGGTCATCTGTTTCCCCTCTCTGTTACACACCTGTAGAGAACAAACACTCATGAAGCAGTTTCTCAGTCCTTTGGGAAAACGGGGAAAGAAACTTTCCATGTGTTTAGTGGTTCACTTCCATTCTCATTATAATTTAGCTCTCATTGGCAAAATACCTTCCCATGATGCAATGCAGTGCACACGCAGCAGAATAAAGGAGCAGACGATATGAGCTTTTCATTTGTGATATTAGCAGACGCTGTTACTGGGAGAAGAGGGGAGAGAGAGAGGGAAGGAGGAAGGTGGATCTGCATCGCTTCCTGATGTGTTTATACTTCTCACACACTTTTCTTCCTGTCCTGGCTGTATTTAGACTTCCTCTTTCACTGGGGCTATTTTGAGGCCTGTTGTTGTCCTGCCAAGACGCACATCCCCATGTGTTTGAAAGAACACTGACTCGGAGATTATAAAGGCGCTGATATAAAAGAAATCAGATCGTCTGAAGAGAGATTTTTGAACGACTGTGTCAAACTAAAATGAAGACAGATAATTGGGGAGTTTCAGTATGACAGTCTCTTTAGTGTGCCATTTGTATTGGCAGCGCAGTCAAAGTTTAGCTGCAGATAATGATTAAAAAGAATGAAATTAATAGTGAGGAAAAAACATGAAAAGAAAAAGAAAATATATAGAGATAACTATAATAATAGTCAGTTGTATTTAGTAAGAAGCGATGTAATAAGTGTAGTAATAAGTATTATTTGTAGTAATAAGTATTATTTAGCTGGCTGACTGTATGCTATTTTTTGGTTTGGTGTTTAGGAAGGAGAAAGATCCATAAACCAGGCAACTTTTTATTTATTTATTTATTTTTTGGTCTGTCTGTCTTTTCACTGAGGACATTCCCATAACGTGACATGACGATGTCTTCCTGTGATTCTCACTCTTGATCCATACTATCTCCTTTCCTGTTTATCAGAGTCAGTCTGAACTAACATTTAGTCATCAGCAAATGTCTGTCGTCTGCAGTTTTACACAATATCACTACTCGGTCTAATGGTGAACATTAGAAGTCTGGATGAAAACTTAAGGGAGAACTGGAATCTTTACAAAATTAAAAAGAAAGAAAAAAAAATCACATTTTTACTTGTTTGTTTGTTTCATTTGTTAACCCATTTAATCCCAAATTTTTCCCAGACACGAAAATATCCAAATGATGTGTCATTAGTAACCCTTTGAAATAATCAATAATTATTTTTGGAATTTTTTTTTTTTTGGAAAAGTGTGTGAAAAATTGTGTTTTATGCTCGGTGTGGGAGATGGTGAGTAGCTACTGAAATCACATATTTCTGCAGTCATAAAAATTGTCATATATCTCAGCTCAGCTATTTTAAACTGTTTGATCACATTCGAGGGTTACTATTATGCATAAAAAAAACCTTATGCAACATTGATAGGAACACTGAGATAAAAAAAAAAAAATTCAACCATCAACGCATTTCAAAATTGTTACTTTTTTGTCAAATATAACATCAGATTTTCATATCAGTGCTATAAGTATTACAACATCATTATTGTAAATTTTTTGTAACATTTGAATTTTTAATTTAGTGCAATATTTTGTCATTGCAGCATTTTATTGGAATTTTCACTAACAACTGCAATTGCATTTATATTGTAAACCTAAGTTCACTGTTATCCCACCGGTCACTATTGTGACCATCAACATGTTTACTCGTTCTATGACCACACTCAACAAAACTAAATATATGCAAATTATATATTATGTATTAATACTAGACACCCTAAAGATAATGTGTACAAAAAATCTTTGTCATATCTTTATGTTAACACACTTTACTAGCCTTTCGTTTTGGAGCTTTGATGCAGTCATCATCTGCTCAAGGTGCAAACTGCTCTGGTCATGTGACAACTTGCACTAATCATGTGAAACTGCACATATTTAATTGAGACCCTTTATTTTTTCCATATTTGCAGGAAGTACACTAAAACATCAGTCAGTAAGGTTTTTAGAGCTTTAGAAATGAAAACCTTTTTTTTAATGTCACTATTGTGAGATTAAATAGGTTAAAATTAACTACATTACTTACATGAACTAGCAATGAAGAATAATTTTAAAGCATTTGTTAGCTAACTTATTTCAACATTTACTAATACATTGTTAAGAACAAAAGTTGCATCTGTTAATATTATTCAATTTTAATATTAATTAATAATTATTATTATTATTTAATCGCAAAGGCATTTTATTTGTGAAATATGTATACTAATATTGCATCTGCAAATTCCCATTGCATTTTCCAAAAGCAAAATAATAGTTCTTAAACTGAAAAAAAAATAAAATAAAATTGCAAACTAAAAATGGTAACGTCTAAATTAACTGTTTTTATATTTTTTTTTTACACTTTAAAAATGCTTCAAAAAAAAGTGCATCATTGGTGCATTCAGATGTTTCAGAATCTCTTGCTATATCCACAGTATTTGCATGGTGACTATTGCTCCTATGTAAAGCTTGTGGTTTATATGCTTTTATATTAACATGCATTTTAATAAACAGTTAACAAACTCCTTTTACCACATTATCCTTCATCAATGTTCAGTAAAATGAAATGTCTCTGTGTTTGTCACATACTGTGTTAAAACAAAGGAGGGAAAAATATTGAGTTTTCCTTTAGGGAGATTTTAGCCGCATTGTCCCTTTTATCCAAAATTGGTGGCCCCAGACCTGAGCACTTAACACTGGATGTAACAGTCAAAGTTAAAGACTTAAACTTTCTATTATAAAACGTGTTGGAAGAAGTGTTGAGTTTCATGATTGCAGACAGTCTGAACAGATGTTCGTGTCAAACCATTTTCTGCATCATTTAAGGGGACACATTATTCAAGAACATTTGCGGCAAGCCCCAACAAATGAAAGCATGACCCACTAAACCCACTTTATGTGCCACACAGCTGAAATAATGTATTTTTCTCCCTTTCTCTCTGGGTTTGGTGACTGTTCCTCGCTGGTGGAGGGGCCGTGACTGTTGAGTGTCCCTTTGCACCCAACTGCTCTCCCACTGAACAGACACTAATTACTGCCCTACATGTTTGTGTGTCTGCAGGATCTTCCGACGACAAAACAAAAAACCACAACAAACATTTTCCACTGTTTTTACAAAGCTCTGATGTTATTTATAGGGCTGTTTATTAGTCACTATGAGACAGAGACAGAAAGAACGCAGTGTAAACTGACAGAGTTCGAAAATGATGTACATGTGGAAATAATCATTTTAGATTCTTGTTTTTGGTGTCATTGTTAGACTGATAAATCTTTGTCATTTGCTGGTGTGATATTCTGTAGGTTTATTTCCTTTGGTCACATGTGTGGCTCTGGCTCATTTGCTTGTTTTAAAGTCTCAAGGTTGCTTAGAGCCTGTCATCAAACACTTTTGTTTCGAAGGCAAAAAACAGTGGAAGGAAGCAGTTTGCACAGGGAAGAATGGACAATAGTCAGTACACATCGCAACAATAGAACTGTAACATTTTATGGTAACACTTTAGTTTAGGGAGCAAGTCTCACTATTCATTTTATTATTATTATTTATTTTTAATTAGCATGCATATTACTAGCATATTGGCTGTTTATTAGTGCTTATAAACCGCACATTAATGCCATATTCTGCATGACCCTTAATCCACCCCATATTTAAACTTCACTACTACCTTACTAGCTATTAGTTAGCAGCAAATTAGGAGTTTATTTAGGCAAAGGTCATAGTAAATAGTTAAATTAGTCCCCAAACTAAATAGGTCACATTAGTTAATGCATTAACTAACAATATCCAATACATTTGTTACAATATTTATTCTTCTTTGATAACATTAGTATATATTCAGCTGCATGAAATAATATTAACAGATATAACTTATGATTTTAATGATGTATTACAGGGTTTCTGCACGCCTTTAAAGGGTTTTAAAAAGTCTTCACTTTTCCACAAATTAAGGCCTTAAAAAGGTTCTCAGTATGCTAGTCTTGTTTTCCAGTACAAACATCTAAAGATCCTTGAGTCAAGATGCATTTATGAGATGGAAAATGAAGATACAAAGTCTTGTTTTCTGGGAAATTTGTGTTGTTTATTCTTCAAACAAGAACAATTATCTGCCAGTGGGGTCAGAGGAAATATACTTGTTTTTCCTTTGAAAAGGCCATTTTTTCTGACCCTGTTTGCAAATATTTGTTCTTGTTTTAATGATAAACTCACTTCATTTTGTTGTTTAATTTCTTTGTGTCTGGAATTTTTTCCCCCTTGGTTGATAAAAAAAGGTCTTAAAATATCTGCAGAAATACCGTATTAGTAAATGCTGAAATGAACATGAACTCAAATTAATAAATGCTTTAAAAGTATTTTTCATTGTTAGTTCATATTAACTAATGGAGTTAGTCATATTAACTTATCTTACTACATGGAAGTTTTTCACACACCTTTCTGCGTGCTAGATATTGAAATTAATAACACCTTTTATCGGATAGTTTCTCTCTAATAATTATTTTCCAATATTGTGAGTTATATACTGTGCACATGACATGCAGGGGAAAAAAAGACTTTGTGCCCACGATTTTCCTAAAACAAGTGAACTAATTATTAATTTGAGGGACTGAATTCCTAATCCATCACCACAATAGCTTGTTTTTCTTGCATGTCATATTTGGGACTCCATACAACAATTTATAAACTTGAGGTAAAGGCCTAATTTAAGCATTTAAAGTGGTAGAAAACAACTGCAGTGTGTGCTTATAATTAACAGAGCGTTATCATTCTTAGTGTGAACGGATCTGAACTCTTTTGACAGTATCTAGTGCCTTTGATTACCACTGAGAATTTTCTCAATTTGTTAAAACAAAGTAAAAAATGTATGACAGAACTTGTTCATGAATTCGTTATTGCTTTCCTGAATATGTCTCTTTAAAGGTGGAGTGTGTAAATTCTGTGGAATTTCAAAAAAATAGTAACTGTTTTCGAACAGGTTTGCCATTGGTTGGACAAACAGATAGTCCCGCCCCCAAACTTATGACATTAGTTGAGTCACTCATTGTAGCTTGGGATGCACAAATAAACACAGCAATGTTTTTAAAAAGTCCAGTGGAGTCATTGTTTGCTGTTTTCGGTGGACTCATCCTTTCAGTGGCTTATTTATAATGAACTCATTAACCTGGAATAGGAGAAAGTATTTTAGCATCCAGAAATGCCACACACCACCTTTAACTCTTTATGTATTTTTTTTAAACAATTCTTCACTTTCATTTTTTTTTTTTTGGATTGTCTGCTTTCTTCAAAAACACATGTTTGTGTTTGTATATCATGAGTATATGTCAGGTATCATGTTTGTTATCCCCAAAACAAGCGTCTGCATCCCCACAGACTGAAATCGGAATGAACCACTTATTTGACATTCCTCAAATTTATTAATCTTGCGCTGACATGTTTCCACATTCCCGGAAACATGGATTACTCATCGGTGCGCACTCATGCCGGACCCTGGGTGGCTCCTTTCCCTCCAAATGAACAAACATGTGACCACAAACACAAGTGTAGACCAAACATCAGATGAGCTGGAAAACGTCAGTGTTTACATTGTCAGAGAGAGCAATGACGCTCTGGAACTGTTTACTGATGATGTTGAAAAACATGTAATTAATCAGTCCCGCATCGCTCTGTGCTTGTTATTATTTGTTGAAACGTGCCCACTACAGCGTACTGTTAATCAAGGACCATGTCGCTCTCAGAGAGCTCGACGGAGCTTGGATTGGCCAACAGGATTTATGTGTAGGCCGTGAGGTCACAGCCATTCCAGGGAATCTTATCGTATTGGAAGACATTGCGTTTGTCCATTTCCCTTGTCCTTCTCTGGTCTTCTCCGGTCAACATATTAGTGGCTTTAAGGAACAGCTACTGATGGAACAGCAATGGTGTTCTGCAAAAACAACAACAACAAAACAAAATGCTTCATGACGTCGAACTGTAACAAAATAGCTTATTTAGGTAACAGATTAGGTAATATTGTTTTATGGTATGAGGACTGATCACTTAATGTCAACCCTTCTTTTTTTTTTTGTAACTTTAATAAATAATTGAATGCACCGTTTTACTCTCCTTTTTCGTTTGACAGTTAACAGTTTACTTCAGGTCACCATTGCTATTCCATCAGTTGCTTAAAGTCCCTATTTGTTGTTATTCAGTAATGCTATTTCTGGTTCGTGTTTACCTGGTATCTGTGACCATCTGGATACATGCAGAAATTACACACAATTAGTGGTGTTTGCCAAGGCAAACATCACTATTACTGTTGCTCATACAGTGGGTTAGTGATTTGAACAAACTCCGCGAAGTAAAAAACTTTGATGCGTAATCTGTGTGCTACGAAAACGTATGACACATCAAATTGCGTGGCTTGTTGAGGAGAGGTGTGCTATTACTTTTCTAAGCTATCTTACTTTAGGTTTTCACCTGGAAGATGATAAAATGGGCAAAAACACTGGCTCTGTTGTCATGCACCCTCAGGCCTACTGTATATATTAGTTGGACATTTTGTGTTGATGAGCATCAGAGTAAATAAAAGTGCAATTAAAACCCCACAATTCTTAATAATTTCCAGCATAATGGAAAAATGCATGTAAACAGGAGTAAAGAGGTTGATTCGATTAAAGGGTAAGTTCGCCAGATTTGTATTATGTCATGTCATTAGTATATATAAATGAACAATCTGTGCTCTTTCTTCATGTTGCGTCAGTTTGAATTAAAAAAAAAGAGAGAATGCATTGTGGTATATGCAAAAATATGTATTATCTATATGTACAAGGGCTGTCCGGAAAGTATCCAGCCATGTAATATGAAAAATAGAGACATTTATTGAAGAAGATACAAGAAACATTGTACATAGGACAATGATGCCTCAGTCCCCTTCAGAGTAGCCACCTTCACTCTTACAAAATAAAGGTGCTTAAAATGTTCTTCACAGCGATGCCATACAAGAACCATTTTTGGTTCCACAAAGAACCATTCAGTCAAAGGTTCTTTAAAGAACCATCTCTTTCTTACCTTTTTATAATCTGAAGAAACTTCTTTTCCAAACAGCCCTCATATATGCAAACATATTTCAAAATCTTCATATTATTGATAAGCACACAGTATGCTGGGTAGCACTTTATTTTACAGTACGTGTACTTCCCTGGTACATACATGGTAAATACCTTGTACCTACAGGTAAGTGAGTGGTAACACGAGGTATTTACCTGAAGTGTATGTACATGGTAACAAATAAGAAACACGGCTGTATTTAACAGTCGTACGTGAATGGTAATTAGTTTGTACATACAGACAAGTGTGGGTAAGAACGGTCACTTACAGGTAGTGCCTGTACATGGTAACTAATTAGATACTTTACTGTACTAACTAGTGATGTTTTATTAACAAATTTCAGGAGGAGCACGTGCAGATAATTAACACAGCCAATTCATCATCAGCAATCACACCATCTATCCAATCAGCTTGTGAGAGAACCCCTATAAATAATCAAAGCAGTCTTACCTCCATCAGTTCTAGTCTTTCAGCATCCCTCCACCACCCCGACTCCTCACCTTCAGCCCGTTCCTTCCCCAGCACGGGGGGGAACGCTCTAGGTCCGGGCTAAATGCAGAGCTCGGACCCCTCTCCCCGGACAGGGGGAGTACCCTGGGCTCGGGAGTAAGTACCGAGCTCGGAGCCCTCTCCCTGGACAGCACGCCAAATACGCATAACCTTTACTCAGTTTATTATATGTAAGTGTGAACTCGTGAAATGTATATACATGGTAAATATGTAGTACTTACGGACAAGTGGGTACAAGCAGGCAGGTCCTTACAGTATCCGTATATGGTAACTAATAAGACACATTACTAAACTTACTAATGATATATACATGGTAAATATGTAGCACCTACAGAAAAATGTGGTATTATGTGGTAACAAACAAGACACATACTGTACTTGGTATATACGGTACATATTGCAGCATGAATGGATTACAAGGTTCTTGATTGCAAAATGTTTTTGTTTTTTTCTTTGGAAACCAAGATTACACCGTTTGCTTCAGAGAGAAGTCAGATAAAAAAATAAATAAAAAAAATTGTTGGTTGCTAACTGATATTTAACTGTTTTTTTGTTTTGTTTTTTTCTGCACGAATGTGACCTTTTGCATTTAGTAAACAAACAAAATAACTAAAAATGTATCGTTGAGAGCAATTATTACTCAAAATTGCAGATAGCAAGATTAGACCATATACTTTCCACATAAATGAATATTTCCTGTACTTTTATTTGTTTTATCCAAAGTGATGGACTGTACAAAAGTAATTCTCTGAAGAGAGCGTAACATTTAAAATCAAAACTGAATCCTACTAAAAAATGTCTGAAGACACACGCTTTAATAAATATTGAAGCATGTGCCTGCATTTTGTGTTTGATGCATGTAACTGTGATATGTGAGTGGTAAGTGACTGAGACATTAGTAATCTTTTTGTACAATAATAATAATTCTACTACAACCAAAAAACAGATGGGAATTTCCTCAGAAATCCCGTCACAGACATCTGTGAGGGAACACATAGACACACAAAGCCTTTCCCAAGCTCATTGTGTATAAAAATGTCACTCCATTTGTTTCCTGTAAGTGCATTATTATTTATTTCCGTTGCTTGCACCGGTTTAACATCTATAATTATATTTAGTACCATTTTGTAACACTTGGGGCATTATACACAGTAAAGCAGGCAGTATGTGCCTGGAATGAACAAATATTACCTGACACAATCCAAAAACATGTCAACGCCGACACTCAGACAGTTGCAACATAACAGGACTAATCCATCTTAAGACCATGATTAACCTGAAACTGAAAAAAGTGAAACAAAACAAAAGTCTTAAACCAGTTTCATGCAAACAGTGTAAATCGTTTGCCAAACACATTGCCCGTATTGAGAGTTGCTGGGTGTGTATTTGCTAAAGCATTATGCAGTGAACATTCTTACTGTTTCTGATACTGTAACTACAATGTAAATAAAAGTGTTTGTGAGGACAAGTCTAAAATACATTGAAGGTGAATGAGAGATTACTAAATAATAACATTTATTCAATGTTAGTGTTCTACATAATGCTACACAGAAAAAAAAAAGTATCGAAAGTATCTTTTTTTTGTGCACAAAAGGTTACTGATTTAAACCTGTTTTGTAAAATAATATATATATATATATATATATATATATATACACACAGGTGCATCTCAATAAAATAGAATGTCGTGGAAAAGTTCATTTATTTCAGTAATTCAACTCAAATTGTGAAACTCGTGTATTAAATAAATTCAATGCACACAGACTGAAGTAGTTTAAGTCTTTGTTTCTTTTAATTGTGATGATTTTGGCTCACATTTAACAAAAACCCACCAGTTCACTATCTCAACAAATTAGAATATAGTGACCCCAATCAGCTAATCAACTCAAAACACCTGCAAAGGTTTCCTGAGCCTTCAAAATGGTCTCTCAGTTTGGTTCACTAGGCTACACAATCATGGGGAAGACTGCTGATCTGACAGTTGTCCAGAAGACAATCATTGACACCCTTCACAAGGAGGGTAAGCCACAAACATTCATTGCCAAAGAAGCTGGCTGTTCACAGAGTGCTGTATCCAAGCATGTTAACAGAAAGTTGAGTGGAAGGAAAAAGTGTGGAAGAAAAAGATGCACAACCAACCGAGAGAACCGCAGCCTTATGAGGATTGTCAAGCAAAATTGATTCAAGAATTTGGGTGAACTTCAGAAGGAATGGACTGAGGCTGGGGTCAAGGCATCAAGAGCCACCACACACAGACGTGTCAAGGAATTTGGCTACAGTTGTCATATTCCTCTTGTTAAGCCACTCCTGAACCACAGACAACGTCAGAGGCGTCTTACCTGGGCAAAGGAGAAGAAGAACTGGACTGTTGCACAGTGGTCCAAAGTCCTCTTTTCAGATGAGAGCAAGTTTTGTATTTCATTTGGAAACCAAGGTCCTAGAGTCTGGAGGAAGGGTGGAGAAGCTCATAGCCCAAGTTGATTGAAGTCCAGTGTTAAGTTTCCACAGTCTGTGATGATTTGGGGTGCAATGTCTTCTGCTGGTGTTGGTCCATTGTGTTTTTTGAAAACCAAAGTCACTGCACCCGTTTACCAAGAAATTTTGGAGCACTTCATGCTTCCTTCTGCTGACCAGCTTTTTAAAGATGCTGATTTCATTTTCCAGCAGGATTTGGCACCTGCCCACACTGCCAAAAGCACCAAACATTGGTTAAATGACCATGGTGTTGGTGTGCTTGACTGGCCAGCAAACTCACCAGACCTGAGCCCCATAGAGAATCTATGGGTTATTGTCAAGAGGAAAATGAGAAACAAGAGACCAAAAAAATGCAGATGAGCTGAAGGCCACTGTCAAAGAAACCTGGGCTTCCATACCACCTCAGCAGTGCCACAAACTGATCACCTCCATGCCACGCCGAATTGAGGCAGTAATTCAAGCAAAAGGAGCCCCTACCAAGTATTGAGTACATATACAGTAAATGAACATACTTTCCAGAAGGCCAACAATTCACTAAAAATGTTTTTTTTATTGGTCTTATGAAGTATTATAATTTGTTGAGATAGTGAATTGGTGGGTTTTTGTTAAATGTGAGCCAAAATCATCACAATTAAAAGAACCAAAGACTTAAACTACTTCAGTCTGTGTGCATTGAATTTATTTAATACACGAGTTTCACAATTTGAGTTGAATTACTGAAATAAATGAACTTTTCCACGACATTCTATTTTATTGAGATGCACCTGTATATATATATATATATATATATATATATATATATATATATATTCTGTGTTGATTTTTATTTTATTTTTTGTAACGAAAAAAAAGATGCATATTTTAAAAATCTCAATACACATTTTCTTTCTTGTCTTTCAATAAACAAACAAATAAATAAATAATTGTAAAATTTTATTGTAATTTGAGCTTTTTTTAATTTGGTCTAAAGTATATATATATATTCTGTGTTGATTTTTATTTTATTTTTTGTAACGAAAAAAAAAAGATGCATATTTTAAAAATCTCAATACACATTTTCTTTCTTGTCTTTCAATAAACAAACAAATAAATAAATAATTGTAAAATTTTATTGTAATTTGAGCTTTTTTTTTAATTTGGTCTAAAGTATATATATATATTTTTTTTTTTTTTTTTTTTTTGAGTGATACGGGTTGCAATGCAATGATCAAAAGTAACAATGAAGCTTTCCTAATGAAGGCTACAGTCAAAGAGTCTACAAATAGTCTGTTTTTGAGCATAGAATTAAAGCAATTTACCACTGACCTCCACAGAAAAATGTACAATTTAGATCAACTACACCCTACTACAGAGAGCAACATCCAACACATTTACATAAGAAAGGGTGAAGAGGGATTGGGGGTGTTTTGTCGGGAGCAGCAGAGACCTTTAATTTACCGGTGTAATACTTACGGGAGAGGCACATTAAAGGTCAGTGTAATGACAGGAGAGACGCTAATAGACTGGCTATGAGAACAGGAATCCACAGATTGGTATGTGTCTGTATCAGGTGAGACTTTGTGGCACTCTGCAATGTCGACATGCACTGAGTCACCATACTAATTCACTCTCATAAACGTGCTTTTAAAGAAGCAGCCTCAGGATGTGTTGCATTAGTCCGATAAAAGCATATCAATCAGCGTTATCTCTGACAAAATCAGTTCTCATCACTTTTTATTTGGCTTTGACTTTCAGGAAGCAATTTCTGTGTGATGGTAGAATGTCCGCAGGGCTATTTGAGGTGACTAGGTGCTCCGAAGAAAGCTGGCATTCATTTAATAACAGGCTCTTACACAATTCCATTGAACTTATACTGAGATGTCAACATGTTAACAAAGGAAAAGCTAGTTGGGTTAGACACTTGACGTTGGTCTAGACATGTGAGCCCTCATCACACAGGAAGAGCATCTGACAAATAATAACAACATCCCATGTCCACAGCAGACGTGGGGAAACGTGTGGACAATATCAAAACAGAAGAGCATGCAAATGAGTTTCTGTTCTTTGTGGTAGACGGACATGTGGAACACAACAAACATGTGACCTGAGTGTTTCATAAGCCTCAAATCTCACATAATACAGAGAAATGACTGTGATATGTCAAAGTAAGCGTTAAGATAATAAATGTGGCAATATAATCAAACAAAATACAAAAATTAAGCAAATTCATATATAGGGCAATCAGTGTTTATTATGCTATAAAACTGCTTTATGAAAATATGTGGGTTATTCTTAGTAAACAGTGTTATTTTTGTGCTGTTGTGGTCCCCATGACTTTATAGCCTACCCTTGAAATTAAATACACACATATTTTTCATTACATTTATTCATTTAGTAGACGTTTTTAAACTAATGAGGAATATCACAATCAATATCCATATCCAAGTTTAGGTAGGTTCCTTTGTGATTGGGATTTAGTTAAGTGCTTGCAAAAGAGGTGTGTCTTCAGACGCTTCTTAAACCTTATGATGATCTCAGCAGTTCGGGTGGAGTTTGTCAGCAGACAGGAACAGAGAGAGTGAAGGTTTTGGAAGGTGACTTTGTGCCTCATTGTCAAAGGACAACCAGCTGCCACTGATTCAAAATTGCATGTAGTGTGTAATGGATAAGAGCTTAAACGTTATTAAAAGATTTATTGTTTTGGCCTTTATTTAGATAAAGAACACACAATTAGATTTACTTAGAACAGGAAGTGAAGCAGAAGTGAGAGGGGGACGATTGGAAAGAACCACAAGACAGACCTGAACTCTGCCTACAAGGCTTTCGGTTCTGACTTCATTTTAATTACTGAATATTGTTTTTCATTGGAAAAATCAGCCAATTTGCATATCATATTCATCACCATGACATTTCAATAGGTTATATATTGAGTAACATAATACAATTTTGCTTTTAATGCAATAAAAAAAACATGCCTTTACTGTTTGTACATTTATAATTGGTAACACGTTATTTTAAGGTGTTACCACTTTATGAATTTTATATTTAGTTGTTTTGTTTTTCATTATGTTTACAGTTAAAATATATTGGTCTCATCAAGCTAAGTAGTTTAGATCTGTTTTGGGAAAATGTCATATAGCTATCAGTGTTTTACAGAAAAATATTGTTCAAGGATTCTGACTGTAAATAATGTGGTGTGGTTGTAATGCTATTTAGCCATTTTTGCACAGATGGTTTGAATGTATTTTTTTATTTTTTGTTCAAATGTGTGATTTATTACAAGGCAAACAGAAACATAGCGGTACTACCAGAATTTACTCAGTCAGCTATTTTCTGACACAAAGCGCTCCATTTTAATATTTGCAAGATTAGATATCAAAATAAAAACTAGCAAATGAGTTTCCAAACAAAGCCACAAATCATTCTGAGGGACCATCTTTATTATTGAGAAACATTAGCATTTCAATTTCAAAACTGGACATGTACAGGTAATTAATTTTAATATATAAATTATTTGGAAAAATCGCATTGCATGTATTCTTCAAAGCTCTGGAATGTTAATATGAGTGACCTGCAGATCACATCTTTACTTGAGAATAATACAGAAAATCCTTTGAACAAAATGGAAAGGATTGACAAAACCTCTGACCTCTGATTATACAACCTAAAAGAGAACACACACACACACACACACACACACACACACACACACACCCTACAACTCTCTTTCTGAGAACAGCACCAGACGCCAAGAGTTGACACTCTCATGTGGCGTGTGTGATATCAGACTCATCATCAGTGTCTACCGCGTCTGTGTTTGGCTGTTGCATGAATGAAGTAAGCTGAGGTAAATGATATTTTGTCTCTGTAGGTTGTCTTTTGATTGTGGGGTCTTTGATGTGGACGGAAGTGTTTTGGACACAGAAGCCGAGGGGGGGAGAGACGACGTGTGACAACACTGGCAATTTAGACTACAGGTGTGCCCAGTGCGCTCGGGAAAGACAGCAACTTCAAAAACACCTCTTCCTCTTAGGATGAAAGAGGGCTTCATTCTAATTGTACAGCAAAGAGAAGACAAAACAAATAAAGGAAAGATAACTTTCTAGTGGCTGTTTTATACAGCTTGACCGAATAACCACAACAGAGCTTCATAGAAACTACAGCTATAAGCAAAAGACTCTTTGCTTTACCTCTGATTTTTTTACCTCCTTTTGAAAAAAAAAAGAGAAAATTTTAAATAATGTGTTTATTTTTAAGAAATTAATTTTAACAGATTAACAGATATCTATGTTATTTATGTGCTTAGCTTTTGTCTGCTCATATATCAGTGTTTTATTTACTTGGGACCCACCTAAAAAGTCATTTTTCATACTTTTTTGGCATTTTATATTTCAACATAATTTTGGTCACTGCTGGTGACTGACAGCTGACAGTTACAGTAGAACTTCTGTCTGGTCACATCATAAACCACATCTGCTTTCATACTGAGAAATTGAAAAATAAATTCAGTAGTACAATCAAATAAGGCAGTTATAAAATTAGAGACCGGGCTGTTGTTATATACCAAAAATAATGATAAGAAAAGTACATCAAACTAAAAACTGATAAAATATTCCCTCCCTGTTTTGCAGCTGTTAAGACCCTAGGTTTATAAGATTACACCACCTAGATCACCAGCAGTACCTAATATCTGCACCCAGACGTCAAAACACATATTTGCTTCATTCATTTATTATATGAATCATTTGAAGAAAACAATGCAAACAGTCAGTTGAGCAAGAGGCCAGACAGATGTGTGTGGCATGTGGAAACACTACCACATGGTTTATGAAATAAATCAGCTTGTTCATCTTGCTCTAGTTCTAAGGTTGTTATTGATAGAAAAGTCTTTTTTAATTTAATTATGCATAGAATAAATAAAAGCACAAAGGATTCATTCATTAGTGGACTCAAATGTTGAAGCCTTTTTGATGGTTGTGATAATAAATAATAAGAATGAACACCATTCAGAGAAATATGGCATTATATAATGGCCTAGATGGTTGACAACCTTCCTAGGGTGAAAAACAAACAAACATTTATTTTACTTAATAAAAAAGTTGCACATCAATTAACACTTACTATAACAGTTCAACATGCAGCGAGCGTTTTACTTGAGAAAGTAGTATGTACATGTAATATAATAGAGATGGATGTAAAAGTATAAACGCTTCAGCATTTATGAAATTGATTCTGAATACAGCCTTTACATACATTACATATAGCCAACAAGCATTTCACTTTTAGTTGAATTTCACAAGAGTTCTTGATAACGTTTGAATGGGCGAGTGCTTGATGAACAGATCTGAACAGCTTTTTGACATTGTTTTCCAGCTGCTTCAAAAGTGCTTCTGCTTTACACGTGTAGAATTGACCGGGTGCATGCAGGACAAAACAATGTAAACAATACCAAATATGTTAATTCACTTCTTGCTTTCTATCACCCAGACATTATGCTAAACAAAAACAACACATCAAACCAGATGGCTTTTATAACTCGCAAAAGACAACAAGTTCAGATGAAAGAGAACAAATTGGTGTATCTGTACCGTAATATGCAAGTTTAAATGCTGTACTGGAAATGATGATAATGCAAAGCTGTAACATGAGACGTCCCATCCCCCCCATAAGTCCCCAAGTCAACTGACCCTTTATCAGATCCATGATGTCTTTCTGACTCACGGCTTAGGCTGGAAATAGTTTTGGGGAGCGGAACCAAATGGTCCGGTAACATGTTTTGGGACTTTCCAGCTTTCTTATTTTTTCATCCAGGATAGACAACAACACAACAACTGACCTCTAGTCACGAGTAATAATTATTTTATAAAAACCAGTTTAATGTCAGATATATGTTTTTGTCCACATTTTCTTCTGACAAAGATCAGTTGTCTAGAGAAAGACTTCAGACGACACTCCCACAGATGCATATTCCCACAAACCGGAAGCTCCGATCTGATTGTCTGGTTTATTTCCGGGAGTCAGCGTGCACATGTTTTTTCCAGCCCATCAGGAAACAAAGTCATGTTTACAAGGTGCCATGCTGCTAGATTTCAGAAAAACTGGTTGCTGCATTGATTTGATAAAAGTTCTCAATAAAAGAGCTGAATAAAACTTTTGGTACTTAAGTACTTTTGGATGAAGAAATTCAGACTCTACACAAAGTTGTCTGTACAATTTTTTGATTTGCCACTTTGTGGAATTGTTGTATCATCGATTTCAGATTTACTAAACGCCAAATAAAAAGAACACGAAGAGCTGTGTCTGGTTGTTTCACATGTGTGCCAGGCAGTATGCAGACTGGATTTTATGTAATCAAACAACCTTTAGTTTCTATTGAATTTCTCTGTAATTTACCATGTTTCTGGCGGAACAATTGTGTTACGTCAGTCCAAATCTTTCGTTGTTGCCTGGAGCATTGCACAAGTGGATGTCATCCAACTCGAACATTGCAGAAGTGGATATCTTCCAATTACTGTCCAATTATCGTCTATTACGCACGGGTCATAAAGTTGTGGTTTTCAACCTGCCGCAGCTCATCAAAGATTTACAAATCTTTCAAAAGGTAATCAAGCAATGCAGCTTAGCATTATGCAGATCGACTGACATCATTAATTTGTCTCTGTGTGTTTGAGCTGTAGGAAAAGAGACACAGCCCACCGCAAGTCAGGATGACAGGGTTCCTACACTGCTTTCCATTTCCCACATCAGTTAAGAGGCAAGTGTGGTTTTCTCAGATGCCAACCAGCCTTTAATCAAGGGTGTTTCTTTCATTTCTGTGCCCCACCACCCCACTAATACGCACACAGACTCTCTCAACACTATATTTCCTCTAGATTTCCTTCCCTACCTGTTGCCTTCTCCCTTCCTCCCTCCCAAACCTGGTTCTGGGTGGTCTGGGCTCCTGATTCTTGGCAGCGAAGTTCTGGGGGTAGTTACATGACTTCCTCCTCTGCCTCTTAGCTTCCTGTGGCATTATGCTTCAAAAGACCTCACAACACCCACACACGAGATTCACACAAGGGATGTTTCTTCCGTCAACGTTTGGGGTTAACCGCTACTCCTCAACGCACCCCGTCCCCTGCGAATCTGTGGGCCGCCACTCCAACCCTGTACACACAGTGGTCACAGGACGGCCTATAACCAAACACACATGCAGCCGCTGCGTCTAACGCAAATGTTGTATTTCATGTTGTGTCCCTTTCTATTTGTGCTCCTGTTTTAGCTCCCACAAGCACTGCAGTGACACTTACAAACTTTGATGACTGCCTATAGCAAAAGAAGAACACAAACTAGATCTCTTTAGCATCTCAGTTCTTTCTTTTAGACACCTTGGGGAACAAATGGAGACCGAAATCAGATTTTCCATATGAAAATCTCCTCTAGAGATCTCAACAACTGTGCCAAGATACTAAAGTCTGAGATCAAAAGTCTCAAATATGAACTCACACATATCTCATCAATTCTTGCAGTTTTCTATTCAAATTTTGTACCTATTATATGTTTAATACTCTACCGGTCCAAATTTTGCAATAATTAAAGATTTTTTAAAAGATGTTTTTAAGAGAAGTTTCTAATGCTCACTAAGGCTGCATATATTCTATCAAAAAAAAAAAATTATATATATATATAGTGAAAACAGCAATATTGTGAAATATTATTACAATTTAAAAGAACTGTTTTCAATTTGGATATATTTTGAAATATAATTATTGGAGGTGTAATGGTAAACAAACATGACGCTTCAGTACGTACCTTGGATTTGACCTCACAGTTTGGTATGGCTTTTGTACAGCAGCTAGCTTACATAAAATTGCTTCTTTTTTTAAACAGTGGTTTACTGAATAAATGGTTCTTTCTTTAAATAAATTCAATTATAATTAAAAATGTCCTCAACTTATGCTCTAAACTATAGGGTTAAAATTAACAACAGAGCCTAAACTTAAATTTAATTTCTATGTATTTTTGAATATAATAATCAACACTCAACCTTAAAAAAAAATAAAAATGTGCACACATGCAAATTGCACATGATGCAGTTTTTAAATTGACTTCTAAATGATAAAATGTATATTTGTTGTTGAAATATATTCATTTACACAGTGGCCATCATAACCTATTTCATAACAGATTTATTTAAACATACCTTAAATGATTGAGACATCAACAGGTAAAGTAAAATATAATGAGTAAATATAGTCATTATAAACATAAATTTTGTGAAATTCTCTTCTCTAGACTACATTTCTCTAGCGAAATAATGAGATGTGGACACTGATGACTTGCCCGAGGTAAACAAAATGCTACGTGACATTTTGTTTACAAGCTAATTGAGCGATTATATGAGGTATGAGATGTTCATTCATGTGGGGTTTTTTTCACGTTAAAACTAGTAGTAAAGAAGAAGGGATGATCGCGCTCCGTGCTGCCATTTGAGGCATATATAAGCGATCTGTCTCTCCACATCAAAAAGCGTCAAAACACATTCAATTTCCTGAAAAAATGGACATAATTTGAAAGATGAAACTTTGTTTCTTATCAAAAGTAACAATGCTGTATTTGTCCGATATACATGCGTACCGAACCTATAGACCCATAACGAAAATTTTCGGTATGAATACTTGTACCATTACATCCCTACAATTTATTGGCAAAATAAATTGCAAGATGGCAAAGCTGAATTTTCAGCATCATTTCTCCAGTCTTTAGTTCTTTTTTCCTTTATATAGCACTTTATGCAATAAAGATTGTGTCAAAGCAGCTTCTCAGTGTTAAACAGGAAAATAGTGTGTGAATAATGCAAGAGGACAATAACAAAGAGTCAATTTCCAGTTAAAATCAGTTCATTGATGATTCATTGATGTCATCATTCCAGTTCAGCTCTCTTCCAGTAGAGTCTGTGCAATCAGTCAAGTGTCGCCAACTAAGCAAGCCAAAGGTGACACTGGCAAGGAACCAAAACTCCATCAATGACAGAAATGGAGAAAAAACCTTGAGAGAAACCAGGCTCTGGCCAGATGATACCAGCATGGCGTGGTTTAATTCCAGGCTGCAACACAAGTCCGACTGTGCAGAGGAATTGTCTGGTTCCCGTGGTCTTGTCCCGATGGTCGTCGAGTTGTAAAAATAGGAAAAGTGTCACATGTGTCATGCACATGATCCTTCAGAAATCATTCTAATATGCTGATTTGCTGCTCAAAAAACATTAATTATCATTATCCATGTTTCCTGCTTAATATTAAAATATTAGGAAAAACATTAACAATTAATGTTAATATTAACATTAATTATTGTTAAACATTAACAAAGATTTGCTTACCATAATACACTACAATTCAAATGATTGGGATGGATGGATAAATGGCAAGCAGCAAGAATTGTTTTCATTTACATTTCTGTATGATAATAAGAACTTATAATTCTTATTATTAATTCAATTCTAATTAATAATTGAGCACCATTAATAATTAATAATACTTGAGCACCAAATCAAAATGATTTCTGAAGGATCTTCTGACACTGGCTGCTGAAATCTCAGCTTTGCCATTAAAGAAATAAATTACATTCTAAAGTATATTCAACATGTATAATAATAATATAACAACAACAACAGTTTATTTATTTTCTAATAATAATATGTTACTGTCTTGGTTAGCATAAGAAACAAAAGAAAAACTATTTGACCACTAGTGTGTACCCTAAGAATCTTTGAAGAAAATTTTGAGACGAAGTTGATATCTTAAAATATGAACAAACAACCTCTGAAGAACAATGTTTTCCTTCTGAATAGTACTTTGGTACAGCGTATAACTAGCTTTGTGTCCAATCTGCATTAAACCCATGGGAGCTAATGTACACTAGGAAATACCTGCCACTTTGGCAGTCAATTAAATAATTAAAATTGGGTTTTGGCAGAACTGCCATCTTAGCTAACCATTTTCAACGTGCCTTGGTTATGGTTTTGTGTTCATTTGACATCTCTGTGGTATTATGATGCATCACATGTGAGCTGTGCCTGGTAAATGGCCAGTTTTGGGGTTGCCACAATCTGTAGGAGGATGTTCCATGTTCCATGCCTTTGATACATTTTTAACAAATGTTAAAACATAGTGATCAAAATAAAATAAAAAAAAATAAATGTTAAAATAAATAAATGTGTTAACTTTTTAAAACAGATTGTTTACCTGTTGCCGTACAGACTGTTAGATGCCACTCACTGAGTCATAGTTTTCTAAGAAAAAAACTTCTGCTTTTCAGCATACTGAAGGAAGGATTGAGGGGCTTGTGGGAAAAATAATATAAAGACAAGTTATTTGAGGATCTGAAGTGATTGTGATGTCATATGTCATCAGTATAGTTCCTTCTTTTTCACACGCACAGACTCTTAGTTAAAGTGTCTACACAGTAATCACAACACTATAAAGGCACCTTACTTGGAGTGTGTAACTGGGTTTGACGTAAGAAATTCCCCTTAATTGCTTCATAAGTCCACATTACAAAAAATACTCACCATTGCATTGCTATGCCAGTATGTCTTTATACAGTCTATCAGACCTAAAAACACCTAGAGCAAACCCCACAATCATTAGCAGGTTTAAATAAAATGTGAAGTGAAAGTGTGAGAAAGTGAATTTTGAGATTTGTCCAGGCATCACTCTGCAGAAAAGTAATTGCATTGTCGTTTGATTTGAGGAAGCGAGAGTCATTGTTTGTCATTGGAGATTTGACAGGGAAATGTTTTCTGCTGAATTCAGATGTTTGGAGATTAATTAGGTCGTAGATTTCCCATCATGTCTGTCTGTCTCTCAGTCTCTGTGTCTTTTTTCTTCGAAATTTTACTGGATACATACAGTATGCAAAACTCTAACACAGTTATTAAATTCATATACTGCACATAGATGACAGTGATTTTCTATGCTATACTCTTCCCTAACCATAAACAATGTCTAACACCAATAGGAAATGATAGGTGGAACAAATGTTATTCAAACCTTCCAGCCCCACACTGCAAAATATAATTATGGTAATTAGCATTTTACTCATGTTTTCCAGTACAATTATTTATACATCCATAAAATAAGATAAATTATAAATACACATTGTAAGACATAGAAATAATCTGAAAGTATTGAATAAAAGGGTGCAATGTGTATTAGAGAAAAACATTTATTTCATAATCATATTTCCCCCCATTTTAAATTCTAATTATCCAATGAAAGGTTAGATTTTTGTTTTGTTTTTTTAAATAAAAGATCAAAAGGATTAACAATGCAGATTCATTTTCACAGCCTTCTTTGATCATATTTACCAAGGGTGCCAATATTTTTGGCCATGACTGTATACACACACACACACACACACACACACTATATATATATATATATATATATATATATATATATATATATTAGTGCTGTCAAAAGATTAATTGCATCCAAAATAAAAGTTTTTGTTTACATAATATATGTATGTGTACTGTGTATATTTATTATGTATGTATATATTTTAGAGAACTATGTTATGTTTATATATTAAATATATTTATTTATAATATAAATTATGTGAATATAAATATAGATTTTATATATATACACACATACACATAATAAATATACACAAAATGCACATATATTATACAAGCAAAAGCTTTTATTTTGGATGCGATTAATCGTTTGACAGAACTAATATATATATATATACAGTATATACAGTCTTTATTCTCACTTTTGATCTTTTTTTTTTTTTAAGTGTCATGTTTCCTAAAATATTAAGCAGTACAACATTTTTTCAGCATTGATAATAATAGGAAATGTTTCTTGAGCGGCAAATCAGCACATTAGAATGATTTCTGAAGAATCATAAGACACTGAAGACTGGAATAATGATGCTAAAAAAAAATCAGCTTTGAATAATAAATTACATTTTAAAATATATTCAAATGAAAAACTGTTATTTAAAATTATAGTTATCACTTTATTTTAAGGTGTCCTTGTTACCCGTTACATGTACTATTATAATAACAATAAATTATGCACAATTACATGCAAGTAACCCTAAACCGAACCCTAATCCTAACCCTAACCATATAGTAAGTACATGTAGTTAATTAATATTACTCAGTACTTAAATGTATAATTACACTGTAAGAAGGACATCTTAAAATAGTGTAACCAAATTATATTAATGATATTTTACAATATAACTGTTTTTACATAATTAATGTACTTCTTTGAAAAACATAAAAAACCTTATTGACTCCAGACTTCATATACATGTACTTACAGTACATGCACTTATTAGAAATTGAATAACGAAGTGACCTTACACTGAGACGTAATTATTTCAGAGTAGAAAAAACAGGATTATGCTCAGTCTAGCATACGTTTTGCATATAAATGCAGCTGTGTAGTGTTTAAGCCCCTATAAAAGGTGTTTATTATGTTTCAGCTGGTTTTGAGAATGGCAGACTTGGCTTTACTTGAAGATGCATGTAAACTGTCTTTAGGCAGTGTGAAAGAGAGTTTGAGCAACCAATAGATGAGGTTCTGCTCAAACCCTTTGTATGAGTGTGGTTTGGGCATGTTTTATGCAAATTACTTGTGGGCACACAGTCCCTCATTCATAATAATCTGGATTCATCAACATTACAAACAGTTAGCAACAGATAGTGTGTGTGTGTGTGTGTGTGTGTGTGTGTGTGTACTGCTCATCAAACCATGTTTTGCTGTAGGGTTTAGGTTCTGTGGTCTACACACCAGGGGCCGGATTCACAAAACATTCTTAAGAAGAAATTTCTTCTTAACTGCCATTTTCTTCTTATTTTTTAACTTAAGAAAAAAGTTAAGAATATTTTGTATTCCCAAACATTCTTCTTAAGAATATTCTTATCTTTTTTCTTAAGATTGTTCTTAAGACAAAACTTGAGAAAAATTCAAATTCTTGAAAAGAATCTTCTTAAAAATCATCGTAAATAACTTCTTAAATTTAGGACAGCCCCAGACTTGTCTTAAATCCAAAACAGTAAGAATTATTTAATAAATTTATTGGGTTATTTCAAATTAATTGTTATATTTAAGCATTACAACAACATTAGCTACATATAATACATAGTAGGACTATTAATAGGGATGTGCGCGAGTTTTCTGAAGTGACAAGAGATGACTGATAATGTAAACAATGATCGGTCATGAATGACTAGCCTATGTGTGACTAGCCTATTTTTCTGACTTCAAAACTCAGTAGCAACTCTACAAAAACGAGTCAGATAGGAAGCTTTAATTGGACGCTTTTATTTTAGCCTATAAATACGACATAATCTTTGGCAGTATGCAGCGCATATGAATGTACGCGTTCGTTGTAGCAGCGCGGACACACAAACCGGAAGCGTTCACTCGGATGAGAGCGCAAAAGCACAGCACAAAAACGAATGAAACAGATCGCTGCAGCTTGAGACAGACAGGCTGTTCAAAAACACGCCGCATTAAAAACGTGAAGCTGAGCGCCAGTCAAAGTCGCGACAAAAAGAGTGTGCTTGCTTATTATGATTATTATATGGTAATCTGCAGGAAGCCAGTGAGTTTATCAGTGCATCATGTTTTCACTCAGATAAAGACTGTCATTTTCTTCTTAAGAAAAAAATTAAGATGTTCTTAAGAATATATTTGAGAACGTATTAAGAATTTTTCAAGAATTGCACATACGAACATTCTTACGAACTTCGTGGAATTTATCTTAAGAAATTTCTTAACTTATTTCTTAAGACGATTTTCGTGAATCCGGCCCCAGGTTATGCATCATATGTGTTTGCCCTGTTATTTATGACTAAACTCATGACTGAATCATTCAGGTGCTGATTCAATCCTGTGCTGATTTTTGCTGGAGTTTTTGAGGCTGCTATTTAGCAACTACCCTGTGAAGTATCTGACGCTGTTGATGAATGTGCAGAATTGATATGATAAGTCTAAGAAAGGCAACAGAAATGTTTCCGGAGGCGGTTTTCACAGATGGTGATTGGTATTGGGAAATCTCTGAAAGTTGGTTGATTAGCTGTTACCCAACACACCAGCAGCACACAAGGGAACTGAGAGATTGAGGTTACTGTCCACCAGAAGCCCTTTCACAAACTCAAAACATACTGGCATTCATCTGATCTCACACCACACAGCCAGACATTATTTTCACAAACTCGTGTGTTCTTGCAACATCCGAAACTGATTCACTGAGAACTTGGAATTATGTTCCCATTAAATGCACCAAGTACTTCATTGTGAAGAATTTTTTTGAAGTGTTTTTTAGGTCTGTCTGTTTGTCTGTCAACCCAATCATTTATACCAACATATTTGGAATCTCTTCTATAGATGTTGTCTGTATGTACTGTAAAATGTGGTAACCTGCAGTCGTTAACTTAAAGAGCTATTTCTACTCGATTTAACCCACATAATGAGTTTTGTTAGTATAAATTATTGATATGGGTTGATTCGGTGATATTAAATAATATTTTTGAATTGGGGAAAAACAGTTTGTATACAGTAGATGTTACATTTTTACTTTACCACTGTTTTTTTTTTCTTTCTTTTTTTTCTTCTGTATACTGTATGTATATGTATGTACACTCTAAAAAACGCTGGGTTATTTTTTTTAACCCAAATGCTGGGTTCAGCCTGTTGGATCATTTTATTGGGTTATTTTTTATATTTTTACCCAGGTGCTAGGTTATTTATTTTAACCCAAACGCTATATATATATATATATATACACACACACACACATACAGGCCCAGGTGAAAAAGACGTAGTATTAAATGTATTAAAAATATACTTGACATTCAAGTAGTATGTTTATAATACATTTGTATTCCCAACATGCTTATTTGAAGTGCATTAAAAATGCACTGAATTGCATTTTAATATATTTCTAAAAAGTATACTAGAAATACTTTTGTATTAAATATATGCTTAGTTATACTTTTAAGGAATATGCTAAACAGAAGCATACTTTGAATGTGTTTATAAAAAGTATACTAGAAATACTTTGGTAATAAATATATGCTTAATTACACTTTTAAGGAATATGCTAAACACAAGCACACTATTACTATATTTCTAAAAAGTATAGTAGAAATACTATGTTAATAAATATATTCTTAGTTGCACTTTTAAGGAATATACTAAACACAAGCATACTTTTAGTGACGTTTTAGTGTATTTACAAAAAACATTACGTTATGTTACTTTTACTTAAAGTATATTTTATGTGTACTTTGTGTAAGAACATAACAAAATGATTACACTTTTAGTAGGTTTTTAATGTACTTTATATTGCAGTAGGCCTACATGGTTATATTTTAAATATTTATGTATTTATAATTTTACTATTTGGAAAAGTACGATATTTTGAAAAACATCTTTTACATTTACAATGTACAAACCTTTGTCAAATATTATTAACCATTGCAGTATTTAAAATATGTTGTTTAATATGGGTTATGCTACTTTGGTTGATTAGGCTGTTGTTCATTACATGATACATTAATTGTAATAAGCTAGGTGTTTATAAACTTGTTCAAGCTTGACGCCTTTATTTTCTAATATACATTTCTGAAATTCCCACGAGGATTTCAACATCATATCTGAAATGAGAAAAAAAAAAAAAAAACACGTTTATTTGTGTTTAAATTCAAACAACACAGACTAAACCTGATTGGTTCCAGAGCCATTGAACGGCTCTGATTGGTTCGTATGATAATGAGCTTGCAGCAGAGAGCTTGGTAAATCAAATATGATGTGCGTGCAAATGTCCCTTGAATGTGAATATAAGTCTAAATTTAAACAGTGTTATATTATATAGATCGATCGTGTCTCTTTAGGGCGCTTGGAGGAAACCACGCAATTCATATGGATTACTTTGGCGATGTTTTTTTGCGATGAACTTTTTGAAATGTGAACATCTTTGATGAATCTTTTCATCGGAGGGACATACATCTCTCAGATTTCATTAAAATATCTCCGCTTTTCTTTCGAAGATGAACGAAAGTCTTAGATGGTTTGGAGCATCTTAAGGGTGAGTGATGGCAGAATTCAAATTGTTTTGGGGGAATTATGAAATTAATTAGAAAATATGTAAGGGATAATCAACGGCTAGCTGTGCATTAAACGATCTGAATGCACGACGTGGAGGCGAAGAACCACCCAACGCACAGCAGAGTGCATTCAGATCGTTTAATGCACAGCTAGCCGTTGATTATCCCGTTTATGCCATGGTCATTTGCCAGCATTCACATATTAAAGATGTTAATAATATTTGTGCTGCAATATTTGACCGGAACGATAAAAATGACGGTTATTTTCGTCTGTATTACTATTCAACTGTAACTGTATGTTACTATGGTTACCAATGTTTATAGGAAGCGCAT
This sequence comes from Onychostoma macrolepis, assembly GCF_012432095.1. Lineage (NCBI taxonomy): Eukaryota > Metazoa > Chordata > Actinopteri > Cypriniformes > Cyprinidae > Onychostoma > Onychostoma macrolepis. The sequence continues at coordinate 30,361,398 of NC_081170.1, read as the reverse complement.
TAATATAGAACGTGATTAAGCTGACCTGGAACTACCTGTGCGGTTCAACGAATTTAATCAACACCTGCCAGCCAATCAGAATCCAGTATTCAGACAGACCATGGCATAAAGTGGTATGTTATTATTTTTACCAGCTTCTGCGAGCGTGTATGGCGTCTGGCTTCAAAACCTTACTGTGACTTCAGGTAAGATTTGTATTTAATTAGCGTTATTTGTCTGTACCTGTCATGTTTTTGACACATGCATTGGCAGAAAAAATAAAAATAAAATTAGTTAACATTAACATTCTTTTATTTGCAACATGAAGTATATTTATTTCTGATTTCCTGAACAATTTGGCTTCATTGTAATGAGGTTAATGATCTTTGAAAAATCATGATTATGAACATACAGTTACTTTGTCTTGAGCTGATCGGCAAACTGTGGTAGTGTTGGTTGATTGGTGTTTATATTTGTTCAAGCTTGACAACTTTATCACTTTATTTTCTAATATATATATTTCTCATTACAGATAAGAACAAAGATTAAATTGTAAGAAGGGTTGCTTATAAAAGCATACAGTACATCTGAAACTGCTGAGACTGGTAAGGATTTTGACTATATTTCCGACCAGGTACATTGTTCTGTCATTCTTAAATAGAAAACAAATCATCAATCATCATTTGCCTTTTTTGTGTGTGTGCGTGTAAGAAATATTAACATTTGTTGTTTTTCAGATCAGCTGCTATAGAAGACAAAATGAGTGCAGAGACATGCAAAGGAATAGTAAGTATATTTTAATGTCGTATCAACTCTGTTATAGAGATTTTTGAATCAGGCCTAATAGAGGGGGATTCGGTCAATCTTGGAAGAAAAACGTTAGCAATGTGTCCATTCCAGGTGGCTAATTTGTGCTTCTTTTCAGTCATTCATGTAAAAATCTGTTATCTAATTTTGTTTCTGTTTTGTTTTTTTTTCTAAAGCTGCAAGGCACTACTGACTAGGCTGTGCCCAGGTCTCCGGAACCTGCGATGACACTCCATCGGCCCTTAGTCTGCGGCTTTGGATCCACCAGCTCTGTCTCCATCGGTCGGCCCCCAGATGTCGGCAGCCACACCATCTACATCTTGGCTCCTCCCTCCCGCGACTTCGCCGTGTGTTGTCAGCACTGGGATGCTCTGGGTGTGTGCCATGTGCCAAACACCATCTAAGCCGCCAGGGCATCATCGTCATCCTCTCATCACCATCCCTACACCATCTCCTCGTCCACCTCCAAAACCCACATATAAATGTATTAACCTTTTCAGTGGTGAGTTTAAAATATTCCAGCGGTCCCCCCAGAGTGAGTTTTTTTTAGGCGACCGTTATTTTAGAACGTTTCCCCTTAATGTTTCCATGGCGACGCGTCATGATTGTCACGTGACACACCGCGGCCACAATAACACTGTATGACAGATGGATCGCTTTTATTTCGTTTTTTCCTTTTTTATTCAAAATATTCATAAACCTGCTTACCATATAATCAACTATCTGATATTCCGATTCACAAATATGTGCAAATGAGTGTGTTTTATCGTTTGAAAACAGTTCTAAATGATCTTGATCGTGATCTGTAATGTGAGATGGGCGCCGCCATGTTTGTTCGTGCTACAGTTCAAAGAGTCCTGTCAGTCGGATTTACATCACGTAAATTCATCAATTTCTCATGAAATACATGCAAGTAAGTGGCGGGTGAGATGGGAGGAGAATAGAGTGAACTTTATAGTTACTTACACTATGTGTATTTGGTATTAATAAAACACGTCTGAAAATTATATTTGAATGCATTGTTATTGCTGCTTCCATAAACATCTGAGTGTATTTTACGAACTCTAAATGTATTGTTTTACTAGTACTTATGTGTATTTAAATGTCTAAAGCATAAAATAAACATTATGTGGTTAAAAACACTGCATAGATGTGATTATATGACAAGTGCAGCTGCATCTCAGCATCAGTCAACGCGCGAAAACGCAGTTTGAATTTGGCAGTTATGCGACGTCACCGAACGTTCTAAATCCCATATGTGGGACCGTACTCCCAGTGGCACGGAAATGAAAATCCCATATGTGGGACCGTACCACTCAAAAGGTTAAGTGTGTCTGAAAAAGCACAATTTAAATATATTTCTTTTTCACCTGGGGGTGCATCTCAATAAATTAGAATGTCGTGGAAAAGTTCATTTATTTCAGTAATTCAACTCAAATTGTGAAACTCGTGTATTAAATAAATCCAATGCACACAGACTGAAGTAATTTAAGTCTTTGGTTCTTTGAATTGTGATGATTTTGGCTCAACAAATTAGAATATGGTGACATGCCAATCAGCCAATCAACTCAAAACACCTGCAAAGGCTTCCTGAGCCTTCAAAATGGTCTCTCAGTTTGGTTCACCAGGCTACACAATCATGGAGAAGACTGCTGATCTGACAGTTGTCCAGAAGACAATCATTGACACCCTTCACAAGGAGGGTAAGCCACAAACATTCATTGCCAAAGAAGCTGGCTGTTCACAGAGTGCTGTGTCCAAGCATGTTAACCGAAAGTTGAGTGAAAGGAAAAAGTGTGGAAGAAAAAGATGCACAACCAACCAAGAGAACCGCAGCCTTATGAGGATTGTCAAGCAAAATCGATTCAAGAAATTGGGTGAACTTCAGAAGGAATGGACTGAGGCTGGGGTCAAGGCATCAAGAGCCACCACACACAGACGTGTCAAGGAAATTGGCTACAGTTGTCATATTCCTCTTGTTAAGCCACTCCTGAACCACAGACAACATCAGAGGCGTCTTACCTGGGCAAAGGAGAAGAAGAACTGGACTGTTGCCCAGTGGTCCAAAGTCCTCTTTTCAGATGAGAGCAAGTTTTGTATTTCATTTGGAAACCAAGTCTGGAGGAAGGGTGAAGAAGCTCATAGCCCAAGTTGCTTGAAGTCCAGTGTTAAGTTTCCACAGTCTGTGATGATTTGGGGTGCAATGTCATCTGCTGGTGTTGGTCCATTGTGTTTTTTCAAAACCAAAGTCACTGCACCCGTTTACCAAGAAATTTTTGAGCACTTCATGCTTCCTTCTGCTGACCAGCTTTTTAAAGATGCTGATTTCATTTTCCAGCAGGATTTGGCACCTGCCCACACTGCCAAAAGCACCAAAAGGTGGTTAAATGACCATTGTGTTGGTGTGCTTGACTGGCCAGCAAACTCACCAGACCTGAAGTGAAGAGGTATTGTGAAGAGGAAAATGAGAAACAATAGACCAAAAAATGCAGATGACCTGAAGGCCACCGTCAAAGAAACCTGGGCTTCCATACCACCTCAGCAGTGCACAAACTGATCACCTCCATGCTACGCCAAATTTAGGCAGTAATTAAAGCAAAAGCAGCCCCTACCAAGTATTGAGTACATATACAGTAAATGAACATACTTTCCAGAAGGCCAACAATTCTGTCACACTTCACGGGGAGCGAGGGAACCAGGAACGAGGAGACGAGGAATTTGCACAAACTAGAAGACATTCAAAGACCGACAAACATGAACTGAATGGACTGGGGCTTATAAAGACAGGATAACGAGGGAACTAAGGAGACACACCTGGAATCAAATTAACAATCAGACAGGTGAAAAACTGGGTCACAGAACGCATGGGGAGCAAAAACACAACAAAACAGTCCAGAGGCGTGCCATTACTCCCCCCTCCCGGAAGGTGCGTCCTCGCACCGTGGAACAACAGAGGGAGGGGGGCGGGCGGGTGGGAACCATGGCGGAGGCTCAGGAGGAGGACGGACAACCGGGAGGGGGCCGGGTGACAGAGACCAGGGAGGTGACAAAGGAGGGAGGAGCCAGGGAGGAGACAGGACGGACCCGGAGCAGGAGCAGCCTGTCAGGACCCAGGCCACAGCCATGATGATGGCCCACGGTGGAGCCAACGGAGGGAGGAGCCATGGAGGAGACTTGGCCGCCAACTCCAGGGGGCAGATCAACAGTGGCGGAGTAGTTGGTGGAGGAGCCCGAGGCGGAGACGGAGAGCTGACGAGCCAGGGGGATGCTGAGGATCCGGGGGGCCAAGGTGGAGCCAAGTGCTCTGGCGACCGAGGCGAAGGCGGAGCTCCGGAGATCTGCGGCGGAGCCAGAGCGACTGAGGACCAGTGTGGAGCTGGCAGGAGGAAGGAGCCCAACTGAGCCGGTGGGACGGAGCGACGAGGTGCAGCCGGAGGAGCGGAGTCCTGAGGCGATGGTGAGTCGACACCCGACCAAGGCGGGGCCGGAGGGATGAGGGAGCCCGGTGGAGCTGGGGGATTGACGGGTGACGGTGGAGGCAAAGGAGCCAGGAGCCGAGGTGGAGACGCAGGGTCAACGGGCCGAGGCGGAGTCCGGGCCGAGGAGGCTGGAGGCGGAGGTGAGGGATACTCCAGCCCCGGCGACGCTGGAGGATGGCAGTCCCGTGGGGCTCGCACCGCATTGATGGTGGGTTGAGGGCGAGCAGAGAGACTGCCAGACGACAGCGGTGGAGGAGGCAGGAGCGGGTGGGAAGGTGGGCATTTTCGAGGAGCTGGAGGATCTGAAGCCCCCTCAGGGCTGGACGGGACCAGCGGGGACGACGGAGAGAGGAGAGGGGGCAGTTCGAATTCCAGCTCAGTTTCCTAGTCAATTAAATCCTCCATGTCCAGCAGTCCCAGATGGATAATCAGCTCACCCTCACCTCCGAAGGCGGTGAAATCCTCTCGAGGACCATCCTCGGACGACAGCGCTCTGCACGCGGTGTTCAAGCTTGCGTTGTAGAAAGAGCAGAGCGTCGTCCGGGTAGCTGGTGGCATTTGCTAGCAACAGGAACAGTCTAGTATGTTCCTGGAGAGATCGTTCCCCCTGCTCCAGCAGGAGGAGGAGGAATTCAGGTCGGACGAGGGGATCCATGGGGACACAAAGGGGAAAAAAAAACACTGAGATAAAAACGAGGAAACAGAACGGAGGGAAAAACACGACATTCTAATTTATTGAGATGCACCTGTGTGTATATATATATATATATATATATATATATATATATATATATTTATTAGGGGTGTCAACGTTAAGCGTTAACGCATGCGATTAATCTAAAAATTTTAACACATTAAAAATGTCGCAGGAAAAATTACAGAGCCGGTTTTTGGGCTACTTTTATAATGTACCACGGCTGCCCAAAGTGTATATAGAGAAATAAAAATTTAAATAGATCCTTTTACTAATGTGTATTATACTTGGAATGTATTGCCTGGCAACTTAAGAACAGAGAGGCGGTTGTAACATCACAAACAACGTGAGTTTCAGCAGAGCACACATGATAAGGCTTTTACACAGCAGAAATAAACATGACAACAGCCATTATTGAATGTGTACATCTGAAATGCTAATTTGTGCAGCGATATAAAATGCTATAAATAGCATATTTTAACAACAGTAAACCACCAAATTCCACATGTGATCGTAAAAAGAAGTTATTACAAACACTCGATGGTGGTTTGAAGTGAGTTCTGAGTAAAAGTGTACTATTAATCTTATAAACTGTCTTATGAAGCATGATGCTAATATTAGCTCTAATGCACCTGCAGAACAGGTCCAATTCTTCTTCATAATGCATTTTGTCATAATACTTCACGTAAAGTCACAAGAAAATGTTTTGTTATATTTATTTAGAAATACTTTTGATAATAGTTAGGTAAATGTATACTGGGATTGAAGCGATGTGGCTTGGTAAACATTTTATTGCAAGTATAAAGGCTGATAATGATAAACAAAAGAATAATAAGGATTACCTGGTGGAAGTGTGAAAGGTTCTGTTTCCTTAAACTAGTTTGTCATGCATTTCTTTATTTCAGCACATTTACAGGTAAATCCTAGTATTTTAAATTTGTGATTAATCATGATTAATCATGGACTGTGATTAACGCAATTAAATTTTGTAATCGATTGATGGCACTAATATATATATATATATATATATATATATATATATATATATGCTAACATTTCTCATTTCTGTTTAGTTCAAATTCAAGTAAAACTAACAAAAATTAAACATATAGAAATACTTCCAAAACATCCAATAAAATGACAAAAACATACAACAAACTTACTAAAAAATTTAACTAAAACTAAAACGAAAACAGATAATATATATTTTAAAAATCTAACTATAAAAACTATAATAGTACATCAATAAAAAGCAGTGCTTTGCATCCACCCTTTTCCCTTGAGCTCTTTAATTATACACACAGCACTGGCTGGTGGTGCTACAGGATTCCTGTGCTTGTGTTATCTGGACTGTATAGTGAGAGCTGCTGGGATGGTGTCTCCATTCACTGTTTAGTTTTTCTCCACCAATTCTCTGATTCAATTAGACTAGTGTTACTGAAAAAAGGGGAAAAGATAACAGTTATAGGGTTACTCGTTGAGTTTAAATTTCCTTTATTAGTTTCTCAGCTCTAATTAAGCTTTGAGTCCTAAAGATGGCCAGTGAAACAGATATGGATGTCTAATAAGCTTACACTGTCTCCCTCTCAGTTTACAAGACTCTTTTTTCCTCTCTTTTTTTTTTTTTTTTTTTTAACGAAGACCTGCCCTCAGCTGAAAAGATGACACAATGCGGATGAATATGGCAGCATTCCAGTGAAAACCTCTTCAGAAATCTTTCAACTCACTTTCCTCCTAAATTACTGGGTACGACAAAAATCTTAATGAGTATTTTTGTCTTATTTTTCTTATTTTCAGCATAAGCACCAATAAATGTTCTTACATATGCTTAATACAAGATAATACAAATCCCAATAGGGTTACAAAATTAATCACAATAGATCTCTAAAAAAAATAGATCAACAGATCTTTGAAGTCTTTCCACTCACTTTCCTCCTGAACAACTCAAGACAACTCTGTAAATAATAATAATAATCATAATCACAAGAGAGCTCTTAAGCAACATCTTAAGTTTTGCTTCTCAATAAATTTAGACAGTATTATTAAGTATGTTTGCAGTGAATAATTTCCCCTAGATCTCTTAAGCAGCATCTTAAGTTTGCTTCTCAATAAATTTAGACAGTATTATTATGTTTGCATTGAATAAAGTTTTCTAGAGCCTGGGCTTCCAACAACCACAAACACAGTCTATATGCTTGATTTTTACTCTGTGTTGGTGATAGAACATTTGCTCTGTGACTCTTACCTACAGTGTGTGTAACTAAATATGTCCGTTCTGGCAGCCAACATCTCACACCACGTACCTCACATAAAAAATTAAAGGTTCTCACTTACACATAATAATGCCCAAATCGCTTTCTCATCAATAAATAGTCAAGATGAAAGGAGAGAGCAGGAGACAGTGAGATAAAGGTTGTCGATATCATTTAGATATAAAAGGATTTAACCTTCTTACTGCATCATTCTGAAAGAGTATATGCTTTGAATAGAATAATAAAAGTCTGTATGCTATTCCAAACATTGCCCTCAAGTACTGTATGTATTTAGTCAAACCATGTGTACTTATGGGAGGGAACTGAAACTATAGGCAAATATTTAAGAAACATTGTGAAAATATCCTTTACCAAACCCTCCACCTCCACTTTTGAATAAATCTGGATATGATATGAATGAAGACTTGTGATAGAAACAAGTACCTGCAACCTTGCCTAAATACAAGCCATAAAAAGACACTCAATGGGATATTTTTGCAACAGGGCCATTAAAAAAAAATGCTAGTGGTTACTACATAAATAATACCACACAGCAAAACATCTGTTTAATTGTGCATAGTAGCGAAATAGGCTTATAAATATATAGGCCTATGAGTGTACCAAATATGTACCTTGTTGAAGACATTAATACTGTTATTCAGCAAAGACATTAAATTGGTCAGAAATGACAGTAAAGACATTTACAAGATAAGATTTCTCTTTCAAATAAATCCTGTTCTTATAGATTTTTGATTTATCAAAGAATATTAAAAAATATATATATTAGAATGATTTCTGAAGGATCATGTGACACTGAAGACTTGAGTAATGATGCTGAAAATTCAGCTTTGCATCACACAAATAAATTACATATTAAAATATATTAAAATAGAAAACTGTTATTTTAAATTGTAATAATATTTCAAAATATTAGTGTTTTTACTGTGATGAAATAAATGCAAACTTGTAAGTAGCTTCTTTCAAAAACATGAATAAACCTTACCGACCCTAAACTTTTGAATGGTGGCGCACTTGAAGACTAAGATTAAACTCATAATCTCATGATGTACCTCATTCATGATGACCATACATTCCTAGTTACGCTACTGATCTTACACTTTGTTTAAAAAACTTTTGATATTTAGTAATATTAATAGTTTGATTGGCACTGACACTGTCGGGTGAGAACAAAACTTGAACTGAATTGAGCTGGATAATGACACTATTGTCTTCTGCTTATAGCTGATTTTAATATGTTCATAATTGATTAATTTCGCAACATTGACACCGTTATTGACTCGAGCAGAATAATGACACTGCTGTCTTCAGAAGAACTATAATGAACGGGCTATATGCAGTAATTGAATTGAACAGAAACAACACTGAACTGACTGGAGCTGAATACTGACGCTATCGTCTTGCTACAGCTGCTTTACATTTGATTCCTTTTTTTAAGTTTGCATTATTGATTCTGTTACTTTCCTGTTAAATACTGTGAAGCTGCTTTGAAACGATCTGTATTGTATAAAGGACTATACAAATAAAGGTGACTTTACTTGGTAGAAGCTAGCCTTATAATTAGGCACATGCCTTGCTCACGGTTCCTCAAAACCCATGAAGAAATCTGTGCGCTGTAAAAAAAAACAAAATAATTTAAATTACAAAATTGAGAACCACTAATTGTGCAGCACCCATGCTTACTTATAGTTTGAGCAACTTTACAGAACATCCATACACCACAATGTGCATATCTATAGCTTGTGGCACACGGTCATCACTCATTTTCCATTTAGTCTTGTTTGTGTCCTATCTCTCCTTCCTTTCTTCTAACTTTGTCTGTGGCTTGGACTGTGAGTAACGGCTCACTGGCCGTCTGAAAGTTAGTCACCTCTACGACACCACTTCCCCTCACTGGAGAAAAAGGGAAGCCTTTTCTTCCTCTGCCTAGGCTTCTCCTTTTGCTGCAGCCTAGACCCCAATAAACAATGCCTTCTCCAGAAATTCATATTATGGGAGCTGCAGATCAAAGAGTGGAGCGTAACATGAGTCCATGGACAGCGGGTAAACAGGCACGCGCGCTCAATGCTGCTCTTTATGCTGGAGGAGAGAGAGAACGCATGACGGGGAGGAAGACTTCAAAGTGACATGCCTCTGTCTTCACTGGCCCATTAAACGCGAGTCGGGGGGAGGGGGTGCTTGATTTCACATGAGATGTGTAAGGTGCCGTCACAAAGATGCTTTTTAGCATATGCAGTGGGAATAGTGAGAGTCTGTGGGAGAGAGAGAGAGCGAGCATGGGCTTGTCTTATTGCTGATGGTGCTGGTGCATTCTGGGAATGCTGCAAAGATCATTCACAAAGGAAATGTGGTGAGCGAGAGAGAGGAGGACCATATGAGAAATAGAAAGAGAGAGAGAGAGATTGTGATGGAAAACCCCTAAATTACCCAGTCACAATAGGATGTTCAACCACACAATAAATCAGGAGTGCGTTTCCCTTACAATGTTGGAAACTCAATGCTTAACCACTGTAGTACGATGCAGTGTTGGAGAAATTAAAGGGATAGTTCACCCAAAAATGAAAATTCTGTCATTAATTACTCACCCTCATGTCTTTCCAAACCTGTAAGACCTTCGTTCATCTTTGGAATGAGAATTAAGATATTTTTTGATCCATGCCGTGAGCTCTCTGACCCTCCCATAGACATCAGGGATCCTAACACGATCAAGGTCAGAATCAGAATCAGAAAGAGCGTTTATTGCCAAGTATGCTTGCGCATACAAGGAATTTGTTTTCACGAGTTCACACTTACATATAATAAATAGAAAAAAAGTTTATGCGTATTTGGCGTGCTGTCCGAGGGGAGGGCTCCGAGCTCGGAATTTTGGCCCGAACACAGAGTACCCCCCTACAGGTTAGGACAGGAATAGTTGTAAGTGCGGAGAAGGGGTGGTGGAGGAATGCTGGATAACTGCCAATGAACAGAGGTAAGTCTGCTGTGTATACATACACATTCCTCTTATCTTGTTAACTGGGTTGATTACTGATTGTTCTCCTCTCATGTTAATTAGGTTAATTATCTCAACGTGCTCCTCCCAAACTTTGTTAATAAAACATCATTTAGAGTCATAAGCTTCCAGTTCACAGAGACAACAAAGACACACAGACAATAAAAATAAGATAAGAATAAAAAATACACATATGTGTTACTGGGCTGACGAGACATGAGACGTGTGGAACCATATGCAAGCTTTATTTGAGCAGAGACGTGGTCATAACAGGCAGGGTCGAACAGTGGCAAACAGTTATAACATGGGCGAGACAAAGAGTAAACAAAGACAAGCGTGGGTCGACGATCGGTGAACAGTCACAAAAGGGGCTTGACAAGAGAGGTAATCCAAACGTAAGCGATAGTCCAGGCAGGGGAAAACTGTTACAGAGGAGGCTCCTTTACCGCCTCCCTCGCACCACCAGAGGGAGCCATCCCCCGAATATTAAGCATTCCATTTGGACTCCATTTCCCATCATCCTCATACCTGGGACTGATTGATCATCCACACCTGCACCTCATTTACACTCACACATATAAGCCACTCACTCACACAGACTCCTTGCGAAGTCTTGATTTGCCCTTGCTGTCATTTCTGAGCGTTATACCCGTGTTTGATTTCTGTGTTTTTTGACCTTGGACTGTATCCTGTTTCCTGATTGTTCTCTTCCTGCCCCGACTTTGGCTTGTTTCACCTGGACTGTGTTTGCTTACCGCCTGCCCTGATCTTCTGCCCGGTTCTTGACTCTGTCTCTGTCTAGCCCCTGCTGCTCTGCTTTGCCGGTATTTGACCCTGTATTGTCTGATTATTCTAATAAAAGCTGCAAATGGATCCAAACGTTTCTGACTCGTCACAACAAAAACACAATCCGACTTAGGCAAGGCAAGGCTAGGAAAACTAACAGGGCTCTGTAGGGCAGCGATAAATGCATACAAAACTCGGCCCTGACGGAAGGAAAGTCCAGGGTTTAATAAGGCATGTGATCAGTGTGTGCGTAGGATCAGGTGTGCGTGTGATTAGTGCAATGAGTGATTGGTGACAGCTGTGATCATTAATGGATGATGGGAATTGGAGTCCGGTGAAATGCAACAGAAGTGCAGTGCAGTGCAAGAGTCCATGTGATGAGCGGGTGACCTCTGGTGGTGAGTGAGCGGAAGTGCTTCCAGACGCTCCTACAACATCCAGGAGGGTGGTGGAGCAGAGGCGGAACAGGGGGAGGGACGGAGGGCCAGGTCCATGTGGAAATGGAGAGAATGGGGACTGAGGCAGAGCCGACCGAGCAGGAAGCCGGGGCAGAGTCAACGGAACTGGAGCCCACCAGGGCAGAGCAGGAGCCCACCAGGGCTTTAACAGCAACGGTGACTTGATTTGACTCTTTGACATTAACTGTGACTTGACTTAGCTCATGAAGATCAGCTTTGACTTGGCTTGATTTGTGACGATCAATGGTGACTTGACTTAGCTCATGAAGATCAGCTGTGACTTGGCTCGAGTCGTGAAGATTAGCTTTGACTTGGCTTGATTTGTGAAGATTAGCTTTGACTTGGCTTGATCCGTGACGATCTGCGGTGACTTGGCTTGATCCGTGACGATCTGCGGTGACTTGACTTAGCTCATGAAGATCTGCTGTGACTTGGCTTGACTCATGAAGATCAGCTGCGACGTGAAGATCAGCTGTGACTTGGCTTGACTCGTGAAGAGAAGCTGTGACTTGGCTTGACTCGTGAAGAGAAGCTGTGACTTGGCTTGACTCGTGACGATCAGCGGTAGCTTGACTGGATTCATGAAAATCAATGGTGACTTGACTGGGTTCTTTAAGATCGACCTGGCTCATTACTGGCAGCAAGAATATGACGGGGTGTTGTTGTGGCCTTTTTTTGAACGGGCTCCGCTGGCACCGCCATTTTGTGAGCATGCTCCTGCGCGGTTGCGATCATACAATTGAGTGTGGTGTCACGTTCCTCCGCGACACCCACAGTGAACGATGAACCAACAGTCAATAGAGAATAGTCCATAAAATCCTTTAGAGTCGAACGGGGACCTTCAAGGGTTAATAGTGATTTGAGCGGCTGGTTAATGCCCTCACAAAAGAAGTCTATGAGCGCACAGTCCGGCAGATCAGAAAAATATGCAAGCTCTAAGTCTTGTACATAATCCTCGAGCGATCGCAAGCCCTGCTCGAGGGTTCATAACAGTCTTGCAGTGTCCATACCTGGCCAATATCCACATGAAAAGCCGCTGGATCCTTGTGCTGCGGAGTATTCTGTTACAGGGCTGACGAGACGTGAGACGTGCGGATCCATATGCAAGCTTTATTTGAGCAGAGACGTGGTCATAACAGGCAGGGTCGAACAGTGGCAAACAGGTATAACATGGGCGAGACAAAGAGTAAACAAAGACAAGCATGGGTCGACGATCGGCGAACAGTCACAAAAGGGGCTTGACAAGAGAGGTAATCAAGTCAAGTCAAGTCACCTTTATTTATATAGCGCTTTTAACAATACAGATTGTGTCAAAGCACTTAACAGTATCAAATTAGAGGATAGAGTGTCAGTAATGTATAATGATAAGATTAAACACTCAATTTTCAGTTAAAGGCATTTCATTATTGAATTCAGAGATGTCATTGTCTAGCTCAGTTTAGTTTAAATATTATCTGTGCAATCAAATCGGCGATAATTGCTAGGAATTAAGTGTCCCCAACTGAGCAAGCCAGAGGCGACAGCGGCAAGGAACCAAAACTCCTTCTGTGACAGAATGGAGAAAAAAAAAAACCTTGGGAGAAACCAGGCTCAGTCGGGGGGCCAGTTCTCCTCTGACCAGACGAAACCTGCAGTTCAAAAGTTTATATTTCTGTTTTAATTTTGTTGCAATTTCTAACAATAGTAGTATTATGTAGTTAGGTATTTTATTATATTTTAGTTATTTTGTTATATTTTTTTAGTTTTATTGTATTCAATCGAGGTTTTCACTGGGGATATGTCTCTGGGGCTCATCTGGGTGTCCTGGTCTCCGCTGACGATCAGGGCTGTAGACATCATCTCTTGGTGCTGATCCACCATCTGACCGGATACGGACTGAGAAACAGAATAGGAAAGAAACAGACAAATATTAGCGTAGATGCCATTCTACTTACGATGTAACGAGTACATCGTGTGTTATGGGGAGTGTTCCCGGTTCCGGTTGATCTAATTAATGCAGCCTAACAATCCTTTAACGGATTTGAATAATAGAAGCGTATTAGTCTGTTATGTGTAAGCCAGGCTAAAGAGATGGGTCTTTAATCTAGATTTAAACTGACAGAGTGTGTCTGCCTCCCGAACAGTGTTAGGTAGATTGTTCCAGAGTTTGGGTGCTAAATAGGAATAGGATCTGCCGCCCGCAGTCGATTTTGATATTCTAGGTATTATCAAACGGCCAGAGTTTTGAGAACGCATTGGACGTGGAGGACGATAATGTGATAAGAGCTCGCTCAAGTACTGAGGAGCTAAACCATTCAGGGCTTTATAAGTAATTAACAAGATTTTAAAATCTATCCGATGTTTGATAGGGAGCCAGTGCAGTGTTGACAGAACCGGGCTAATATGGTCATATTTCCTGGTTCTAGTAAGGACTCTAGCAGCTGCATTTTGGACTAACTGTAGTTTGTTGATCAAGCGTGCAGAACAACCACCCAATAAAGCATTACAATAGTCTAACCTTGAGGTCATAAACGCATGAATTAACATTTCTGCATTTGACGTTGAGAGCATTGGTCGCAATTTAGATATGCTTTTGAGATGAAAAAATGCAGTTTTACAGATGCTAGAAACATGGCTTTCAAATGAAAGATTGCTATCAAACAGCACACCTAGGTTCCTGACTGATGAAGAAGAATTGACAGAGCAGCCGTCAAGTGTTAGATAATGTTCTAAGTTATTACATGTGGGGTTTTTAGGTCCGATAATTTAGGTCCGATAATTTTTTCTGAATTTAGCAGTAAAAAATTACTCGTCATCCAGTTTTTTATATGGACTATGCATTCCGTTAGTTTCTCAATTTGGTGTGTTTCACCAGGCCGCGAAGAAATATAGAGCTGAGTATCATCAGCATAACAGTGAAAGTTAACACCATGTCTCCTGATAATATCTCCCAAGGGTAACATGTAAAGCGTGAAAAGTAACGGCCCTAATACTGAGCCTTGAGGTACTCCATACTGCACTTGTGATCGATATGATACCTCTTCATTCACTGCTACGAACTGATGGCGGTCGGATAAGTACGATTTGAACCATGCTAAGGCGCTTCCACTAATGCCAACAAAGTTTTCTAGTCTATTCAAAAGAATGTTGTGGTCGATAGTGTCGAATGCAGCGCTAAGATCCAGTAGAACTAATAAAGAGATACAACCATGATCAGATGATAGAAGCAGGTCATTTGTAACTCTAATGAGAGCAGTCTCATTACTATGATACGATCTAAATCCTGACTGGAATTCCTCACAGATATCATTTTTTCTCTAGGAAGGAATATAATTGTGAGGATACTACCTTTTCTAGTATCTTTGACAGAAAAGGGAGATTTGAGATCGGTCTATAATTAACTAGATCTTTGGGGTCAAGTTGTGTTTTTTTTAATGAGAGGCTGTAGTGTTTTGAGGTTGTTTAGACTGCACCAGACAGCCAGGTGCTCAGCCTCCTGTCTGTAAGCAGACTCGTCACTGTTCTGGATGAGACCGATGACTGTAGTGTCATCTGCGAACTTCAGGAGCTTGACAGAGGGGTCTTTAGATGTGCAGTCGTTGGTGTACAGGGAGAAGAGCAGTGGGGAGAGAACACATCCCTGAGGGGCACCAGTGTTGGTGGAGCGGCTGTTTGACATGAATCTCCCTAGTCTCACTAGCTGCTGCCTATCTGTCAGGAAGCTGGTGATCCACTGACAGATAGAGCTAGCGACAGAGAGCTGGGTTAGTTTGGTCTGGAGGAGTGTAGGGATGATGGTGTTGAAGGCCAAACTAAAGTCCACAAACAGGATCCTCACATAAGACCCTGATTTGTCCAGGTGCTGCAGGATGTAATGCAGTCCCATGTTGACTGCATCATGCACGGACCTGTTTGCTCGGTAAGCAAACTGCAGGGGGTCCAGTAAGGGTCCAGTGATGTCCTTCAGATGAGCCAGAACCAGTTTTTCAAATGACTTCATGACGATAGACGTTAGAGCCACATGTCTGTAGTCATTAAGTCCTGTTATCTTGGGTTTCTTTGGAACAGGGATGATGGTTGGAGCATTTGAAGCAGGAAGGGACTTCCCACAACTCCAGAGGTCTGTTGAAGATCTGTGTGAAGATGGGGGCCAGCTGGTCAGCACAGGTTTTCAGACAGGCTGGTGTCACACCGTCTGGACCTGGTACCTTCCTTCTCTTGTTCTTCTTGAAGACCTGGCGCACATCTTCTTCACTGATCTGGAGTGCAGGTGTGGGGGAGAGGGGGGTTGCTGGAGGTGTTAACGGTTGTGTAGAGAGATGGTCAGGACGGGTGTGGGGCTGTTTCAAATAAATAAATAAATTCAAATTTTAAATAATACAATAAAACTCATTCAGGTCTTCAGCAAGTTGTTGATTCACCTCAGTGCTGGGGGATGGTGTCCTGTACAACAGTTCGTCTCCTCCATGTCACCCTGGTGCCATTTTGGAGAGTATCATATATGTAAACACAGGGTGACACAGAGGAGACAAATTGTTGAATAAAGTCGTTATTTTTGTTTTATTTTTATTTTTGTTCCAAAATATCTTAATTTGTGTTCCAAAGATGAGCGAATGTCTTACAGGTTTGGAACGACATGAGGGTGAGTAAGTAATGACAGAATTTTCATTTTTGGGTGAACTATCCCTAGTCAAACCGTAGTAACATGGTTGCAATTCTGTCATAATTACTAATAAATCCTGTGTCAATGGGGATTGACGTATACTGACCTGAGAATCATTTTCTCTGATAAAATTTTAGCAATCAAGTCATGTGCTTTTTCTATCAGTGGTCACACTTTAGTTTGGGGACAAATTCTCACTATTACCTAACTATTAACTATGACTGTTAATAAACTCCTTATTTGCTGTTTATTAGTAGTTAGTAAGGTAGTAGTTAAGTTTTTAGTATGGGGTGGTTTAAGGGATCTAAAATATGGTCATGCAGAATAAGGCATTAATATGTGCTTTATAAGTACTAATAAACATGCTAGTATTATGTGTGCTTATAAGCAACTAGTTAATGGTGAGAACTGGTCCCTAAACTAAAGTGTTAGCCTGTCAGCTATTTTTGCAAAAAGGTCTGATTTTTTTTTTTAATTCACTTTGATTCATTCTGACAGTTCACACTGCACTGAATGCACATGCATTGGAATAGTAAAATGATGTTTTATAAGACAGAAAACAAAAGGAGCATTGGATGAGAGGCGCATGTAACTACAATCCACTGTATGAAACAGGACGTTGCTTTCGTTTTTCATCTTTCGTTTGCCAACCTTGAAACAGCTCTTTATTGTATGTGCAGCTTGGAAATGTCTATGTGCTGCAGCCGGAAACAAACAAACAAAAAAACCACATGGGCACACTTTTTTGATGAGGAGCCGGTGCCGAGTACTGATGAAAGGTTATAACCACACAAGTAGATATTCCACTCAAAATTCTGATTCAGACCTGAGACATAGCTTGAGACCAACAAGAATTGGGAGTACACTCTTTTGACTTGAGTAAGCAACTTGGGTGTGTAAGCAACCACCCAGAACACCCTAATAACCACAAAGCAGTGGCCTAGCAACCATCTAGAACACCTTAGCAGCTGCACAGCAATATGCTAAAAGCAATACTGAACTCTGTAGAAACCAGAGAGCTGTACTCATTCATCTCAACAGCAGGTCTTTGGCTGCCATGTGACACCCTCAGAACCAGCAATGTGCATATTGCCATCTTTGTTCATGGGCACATTTGTTTTGAGCCAATCACCTGAGCTATAAATGCCACAAGAATGCACACTGTCCCAAGCCCATCTCTATTGTTGGTGTACGAGCCGTCATCAAAGACAGCAGAGAACCATAATATTTCACACAAGAGCCCTCCATATTACACTTGGTTACTGGTACCAGTGCTATGCTAATCCCTAAATGTTTTTTTAGTATTTTTTATTTTATTTTTTATTATTATTAAAAAAGATTTAGATTTTGCAGTGCTTTTTCACAGATTCGACACGTTTACCAAAAGAAAGCTGCTTGGTTTGAAAGTATCTTCTCTGTGAGCTGTGATTATGCATCGCTATTCAGTGAACAATGTATTTTTTTCCCACACCTTTATGTACACCAAGAAGGTCCAAAGGGACAAATGTATTGTGTTTTGAAGTAAAGCTTGACTGAGATAGTTAGCGGGACCTTTTTTTCTCTGCTATTTTTAAAGACATATCTTAATGTACCATTTAAAGTCTATAAAATTATCGGTAATGCTTTAGTATGTAGGGACCAATTATCACTATTAACTAGTTGCTTATTAGCATGCCTATTATTAACATATTGGCTGTTTATTAGCACTTATAAAACACATATTCTGTATGACCATGTTCTACATCCCTAATCCTACCCAATACCTACATTTAACAACTATCTTACTAACTATTAATAAGCAGAAAATTAGGAGTTTATTGATTATATAGCGCTTTGTGTGTATTGCAATACACAATAAAGCACTATATAAATGCCTCATTCATTCATTCATTCAAAAGTGATTAATGGTTTGTTAATAGTGAGAATTGGACTTTATAATAAAGTGTGACCAAACTATCTATACCAGTGGTTCTTAAACTTTTTGACTCAAAGGCCCCCACTCAGAAGGCTCAAATAGTTTTTTTGCAGGCTATTTTCTGTTGTCATTATGACAAATTTCTTTTTCATTATTTATTTATTTATTTACTTACAGAAACTGGGAGTATTAATGTTGTATAAGAAATATATTTCAGTTTACAGTTCATTATCTTAGTTTGGTCACACTTTATATTAGGTGGCCTTAGCTACTATGTACTTACATCAAAAAAAATAAGTACAATGTACTTATTGTGGTCATATTGTATTGCAAAACATATTTGCTTCTATTGAGGTGGGATACGGGTAAGGTTAGGGACAGGTTTGGTGGTATGGGTAGGTTTAAGGGTGGGTTAATGTGTAAGGGATGGTTCAACAGTGTAATTCTAAATGTAATTACAGAAATTAATTACAGATGTAATTACATATAGGTGTTTTTAAAAAATATAAGTACAATGTTAACACATGTATGTACACAGTAAGTGCATTGTACCAAATGATTCATTTAAATGTAAGTACATAGTAGTTAAGGCCACCTAATATAAAGTGGGACCCTTAGTTTAAATTACAGTTATAGTATATTGCATTATATAATTTTCCGTCATCTGGAGGCTACCTTGGAAGTTTTCTGAGACCCTCAGCACCCTGGTTGAGAACCACTGGTCTATACAATAGTGTATTCAAAATATTCATAATATTTATTCAAAAAGCGGCTGAATATGTGTCCACAGAGTTCTCTTCTAGGCCTGAATAATCACTGACCCTCGAACCCAGCCCCCTGAATGAAGCAGTTATGACATCTACCAGCAGGGTCTAACTGCCCATATTAATTAGCCAAACCTTGGCCAAATCCCAACTTTAATTCAGCATCCCTGTGCCCTGCTTCATGGGAACTTTGGAGGGAGCAGGGCAGCTGTGTCTCATAAGAGTTAGATCACACTTGGTGAAAGAAGCATTTTGGAAATTTGGAGTCATTCGAATAAAATTCATGTGGTGCCTTCTTTCCTCGGCCCCCAAAAATGTTTGAAAGTCCCCCTAAAGCCCAAATAAACACTTCTGTGAGGGTTAACTGATTCATTGATCTAATTTAACTCATAATTGCCTCAGAATTTTTGGAGAGAAATAGTGCAGACACTGGACAAGGATAAAACTTTCTAATGCACATATGTCAACCTATTTTGGGCTGTCAATTGCTGAAGAAACCGCATAGACCTATATAGTCGGGGCAGCAGCATATTTAATTTTTGATAGAAATACAGTGTTCAATGGATAGTACAATTGTTTAACCACGTAGCACAGCTCACAAAGAATTCACTTTCAAGCCAAACAGCTTTCTTGTGGTCAGAAATCTGTGTAGGGAAATCATTCACCCTTATTTGAAATTCCCATTCACAGGGATTCCAATTAAAATGACCTTTAGCACATTAAGGTAACATACACAAGTGTACACAACTCAGAATGTCTTGCAAAACAAGAATAATACAATCAAATTTATTCTTTACTGTTATGTTTATTCAATTATTTTTATTTATTAATCCTAGTCAATCTGGTAATATTGGTAACACACGCTAAATCTGTTGGCTCTTTCTTTGCCCCTCCTTTCTCTTCCTGTTACATTCGGTGTCTTTTTGCCAGTTGCTTTTTTCTTGTCACCACGAGGGTTCAGGTTTCCTCTGTTTCACCATGTTACAGTGACATTCACTTGATATTTGTGGCTCGCTGCTTATACAGGCCCTGCTGCCTTCTGTGCTGGATTAGGGGCCGGTTGTCAGACACACGTCTTGGCATAACACAGAGGCCAGCGTGTGGGGTCATAGGAGCAGTTTGGGTTGCGGTACGCTCCGTAAGGCCAGGTGTCACTGAAAATCCCAGCACTGCAGTAGGCATCATGCTGTCATGTGTTTAGACAGAGGCCGGAACAGCCATGTCCGAAATGCGAGGAAGCCGTGGTTGGGTAAAAGTCTGGATCACTCCCTGACCCCTAGAACTACTGCCACGGTCAGCTGTTACAGGAGACACGCTGTTTTTTTTAACGGCGGTGGAGCGTCTCTTGTGTCTAAACAGGTTTTCTTTAGTGGGTGTTCTGGCATTAGCACCTATGGTCTCTAAGAGTCCATATTTTGGTTGAAGTTATGACAGCGAAAAACATACACATCTTTAATAAATTGTTGCTATAGCAGCTTTAAATGTAAACAGAGAGAGTTCAAAGTGGTCTGATGAATTGGAAATCAGTTTTATCGAGAAAAGTGTAAATGATGGCCGCTGCTTGTGTTCACTATATGGTCTGTTTATGATTCAACAAACACAGGGCCACATTTGCAAGTGATAAATGTCCTTTTTTCTCATCTTTGTTTGTGCTTATGGTGAAAGTGTCTGGGGGGTGCATGAGCTGTTAATATTTTTAGAATGATTGAAGACCATACTTTTTCTTCTTATGAACTCAGGTTGGCATGTTGTGTACAAGAGTGCAGTTTTAGCCTTGGGGAGCGTAGCCGTAAGTCTGAATGTGTGTGTGCTGCAGTTTTAGCCTGCGGGGTTACAGAGACAGGAGAGAACAGGTGTTTCTCATGTTTGAGTGAAGAGCTCTTAGCACTAAACAAAAGGGAAAGTAACATTCTAACAGCACGTGAGAATATCTGACAGGAATTATTATTAGTGTTATTAATGTTGAGTTTTCCACTGTGCATTCTGGGATTGTGTTCTCTGTGAAGGATACATTTGGCCAAAACAGGACATCTTATAAGGCTAGCATCTTACCATTTGGAATGGCCTTCATGTCAGGAGTGTGTCTATGATGCCTACAAATGCTGCCTAGGAAGGCAGCTCACTAGGGTTTGGAACAAAAAAACAAAAAGTGTAGTTTACATGAAAAATGAAAATTATGTCATTATTTATTCACCCGTTGGTCCCTGCACTGTAACGTTACGTGTCCGCTAATGAGGCGCACGACGAGGAGTAGGACAAAGAAAAAAGTATTTTATTAATAATCCACAGTAGAATTCCAGGGGCAAGGAGTAGCAAAACACATATGGCAAACTTATAATAACAGACAAAGAATGATGGGAGAACACAGGCTTTAAATAATCAACGTAATCAAAGGGGAAACAGAAACAGGAGCTAATTAACCAATAAGGGAACTAAAGAAACTAGGTCAAACATGTGACATGCACATGCATAAAACAATCAAATATGGTGAATGGAAGCTCAGTCGTGCATGCTTGACGCACAAGAACAAACCTCATTGGTCATTGTGCATCAAACAAGCATGTATGAGCATCTGATGTGTGCAAACTAATGTTTGTTTGTGATTAAAAGCCTATATTAAATCTGTTCATTATATAGTGATTGCATCTTTAAAAAAATATTCAAATGGATTAATTTTGCAATCTCTTTATCAACTTTTTGAATCATGAAAGTTCTGGTTGCATGGGTTTTCAATGGATGGACAAAAAATAGAGTATTATTTGTTTTTCAAAGGTCAAAGAAAGTCTTATGGGGTTTGGGATGATCCCAGGGGTGAGTAAATGATGAGATGAGTTTTCATTTTTAGGTGAACTGTCTCTTTAACCTAATAAAATGAGCACATATGTGACCCTGGACCACAAAACCAGTCTTAAGTCGCTGGGGTTTATTTGTAGCAATAGCCAAAAATTCATGGTATGGGTCAAAATTATAAATTTTTCTTTTATGCCAAAAATCATTAAGATATTAAATAAAGATCATGTTCCATGAAGATATTTTGTAAATTTCTTACCGTAAATATATCAAAACTTCATTTTTGATTAGTAATATGCATTGCTAAGAACTTTATTTGGACAACTTTAAAGGTGATTTTCTCAATATTTTGATTTTTTTGCACCCTCAGATTCCAGATTTTCAAATAGTTGTATCTCAGCCAAATATTGTCTGATCCTAACAAACCATACATCAATGGTAAGATTATTTATTCAGCTTTCAGATGATGTATAAATCTCAATTTTGAAAAATTGACACTCAAGACTGGTTTTGTGGTCCAGGGTCACATATGAAGATTAATTTTACATTTTATATTCAACTACTTTCTTACTTTCAGATGATCACTAGCCACTCTTTTGCCCATGTGTAGATTCTCCGAGTCCCTGTCCTCAAATAAAGGCCGTGTTCTTCAGATACAATCCAAGTGTGTAGTGTGTTGTGTAACGGTGCCCTGCTAGTGTCCTGTTTACACAGTGGGACACAAGCACTCGTAAATAAGGAGAAGTGGCCGTGCGAGATGAAAGCTGCAGTCTGTTGTCTGTTCCCTACCAACCTCTTATTAAAAGCCTTTTACATGTAAACAGTCCAGCTTGTAAAACACAAAGCATACCCTTGCCTTTTAATTTTACCTGTTTCCCCCTAATACGCACTTATTTGCTTTTGTTCTTTCCTGATATTTGTAATGTTTGCTCATGGCAAGGTGCGGCAGGCCCTTGCTGGTTTGCGAGTTTTTAGGCACTAATACAGTGTATTAGTGGGAAAAATCTTGTGCATCGATAATTGTACACCCTATTGAGTATAAATTGCTTTTTGTGAGAAGTTTCTTCTGCTACTTGATAGTCATCTGACAAATTTGCTAAGGAAATCACTGATACTCGGTGAACAGGTTTTTGAAAGTAAAGAAAATAAACTGTTTTGCATCTTGACATTTTCACATGGTAAATGTGGTATGGGAAGTATCGTTTTCCCTCAGCTTTATGCAAAAGAGCCTTCAGCTGTCGAATATCAAGAAGAAATTATGAATAATTTTTATGGCACTGAAAATAATCATGTGATAATGATCTAACTTGTTTCTTTTTTTTTGTTGTTTCTGGCAGCAGGCAAGACAAACTTGTGTGCAAAGAAAGGAAAATTTCGGTTATTTCTTTTTTTTTAAACGCAAATTAATCCGTGAAAGAAAGTCAGCAAGATGAGTTGTCAAATATGTACAGTATATCCCAATATTCTCACAACATCTCATTCATACTTTTCATACATTCATACTTTTAGCCAATACCAAACCTTTAATACTTTATTTAGTTCATTTATGGTTTTATCTCAGTGACGTGGTCCATTTAAAGGGACAACTTCTTAAAATGTCCTCACACCTCATATTCTAAACATAAATGAATAAATGTTGAATTATTAATATTTAATACAGTGTATGTCGATGGGGTCCAAAACAACAATGGATCCTGCTTACTTTCATTCAATGGACAAAAAACATATATTTCCCAATTTCAACTTTCTTCTGTGGAACACCAAAGTTTGTGTGTGTTCCACTATTTAATACAGGTATGAGGGTTAGTAAATGACATTTTACTTAGAATTTTGGAGGGAATTTCCTTAACATTCCTTCTCTCCTTTTTTTTTTTTTTTTTTTTGTCAATACACATAACAGGGTCATAGTAAAAATACTGCCTGAACTTTTATTTACTTACTTAACATTTAATAATCTACATGAGGACATACCATAGGCATCTGTTGCTTTTATGTTAAACTAATGATAATGATTACAACCCTAACCCTTAAAAAAAATAGATATCCTAAAGGGAGGTTTGGTCAGATGTAGCAAACGTCTGGAGACAAATTATTTAAGTTAACCTCCATGTGCGCGCACACACACACACATACATACACACACTATTGGGACTCAGTAGGATGTGTGTTTATGTGTATGTTTGACCTATATAGGCATGAAAGGGAAAGCATCCATTGGAGCTCACCTGCCCTGACCCATAACAAAAATCACCTCTCTTCATGAAAGCACTCAGTTTTCAGGCCTGGGGCCGAGGGACTTTCTTTGAAGTGACACTTTATCTGTGTATGTGTTGTAGGGAGAGAGTGAGAAAGGTTATTCATGTGAACGCAAAAATACATTCTTACATCCTTTCTAGAAGAACAATATAAAACGTTCAGGTAAATGTCTTGTCACAAGGTGTGTGTGTGTGTGTGGAGGTTTAGGGCCCTTTTGTTACGGGCTAATGAATGTACTTTGGATGTGTGTTTGTGTGTGTGAGGTGATAGTAATCTGAGTCTTTCACACTCTCACACAGGATTGTTTTGCGGAGGAAAATGGAGGTTCTTCCTCCTGGTGACCCAGGGTTCACAGATTTCCTCTGATGTGTGTGGCACAATGCATGTGTGTGTGCTGGTATCTGTCGTGAGTTCAGCCTTTTGCTCAGGCGTGATTACCATGATTAGTCAGTAATGGAGACAGTGAGGACGGGGGAAGGACACATCACACCTGTCCTGAGGACAAGTGATCAGTTAGATCAACTCTAAACTTCCAGGCTGATATCTTTCTCCTCGTGTCTGTCTCCTCCGGATGTGCTGATAGGGATGAAGGAGATGGATGGATGAGGGTCAGGAGAATGAAAGAAAGAGGGAAGTGTGTTTCTTTGCTGACAGAAGAGTGATGCACGAACCAAAAGGTGTGGACAACACCACCATTAAATGTGGTCATTGAATTAAAAACATTAATAAAATACAACAAAAAAGCCCAGTGTTATTTTAATATAATTGATATATAATATTACAGTTTTTATAAATATTTAGACTTTATTTAGATATATTTTTTAAGTTTTAGTGGTTTTGTTTTTGACTTTTTTTTCAGTTTTCATTTATTAAAAGATTTCTTTTTTTTTTTTCTTTTTTTTAATAATGTTTGTATTTTAGTTTTAGTTACTTTAGTACATTAAAGTGAACTAAATTAAAATGAGAAATGTTGCCTTGGCAGCTAACTGAAAAAAAAGTTTTTAAAATATATGTTTAATTTTATTTCAGTTAATGTTTATTTTACTCCAAGTAATGCTATGTTTTATGGTTTTAGTTTCAGATAATAACCCTAAACCATCTAGAATAAAAGAGAATGTTTATCCAGAAGATGGCTCATTTTCAGGGTTGTTTTTGTATATTGAAAACACTGTTTTAAAAGTTTATGCTGATGCAATTGCCCATATAGAAACAAAAACAATCACAAGTTTTTCTACAGAGCAAATGAAGACTTTTGCAGAAATCAGAATTTTCTCCCAGTAATGTATCTCCAATAGACTTTCAGAAGATATCTCAAAACAAATTCTTCCAAGAGAATATCCATAATAATTTTATAGCTGTATATATATATATATATATATATATATATATATATATAGTGATGTAGATTTACTTTGAAACAATCTTCAATTAGATATTGCTAGTAAATTTCACAAATACTTTGAATGAATCTGCAAATAACACACTGAATTAAAGGAATTTTTTTGAAGTAGAGAGATTAAAATAGTAAAGACTTTCTTGTGAAACCTAATCCAATAATCTTTATGTACAACTTCAAAAACGAAGCCTTGCTTTATATCAACAATTGCCTTAATTTCTGTATTCTGTATTTTTTGTTCAAAAATGAATAATTTTAGAAACATCTTAGACAAATGTGATACTGAAATTTCTGGGAACTTTCTTGAGCTTCAAAAAGGAAACCTTTGAGAACTAAAACTATCCTCTGAAAAGTTGAGCAGGTTTTTGTCATTGCTGATGGTGATTCCAAAAGAAAAGTGTGGATCTGAGTGCATATTTCTCGAGTGTGTGTGCAGTAGCTAAGTGTGTGTTAGTCGTCATGCAGTGATGAGTGTGTGTTCTGCTCTTATCTTAATGGAATCTGAGGGTGGCTGTTTGTTTAGCTGAGGGCTGGGGTGTGGTAGACTCCATTACAGGGCCTTTGTCATGCTAACCCGCGGCTCAGCGCCCAGCTCCCCGCTGGGCCGCAGCTCTTTTGTGTGCGCTGCTCTCTCAGCGGGGCTGTCTACACTGCACGGCAGGGGCAGGCTGGGGGCCGTCGTGCCCCTGCGTCAGGCCTTGAGTCTTGTGTGCTCTGCGGGGTCCCTCTGATTAGCAGCCCCTCGACCTGCCTCTGTCCCCTGGCTCTGAGCGTCCCTGTCCCTCCTTTAGTACTCAGCCCATCCGTCACACCCCTGTTTATCCTCAGGTCTCCTTCTCTCTCCTGCAGATCCAGTGTGTGAGGTCATTCCATATAGAGAGCGAGAGCTTTTCTCAGACTAATTTGAGTGATTTAGGGATAAGGATTTGTGTTTGGCTAGATGATGTACCATTTGGTGCGCCCCAATCCCCCTCTTAATTCGGTCTGCTTAATAAAGCAGGGCCAAAACTCTTCAAGATTTGAAGAAGAAACTGGATGGAAGTCTGAGTGAGACAATTACAGACGCGCTATTCAGGTGAATCTCACAAAATCTGTCGATAAGCGCTTCATAGTTCACCCCAAAATCAAAAGAAGGAAATAACTGATTTTATTTGCAGATTTCATTTTTTTCCCCTCCTAATTCTCTTTACTGTAGTGCATTTTAGTAGACACGGGATATTTACAGTAGACACATTTATTTCCAAATGCACTTTTACACAGTGCCATTTATTTATGTATTTACATGTTTTAAGACATTTAAACAAATTGTTCTTTCCAGTTCTCTTTTCAACAGTGCAGGTTTTTTTTTAGAACATTTAAACTCATTTTCCCTCCAAATTACTTTAATACATTAATGATAATCTGATTTGATTCAGCAATGAAACTAAATTAATAAAATGATACAAAAGTATGCAAAAATACATTAGAATAATTAGAAGGGAAATTGTTTAATTCTCATGAAAATATTGTTGTCATGTTACAATGCAAAAATTCTTGAATTAATAATAAACTTTTTATGCAAAATACAATTAATTTCTTTTGAGTTTTAATTTGGGAGTTAAATGTGATTTGGACATGTTTTTGTGAGATTCAGTCTTTTTCAGACCCATTGAAAATATAACAAATTATGATGCACCAGTTGCACAGAAGGCCACCTTGTCATTCTGAGGTCACTTTGGTTTTTCTTTCATCTTTGATTCAGAGCAGTACACACAGATTCAGGACAGCTTAGGACAGTCTTACGGTGTCTATGACTGGAGTAACTGTGTTTGTGAATAAATGTTGGTTTTTTGCTCCATTGATTAAATGTGTTGCGTTGATTATAATGAGAGGTGTGGTCTTAAGCCGGGCTGGACTGAGGGGCAGATTTGAGGGGGATTTGAGCGGCTGCAGACACTAAAACATATGTCTCTCTGGAGGAGGCCACAATGCTAATTTAAGAACAGTAGCACATCCCTCGTCAGAGCCCTTTATGACGACCCACAGGCACGGGACACAGTCAGTCTGCCGGGAGAAAGGACTGAAAAGAGAAAGAGAGAGACTACGTTAACAAGTTTTGTCTCAAGGGTAAAATCCGCCATATTTATTCATATTTATTATAAGCTTCTCAAAGTGGAAAAAAAATGCCAGAATCAGCACAAGACAAGTAAGCAGGCTACTTAGTCATGGTTGGTCATTTTAATGGAAATGATGAGTTTAAAGTGATTTAAGGAAAAGAAGTCTATAAATACACATTCATCAACAGAATATACTTCTTTCTGATCATCTGATGAAATGTTAATTAATAAATCTAATATTTATTAACCTGTTAACCACACTTTGTGCCCCAATATAATAATTCCAAAGCAAACTGTCATGCAAATGATGATTGTTCAGCATTAGATTAAAAGAGTATTACTAAGAAACATGTACTGCATCATGTACTCTGCTGTGGACTTGTCTCAGATAAGTCTCAGAATGGGAGTGCACATTTATTCAGGACATTGGAAGTTTTTACACACATCCTTAAGTCAGTTTGGATTGTGGATGAATTATTCATGATCACTCTTGTGCTGTGACATTTGAAGGAAACAATGTCAATAGGTAATCAGCATCATTAGAGTCCCAATGAATTTACAATCCGTTGACTGATTTTATTTTATCTCACTTATCTAGTTGAATAGTGTTTTCTGATTCACCTGACAGAAGAACTATAACTATATGTATTGTAGCACAAATACAGATAGATAAAAATACAAACAAAGAGTATAACATTATAAAATAAATGGATTGCATTGCTCAAATCTACGGAGCTCTTTAAGAAAGAAAGAAGAAATATGAGACAGGAGGAAAAATCAATGCTTCTGCTTTCTCTCGCAAAAGTATTGCATTTTCCGACACACTTCTCATTTGCTCGCAAAATATTTGCAGTCTCTAGCAAAAGTATTGTGTGCTCCTGGTGAGTTTTTGAGTTCACTTGCTGAAGCGCTGAAATATAACTTTTCTCCCACCTCATATTATTTCCATCACAAAAAAATGTTATGAGCAGTGCAAAGTTTTCCCAGGGAAAGCAAAAGTCTTGTGAGAGAATGCAAAAGTATTGAAATAATAATTCCTGTAATTTCTAATAATCTGATCAGGGGCTCCATACAAATAAGTTGGTCTTGGAGGACGTTAATGAAAATGTTTGAGCTCTATTAAGATCTTTGACACAACTGCAATGTTTTTTCTCCAAAGCCTCCGATTTCATTCGTAATTGTGTTTTTTTTCTTTGTATGGGCAGCCTCAAACACTTTGACCCTAGATGTCTATAACATCGTTTATTCTCGTAATCTGTGCATGGAGTCATTAGGAAAGCCGGCAGGGTCAGTTTGGGCTCAGCGGCAGTGGAATATTAACTCATTCTTCTGAGCTGTAATTGCACCAGACTTCCACTGTTGAATGGGTGGAGTTCATTGTCTTTGTTTGTCTCGCTCTGGGCAGCTGCCCTCGCTGCAGTGTTTTACTCTTTTACAACTTCTGTGGTATTTACAGTGGAGCCACTCAATGCAATCACCCCGTTCGCGTTGTCACTCTCGCCCCTCTTATCTTCCCTGTCTTTGTTTGAGCGTTGATTTCAACATTTCTGTCTCTCTCTCTCTCTCTCTCTCGCTCTCTTTTTTTCTCGCTGTCTTTCTCTTCAGGGCAGGCGTTTGGATTTATGGGAGATGCTCTGCGTCCCGCTGGGCCAACAGCTTGCCCCAGTCTGTGTCCACCTTGTCCCGCAGGCCTGCGATTGTCTGCCACTAATTGGGAAGAGACTTTACAGCTCCGATCAACCATGGAAGACGTAACCCGTCCATCGTTCATCCATCAATCAATACATCCATCAATGAGTAATCCAGCAATCAATCACTCCAGCTACTCACATTCACTCGCTGGAAAGACAGACTATAATTTTCTGTCTGGCATTTCATAAGTGGGATGTTTTGCATAGTGGTCTACTTACATAGAAAATCTTGCTTGTCCAGTGCTACAAATACATAATTAGAGTTTTCTCTTTCAAAGCGCAGACATCCTGTCTGTCTGAGCTCCGGCGGCCATCTACACAGAGTGTCGGGACTATCAGGACTTTATAAGACAAACTCTTAAAAAAAAAGTTTTCTGTATTTACTTTTTTACCTGCATTTTGAATTTTACACTGTATTGTATTTATAGTTAATAGAAATGTACATAAAATGTTATGGATTTATTTCTTACATTGTACTTATTATAATAACTGTAAATTATCCATACTCACATGTAACTAACCCTAAAGCAAACTTTAACCCCGCACATGTAGTTAATTTTACATAATAATAATTTGTGTAATTTCACTGTAACAATGTCACCTTAAAATAAAGCGTATCCAAATTCGGTCATCATTTACTCAAACCTGTTGATTTTCTTTTCTTTTCTTTTTTTGTTTAAGTGCTGGTCACTGTTTTCCACACAGTTACAATAATTAGAGACTATTTTTGGGACCATTAAGATGATTTTCATTGTATTATTTTTATGTTAAGTACATTCTAAACCCTTCAATAACATTTTTTTTTTTTTTTTTTAATCAGCATAAATTAAATGCAATACAAGCACTACCAACCCGTTAAAGCTGTATTTTGTAATAAATTACACAACTGAACCTTACATTTTAAATAATATATAACACAATGAATGTTTAATATAATATAACATATTACAGTAAAACATTAGTAAACTAGTATTAGTAAATCAGTAAAACATTAACTATTTTTCATTGTTTTGTTTTTTTTGTTTGTTTGTTTTCTAAATGTCCTTACAACATTCTAACAAGTTTTATGTTTGTAACAAGGGAAAGAAATGAATTAACATTTTATTAAATTAAATTAATAGATCAATAGAAAAATAAATAGAACAATAGATCAATAGAAAAATAAAAAGTCAAGTCATCATTTATTCAAACCTGTTATTTATTTATTTATTTAAAACAATGTGCTGGTCACTCTTTTCCATTCAGTTACAATAAAAAGAGACTGGTGCTTTCAGGATTCAAAAAGGATGCAAAAGCAACATAAAGGTGTCATGAAGAAGTGCATTCCACATCTTCTGAAGTGATACCTTAAAGGGATAGTTCACCAGAAAATGAAAATTCTGTCGGTAGCTTTTATTGTATAAAAAAAGAAAGTCAATGGGTTCATTCAACTGTTTAGTTACCCACATTCTTTAAAATATCCTCTTTTGTGCTCAACAGAAGATAGAAGCTCATACAGATTTGGAACAATATGAGGGTCAGTAAATGATGACAGAATTTTCACTTTTGGGTGAATTATCCCTACAAGGTTTTGTTCACTGGAAATCTTGACTTCAGCCCTGTCTCACCCTGAGCTCACTAGAGAAGTAGTGTTGAACTTTTAATTTTGGATTTTCAATTAATTGCTTTATCAGGTTCTTAACACCTATCTAAATGATTCTTTGAGAAACTGGATTGATCTGGTTCTCGATTTCGACTGATCTGCTGGCATCTGTTCTTGAGTTAACAGCTCACTGGAGGGAAAGTTTATCAATAATTAAGAACGTTACATTTTGTGGAAGAAAGTAAGCCATGCAATTGCATAAATAATGAAATAAATTGTATCTTTGAACTATTCTTTAATAATAATTAGGCAGATATAAAAAGGAAATTACCACACTTCACCTCTGACCTCTCAGTCCGATGCAATGTGGACAGGAAATACCAGAACAAGTAACAAGTGCTAGATATTATCACAGGAGGACACAAACAACAAGCGTGGGAACAAGATGCCAAAAGTCTCTCAACCTCAAAGAAAGTTATGGTAATGGTGGTGACTCATTCCTGGCACACCCTTTCCCAACAAGCTTCACTTTTCTCAGCGTCTTTAATGATGCTGCCCCCATCCACCCCTACCTCCTCTACCTCCCACCCCAAACCCTCTACCTCTCCGGCTCTGGGCCCTCAGGTGCGCCTCCAGGCCCCCGCTGGATGAACAGCCTTATCTGATGTATCTGAGTTGTCACGCCACCCCCGTTTCTCCTCTCCTCTCCTTCCTCCAGTTGCTCCATTTATTTGGGATTTGTTTGTAGAACAGGCCCTGTTCATTTCCTTCTCTATGCAAACAAAATGACATCTCATTTATTGAAATTAGAGATGAAAGGAGTGCACTTTAATAAATGATCCTTCTCTCTTTCGGCAATAAACCACATTTTTACATAAATATCATTAAAAATAAAGGCAAATGAAGGCTGTTTTTAAGACTATTACAATTATTTTAATCTTATTATTTTAATGACAGTTATGCACGTTTCAAACCATTCCACCACACTTTTTAAAATTAAAATCAGCATACAGTAAATGAAACATAATACAAGTACTGTCAACATATGTACTCATAGTTGTATTTTATAATGAAGTATACAACTAACCCTTACATTTTAAAATAACATATTATATAATAATTTATAATGAATATAATGTAAGGCTGTTTTAGTATTACAGTAACGACAATACGTTTTTTGTTTGTTTGTTTGTTTTTTACCTTGCAAATAACATGTTAATTATTGTTCTTCATTTTCCGTTGTTTTACAGCAAAAAATATGTTAAATATCCAGAAAGGTTTTAGATTATGCTTGTTACAAGAGGGGGAAAAAACTCAAAAGGTACAGTATATACAGTGCCGTGAAAAGGTTTTTACCCCCTTCCTGCTGTTTTTTTTTTTTTGCATATTTGTCACACTTAAAAGATTCAGATCATCAAACAAATTTTAACATTACACAAAAATAATGCAAGTAAACACAAAAGGCAGTTTTTAAATGATGATTTCATTTATTAAGGGAAAACAATTGTCCAAGCCTACCTGGCCCTAAAAAAATGAATTGCCCCCTCCTGTTAAATCATGAAAGAACTGTGATTAACCACATTATTTTAGAAAGCTGAGTTAAATTTCACTAGCCACACCCAGGCCTGATTACAGCCAGACCTGTTGAATCAAGAAATCACTTAAATAGAACCTGTCTGACAAAGTGAAGCATGCTTAAAGAGCAACACATCATGCCGCGATCTAAAGAAATTCAAGAACAGATGAGAAACAAAATTGTTGACGTGTATCAGTCTGGAAAGAGTTATAAAGCCACTTCTACGGCTTTGGGACTACAGCGAACCACGGTCAGAGCCATTATCCACAAATGGAGAAAACTTGGAACAGTGGTGAACCTTCCCAGGAGTGGCCGGCCTACCAAAATTACTCCAAGACAACGGCAACTCATCCAGGAGGTCATAAAAGAACCCAGAACAGCATGTAAAGAACTGCAGACCTCACTTGCCTCAATTAAGATCAGTGTTCATGATTCAACAATAAGAAAGAGACTGGGCAAAATGGCATCCATGGGAGAGTTCCAAGGCACAAGTCACTACTGACCAAAAACAACACAAATAAAAAAAATATCTTGATTATCCCCAAGACAATTGGGCAAATATTCTGTGGACTGATGCGACAAAAGTTGAACTTTTTGGAAGGTGTGTGTCCCGTTACATCTGGCGTAAAACCAACACAGGATTTCATAAAAAGAACATCATAGCAACAGTCAAACATGGTGGTGGTAGTGTGATGGTCTGGGGCTGCTTTGCAGCTTCAGAACCTGGATGACTTGCCATAATTGATGGAACCATGAATTCTGCACTCTATCAGAAAATCCTGAAGGAGAATGTCCAGCCATCAGTTTGTGACCTCAAACAATGATCCCAAACACACCAGCAAGTCGACCTCTGAATGGCTCAAGAAAAACAAAATCAAGGTTTTGGAGTGGCCAAGTCAAAGTCCGGACTTAAATCCGATTGAGATGCGGTGGCATGACCTTAAACAGTCCATTCATGCTCGAAAACCCGCCAATGTGGCTGAATTAAAACAATTCTGCAAAGAAGAGTGGGCCAAAATTCCTCCACAGCGATGTGAAAGACTCATTGCCAGTTATCGCAAATACTTGATTGCAGTTGTTGCTGCAAAGGGTGGCATAACCAGTTATTAGATTTAGGGGGCAATTACTTTTTCACGTAGTGTCAGGCCGGTCTGGAAAGCTTTTTTCCCTAAATAAATGAAATCATTATTTTTACTGCATTTTGTATTTCAAGTGTGACAAATATGCAAAAATAAAAAAACAGGAAGGGGGCAAAAAATAATTTCACAGCACTGTATGCCTTTATTATTGTATTAATAAACATAAAATAAACATATAGTAAAATAAAATAAATAAATAAATACAAATAAATAAACAAAACTATTTATATATCCCCTTATTGTACTACTATCTTAATGTAACTTGGATATTCAGATGTTCTTACATGTCAAAAACAAGACAGAACAACATGGGCAACAAGTACACAGTACACACACATATATTATATGAACAAAAACTTTTATTTTGGATGCGATTAATTGTTGCCCAGCACTAGGTTTTACAATTATTTACAAAGAAGCGGCAAGTAACTATTAAACATGAAATTTTAAAGACCCAAATACTGTAGGATTTTTTTTTTTTTTTTTTTTTTTGAAAAACCTGCTCTATTAATCTTTGTTTCATTTACAACTTTGATTTTTGTCCTGTGCATTTTATCATACACAAATGCAGAACACAAGACACAGACACACTTCATGCTTTAATCTGTGGGTGTTTAGGTCATTAGGTTCAAATATTTAGGTCTGCGGGGTAACTGCCTTTAACATGGCTCATAGTCACCATTCTCCCCATAAGCTTTAGCCCCTTAGCAGCTTAGCGGAGATCTCTTTTTCAATCCAACCGTCCCTCATGACAATGAGGGCCACATGGGGCCAGCCGGAGCATATGGGTCTTCTTACATAATAACTCACCCATTCTTTTGTTCCTTGTGATTAAGATTAATTCTGTGACACAAGTTCTTCATATTTCTATTCAAATTTGGTATGACTTTAAGTGGAACAAAATGTATTTTGTCATTGCGTCATTTGTCATAATAGCGTCTTCAGGCTAGTTTGAATGTTAAGTAGATCATAATCTTAACTAGACAGTTATTATCAATTTTAACTGATTAATCTCCATTTCTGATTGTTAGCTACATTTCTTAGGGAAGTTTGCTAGCTTGTGTGACACTACAGTGGAAATGCAAAATGAGGCTTGGGTTCAAGGGGTGCAGATGACCTTAAATATCTGGTCCTGTGACCTCTATCACCTTCCAAGCGTATTAACCCTAAAACCCGTCACAGACCTCATGTCTGTTTCTCTCGAACCTTATCATTGTTTCTCCAACACTAATGCACACATGAGGTCCATGTCCCTAAAAGTTTGGTTCAAATATAGTGACCTTCTTGTGCATCTCTTTCTCTTTCATAACACGCAAACACACTCACACTAACTCACATATGTGTTGTGTGGAGACACATTGGCGGTTGGGAAGGTTCGGGTGTTTCAGAGGTGATGTTACTCAGATGAGTTTTAATCAGGGAAGGCCTTGTCCTGGACAAATTTGTGGCCCCTCATCCTAATTCATCTCCCAGACTCCATCCTTGAGTTGTCTCTTGCACTAATGAAAAGGTTCACTCCAACTGAAGGTCAACAAGACTCGCCCCATCACTCTCTCCTCTCCTCTTCTTTCCTCTCCTCAATCTTCCTCTCTCTTCTTTCTATCATTTCTCCTTTCTTTTGCTGAAATTGAATTGACTTGTTTTCTAGTCTTAAATGCACAATCCCATGTTTAAGGCTTATCATGCCATTAAAGGGTGACTTTTAATGTCTGCCAAGTTTGTAACTCTATTTGCTTCCAAATCTTGTTGTGGATGTGCATATTCAAACATGCTGCAGGAAAGTAACAGTTTTAAAATGCAAAATCACAAATGAGATTTGTGAAAGATATTTTGTCTACATATTAGGAATTTGTTTGCATGACTTATTATTTATTTCCCCCTTGTTTTAGTTAAATCATGGCCACGATTTAACAACATTCAGTTTTAACAAAATTAAATAGAGAATAAATTGGTACGTGACCATGATTTATCTAAAATAAGGGAATGAGTTAGGACAACGTTCCCACGATTTACCATATTTTCCAGAATATAAATCGCGGTTAGGTTTGGCATTTATAATAATCCCACTATAATTTGTGTTTGTTTCATACTTATATTTTATATTCCTGTTCTTTTCTAATGTAATGATATGTGACTTATACACTGTTGTGACTTTTTTCCTTTCAACAATATAATTTTGATCCTGTGTGACTTATTTTTCAGAAAATGATAAATAAATGAAATTGAGGGAACAGATTCATATAACGTGGCCATGATTTAACTATAATGAGGGGAAAAGAATAATAAACCTTGCCCACAAATTAATAAGTCATAGGAACAAATTTGTATTTCATATCTTTTTTTTTTTTTAAATT
Source organism: Onychostoma macrolepis (assembly GCF_012432095.1). NCBI lineage: Eukaryota > Metazoa > Chordata > Actinopteri > Cypriniformes > Cyprinidae > Onychostoma > Onychostoma macrolepis. The sequence continues at coordinate 30,325,735 of NC_081170.1, read as the reverse complement.
ATTCCGTATATCATGTGCAGGGCTCCAGAGATTTGAGAGATGTAGTAGAGAGATTTTCGATTAATAAAAAACGAAATATTGTTTTGGTCCTCACACAAATTTATTTAGATTGTTAATCTTGTGGAGCTTTTATGGACAATTTTAATTCTTAACTGCCCAGTGATTGTTTGATTTTTGTATTAAAAAGAGCAGCTTGCACAATCTTCAGAAAGAGGATTTCAGGCAACATTAAGGTAAGTAAATAATGTCACAGTTTTTGTTTTCACATACACTATTGGTCATGCTTGGTATAATTGAAAAAGAGGAAGAGGAAGAGAAGAGAAGAGAGATTTCCCCAGAGTGCAATGTTTGCCTTGATAAACTCCTTAGGGGAGCAATACAGCATCATTGAGGTACACCCCAAACCCCCCCAATACATACACACAGTAGTCACTACGGCCGTGATAACTGCAGCCCCATCTGTTGCAGGCTAATCAGACTTCAGACCCCCTCACAGTGAGATGACTTTATCAATTAGGAGTAATTAACAGCTGTCAGATGGCAAATAAGGACTGGCATCCAAGTTGTGTGTATGTGTACAGTATGTGTGTGATTCCTGGATGATTTTCTGAAGAATCTGACAGGATAACACATTGCTGCTGTGAGAAGATTATATTAGAGATTATATTAGTTGTGTCAAACCCTCCCCTCCTCAAATTCTTTACTGCCAGTGTGTGTGTGTCCATATGTGTGTGTCTGACCTCCTCTTGACAGTTGGGATACAGATGAAACATTCATCATGTCCTGCATCCGTCATGATGGCTTCTGAGTTTCTGTAAGGAGAGCAGGGACAGGGCCAATGAACACACACATCACTGCAGAATGATGAATCCCTGTATGAAATGCAAACACACGCACACACTGCTGCTGCTGACACAGTTGTTTGGCTCCCTTTAGAGTTTGCAGCTTCTATCTGGACCGAAATACCAAACAGAAGAACAATGTGGTGAGTCACAGACACCCGCTACACACACACATACACAGTGTCATACACACGAACATATATATGTGCATACACACATACCAACAAAACTAGTAGCTATTGATTCCTCGAGCAGTTGTTGCTGGCACAGGTGTCAGTGATTCACAACTAAAAAGACAACAGACCTTTAAGCCAAAGAGTTTTGAACTGTCAACATTTATCTCTGTCGTCTTCTTTGGCCTTTTTCTGTTTCACCTTGAGTCATGGATTTGGTTTCAGTTTTATTGGTTCTAAAATTGGTGTGAAGGGCTGCTGACCTTTGACCAATGAGGTAGGAATAGAGCGTCTGTCAGGGGTCAGGTATTGCAGCTCTATTGTCCCTGTGAGCTTCTGTCTGTATGGTAGGCCAACACTCAGGCATGTTCATGCTATGCTAAAGTTTTTTTAATTTTATTTTTGAGATGACTTTTTTGATTTAGAATGTTCTAAATCCATAAAATCACTGTATTTTCCTTCAAAAAGTGGCATCAAACCGTAATATGATGGTACTAAATGAGTGCCATATTCATATATCATAGTATTTAGGAACTGAATTACCATGCTACATATACAAAATGCCATGGTAGTACCACTGATCTTTTTGTACTTTTGATGAGAGTGTACAGTAGTCATTAGATAAATTCAGTAATAATTAAATAGAATGAAGATCCATCACTGATGCAAACCCTTATAAAATTAGAATGGTCCAACAAAAAGCTAACTTCTGTTGAACATTTGCTAAAAATTTACTTTAAGTTTGCTACAAAAATAAAAGTTTTTGCTAGGGCTGTCCTTGTGTTTTGGTTTTAAAAATGCTTATAAAAAGTCTGTAATTTACTTTACGACAGATAAATAACTGATATCCCAAATAGCCAATCAAATCACAGTCCCGATTATCCACCACTTTGTTGGTCAAACTTACTAAGCTGTCTGTAAATTATATTGTATATTACCCAACATTGTGGTTAAAAGGTGTTGGTATGATAAATAACATATTACAAATACTAGATATCCAAAAAGGAGTTTTGTTTGTTCTGTTCCTGAAACCTGTTTAATTGATTTAAATAGCATTTGTCTCTGTTTATGACATTGTCCATTTTGCTATTTATTTTACACTTTTAAACTCCATTAAATAAGGCTATATTTAGTTTTTTATATTTATATAAAGTCAATTAATTTCAAAACGCTACTCAAACATATGCCAATCTGTTGTGGCCATTCCAAACAATACCTTTTTGTGTGTGTGTGTGTGTGTGTGTGTGTGTGTGTGTGAGAGAGATCAAAACAGCATTTAAAGTTATTCAAAAATCACAGCAACATTTTGTTCAATGGGCCTTATACCTATTACCTTATAATCGCTGTCATAATGCCAGTTAATTGCAAAATTTTACTGAAGTATATGCCAGTCAGCTAACCATTCTAAACAATACCACTCTTCCAGTCTGATTACTCATCTTACTGATTACATATTTTACTGTAATAACTATCATTGTTGTTATAATCCACAATAATGTATACGATATGCATTAGTGTATATCTGTGTGTTTATAATCTGAGCTCTGTAGTGATAACTAGAGGACATGCTAAATTGAAAGCTGATCTCTACTGTGGCAAATAATGGTTAAAGAGAGCAAGAGAAGGAAGGAGAGAGAGAAAGGAATTGTGTGTGTGTGGGTGCAGCTTTCACTGCCAGTAAAGTGTGTGTGAGGGATAGCAGCAGAGAGAGAGAGGATTGAAATGAAAAGATGAGAGCTGTGAAAGAGTTGAGTTACAGCACACAAGGACAGAAAAAAGAGAATGAAAAACAATGGCGGTCGTTAAAAGGGAATGTGGCAAGTGTGTGGCAGACGCCCGCTGAACTGGTGACCCTCAGCTGCTGCGGAGCTGGCTGTCTGCGGGCCGCAGGGCGACAGGTGACGCTGCTTACGTTTGCCAGTTTGGGATAGCTGGAGTGAGTCATGTTTCACACAGATTCACGCACAAGGACAGAGCACCGCTCACACACACATGCGGTACAACACTTTCTAAAAGCACGGCAACACATGCTAAAAATATAAACGTTCACATAAGAACATGTATACTGTGTTAATGCGTCACTGGCCTGTGGAGAGGAAAGCAAAATCACACTCACTTTCAACACAGACACAGCATTGTTTGGCAGTCGTCCAGTGAACAACAGCGTTTAGTGATAACATTATCACAAGTCTACCGCACCTCTCAGCAGGGAAAACCAGGGGATGAATGAGGTTTTATTACGCCAAAACATGCGGAGCTTCCAATCCACCTTATCTGTGTGTATTCATGTTGAGACACACCTACATGCTATTCTGAGAGAATTTCACTCTCGGAAATTATGGCAGATAAGTGTGTTACGTGGTTAGGGTATAAACAGTTTTTTTGTTTGTTTGTTTTTTTTAATGATGATTTAAAAATACGTTTGAGAGAAGCTTGTTCGTTTTACTCTGTCAATCATATCTCAAGGATATTTATGAAGCTGTTCCTCATTCATGTGATGATTCTTTCAAGAATTCCACACCTACACTAAAGTTTCTAAAAGAAGGTTTCCTTCACAATGCCACAAAAGATCCATTTTAGGCTCCCCAAAGAACCATCAAGTGAACAGTGCTTAAAAGAACCATTTTATTCTTAGTGTAAAGAACACTTTAATTATCTGAAAACCCTTTTTCCACTATAAATAACCTTTTGTGGAATGGAAATGTTCTATAGATGATAAAGTTTCCTCATGGAACCACATATGCTAATTAAGAACCTTTTAAGAGTGTGTATCATGTTATGTCTTTCTTTAATTGGGTAGTCCATTGAAGGAACTTCTGGTCCGCGAGTCATGTTCTCAAGCCCCTCTGTTACAAACAGCACACCCATATCACGGATATGAAAACTCATGAAATATCTGTATTTCTGATCTTTAGCCTTTGAATCATCTCAGTGTGTGTTCTCTGTAACCATTTGCTCTAGCTTGTGTGTTCCTCTTTGTGTTTGTCAATTAGAATCAATTTGTAAATTCAGCTGTCAGTGGCGTTCTGCCACCCATCATACACACACACACCCTCACTCTGACTGTCTGCCGGAGTGTGTCGGGCTGCTGTTATTCTAGGGCGTAATGACTTTGTTCAGTGTGTGGGGCAGTTGTCGTCTATGTGTGTGGGGTTTTGGGCTGCTTCTGACATTTCTCTCTCTGATTTCTCAGGTTCAGTCAGCTTCACTGGCCTGGTTAAATGCTTTACATTGCAAAAACCTTACTAGCATTACATATACAGTACCATTCAAAGGTACTGGGTCAGTAAGTATTTTTTTCAGAAAGTTCTGCTTTTATTCAGCAAGGATTTGTTTTAGTTGATCAAAAGTGACAGTATCCACAAAATGTTTTCACAAAATTATGATGCAGCACAACTGCACTCTAAGAAAAGTCTGTAAAAATATGGCGCAGTGTACCATGTTAAAATGAAGGCAGTTTCTGCATAGATTTTCCACAGGTATTTTACCTATATTGTAAATGATGCATTTCAAGGAAATGTCCTTAAACTTAACAGAGAAGGTACTGGTCAAAAGTATTAAAGTGTGAAAATATTTTACAGTATTACAGTTTTTAAAACGTTTAAAAAAATTGTACAGACTTTTTCAAATTAATTAATTAATTTATTTATTTATTTTAATGGTAGTGTATATACATATCAGTATAGGTGATATTTAACCCCAAAATTACATCAATTCTCAGTATGCTGTAATGAGGTAAAATAAATAGTGCTGTCAAACGATTAATCGTGATTAATCGTATCCAAAATAAACGTTTTTGTTTACATAATATATGTATGTGTACTGTGTATATTTATTATGTATACTGTATATAAATACACACACATGCATGTGTATGTTTCATAAAAAAACATATGAAATATATTTATGATATAAATTATATGACAATGAATATAGACAGTAAATACATGTAAACATTTTCCAAATTTGTACTGTATGTGTGTGCATTTATCTATACATAATAAATATATACAGAACACACACATATATTATGCAAACAAAAACTTTTATTTTGGATGCGATTAATCGACAGCTCTAAAAATAAAGTAAATCTCCCCTGGTGTTATGAGTGAAAATAAGAACTTTATCTGAACAGGATGAGCAATGATGCTTTGTGCATCAACATGCACCCAGCTTAGCTGTCAGGTCAAAGGTGACTCTGTTTCAGCATATTAGATTGTTTGTCCTTGGTACTTTTTGTTTCAGTAAAGAGATGTGTGTTTGTGTGTATGCGATCACAAACCTGCGTTTCTTTGCTCATTTTATCAGGCTTTCATGAGTCATGTCGCTGTAGGTCTGAGCCACTGACTCAACAGGAGATAAAATGGGTGTGCATGTGTTTTTTGTTTTTGACTGGTCGCAAGTTCAGAATCTGTGTGTGTTATTGTCTCAGAGGTCAGACTTCCCTCTGTTCTTTGTTGTAAGGAGTTGCATTAATGATTACAGGTTTTGCTCCTTTGACTTCCTGTGTAATTAGGTTGCGGCTAAATCGCCACCAACCATCGACGTGTTTGTATGTGTGTGTGTGTAAGTCGTCATTTTGTCTCAGATGAGTGGCGTCACTGAGCTGTTCAGGTGAGGTGTGACTCATTCAGAGTCAGGTAGAAGGATGTGTTAAACACAGGGGAGCTGCAGCGGCCAGTCAAACAGTCTCCATGTGTTTGTCAAAGGCTGTCCTCCAACAATGCAATCAACACTCAAACACACTTACACTCATTTTCTTCTTTAACTACAGGCCTCTAGCTGTGATTGGGAGTTCATGCACTGTTGTCCTCAGGTTTTCGAGTTCTGGGTGTGTGTTTGCTGTGTGCTTGACATTTTCCTCTTGTACTGTTATTGAGATTGTCAGGTTAATTGAGTTTTAAAGGGACAGTGACAGAAAAATCTGTGTGTCCTCCTGCAGGGCTTATGCTGTGATCTGGAGTGCCGCTGTAATTACAGGTCTGATGTCAATTGTCAACATATTACGGGGATCATAGTTGCTCTCTCTGACACATACACACATATTGTCACGCATGCATTACAACACAGGCTTATGCACACACACAAACAGATATTTTTAACTACTTGAATATGTAGACTCCCACTAGACTCTTGAATGGCTTTGGGAATTGAGGTGTTCATAATATGAAATTTCCTTTAAGTAACCCTTGAAGGAGAGATACAGTAAAAAGAGTAGTTATTACAGAAATATTGTGAACCAAATAATGTTAAAAGTTTACATTTATATTAAATGCAATTAGTTGAGCTTTAAAGTAACTTTGACACTTTGAAAATTACTTATGTTGTGTTTGATATATGGTTAACGTGTAATACTGAATGTACTGACGTATTTATGGTAAACTTAAAAATACTTTATTGTAATTTCTATTGAAACATGTACTGTATGTTAAGTAATTTAAATATATTTTTGCATATATAGTTGCAATTTACTACATTTAAAGGGTTAATTCACCCAAAAATTAAAATTCTGTCATTAATTTCTCACCCTCATGTCATTCCAAACCCGTAAGACCTCCGTTCATCTTTGGAACACAAATGAACATATTTTTGATCCATCCCGTGATCTCTCTGACCCTCCCATAGACAGCAAGGATCCTTACACGATCAAGGTCCGGAACCGTAGCAAAGACATCGGTGTCACATGGATTATTTTACCTATCTCCTTGCTACGTTTCTGGACCTTGATCGTGTAAGGATCCTTGCTGTCTATAGGAGGTCTTACGGGTTTGAAACGACATGGGGGTGAGTAACTAATGATCATTTTTGGGTGAACTATCCCTTTAAAATATACGAACTGTAAGTTTGTTATATTGCACAACAGTTACCATTATTATCATGTAATCTTTTCAAAAAGCATGTTAGTCAAGGCATCAAACAGTCTATTACAGGTTTATTTATTAAAGCAATGATTTAAAATGTTAATTTGAAACCTTCTACAAAGTGCACTGTGTTAAAAACATGAAAGTCATGAAAGTATACTCTCTTTAAGTACAATTTCTTTGGGTTTTATTTCATTACCATTGTATTATCTGTAAATACAGTTTTTGAAAATATACTTTTAAGATTTTTTTTTTTTTAAAAAAGGGAAACTTATGAGAGCGTCAATCAAATGTCCCTAGGCTGATAATTATTTCTGATTCTAAAGTGAAACAATTTTTTTATTATTATTTTTCATTTGCACACAAGCTACCAGTCAACCTTAGGAAGTCATGCTGTCAAGTTTGTTTTATGAGTGGCACATTGTAAAAAAATATAAAGCAACTTGATGCAGTAAGACTTTTGAGTTCTCTCAACAATAATATTTTAGTTCTTCTCAGTAAAGATACTTTGTTCAGCCAATGTGCATTTTTTAGTTCATGCAATACTGATTGTATTATTTTGCTAATAGAAAAATTCTTGTCACAGCAACTGAAACAACAATTAATGTCATTGAGATCATTTTTTTTTTTTTTCTGTTTCTTGGAAGAAAAAAATTATGTTAAAAAGCCACCATATTACCGATTTCATGTTTATTTACGAATAACAAATCTTAATGGATAACTTAGTTAATGTGTAAACAACATTGCTTTTGCTTGTAAAACAGCTTACAAGACTAAGATATCCAGGAAATAGTTATGAGTGGCTGAACATTCTCTAGGCCTCAAAACTAGACACACAAACCTCAAGAACGGTAAAAAGATGAGCTCTTTACATCACAGTACAACAAATAACTATAACAATAATGACAAAACAACAACAAAAAAGTTTCAATTAAGTCAGAAAACAGCAAAAAAATAAATAAAAATCTTATAACAGTAACTGCATAATTTATTCATGCTGCAATGCATGCTGGGAACTCACAATGCCTTAAAATTTCAACAATATAAAATTCTTTGTTCAAACAACTGTTTTTGACTAGTTGGGACAACATTTGGTGTAATTTTGTTGGTCTGACAAGGGTTTTTATGTAGCTTCAAGAAAATAGCATTTTTTAGTATCTGAGACTCCAAAAGTTTTGTAAACTGGAAAATGTGCAGTTGCATTTTCACAGTGCAGTTCTTCAAGAGTAGGACGGAAGACTTTCATGCTTCAAGTCCATATACATGTACATGTGTTTTATGACACGATTGAATAATGTTTCCACAAAAAAGCATTTGTCCAGACATTTTTTTTTTTTCCCCTTTGAACCGTTATTTCACTCTGGTATTAGAATTTCCACATACTGTTTCTTGTTATCAACTTTTTCTTGTTTTTTTTTTTTTTTACACACAACATATATTCAAAAAAAAAAAAAAAACAGACAATCAATACTTTAAAGAGTCCAGTCAAAAAGAGGAGAGGGAAAAAATAAAAAAAATAAAACAAGTCATTCCTTTATATAATCAAGTATGTTAAAGGAAAAACACTGCCAAGCATCAATAGTAGAGGGATTGGCCCCATTAGTTCGCGCTGTTGTACATTCACAAGTCACTATTTTCGGGAAGCTATGGATCCAATATGTTTTTGCACACATGTGCAGTGTAAACCAGTTCTGTATTACTGTCTTGTTCACAGCTGTAAAACCAGCAAACAACATTCTCTTTTGTATTAAGCTTATACAGAGACCAGAATCATCATTAAGAAGACACAAACTTGGGTTAGCAAAGCAATCAATCTATAGTAAGGAGGATAAAACCAGGTTTACATGTGTCCATAGATTAATGATGATAGGACACTCCCAAAACATATGAAGAAAAGTTCCTGACGATGCAGTATTACATACTGTATCTGGCAGTTAAAATTTGGTTGTAGTTTCATTTTGAATCTTTTGCAAGGAGTTATGTATGCTCTATGAATGACTTTGAAGTGAATAAGACAATGAGTCAATTTTTTAGATGTTAAGCTGAGGTTAGACCACACTTTCTTCCAGTCGACAGACAAATCAAGGTCAGATAATTCCCGATTCCAAATAGATTGAATAGAAAGAGGTTTTGTAATGCAATCAATCATTTTATTATATACTATATTAAGGAAACATATGGCCAACCAGAAGATGGTGCAATCCAATCCTGCATAGGATGAGAGGAGATGGGAGATGCCCATGGAACTCCATACGCTTTGAGAGCAGAACGTAATTGAAGAAAGACAAAATATGCGGATGCTGATAAACAAAATTTGGTTCTTAATGTCTGAAATGAACAGAGGCCCTGATTATCATATATATCACCGCACGTGTTTACGCCTAAAGAAGACTAAGACAGAATTAAAATTATGCCATAAAGGTGTACTGTTACAAAATTTGAAGGGTCCTCCTATCAGACGTTCAACCGTTTTCCAGATTTTAATAGAATTAGCTACAACCGGACCAACTTCATAATTATCACCTTTTTTCCCTGTGCCAGTAAATAAAATATCTTGGAGGCTATTTGGTTTAACCTTGTCAGCTTCAATCACTCTCCATGAAACTTTAGATTGAGGATCAATCTATTTATAAGGAGCCTTAAGCTGGAACGACCAATAATACAATTCAAAATTTGGTACAGCCAGTCCTCCTGCGCGATTAGGGTGTTGTAATGTGGTAAATTTGATTCTGGGGCATTTATCATTCCAGATAAAATGAGAAATTATGGAGTTGATCTCCTTAAAGTAACCTGGAGGGGGAGAAAGTGGTAGCAAAGAGAAAAGAAAGTTAAACTGAGGTAACAAATTCATCTTAACTGTGGAGATTTTTCCTTGAAGAGAGACTTTAAGATTCTTCCATCTTTGAATGTCATTTTTGACCTTAACTAGGATACTATTAAAATTATCTCTGGCAATCTTATGGATGTTTTTATGTAAAGTAATGCCCAAATAGATGAAAGATTCCTTAATAGGGATAAATGAGAGAATAGAATAATTAACTTTAGCATTGTTAATTGGCATTAAAGCAGATTTGCTCCAATTTATTTTGTATCATGATAAGCTACTAAAATGATCAAATTCTTAATAATACTAGATATTTCCACATACTGTTTCTAGAGTGTCTTCCAATATTACAATAATAATCCAATCACTTTTTTCTCCTGTCACTGGACAGCATTGCAAAAACTATTTATTCACATTTAATTTGTGGCAAATTTGTTTAGGGGGTTGTACAGGGGGTTCCAACAGTTTTTGTGAGGAGAGTAATCTATCCTTTGATTTCACACAAAAGTGTCTATTGTGAGTTCATCAAGAGTGAGAGACTGATGATATTTCAGTGGTTCTACTTGTACCTCTGAATGAGAGTTGCTTCACCGCAGTCTTTCACAAATCCCATTTTATTGTGGCCGTGAGAAGGAAATATATTTCTGCAAAACATGGATTCAGATCAAGGAAAGAAATGGCCAACAAACGGGTGTCGCCAGTGTGTGTGTGTGTGTGTATCAATGAACTCTTTTCCTGCCATTGCCCGCTAGATGCTCGTGATTGCGGGTGACCTGTCGGGTCATAAAGAGGGCATCCAGAGGTGGATGGAGGGGTAAATCAACACCCCATTGCTCCATGCAGCACTTAGAGAGACCCTCACTGACCACCCACACCAGACAGCATCAGCAGCTGATGGATAGCAGCTATCTGTCTCTATGGTGACATGAGAGTTCCTTTGCATGCCCTCTAAATATTTACTACATCAGCGCCAATCAAAGGACAATGTCACAAGAGCTCCATTGTACCCACAGAGAGAGAGGATATGGAGTCTGTTCGAGGAACCATAGGTCAGTGATATTATATCAATTGCCATCATGACACTTGGTTCCTCATGATTCTCTTTTAAAACCCCTAAAAACCCTTCTTAATGATGTTGGCAAACTTTACACATATATTTGGGAACAAGTTCAATGTGTGGTATAGTTATAAAACTCTTTCACACAATGGGCATAATATTAATTCAAACTCTGCCTCTGCAGAATAAATTAATCAAGCTTTAAAATGAACCAGAATGATATATAGTCCCTAAAACTTTCTTTTCTTACACTTTATTCTGCATAGTACAATGACACCATTGGCAGGTTTTAGACATTCATTCAAAGGTATTGAAATACTGCAGGATCACTGGTTCCATGAAGAACCATTTGATTTAAAAAAAATAATAAAATAAAATAAAAACTCATAGTGAAAAAAGTGTTATTTGGACTATTAAAGTTTTCTTAACACTTAGTAAAAAAGGATTTTATGTACTGTTCACTGGTTCTTTGTGGAACCCAGAATGGTCCAACTCAATCTGACCTAATGACATCATTATGATATGGCTTAGCTGATTGGTTTTCTCCTGTATCAGTAGCCAATGAGCTCATTGCTCAATATTCAAATACCTGGCTTTCGTTTGCTGTTTGGCAGCACACTTCAGAAACCCTCCACCTTCCCCAGCTCCACCTGTATAGATCTGCTAGGTGATTCATGTATGCTATATGTGGTTATTCATATGTGTTATATATGCAGCAGCAGTATTTCCTACATGCTAACAGCAGCATGTTGTGGATGTATTGGCAGTAGCAAGTCTCGGTACTTGCTCTGCCGCAGCAGCAGCAGCAGCAGCAGCAGCAGCGTAACAGATCTATTCCGCCAAGACCAAATACATTAACATTGTCATGTACATTACCATGCCAATCCCTCCGAGAGTTGTCATGACAGAAATGTATTTCACAGAATAATTTAATCCATAATGATTCAAACATATAACTTAATATAAAGATCAGTAGGAGGAAGTTTTTGCAAAATGTATTTGGATGGAAATTTACCACCAGAATGAACAAAAATAACTCTATTTTGTCAACTCTAATGGAGACTGGTCCAAAACACACATCTCTGCAGTGACTGATCACATATACAGTGCTTGTGCTTATGATTTGAATACAGTCTATTCACTGCCATTAAAACACTGAACCTGGCATAGGCATATTGCAATGTTATGTGATCCATTTGTTTGTGTACATGCATGTGTATTTGGTATTCTCAACATTATGGGGACCAAATGGGGACCACTTCCTCACAGAGTGCAGCAAATATATAAAAATATTAGAGACAAGTATTTCACCCAAATAGTGCTAGGGTCACCTGAATTCCAGCAAGTGAGCAACATAGAGAAACTCTTGTCTATTTTGGGAGAGAAGGAAAAGTGTATCCACATGGCAGCGCAAGTATGTGTCCTCCTGCTATCAATTGAGGGACAAAGGCTGAACCCTCCTTTCCAATCACAATTGCTCTGTTTTCATTTACTTTGTAATCTATAATTTTTTTTCCGTTCATCTTGATAAGATGGATATGTACTGTATATGTGTTTATTTCCCAGAGAGAGAGAGAGAGAGAGATTATGATAAAAAACAGAAACACATTACTCCTATGTGGCATCTACTTCTGAAATCTTTAAATTTCTTGTTTTAATTTCTTGTGATTTATTACATGTTAGCTATTGTTTTTATTACAATATAATAATCATAATTCTTGTTATTACTCAGATGTTTTTTTCTACATTAAATACTTACACTTTAATTTATCAGTATATAATTAGCATGTTTTAAAAAATTCAGTTGTATTGGCGCATTAATTTGTTACGCGTTAATGAATAAATCAGTGAGTTGGTGATTTGACATGTAGTACATGAGTGTGTGTGTGTGTGTGTGTGTGTGAGGGATCTCTCATTAGGGGCCAGTAGTGGCTTAAATAGACTCATTGTTCTAAGCATGCTGATTAAGCGTGGCTGCTGGTCACACTCACACACCTGTCATATTCATCACTCGTTCCATCTAACACACAATTCTGATCCCAAACACTCATCATATGTCATGTTAAGGTGATTAATGCTATCTACACCACTATCTACACCAGAAGAGTTATATCAACAGTTATACTAACATGTGACATGTATCACGCAACACGCTGCCAGGAGTTTCATTCAGAACACGTTAAGCTATTTTGCACTATACAACGTATTTGTGACAGTTTCTAAAATAAAACTGTCTGGGAAGCAGGAATACTCAAATAATCATAAGTATGAAAACTGCAGTACTTTAAAAACCTTTACTGATTTGTAACCATACTCCATCATATTTGGTTATCATGAGGATTTGTCTCAAGGCGCCTGATCCATATAATAAGTGATGTGTGTTTTCTCACACATGAATCTATTATTTGAGCTACAATAAACAGTGACCCTGAATCTTTTAAAAGTCAAATAGCTTCATTATAGTTCTACTTTACCTCGCCCTGATGTCCTATCTGATGCTCTCGGTTTCATTTTTCCAATACAGGTCACTTCACAATACTTCCAAAGCATTGTATTATATTTATTTTAGATTAATTATGTTGTTCTTAAATGCTATTTTTAATAGATTACATGTGATCAATTAAAAAAAAAGTTTTTTATTTAGTTTTTTTTGTTTTTTGCGAATTCATTTCACGGCATGTCGCAGGTAGAGGTATGCAGCCTTCTGGCAGTTTTTAGCGAGACTTTTGTGGCAGAGATCCAAACTAAATATTTCCTAGCATTCACAGTGCTTCACAGCGTGCTGACAGGCCAAAGGGCTTCCCTACTCACTGTATGTGTATGTTGAGATAAATGATAGGAGATAACGGCAGTTCTTTTTCTGATCATCTTTTGCTAATCAGATCTTATTAAAAGGTTAAATGGTTTTCTTAAAGCATTTTCCCCTAAATGCTGATGAAGTCACTGAAGAGTAAAGAGAACAGCATATGTGTCTGACTTTGTTCATCCTACACACTTTTCTCTGCTGCTTTGATGGTAAGATGTTTGAGTTTTTGAGTGTGTGTGTGTGTGTGTGTAAGGGGGTGGTCAGGAACACTATGTCTGTTTCGTGTAAAGATCTGAGATGCAGAGAGGAGGGGAAGTGTGCCGGTGGGGCAAACTCATTCAACATGGACACTATTATCAGCTCAGCATAATGCTGCAGTTAATGCCTGTGCGAATGTTTGTGTGTCTACAACAAACAAATTTCAGTTAACTACAGTCAAACCCAAATGTCTGGCCGGATTTAAATAAGCTGTCATCATAACAACGATACAATTTAAAATTTATGCAAAAGTTTAGGCAAAAATGTAACATTATATATAATGTTTAATTCATTATACCAGGTATTGATGGTATTTTGATTATTGTTATCTCTGGAGCTGAATGGGAAGTTAAATACCTTAAAATTGTGCTTTATCTTGGATTTTGTTCTCCTGCTGAACTGTTTGCTTTCTTAATGTCTTCAGTTAATCCTAATGAGGCTGCTTTGGGTGGAGGTTTGTGTGTGTGTGTGTGTGTGTGTGAACAGAGATCTCTGAACTTGTGTGTATTTCTGTAGGATTAAACCATCGCTATCATTCACAGACGTTTATGGAAGCCAGCAGGTAAAACAAACAGATTTTCGTTTATTATAAATGTACTTAAAATGTATATATCTATAATTAATTTTATTATTGTATCTAGTCAACAAACTAATCATATTCAATTTAATCTTCAGTAAGTCATGAAATGGACACTTTATTTTCTTGATTTGTTAGCACCAAAAGTGATCATATATTTTAATTCATATTTTCATCACTTAAGATGTGTCTAAATATGGTCTATAACAAGTTTTTCACAAGTGTAGACAAAATTCTAATACATTATTTAATTTGTTTTTTAAAAAACATTATTGTATTTAGATATAAATGCCACTAAATAAGTGAATGTGCAGTCTTAATTTTGTAATGATTCTTAATGCATGATATTCCTGACTTTTAAAACTGTTCAATCCTCATTTTATTTTATAAAGATATCTAGAATAACAGAATAATTTATCCAAAGTGTAATGTTTCTGTCCCTGGTTTCTCTTTAGCAATTTCTTTCAATTTTCAGTTCAGTTTAAATTTTTCAGTAAAAGAAGAAAAAAATAAAAATAAAATAATAAAGAAGGTTACACTTTATTTTAAGGTGTCTTTGTAACAGTATAATTATACATTCAAGCACTGAGTAATATTAATAAACTACATGTACTTACTATATGGTTAAGGTTATGTGTAACAAGGACACCTTAAAATAAAATGTTACCAGAGAGAAATATCAGTTTAAATTTGTTGTACTCTATCAAATAAATTAATTAACTGCAATGATATAAAATATTACGATTTCCATGTATATTTTGCAATTGTATTAAGTGTAATAATCCTTATAGAATGAACAATATGATCTATATAAATTTAGTCATTGTCAGTTATTGTGGAGCTGATTTCTCTCTCTCTCTTTTAAAAGCCGTAACATTTCCCTGAGTTTTCATTCTTAGGTCAGAACTCTTTTCTACCCAAATGGCGAGTCATGTAAGCAAACCCTCAAGCCACTGTTACTGTAAAGGGTTTAGGTAATATAGATGAATCCTGAAAATTTTATCATTAATATAAACAGTTTAATAACACATGCGCTAAATTTAGCATGGTCCTCTTTTAGTTTAGATAGTCTCTGTCTGGTCATAGTATTAATCACCACGCCGCCCCCACTGTAGTAAACGTTGTAAGGAGACAGACATATCTCCAGATGGCTGGTTTGAGGAAGTGGAGTTGAAGCGGAGGGATTAGAGCTCTGTTGCCCCGTTACCCCACATGAAAAGGGTTGGGAGGGGTGTCATCTGCAGAACGTGCGGCACACGTGCAGATCAGCTTCTCTAGCACATGTGTGTACACACACACACACTCGAACCTTCAGACTCGGTTCAATCCAGGTGCCATGGCTCAATATGCTTAATATTTCAGTTGTGGTGGGATGTTCTTAGAATAACAGCCACGCACACAAGCAAAGGAAATGTACACCAGCTTTCTTTTAACTAAGTAATCATTCTATTTAGAGAGAGAGCCCAGATTAAACGATTTTAAAGAAGATAACAGTGTTTACACTGTTTTAGAAGGGATGTGTTGTTGGTTGAGAGAAGGAAATTAGATTAAAAAAAAAACATATTGGTTTCACATATCAGTCTCTGGCTGCTGAGGACTAGCGGCAGATTGGATGTGGTCGTCAGCAACTTCTATGTTTGCAGCTTTAAGGATGTAAGCAATTACGCTGCACAAATTTGTCATTCCTTATTTCAAATCGGAACATTTCTATTTATGCCGCAAGAAGTTTTTGCACTTCATATCTTCCACTTCTCTTCTTCTGCGGTGTGGGGATGTTATGAGCTGTCTGTAAAACTAATAGCGCTGTTGATGTTCCTCTGCCCGCTATTGTTTAGCTGGTTTTCTTTCAGGCCACATTAAACCCTTTATATAGACAGTAAAAAGGTCCATTTGAATTTGACTTCAGAGTTGAGAGAGTCCTCCCTGCCCCCTGGCCTCAGCTTGTCCAGAGAAAGAGAAGGTGTCTGATCAAGCCCTGGAGGGTTCATCCCTTTTATGGGCTTGAAGTCTCTTAAAGTGGATCTTATTGGGAATGGCCTTGGCCCAGACAAACTCTCTTCTCTCGGATCCAGCTTGCTGGCAGGTCCCCGTTTCAGCTCTTTCGTTTGAAGGTGAATTTCAGTGTTTTGGTGCTGGTCCTTCCTGGACTTCTTATTGAGTGGGTTTCAGTGTAAACAGCTGTGGACCAGATTGGGGTGGGTTGTGGGCTGAGTGGGTTCTGGGCAGCCCTTGGGGCTACAACAATCTTCTGGGTAGTCTGCTGCCAGGAAATAGTAGGCTGCGACTGATGTGGTCAGCTCTTTGTCACCAGCTGAATTTCGGGTGGGTGAGAGTGTTTTGTGTGTAATGAGTGTTTTTGAGTATGTCTGCAGAGGGGCAGGCAAGAATCCTTCAAGAATCCTTCATTACTACTTCATATTCTCCTATCGAAAGAGAAGTTTCTCTGATTTTAAGATTTTGAATGCTCAACATGTAAGAAGAATCCAGAATGTGAGTTTGTAGGAGTGCTCTTAAGAATGAATAATGCACCAGAGAGGGTAGGTATTGTGGGAAAGAGTGTAAAATGGGGGATAAAAGAGGAACAGGGACGTCAGTCAGCTCCCAGTAAACAGCAATAGTCATTGAGTCACCGTCACAGGACGTCCTTCCTTCACAGGATGAGAGCGAGGGGAAGACGCATCAACATGTTCACTTTCCTCTTCAAACAAGACCGTACCTCTGGGGGTTTGGGTCAAAACAGTCTTGTGTTGTGCGTCTCAATAATTCAAAGACTATTTTGTTCACTTTCTTCTTTTGTGAGAGTCTGTGTTATATAAAAAACAACAACAACATTGTATAAATTGAAATGAAATTAAAATATAGTATTATTATTTTTGGATTTTTGTTTTGATCATAAAAAAATAATTCTATAATATAATGAAAAAAGAAAATGCACACTGATTAAAATTTATATTTATAAAAGGATTATTTAGAAAGTACATTTTACTACAGTATAAACTTTTTAAAATAAGTATATTTTAAGACAAAAAAGGTCAAAAGAAAGGAAATTTCAGTTGGTTAGTACACAAGTTTTTTTCTATTATTATTTGTTAATTACTTTCTCTTCAATAATGTGTGTGTGTAGCAGTGGAGTAATTGTTAGATCATGTACTCTGGAGGCGGAGTCAGTGACACTAAGGTGGGAGGAGATAGTGGGCAGGGCCAAAGTGCCTTCAACAAGTCAGACAAACATGCTCAGGCAGTCAGTCAATCTCAGGCACTTGCAGGAGAAGTCACTTACCATCTGGACTAGCAGTGGGACAAGACAGGAGAACTGTGAGCTGCACCTGTCCCAAACATATACACACACATTCAGGGGAGAGATCACACACAGCCTCTATGTGTGGCTGGGACCAGAGCGTCCTGGTAAGTGACATTTCTCTAAACTGTGTTTTTGTGTGTTCTGCATTTATTCTGTGTAAAGCAGAGAATGTGTTTTACAATGGAACTGATTGTTTCTATTATTTCATAAATGAAATATTTAGCGGTTATTCAGTTATTTAGTGGTTGTTAATTCTATGTGGTGTGATTGTTTTGCGGTATAGAAAAACAGTTTTATTTGGGCTTTCTAGTTTTTATTTTTTTATTTTTTTATTTTAAGTATAAATTCTTGACTGTGATAATTTAGGCATTTTCATCTATTTTAGTATTTAAAACAATTCTTAGAAAATAATTTCTGTATTTAATTCTTAGAAAAATATTTCTGTATTTAATAATAGTTTATAGTTTTACTAAATTTTAACTAAACATTTTTTTAAGGATTTCACTTAAAAGTTTTTCTTATCAAACATAATATATAGTTTTATATTGTGCGTGCATATTTAGTATGCATACATCTGATTTCCATGTTTGTTAATGTGGAGTTTTTCAGTTTCGTTATGAGTTTTGGTTCTACAGCTGTCCTACGCACACAATTCTTTCTAACAACAACAAAAAATATAACTATTTTCTGATTTTCTTTAAAACAAATTATAAAATGTTAGTGTAATAGACAATGCTCAACTACAATTTATGTTCATCACAAATCAACTTTTACAGCTTTGTTAATTTCACATTCTGTTTTGAAACATAAAATTGTATTAATTCTGTAAACTTTAAATTAAAATGAACTACACACATTTGTAATTATAGGAACAAATAGTTTTAAATTAAGTTTTTAGTTTAATTTAAAATGTAGTTTTAAATTACATGAATACACTTTGAATAATTTTAAGAGCTTTAATAAAACATTCTCAGAGAAGTTTAGTTTTAGTCCTGAACAGGTAACTACATATTTTGCCTTTTGAATTCTGGTTGACGATTGGTTGTATCACTTTGCGTCAAAGTTTTTCCTCTTTTGTTTCTGTTTCTCACACACATTCTCTGGGATGGATTGATGGTTCCGTTTCTCTGCCACTCTGATTCCAATTTTAGCTACATTCAGATGTAGACGGGACTTCCTTCCTCTGTTTTCCTCCATTTGTGACTATTTTTTCACTCAGGGAAGAAAACAGGGAGAGGTTAAGATGCATGTTGATAGACAGAAATGAAGAGTAGGACATGAAAAGAGAGACTGAGATCAGTGCTGACCTTACGAGCGGGTCGGGACGGCTGGTGTCTTTAATTTACTTTAAGAGCACTTCTGCTTCTACGTGTAGAAAGAAACGTATTAGTTTTAATGTTGTGTAAACAATTAAGCTCTAATTTAGGCAAAAATATTTGAATTCTAATTAATTATATTTTTTACTATAAACAAATATTTGTGCATCACAAAAATTTTAAAGAAACTAGATCATTTACATAGTTTAACCTTTACCCTTTACTAAGATAATGTTTAGTTCTGTAGTTCTCTGATCTGATAAGTCATTTAATTCTAATGCTTTTTCCTTTCTCAGGCTGCTTCTCATCACAGCTCAGCCATGTTGACTACTGAGGGAGCACCCTACACCATGGATAATGAGGAGCTCAAGATGGATGTAGAGGATGTAGACATGACAAAATGGACGGAGGAAGAGTTTGAAGAGAAATGCACGTACATCGTAAAAGACCACACCTGGGAGGGTCCTCTGGAGAACACAGAACTCACCCGGGCCGAGGCGTCCTTACCAAGAAACCTGGCCTTCAAACACCCAGCAGACTCTAAAGAGGTATGACACGACACTCACACACCATCACATATGCAACGGCATTACGCATGATGTACTCATGGCCTCGAGGCTTCCTTTTTGAAATGTGCCACGAGATTCATCGGGTTACAACTGCAGTACTGCATGCCATCTGCTAATAATTGTTGTCTGCTTGTATGAGTGTACTGACAGTAAATCTGCAAACCCGCCTCAGAGTGTAACATTATCAAACTGCAAGAAGCAGGTTTAAGCAGAACTTCGGGTGGTTGTGATTCTTGTTTAAACAGCATCTCCATAAAGCCACACCTACTGATCACATAACTGGCATTAATCTTCTTTATCAGCACTGTCTGCCCAGTTTTTAAACTTGTTTTGTTGAACAAAAAAAGTCCCTGTCTATATCTGTGTGCTTAATAATTTCTAGCTCACATTGTTACTCAGCTAACACAAACATCCATACATCAGAGGACCACATGACAAGCTCCTCAAGCACCCGAGTGCAAAAGTTCCAGAGTGCCATCTATCAAACCTGTTTTATCTGCAGCAGACTGCCATGTCTGTGTCCATGACAATCCACAAACACACTACTTTCCACCTTTCCAGCGCTAATGACGGCAGAAGCTTTGAATAGGATTAAGCCTCTCTTATTTTGAAAGTGTTTATAGATCAATAGGAACAGGGTTATAGATTTTTTCATCAGTCGCTCTGTCTGTCTTATCTCTTCCTCTTTTATGAGCACGTACTTATGAGGTGATAAAGAGTTAACCCTCTTTCTTCAAGAAACACCTGAGGTTCAAACAGGAAGAGAGTGAGTGAAGTCATGTGATTCACAGAGGAAGATTATGATGATGAGAGAGTATTGATGGGGAGAGCGTTTAATAAGTTGAAAAGCAGGAGTTTGGGTGAGGAGATCTTTAGGTAGCAGAAGGGTCGAGTTGTAGTAATCTTTAGAGTTCAAAAAATATTAAATATTTTGGCTTTGATTTTAAAATTCCCATCTCTGTTTAGTACATTTACTTATGTAAATCCATTTTGCAGAATCAATTTAAACTATAAATTCTGTGTGGCCCTATTTCTATCAAATAAAGCACCTGTATGATTCCGTATTGTGAAGAGAGGTTAAGCTTTGGTGATCACCTCCTCAGAAGTGTCTGTGCGGATAGTAAGAGGTGAAACGGGACAAACAAATAGTCTCTCTCAGCCTTAGGACACAACCTTGATGACCTTTAGCTTCCTGTGGCTGTCAGAAGAGGTGACGGGTGAAGAGAGGCATGGCTCCATGTCTTTCAAGTGTGCACATCTGGCTGACTGTCAATTAATTACCCCTCTCTCACACATACACTCTGTCTTGCTAATACTGTCAAGCTAATTTAATGAATTATTTTTCAGAAAATGATTGAATTGTGAACCTAAGATACTGTGCTTTAAACTTCATCTACCTCTATTTTAACCACCTGTTTTCCTACTTTTTTAACCAGGTTATTGGTGTAGTAAGCAGAGAATACATCCCCAAAGGCACACGGTTTGGCCCCCTTGTGGGAGAAAGTTACACTGCAGAGAATGTCCCCAAAGATGCGAACAGGAAGTACTTCTGGCGGGTGAGTTGTTTTGTTTCAGAATCTTTCAATAAAGTAGGAGTGGACAAGAAAAAAAAATACTGGGTCACTTCCTGTTCCACTGACTGACTTCCTATGTGACATCATGGGCTAGATGTAGAAGCAGTGCCTTTATATTCTCAGAGTGATCAGAAACTGCTGAGTAAAGATCTGCTGTTTTGGGAACTGCATTGCTGCACTGGTGCTGAATGACTGAGAGAGCACTGATACGTTCCATGTAGTGTAATCTTTATTTGACTGTGCAGCGCTCTGAGCGTGTGGGACAGGAAGTGCTGAATGACTCTGCAGTTCTGCTGCTGTAAATATATCTTTCTTAAGAATATGTCCGCTTTACAGATCATCTGTGTCATTGCACTTATTCAAAGTGTTTGACCAGTGAAAAAAGAAATCCCATTGCAACATCACAGTTGTCACTACCATTAAATGCCACTAACAATTCAAACGAAACATTTCTCTCACTCCTCTGTGACTTCCAGCTGTCGTCTACAGCTGTCGTCACGGAGAAAGTGCAAAGTCAACCCGCTCTGGTTTTGTGTTGACTTATTTTCTGTCACTTCCATATTGTTGCCAAATCGAAGATCCCCAAGTGGAACAACTCTGGTCTTTACCTATTAGACACAGCACTGATATCATTGTTTCCTGTGTTACTGTCAGTCCTTTACCATATGGTGCAGAGCAGGTGATTACAGAGTAACTGGTTAGCGTTACAAAGCATAGAGAAAAAGTGCTATAGAGGAAGTGTGGTGGTAAAGATTCAGAGGGAAACCTTGTTTGTGACGTCTTGAAAGTGTTCCTGGAACTTGCAAGCTTAGTATAAACAACACACTGAGATAGGCGTCCCCCAACCATACTTCAGACGAGACCTAAGAATCCATCAGAGAGCTGAATGGAGATACTCTGAGACTGTGAATATTAGTGTGGGGGCGTCTGATGACTCACTGTGAGACTTTATAAGAGCAAACCCCACTCGTCTGTCTCAAAGACACGAGAACCACACTGGAGGACTAGAGAATAGACCATTGTAATAAATACAAAGAAAGTTATTGTAATTTTTTTTTAAAAAGGACCTGGTTTTAATTTTCTTCATTGTATTTTCTAGATATACTCAAATGGGGAGTTCCATCATTTTGTGGACGGACTGGACGAGGAGAAGAGTAACTGGATGCGTTATGTGAATCCAGCTCATTCCCAGCAGGAACAGAACCTTGCTGCCTGCCAAAACGGCATGAACATCTATTTCTACACCGTGAAGGCCATTCCTGCAGATCAGGAGCTACTGGTGTGGTACTGCCCGGAGTTTGCCCGCCGTCTCAACTACCCTGCCTCTGGAGAGATCATGATGCAAAAACTCAGTAAGTTCACCAAAAATGCATGTATGTGACATCTCTCTATTTGCCATAGACTGTTCCTTCTTATCTCAGTTAAAGTCAAGAAAAACATGCCTTTCCCACTATAGAGATAGACCCTGTAAGCATTGTGCAAACACACCAGTTTTTCCCTTTCATCTCTGTTAAGATCGGAATTCTTTGAACTACTCTGTTTCTCTCCTTTCTTCCTCTACACTCCTATTCTTTGTAATTAGTCTGAACAAAAACATCGTAATGTTTCAGCCATTGGTGTTTGAGTAAGTTCTTTAAACATGAAAGTGCAGACTAAGGTTTGTTTTGCCCAGCATACTAAACCAGCAATAAAAGTCTCTAAGCTAAAAAAAAAAAAAAAAAAAAAAATGAGACAGAGGGAAAGATTGATACGGAGGAGAGGGGGAGATTATAGGTAGGTGAACAGGCCAGTCAGTGTGACTCCTCTCCCCAGAGTCATGCGCATACCCTGGGGCGACTGGATGTAGCCGACCCCTTGAGCTCAACACACACACATAGTCTGTAATTACACCTACTCACTCATGTCTGCTGCCCCTCTACCTGCAGCCTTAAGAAGGAATAATAGCCCCTGCATCTCAAAGCGGAACAGTAGCAACCCTAAAGAAACCCGTGTATGACTCAATCTAATAGAATGGGCTGATCTGACTGACACAGCCTCCCACATGAAACTGATTTAGACATTGACTTTCTATTTCACTAGTCCTGTCTGGTGTAAAATGGCAGCACATTCACCCAACATGTATCTTGAGTCCCTTCATTCCTTTGTCATCCTGCCTCAGGAGGTGTGGGAGGAACGTCTTCATTTGTTTGCCACTTTAAGAGTAAGGAGAGGCTAGAAAGAGAGAGAGAGAGGGAAAAAAACCTCCATTGACTAGTTGAACTTCCTGGCGGCAGGGCTGTGCTGACAGATTGATATCTCTGTGATCGCCGGCTGTTTGTTTTTGGCAAGCTCTCTAGGGAGGAACAGAACTGGTACTATCTGTGGAAGAGAGGTGGGAGGGGAAAACTGATAACCTCTCGGTTTGTTTACACGTAGCTGCCGGGACAGAAGGATAGGGGAGTAGAGAGTCTGGTACATCTTTTAAGGGATACTTATCATGCACACACTCATATTCACACTTGAATTGTACACAATTAACCCTGTGAAAGTTCAGTGAACAGGAAGCAGGAAGTTATTTAATTGTTTACATCCTTTTGAAGGAGATTAACAGTGAAGTATTTAAGATATATGGGAGAGTTATTTTCTAATTAGCTTTCCACCTTTTATCAAATGTGAGTGGGTGGAAGGGTCAGGGTGGTTTATAATGGGTCTATTTCGCCTAAATTTGAGAATTATATTACTCTATTTATGTTTTATTCATATTTCACTCCTCATCTGATTTATTATTGTGAATTCTGCAAAAGCTTTTAAGTTTGGTGCTGTGCAGAAATTTGTGAACTCTTTTAAGATCAGCCACTAAGTAAAATCCATCCCTGGTCTCAGTGGACTCTAAAAGGGAGAGATCTAGACATGTAGATCCCTATTAGCAGGACGCCATCAGTCCCCCCACACCCACTCAGTGAACCCCATTAGATAGTATCAGTGCATCCATCCCACCCTGACCGGGGCGGCTGTCAGGCCTCACATCCTGTCTGTAGACCCTAACACGGGATAATTTGTCAAACTGTCACACTAAGTGAACCACTGGGGTGCTTTGTTGAAATTTGCCTTAAGAAGAGCTGTATCCTTTGGGACAATGGAACTGCTGTGTCCCTCAAAATAACAGTAACTGGAATTGGGATCGCGACCATGTAAAACATATCGCAAACGGACCTGTATCAGTGAATGTGAATGAGTGAGAAAATTATTAACATATTGTTTTTTGTGTGTGAAAACAGAGCAGAGCCTGATTGAAGCCACACAGCAAGCGACTGAAGTCAAGCACCCAGTGAAAAGAGAGCACAGCGTTTCAGAGATTTTAAAAGACGTACTGCAAGAACCCAGCAGACCACTTCCCACCCGTCCCCGCTGTCCCAACAGCCCAGACCGACCTCTTTACCCCAGTGCTCTCTATCCGCTCCGCCCTTCCCTAAGCGAAGACTTTTTAAAGACTACCACAGTATTTGGCCTCCCGAACCGCTCCCACAGACAGTGTTCAGTGACACCCAGCCCTTCAGCACTCAGCAGTCCGGAGAGCAGTCCAGAAAGCAGTCCCACACCAGCATCCCTTGAGCCAAGAGACACCCTTCTCTCCTTCTCTCCAGCACTCTACAGTCGTGGCCTGAACCACTACCCAGGCTACTCACCAGCAGGCTCCATGCCATTCTACCCAAACCCGCACTACTCACGCTACCTCATGCCCCACTACCCTGTTAACAGTCTGAGTGGGCCACCTACTTTGGGCAGTATATTTCCACACATGTACCCCTTTTATAGCAGCTTGGTACCCCCTCATGTACCCTTCCCACCTGGCATGCTTCCGTCCGAGGGTAGTCGACAATTTCTGCTTCCACCTGACTCTCTGGCTCCCAGGGACATCCTGCTCCCAGCGGCCACCAGTGCCTTTTCTGCAGCCACCTCTCTGAAAGATAAACAAGTCCATGGGCATGGGCACCCCTACACTCCCGCTGGGGGGTCTCCAACAGCCGGCTCTGCAGCCTCTACAGGACGTGTTCCTACCAAGCCTACCTCAGCAATCCTGAGTACCAGCCGCTCAGAGGATAAGGCGATTAATCTCAGCAAGATGAAACCAGGTTCCATAGGCTACAAAAGTCTAGATTACCCACTTAAGAAGCAGAACGGGAAGATCAAGTATGAGTGCAATGTCTGCACCAAGACTTTTGGTCAACTTTCCAATCTCAAGGTAAGCAAGAGAACGGTGCCTCCTTTTTGATGAATAGCATATGTGTGCTACACATCTGTTAGAAACACTCCTGGTAGTACCTAGCTTACCTGTCTTTATTTTCAGGTGCACCTGCGAGTCCATAGCGGTGAACGACCCTTTAAGTGTCAGACCTGCAATAAAGGTTTCACTCAGCTGGCCCACCTGCAGAAACACTATTTGGTCCACACAGGAGAGAAACCCCATGAGTGCCAGGTAAATAATAACAACAGTTTCAGTTGTAACCAGTCATTTCCTTCTCTGTGTACATTTGTAAGATCTCTGCTCCAATAAGAATGAGATCTTAAAACTGCTTTCACCTCACAGGTGTGTCACAAGCGTTTCAGCAGCACTAGCAACTTGAAGACCCATTTGCGACTGCACTCCGGTGAAAAGCCCTACCAGTGCAAGATCTGCCCAGCCAAGTTTACACAGTTTGTACACCTCAAGCTGCACAAACGGCTGCACACACGAGAACGTCCACACCAATGCCCGCATTGCCACCGCAATTACATTCACCTCAGCAGCCTGCGGCTCCATCTCAAAGGCTACTGCTTAGCGGTCTCTCCTTCTCCCAGCTGCAGCCTGGATGAACTCAACCGCATGAACGAGGAAATTGAACGCTTTGATATCAGCGATAACGCAGACAGACTGGAAGAAATGGAAGAGTTTGACGTGGAGAGCATGGTAGAGAAACAGATCTTTGGCCTGCTCTGGCAGGAGATGGATTTTAAAGCGTCTTATCACAAAGGTAGCACTGGAGGAGACCTGCACCCCCCACCACCTGCATTATCTACATATCGTCTCAACGAGCATGGCAGTGAGGCCTCTGTCATCAAGGTTCATTGCAGCAGCCCTATCCAGCTCCTACCTGTCAAGGTTAAAAAGGAGACAGAGGAGGCCATGGAAACCTAGCCAACTAGAGGTATGCTGACCATTTGCCTGACTAGCTCTCTAGGCCAGGTTATGGACAGCCACAAGTATATATAATTCTTCTCAAAGAATCAGGCTATGGCCTTTATGTTCAGGGACTTGAGTACTCAGGGCTAACAGACATCGTTCCAGTCCATCAGTGGTCCAGTATGTCCTACACAAATTAAAAAGACAATCATATTCTTTTATTAATATTATTATTGTTGTTATTAATATTATTTGCTCTTCTTGGTGTTTATCTTAGTTTGTTACGTAATCTATTTAATTTATTGTTCAATGCGTCATCCTTCACAACCAACAAGTGGAAATAATGTTTACAATGACTAGTTAAATCATTGTAATTTACTGTTTTATATATTTTCTTTTGTTTTATTCTTCTGTGGATAGTAACTGTAAATAGTGTCCCAGTTGACTGTGATTTCATGTGTGACTGCAAAGAGCTTACCACATTCAGGTTTATTTTTAATGTGGGCTTTGAAGTCAGAGGTAGACCTTTTTGCTGAAGGCATTTTTTTAACTATATGAGAGGTCAGAGGTTACATATCTATGTGTACGTGTTTTACATAACATTTATTCTCTTCACGTTGAGCTCTACACAATATAATGAATACAAAAAGGGCATATTATATATTACCAACAACTGTTACCTCAAATGCCAGAGTGTGTGTGTGTGTGTGTGTGTGTGTGTGTGTGTGTGTGGTGTGTGCTTGAATTGAGAGACGTCAGAGGCATATGTGATGTTTGTTTTGCTACTTGAAGAGGAAATCAAATGTCCCAATGTGCAGGTCTACCTGTGGTCCAAAGAATAGCAGTCTGTCTAGCTGTCACACACAGGCTGTGAGACTGACACTGCATTTTCTTACTTATGTGTGGCACATTACTGAAACCAAAACGATAAAGAAATGAAAATGTGGAAATGATAACCAAAGTGAACTCTTTCGTTTATTTTCAGAGATGTGTGCAAGTGCAGCGTGAGCTGCTGCAACTGTTTGCTCTGCAGGTCTGTGATGATGTTTATGAACACTCCACATCACTTTGGCCTTTGTATGCACTGGTTCTTTTGTCTTATGTTTGTAATTTTATCTTTGTTTTTAATATGATTTTGTGCAGCAATATTAGTAGGACAGTTTATCAGCAACATGTGCTGTGAGGTAGTAGTATCTCATACACTTTCTGTCCCAAGTATGACCAAAGTCTACACCTCATCTTCAGCTTTAAAGAAAAAAAGACCGTCTTTGTTTACATACTGGTTTACGTAGCTATTTAAGTACAGCTTTGACAAAATGTAAATTATAATATAAATCTTCACTGATCTAAAGCATTTTTGTCACTTGTGTGTTTTTTTTTTCATGTAAATAAAACAGGGCTCATCCTTCTCTAAACCACTATATGGCACGAAATCTCACCGCAACACTTTCCTAAACATCTGAGATTCATAATTCATGTGGATATTTAGTGGATTCTTGATGTGATTGCAGGCAGCAGCACAGAGATGATTCTGTGCAAAATTTGACCTAATTTAAATGTTATAGATTTATAGTAAATGTGAATCGATACAATTACAGAATATATTTTGCAGCAAAGGACATTTTCAGTTTTGTATAAAAAAGTATGAAGTATAAAAAGGATATTTGGCAATCTATCAACCTTCAAAGAGGTTTTTTTTTTTTTTCATTATGACTTCATTTTGACAATTTTCTTTCCATTAAACATTAATTTATATAATAATTAGCAAAAATAAAATGTGTAAAATGTATTTGCAATTAAGTGAAATAAAAAACAGCCACAAATAAATTTAATTTAGAAAATACAGAATGGTTCTGATTCTTAGGTACTTCAAAATACAACAAACTATCCTTTACGGTGCATTAAAGACTCTGGGTCTGCGGGTAGCTCCGGGGTAAAAGTTCGCAACACAGCAATTACAAGATGCTTCATTTGCACTTCCGATGAATAGATCCATGACTAGGCAGACAAAAGAAGCAGTCACCAAATCCAAAGTGTATAGTTCCACACCACACAAATCATGACACTGTTAGTAATACCAGCCACAACAGGCCTATAAATATATCACACTATACACACACGCAATGTCAGTATAATAATTAAATGCATATCAGCCAATTAAAATTATTCTGATTGGCTGTTAATGTGTCATGTCTTAGAAGTTTGTTGATGATTATATAAGCAAGTACTGTACAACAGTATACTTTTCTCAAAAGAGATGAAAATCTATCATCAGTGTAAACAGTGTGATTGTGTCTAGCTGTAAGACCGTGCAGGTTAAAACAAGTCCATTTCAAAATGTTTTCGATTTAATGAAATTCTGTCAGCCACATTTAGCCTACCAATGTAACTTTTGCTTTACATGATCACTTCAAAAAAAAAAAAATCCAGAGAGTAATACAAATGTAAAGAACTGAGTCTTGGCTGTGAAACCTGACTGTCAGAATTTAATGTTTACAATGTGTTTTCCTTGTTAAGCAGATGTGGTAATACGTTGCTTATGCAGTTCTGGCTCGTGCGTGTCCTCTTCCTAATCCAGTTCTGAGAACGCTGACTATATCAAATGGAATCCCTTTCAGCTCTTCCCAAATTGTACATTTATAGGCCCCATGTGAGCATGTGGATTATATGATAATTGGCTTTCTTCATTTCCCGCTGTAAGATGATGTCTGAATCACTGAAGCTAAAAGGGGAAACACACAGTTACAGAAACAAGTTTGTTTTCGGAACATCGACAAAAGTGAATAGACAGAATGGCAAGTCAGAATGACTTTTCTTATGTGGGTCATTCTTCATTTGCAGCAAGTGGTGTCCCTCTACTTTACAACAGTTGAAATAAACTTTAAATACCAATAAATTATAAAATGTTTGCATGCTTGTATTCTGTAGGATAAACACAATTTGTGCACTATTAATAGTTACATTTTTGTTTTAAAATACATATTTAATTGAGTTTGAGAGACTGCATTTGTAACAAAATATGGATGTTCCCGCCATACCTTAGAGAGGTATCATGGAATGTAATCGCAACAATATAACATTTTAACACAAATAAAGTAGTTATATTGTGAACATAGATTTTATTTAACATGTGCAATTTTATTAAATTGTTTTAAAAAATACATATTTTGTTATATTTAAGAAAAAAGTTGTGTCCCCCAAATTCATATCTGTGGTGTTACCACAATGGATTTTGCCCCTTTAAGAAAAGGGGGAATGCTATTTGGACTACTTCCTGTGTGTAAAGGTCACTGCAGGTGCTGGTTGATCTGAGGGGAATACATCCTTTCTTATTAATTTTCTAAAGTTTAGCTAAATTTCTGACAATTTCATGTGTTGAACTTTATTAGTGTCTGTGGTGTTGATAACTTGCAGATTTTACATATTTTCATCAAAATTTGGATTTGATTAATACATACTTATTAATATTTTCAAAATGTCCCCTTATCTTGAAATCATCATGATGGCAGCCTTAAAAAAGTCTAGATTTATGCCGATTTGTCTGTGGTGTTACTGTCTTTTCTGGTAACACCACAGAACCTACAGTAACTTGCAATATAAAGTCTGTGGTGTTACTTCAAAATGACAGAGACATAAGTGGCTGTGTCACCAGTGTTTGATTGAAATTATTTAAAAATCAAGATGTTCTTAAACTTTCATTTGAATGGATATAGCATATTAAACTAATTTTAAATGCATAGCAATATATTTTATTAGAAAAAAACAAACAAGCATTTTTACAAATTCTGCCTCTCATTTGCCACCCAGTTGAAGAATGACCCATGTAGTAAACTTGCTCAGTAGCTCACCTGTACAGCAGTGCGATGTGTAGCGCTCGGGCGCGAATCCCATGAAACACGAGTCACATTAAAAGAGCACAAAGACTTGTAGAAGCAATCGAAAATGGCATGTTTTCAGTAATTGTTTTATCTCATATTTGCATTTGTTAACAAAATGGTTCCTTCTTTTCAAACACGATTTAGCGTCGCTCACCGGACATTTAATTTTCAAACTGCCACGGATCATACAACTAACGTGAAATGTTGAACTGAACATGCTTTTAGCGCCACTCACTGGACACTTCACTTTGAAAGTGTCGCAAAACCTGCAAGAAGCAAAGTAGCGTCATTTTGTAGAAATGTCACCATTTCCCAATAAGCCTTTTTGAGTAAAAAAAAAAAAAATAAAAAATAAATAAATCTATATTCTAAAAAGTTTGATTGATGTTTTCAAATGGATTTTGCTTTTATGTCAATGCGGTTTCAGTGACAATTGGAATACAAAAACATTAATATATGGATAAAAACATGTCAGCTGAATGTTAAGAAAAGTCTTTAGTAAAACTAATTACCATCTTTGTCTTTAAATAACCAGCGTGAACAAAACCACACATCAGGCCTGCTGTAAACAGGTCCTACAGCAAGATATTGCTGAGAAAAAAATAAAAAATAAAAAACAAGGGGGGAAAAAATGTAGAAAACAGAAAATCAAAGGAAGAAAACATAGTACATGTACCAAAAAAAGTAAAAGAAAATAATTATGTGTGGGGGGTCATCATTGTCCCCTAAATGATCACAGCACCTTGGGGTCCCTCAGCACCTGTCCATTAGGAGCCGAGGTTAATAACAGGTTGGCTCTATGTGAGCGAGAGGGTGAAGGGGGTCTGAAGAAAATTAGAGGGCAGCTCATGTTAGAGAAGAGAGAGTTTTGTTGTTTGTTCCTCGGTGATCACCCCCCTCCCTCCACTCAGCAGCTCAGTTCCAGGTGTATTCGGAGTTCGAGAAGGCCGTTCTGATCGGACAGAGGGGAAAGTTGTCTTCTGACACCTCATATAACTTAACAGGGCCTGGCTGAGTTATGGCCTTCGAGTTTTACTTTTATATCCCAATCAGCAAGCGTAGGGGAGTGGACGACACAAGAGTAATGTGGATAAAGTCTGTAAAACTGGATGAAAAACACATAAGAGAGAGCTGAGAGACATGAACCCTGTCTGCTTCCTCATTAAATTAACTTCAAAGAGGGTTCACTGCCTAAAACGGTCAAGTCTTCACCTACGTCCCATGGAGGAAACCAAGAAATGAAGGAAATGAAGAAATGAGTTTAAAAAAAAAAAAAAAAGGCAGTACCGTTTTTACTGCTCTTACGACATGCAGCAGAACAAATGTCTGAAGGAGAGATGACAGAGGAAGACGCAGAGGAGGAGAGTGGCTCCTCTGATCTTTTAAGTGACGGGTTTACTGGAATCAGCGAGTGGGCCTAGGATAGCTCTTTATTTAATGAACACATGAAGAGTGCTCGGCTTCACTTTGATGTCCACTCCGCCGCCACACAGGAGAGACCGCCTCCCCAGCCTTCTTCCTGTGCCTGAGAAAACTAATGGCACTCAGCCCTGCCCCCAGCTGAAGACCACGACACTGAATGAAACTGAACTCTAGGTTAAAAAAAAAATTACAATACACATGGGAGAAACTGGATTAAACTAGATACACAGGAGATTGTGAACAATACAAAAATTATAAATTCATACATTTTGGTAATCTACAGACTGTTAAACTTCTGCATCAGTATCACAAACAATCTGGAATGAAAAGACTCAAACCTCTGTAGAACAGCATGTAGATTTTCTAAATGCAAAGAATAACTACAACATTTGCCAAAATGTGAAGTATACAACAGTGTACAAGGCACTCAGCCAGACTGTCCATTTTCACTGTGACTAATGAACCGGATGTATGTGGAAACGAAATATTGTGGCCATGAATTAAGAATTTATTCCCATGACTTAATTGCTAGTTTTAGTTCATGGCCACAGTGTACCAGTTCCTTCACTCATTTTAGTTAGATTGTGGACACAATTTAACTAAATGAAAATGAAACGGAACTAAACGGGGGAAAAAACAAAAAAACAGAACATGGCCAAAATTTAACTAAAACAATGGAACAAATTAGTGACAAGTTAATAAATCGTTTTAACGAATTATTGAACATAATTTGTGATCACAATATATATTTTTTTCATGAAATGAAAATGCTTTCATTTTTAACTATTACAGACCTCTCTTTTTTTTTTTTTTTTAGAATCTCCTTCTTGACTCATTACTTGAATTTAAAGCCGGAATAAAACAGAAGCAGTGACGGATATTTTCTTCTGTATTTCAACGAACATGTGAGTTAAACATCAAAAAACAATATGGATGGAGGCTTGCTGTCGATTGTAGGGGTGGGATTTAAGCAGACTAAATGATTGGATAAGTGTCATATTACTGGATGATTATCACATTTTGATTAAAAATGATGGTCAAAGTTAAAAAACAAAAAAACAGCTAAACTGTTTACAATAATATGAATTTTACAGAATACATAGGGTGCATTTTCATTTCATTCTGAAAAATGAAAGAACCAAACACTGTATAGCTATAAAATATTGTTTTAATTAAATGCATTTTGAATTAATCTAGCAAAGACAGAAAAGCAATCACCACAATTAAAATAACGCAAGAAAATGCACATTTGAACCATGTTATTATCATTTTAACCGTGTTATTAGTAGTGAGGAGTTGCAGCATCTTTATTTCTGTAATTATTCAGAGTCAAACAAGGAATGATATAAACATCTGAAAGTTTGTACACAAACAGCATTGTCTCAAGAACAGTCTGCCGAGAAGTCGCCTGGTGGTGGCGTAAGCTCTGCGGTTTTGCCCGCTGTCTCTCTGTCTCGGTCTGGGGTAAAACACTCACCGATTCCTCTAAACGAATAATCACTCTCAGCTGTGTGTCGTCTGCAGCACTGATCTACAGTCCCCACAACCCCCTAAACACAGACAGCCAGTCTGCCTACAGGTTGTAAATAAACGAGGGGAAAAAATACTGTAAGGTTAATTTGTTGGAAACAGTGCGATATGATAATGTATTTGTATAGCCTCTGACTTATGTTTTATACGATACACACCCATTTCAAAGATCAAATATTTGCTGTAAATGAATAATCAACCCCCCACCGGGAAAGTATCCGGGAAAGAAAGCTTCATTTGTGCTATATCCCACTAACATTTGTCTGGGACTGTGACTAATCAGCTTGGCCATCATCACCTCCACTGAGCTGTGTGACCCCCTACACGGCTGCCAAAACCAGACACTGACACATATAATCCAGTGAATGAAGTCACCGATGTTTTTCCCTCAAATCCCAAAGTCATCATTTTTTTCTGCTTTCGTTTTTATGCAAGAATTCCATCTTCATTTTACACCTCATCTGACCTAGATGCATCCATAAAACATGCTGATAATCAAGCCCCATGGCGGTCGTGTAGTACGTACAGCAGTTTAGTGGCCTCATTAAACACCAAACAGGATTCCTCCTAATAATGAACAGATCTGAGAGTCTTAAGCATACGTTACTCACAAATTAGAGAGTGGGAACGGGAGTGTAGAAGAGTTAATGTGGGAGTACAATCACATCAAGCTTGTGCAAATGTATGAATGTAAGAATTTTAAAGGCAGCAAGAACACGGGACCCATCTGAGAGCTCGAAATAAACTTCAAGCTTCGAGAGCGTCTTCATGTGAAGTGCACAGGATTCTGTTGTTTGATGACCATCGCTTGATAAGGCCACTGCAGGGATGAGAATGAGAAAACAGGAAGAAATGGTGTGCCATCAGAACGTCTCTGCAGATCTTTTATCCCTAATTCTCCATCAACGGACAACTGGATCCTCTGGAATCAGTCACTTGGTGCTGGGATGATGCTGATGTGGAGAAAGTTGTCTGGGTGGCTCAAGTGTTCACTCAACCACTGCATGGGTGTTTCCAGCAGTGGTTCAATGCCGTGAATCATAACCTGGAATCTCTTTGGCTCGTCTGGAATGAGTGTGAAAGAGAGAAAAGGTCACAGGGAAGTACTATTTAAGTCACGTCAAAAAAAGAAAAGTTATGCATTATGGTACATGTTAAAGCTTGTCACACAGTGGCGCTTTCTTGTAAACGGTCTAACACACAACCGTTCCCCAAAAGTGCAGAAACTTTGTCGTTGGTTAATGATGAAACGCAAGTGGTGAAGTAACTTCAATTAATCAGTTCAACAATCAATGTCAGATTATTGCTGTAAATAACAACATGGTAACTGAGAATAACTTTGATATTTTGTTTTTCATTGTTTTTTTTTATATTTACAGACATTTCATTCAATCGCAGGATCCCTCTTATGTCATACTCCCAGGTTCCACCACCTTTTATTTTCTTGACAAACTAAAAGACAGAATGAAATCTGCATGTACAGTATTCGGAATGAAAGATATACTGTAATCTAGTTTGCTTATTTTGCTCAAGAGCATGATCTATTTAGGTCTGCATGTCATACTAACGACATGCTTCTAACCACAGATCAAAAGCTGCAGTTCCAACCACACAACTTTGCAATGCTGTTTGCAAATGTTTTTGGAACTATGGTTTCAGGAAAAATAGAATAGTTGAACACTGTTAGTAATGACAAAACTTAGAAATGCAACCTGATTATGAGAAGGTTCAAATAAGGACACATATATGCCCACTCGCTGTTAAGTTCTGCAAAATGTAAATGCTTGCATTATAACAGCATAACTGTAAAATTTAAGTAAATGTGTTTTTGTTTTTGGAATAAATCTTTGTTAACATTTAGACTGATCACTGGTATTCAAGAAAATGTTAAAGGGATAGTTAACCCAAAATGAAATTCTGTCATTAATTACTCACCCTCATGTCGTTCCAAACCCCTAAGACCTTCATTCATCTTTGGAAAACAAATTAAGATATTTTTGATGAAATCCAAGAGCTTTCTAACCCTCCATAGACAGTAAGGCAACTACCACGTTCAAGACTCAGAAAGGTAGCAAGGACACTATTAAAATAGTGATGTGAAATCAGTGGTTCAACAGTAATGTTATGAAGCTACGAGAATACTTTTTGTGCGCAAAAAAAACAAAAATATCGACTTTATTCAACAATTTCTTCTCTTACATGTCAGTCTCCTTTTTTCCTACCTTTATGGGACTTGAACGTGGTAGTTGCGTTGCTGTCTATACAGGGTCAAAAAGCTCTCTGATTTCATGAAAAACATCTTAATTTGTATTCTGAAGATGAACAAAGGTCTTATGGGTTTAGAACGACATGAGGGTGAGTAATGAAAGAATTTTCATTTTTAGGTGAACTATCCCTTTAAAATGCAACCCAGTCACCATAACTTGTACTCACCCCTAGAAAATGAACATAAAACATTTTGATGGGAGACTTGTGCCCAAGAAGTGGTCAAAGGCACGAAACACCACTGGTATGTGTAACATCTAATAGCTGTTGGCACTAATTACATGATTGGATACTCCAGGAACATTACAAAGCCACGCAAGCATAATATACAGTGCCCTCCACTAATATTGGCACCCTTGATAAATATGAGCAAAGGCAGCTGTGAAAATAAATCTGCACTGTTTATCCTTTTTATCTTTCAGTCAAAAATTCACAAAATTCCAACCTATCATTGAAGTAAAACAATTGAAAGTGGGGGGAAAAATCTCATTTCAAATAAATGCTTTCTCTAGTTCATGTTGGCCACAATTATTGGCACCCAATTATTGCAATGTCCTTTTCCCAAGATAGCAGCCCTGAGTTTTCTCCTATAATGCCTGAAGAGTTTGGAGAACACCTGATAAGAGATCAGAGACCATTTTCTTCATACAATCTCGCCAGATCCTTCAAATTCACAGCTCCATGTTAGTGCTTCTTCTCATCAGTTCACCACTCATTTTCTATAGGGTTCAGGTCAGAGGACAGGGACAGCCATGTTAAAATATTCATTTTGTGCTCAGTGACCCATTTTTGTGTTTATTTTGATGTTTGTTTTGGATTGTTGTCCTGGTGGAAGATCCAATTATAAGACGGCCCATTATAAGATTTCTAACAGAGGTAGTTGGGTTAGGGGTGGGCGATATGGCAAAAATGTAATATCACAATATTTTTAAGAAAAATCACGGTTCACGATTTTATCATGATTCTTTGTCATGTTGGTTTTACTATTTTGCAAGTTGTCTGAGCATTACAGCCAAACTAATTTCCCTATTATAAAGACAAAACCTTTCAAGGTAACAAAAATATTAAAAAAGAATGGCGGATATTTAGGCCAAAGTGGGCAAAGATAAAAATCTGTGTCATTATTTTATCTTTGTTATTAAAAAATGAGAACAAAGATACACATTACAGATACACATACTATGCAAATAAAACAGTGTTTTATTTTCAGGTACAATAGGTGTATTTAGCAGGAGCATTCGAGAAATTGAATCAACAAATATAAAAATAAAACACTATATAGATTGATTCCTATTAAATCAACTGTATTAACGTTTTTCAGTCAAGAGTAGTGAGTGATTTTTCTCTTTGTGTTTCGGTGTTTTATTAACATTGAAGGAATAATTAACCCCAAAATAAAAAGTGTTTTATATTTATACCATCATTTACTCACTCAAAAGTTTCTTTAAACCTGAATGAGTTTCTTCTGCTGAACATAAATGCTATTTTGAGGAACATGGAAATCCAAACAGTTGCTGGTCCCCAGTGACTTATTCCATAGTACTTTTTTTCCCTTCTATCAAAAGTCAATGTGGACCAGATACTATTTGGTTACCCACATTCTTCAAAATATCTTCTTTTGTGTTCAGCACAAGAAAAAAAATAATACAGGTTTGTATTTTAAGGTGAACTATCCCTTTAATGACAGTCGGCAGCATGTTCAGTACTGCCTCTTTAAGACCTGCAAGCATCCGTTTTCTCTCAGCTGTTTACTTACTCATTTTAGACATAAGCAACGGAGTCTATACATAAACCTTGTGTGTTTTGACAGTATTAGTGCACAAGATAACTTAGTTCAGTAATCAGGGGCTTTTTGACAGGCTTTAGCACGCACGCTTCGGGTGTACGGACTCAGAAAAAGCGCACGTCAGACCAACGCGTGATAAAACATTTAACCGGCAAGGCTTTAAAGCAGATCCGAATAATGTACAGTATATTGAGACGGAGGAATAAGAACTACAGCTGATAGAATGTGCGCTGTAGCACGATACTACGATATTTCTTCAAAAGCAGATCGTGGAGACATTTTTATCGTCCACGATCAAAAATCGTCATATCGCACACCCCTAAGTCGGGTTTTGATTTTTTATCTGTTGGTATTTGATAGAATCCATGATGCCATGCATCTGAACAAGACGTCCAGGACCTCTGGCAGAAAAACAGGCCCACAACATTAAAGATCCAGCAGTATATCTAACCGTGGACATGGGGTACTTTTTTTTTTATCCCTGTTTGTACTAAACTCATCTGGTGGGTTTGCTGCCAAAAAGCTCTCTTTTCAGTTTCATCTGACCATTGAAACCAGTGCCATTTGAAGTTCCAGTCGTGTCTGATAAATTAATTAGCTGGAGTTTGTTTTGGATGAGTTGAAACGCTCCCGAACAACATGTGGTGATGTAGGTGATGTTTGATATATATATATATATATATATATATATATATATATATATATATATATATATATATACATATATATATATATATATATACATATACATATACATATATATATATATATACACATATACATATATTTCTTTTTTATGTTTCTGACCCCAAGACACAACTAATCTCTACAATTCTCCAGCTGTGGTCTTTGAAGAGTCTTTGTCC
The DNA here is from genome assembly GCF_012432095.1 of Onychostoma macrolepis. Lineage (NCBI taxonomy): Eukaryota > Metazoa > Chordata > Actinopteri > Cypriniformes > Cyprinidae > Onychostoma > Onychostoma macrolepis. The sequence continues at coordinate 30,287,690 of NC_081170.1, read as the reverse complement.
ACTCAAACTCTCCTCTTCACCGTGCATTAGGACGATATAGACACGTCCTCTTCCAGGCAGATTTTTAACATCTTTAGTTGAGTAGAGCCTCTTAATTATTACCCTGATGGTGGAAATGGGGATTTTCAATGCTTTAGCTCTTTTCTTACAGCCACTTTCTATTTTGTGATGCTCAACAATCTTGTTCTGCACATCAGAACTATATTCTTAGGTTTTACTCCTTGTGATGGATGATTAAGGGAATTTGGCCTTTGTGTTCCTCATATTTATAATCCCGTGGAACTGGAAATCATGGCTGGACAGTTTCATGATCCTAGTCACCCTGGCATGCTAAAAAAATGTAAATATGAATGGGAATATACTTCAGAGATATTCCAATGCAGATTTATTTTCACAGCCGCCTTTGCTCATATTTATCAAGGGTGCCAATATTAGTGGAGGGCACTGTATGTATATTAACATATGTTAAGTATTAAATTTGATTACTTGCACAATAAGTGCAAGATGATCTTGGTTTTGAACCGGTACGTTTGGAATTCCTAGTTCCTAAGATGATACAGTATTTGAAAGATTCATTACCAGTCAAAAGTTTGGGCACACCTACTGAAACTTTATTTTTTACAATTTAGATATCCATGAAATATGGCAATTTTAGATATGAAAATAAATCTTTCTTTAAAGTAGCCACCCTTTACATAGACTGCAGCTCTTCACACTCAAAGAGTTCCCATGTATTTTGAACACTTTTTCTTCACATTCCACTCCAACACTTCCATTTCATTTTTTTTTAATCAGTTCTGAATCACAAGATAGATAGATAGATGGATAGATGCAATACACACAGACACATAAGGGATCATACTAATTTAAGCACAAACCTTTAAGTCAAAATGTTTTTAAAGTAATAGTTCAGCCAAAAATAAAAAAATGTGGAAAATGTACTCACCCTCAGGCCATCTAAGATGCAGATGAGTTCTTTTCTACATTGGAACAGTGAATGGGTGCTGTCAGAATGTTTATGTTTTTAAAAAAGACGGTTGTTAACAAGTTGCTAAATGGGACTACAGGTGCTGTCGGAGACATTAAACGTCATCACGCCGAACAGTTTATCAATTTACAGTATTTTCCAGTCGTAGTATAATTTGTAATACAATTAATTGTAGAAGAACCAATGAATAGTTTCCTGCATTTTATATTGTTGTTCAACAATGTTTTTTTTTTTTGCTTTGCCCCGAAGATGCTTGTTTTATCGCTTTCCTACTGACGCGAAGACTCTGGGTTCAGACCATAAGGTAAACAAAAATATGATTATGCCATGTAAACACCACATTTACCGGCTTTACGTGGTGAAAGTGAAACTTTAATGATGCATAGTGCTTAAAGCCACGTTAAAATTAAATGTTTGCGGCCACATGAAGCTGTTAGAAAACATATAGATTGAGGATTTCCTAGAAGCAAGGATAAAATAACATTTTGTGTACCCACCCTAACAAAATGATAGCTGAAATGTGGTACTTTATTCACTAAAATAACTTTAATCTTACCATATCCAAAAACTCGCTCACTCTGCTGTTATTTAATAGATTAAATGCACTAGAATTTTATTGAATAGTACGTGGAGACACGTTTTTAATTAAAATATTCATATTAATCAAGGATTTATTGACTTTTAATGCACCTTATTTCGAAATGTACAGAAATACATGCTTTCAAATGTCCTTTGTGCTTTTAAGTTCTGCCGCTTGTATTTAGGCATCAAAATTCATCAAAGTTATATTATTTTGTGAAGATTCTTGATGGACAAAACGTGTAAGTTTCATGAACTATGACTGAACACAGAACTTATTTTTTGCGATAATTCAAAAGCCTATGGAAAAACCCCATTGGCTTTTTGTCGAGGGAACCAGTTTCATGCTAACAGCCGATCCGCATACAAAGTGACGTCCTAGTTCCCCCACTCTACAGTGCTTTCTCCAGTGAGAAAGTTGTCTCGTCTGAATGAGGAGAGAAATATGCAAAGATAAAGCACCGTTTACAATTGAAAACGGTCCAAAATGGCTCTAAACAAATATGTGGGTGGATTTATGAGAGGAAAAAAGGGAATGATTTACATACATCTTCACTAGAGGAAGGATTATTTGTGGATTATTATTTGGCACCCATTCACTACTGAAGATTCAAAGGTTAATGCTAAACTTCTCCAAAACTGTTAAGATCAACAAACTCATCTACATCTTGGATGGCCTGGGAGTGACCAAATTTTGAGCAAATTTTCATTTTTTTGGGTGATCTATTCCTTTAAGACAACGAGAAACAATTTTCTGAACTTTCAACTGGTAATGTAATTTTAAGAAAAACTTCACATTCATAAATGTGACCCTGGAGCACAAAAGCAGTCATAGGTAGCACAGGTATATTTGTAGCAATAGCCAACAATACATTGAATGGGTCAAAATTATAGATTTCTCTTTTATGCCAAAAATCATTAAGATATTAAGTAAAGATCATGTTCCATGAAGATATTTTGTAGACTTCCTACCATAAATATATCAAAACTTAATTTTTGATTAGTAATATGCATCGCTAAGAACTTCATTTGGACAACTTTAAAAGCGATTTTTTTTGCACCCTCAAATTCCAGATTTTCAAATAGTTGTATCTCGGCCAAATATTGTCCGATCCTAACAAACCATACATCAATGGAAAGATGAAGTATAAATCTCAATTTCAAAACATTTACCCTTATGATTGGTTTTGTGGTCCAGGGTCACAAATATATCCAAGCATTTATTTATTTATTTTACTTTATTTATTTTTTGACATTTTAAAATCGTTATTCCATGAAATGTGGAAAATACATGACTAGATCTTGTGAGAGGTTCTATTGTTAGAGGAAACACAGCATGATAATTAGTTCTATTCTCCACTACTTTATCATCTCCTGCACAGAACAAATTGACCAAGTTCATGCTGCGTAGCTAGTTACATATGACTGGAAAATTGAAGGAAACGCTAGAGGCAGTAACATTACCCTGTTGACCCGTGGAGGTTAAATGGCTAATGCAGTTGGAGGGAAGGAGTTTCAGTTTGACAGCAAGTGATGGTTCAGGCATCAGCATGTGCGCTGGATGACCTTCTCACACTACTGAACTGCATCATGACCTACCAGATCATTTGCATAAAAGCACATGCAGAAAGCAGTTGCTGTTTGGCCTTTAAAAACTTTCAGATAAACAACACCGTATCTCCCTGAATGAATCTCCCCATGAAGAATCCTAAAGTTTCACAGTAGAACACAAAAAGCACAAGTAAACACTCTCTCAAACTCACACAAAAGCAATTCATCATGTCCACTCAACTTACTCCATTTATCATGAGTCTGATGAGCTGTAGCTCAGGGCAGGAGTGGTTGGGGACACAGATAACATGGGTGCAGGAAGGAACTTCTCATAATAATGCATTCTTTTGTTTATTAAATGAGTGGTCAAAAAGGCATGGCCTCAGCTTTCCCTCTGACCGCTGTCAGCTCAATTATCTTTAACTAGATTCATGCATCATTTGCGCTTTCATTAGGCATAGCTGTCAGTAAGGTCAAAAATACAAGTATTTGATCTATTTCTGCATGAAACAAGTAAATCCCTGAAACTTCACCTAAACTAAAGAAAGTGCTTGGAGAAAATGCTTAAACCTAACCGGATATCCTGTTTTTTGGTGACTTATATATATATAAATTTAAAAGAAAAAATCATCATCATATTTTATGCTTCTAATAGCAAATCCAATCTGGCCACTATTGAATATCTATCTATGTATTTATTTATATATTGCATTACGGTACATATTTTTCTGACTTATCTACTGACATTTTGTATTTTGTATGTAATTTGTCATATAAAATATCTTGTTCACACTTTTCAATGGAGGAAAAGTTATTATGAATTATTTTGGCCAAAAGTGACAGTTTAATGTTAAAATGTTTTAATGATGGATTTATTTCTTATAGACACATTTCACTCATATATTTCACTTCACAAGACATTAATTAATGGACCGGAATCATTACTTGGGGATTATTGTCAAGTTTTATATATATATATATATATATATATATAAGACATGTTCACAAGTCTCTGAGGTCCAAGTCCAAGTCAAGTCGTAAGTCTTTGTTCTATTTATTAGCAACAGTTCTTTCAGCTAGTAATTGAGGCTAAATCCGTTTTGAAATACTGATTTTACAATATGATTTTCTCAGAAAAAAAAAACTTTAACAAAGTTTAAGATAAATTAGCAATGAAAAGGTGTCAATTTATTGTCAAACAAAATGCTGCACATTTCTTTGTAAAATTGAAATGTGTCAAACAACAAAACTAAATTGAAATTTTAAAACAAACCCCAATCAATCAAATAAATAACACAAATGAAAGAAATCTCATATAAGCAAACTAAGGCTTTGTTTGTGCTCTTTTTCAATTTAAAACTAGAAGCAACCACTGTATTTTAAACACAACACAATCCAAAGAAATAGGCTGCATACATGCAGCATGAGCAGCTTTTAATCTAAATTGGACTGTATAAGTTCGAAATGGTCTGACTTTAGTTTTGTGAAACTATTCTACACAAAACATCTGCACGAAACAAAACAGCAGACGGGCTGAATTAGAATGCAGATTCACTCTCTGCCAGCAGGTGGTGCTTGAACAGCATTTAAACATTGTTTCCTTGGTTGCCGGTATAAACAAAGCAGCGCTGCGGTTATGAACACTACTTTAATATGCATTATACAGAGGCAAGATGAAAAGAAAATACCATCTAAACTTTTCTAAAGACAGCCAGTTCCCCCCAGAGATACATTCATATAAACTCCCATACCAAATGACTTGCGTTTGTTTTTACGACTCTCACAAGTCACGAGTCCAAGTCAAGTCTCGAGTCAGCTGTTCGCGAGTCGAAGTCAAGTCCCAAGTCTTTATTTATGCGACTTAAGTGCGACTCGAGTCCAAGTCGCAGACTCGAGTTTCCATCTCTGATATATATACACACACAGTAAATTTCCGGTGTTTTTATATATATATATATATATATATATATATATATATATATATATATATATATATATATATATATATATATATATATATATATATATATATATATATACACACACACACACACCGGGAATTTACTGTGAATATATGGGTTGTTGACGTGACATGGCATTTTCACTGTCCCACGAGATAAAAATTTATATAATTAATATTGTTGTTATTTAAAATGCTGTAAATCGTTAAACATGTCTTTGTCCTACATGGAACTGTTATTATAAAAGCTGCAGTGCTATTAGATTTTTTTTTATTTTTGAGCCAAATGTCAAAATTGTCGTATGGTGTGACTGTCTCAAGCATGGTTCAATCAATTACAACTTTTATCAATTAAAAAGAAAAGCATAAAAATGTTAATAAATACCTCCGCCATAATTGTACAAGTGTCTATTTTAGTAAATGACAATAACTTTTTTCATCCATATATTTCGGAAAGTGTAGGAACTTGATACATTTTGTCTCTGAAAACTATGTCCTATGGTGTGACACCATATCCTTATTTTAAATCGGCAATTCCAGAGAAGACTTTAATTAGTTGAAGGACCCCATTCACGGTCATGTTACTGAAGCCCACTGTCAAGCCCATCCAACAGATGGTCAATTTTTGTCTCAGAATTGTTCAAATATTTAACTTTTTTGGAACCACTACAAAAGTGTTACGTTTTGTTGTCCTTTGGTGTGACACCCCTAAATTATATTTTTGAATTAAAAACTGCATGTTAAAGTACATAATCATGAAAAATTATGCAAATGTGTCTTGCTAACTGCTAATGACAGGTTAGCTCGGAATAGCAAGGTCATTAATTGACACAAAAGGCTGCAACGTCCTATGGTGTGACAGAAAATGTCCTCAGGTGTGACGCCTGTACTGTCACACCATGGGACAAAGATGTCACACCAGAGGACAAGGCCTTTTTAAAAAGCATTTTAAATAATTAAATAAGATTGGTTTAACTCCTTTTTATTCTTTTTTGATTATTTTCAGTGTTCATAAATGTAATAATTACATTAATTAAACTATTTTCTAAAGTTTTCACAGAAAACGTACTGTTAAAGTGTCATGAAAATAAGTATAAAATGTGATGCTTTGTTTTTGAAACAGAAATAATTGAGGGAGAAAAAATAGTGGAAGAGAGAGGACGCGGAAATATAGATAGAAAATTAACAGGGATCCACCAGAAGGGAGGAGATCCTAAGAGAACGATGCAGAAATTAAATAGAATCAAAATTATGCCTTAAAAAGAGTAGCTATATAGTTTTTAAAAAATCATTCACATCTTAATGAATATAGTTTCAATCATATATCAATAATATTTAGCTGTATCATAAATATCAATCATATTTAGTTGTGTCGCACATGCAGCAGTGGGGCCTAGAAGAGTTTCAGTAACATACTGATCGACTACGAGACTGAATTTTGTTGATGAAAATTATTTTGTTTTGTTTAAAAAAAACATGTTGATATTGTTTGTATCAAAATGAAACTTTCTTTCTCATTTGACATGTTCAAAATTAAATAAAAATACTTTAATAACTACCATTTCTGTCCTTTAGTGTGACATAATGTCCTATGGTGTGACGTAATGTCCTATGGTGTGACACACGTAAAAGAACCACAGATTTGTTTTTATGTCAAAATATCTTTAAAAAACAGTTGAGTGTTGCAATAGGGGAGATAGAAATATCTCTCATCTTGAAATGGTTTAATTTTCAGCAGTTTTGAACAGATGACAGCAAAGTTTGTGTTGTTGTCAAAGTTTGTCTTGAAATTGTCCAAAAAGTCATGGGGAAAAAATTATGTTAATTATAATTTCACATTAAATAAATAACATTATATGAAAATAAGTGTCTAACAATGAAGATAAATCTCTCTCATGCTATATATATATTATTAAGATTTTTTTCTTTTTTTTTTTTTGCTATGTCACACCATAGGACAAATTTATGGTACAGTAAAACAAACAAACAATGAAACAAACAAAAAAATTAAAGAATTGACGAAGTTAGGGACCCTTTATATTTTCTCAAAGACCAGACTTCACACTACATAAATATATGCATTTCTTCTTCAAAAATGGTCTTTTACAAAAAAAAAAAAAAAAATGCATTTTTACTGGCTATTTGTCAACTACCCATACATATATAAATATGATATATATATATACATATACACACACACACAGTGTGCATAATTATTAGGCACGTTGATATTCTGATGATATTTTTTTTCCAAAGACATTTTACCAATTCCAAACCACATCAATCTTAATACCTACTATTGATTTTGTATTTAATCATTTATAAGTGATCTATAATTGTCGATGAAGGCTGGAAGTGAAAAACTCCTTATATTCAGGTGTGCAGAATTAGGCATGATTTCTTTTACTGATAAAATGCGCCAAAAAAGAGGTTTAACTCAGACTGCGATGTCAAAAATTATTAAATACCCATGAGAAATATTAAAAACTAATGCAATACAGAAATTGCAAAGTTAAGACATTCTGGAAAATGTTGGCACTGGAGACTAAATGGTTCTTGATGGTTTCACACCTAATTCTTCACATTAATTCCTAAATCTTTTGCAGTTAACGTGTCTTTTCTTCTCCACCTGTTTTTTCTGATCCCGTTGACCCAGTGAGCATTTTGCTGTCCAATGGTCATGGCTTAACTTTGCAATTTCTATATTGCATTAGTTTTTAATATTTCTCATGGGGATTTAATAATTTTTGGCATCTCAGTCTGAGTTAAACCTCTTTTTTGGCTCATTTTATCAATAAAAGAAAACATGCCTAACACCTCAATATAAGGAGTTTTTCACTTCCAGCCTTCATGGACAATGATATATCACTTATAAATGATTAAATACAAAATTAATAGTAGTTATTAAGATTGAAATTTGGAATTAGTCAAATGTGCTTGGAAAAAAATATCAAAATATCAACGTGCCTAATAATTATGCACACAGTGTATATAAATATATAAAAACCTATATATAAATGGGTAAAAACCTAGTGGTTTAAAGGACAGTGGCAAAGACTGATAAAGATTAATTTACAATTAATTACTTTTTGGGGTTACACTGTGATCCTTAAATAGAGTCTTTTAATGTCGATGTAATGTAATGATTCTTGTTCTAAATGTGCCTGACAAGACTTTTTGGTACTGTTACACTGAATAACATTTTAATAGGTTTCTTCTGTAAAACATGGTAAAAATGTATGATAGTCATTCATTTTTGCACAGAAAAAAATAAAACTAAACAGGACACTTTCTAATGTATGTGGGAAAAAAAAATAAAAAAATAGATAAAGCTGTATTAAGATTAAGCATGATTGAAAACCCCTTTTTGTCTTTGACCCATATATATAAAAAAATCACTATATGAATCATCACATTATATACTTCCAATAGCAAATCGCATCTGCCACTATAGGACCATCTATGTTTCCCGTACTTTGTTATTAGGGTTTTTTATTTATTTATTGCTGCTGCTGCATATTTTTCGTTCTGAAATTACGTACAGATTTTTTTTCTTTTCCATTTTGTACATATTTTTGGTATTTGTATAAATATGTTGCTGTTGTCCGTTAAAGATAAGTGGTGGTCATTAATAATAATAATAATAATTTATTGTTGTTGTTGTTTTCTTCCTCTTATCATTATTATTATTATTATCATCATTATTGTTATTTTTATTGTTATAAGACACAAAGTTTTCACAAAATTATTTCCACTAAATTTCACAAATTTAGTGAATAATAGCCCGTTTAATAAAATCAACAAAATGAGTAACAAATGAGCGTTTTGGCATTTGTTCATTGTACATGTTCTTCATAACTGGCGACAGTTGTAGATGTTAATTCGTTTTTTGGGTAAGTCAACAAGGTCTTTTGCTCAACAGGAAAAAAAAGTTGAAATCCGTACCTCCCACAAATACCAAGAACATGGAAGCAACAAGCTTCGCTAAGCTAATGACTAAACACGATGACCATTTCAAACACAAGCGCACACACTTCCATGAACAAAACATCCACGTAATAACGGAACTGACTTGAAGCCTGTTTAAGCTGCAGGGCTATTGGAATATAGATTTAAATCCTTTGCATGATAGAGTTTGATGATATCTAAAAACCTGAACACAGCTCTGACCTTGACTTTTTTCATTGTTAACGGTCAAGCTAGACAAAAACCAACTCAAAGAGAGGACTAAACGATCAACTGACCCTGATTTTGAAGTCACACAGTAATAAGAGTAATGAGCAGAAGTAGTAACTCATTCCTTGAAGTCCTGTGTGTGTGTGTCTGCCCCCGTGGAGTTTGTAAGGGTGTAAGGTGGGTGCGTCCCCAGTGTAACTCTCAGAATGATGCGAGGGGAATTCAAACAACACAAACTCGTATAGTAATCGAACACACTTGCTTTCTTCTGGCAGTTATGACAAACGCCCACAGAAAACCCTAGCATGGGTTGGCTCTGGACCTCTGCCACCTTGGAATATTTCACTCAACCAAGACCAACTTACCAAAGCTGGTAATGAAAACCCAAAAACGGTTATTTCCTCAATTCTCATATTATCTTCTGTGCTACATGATTGTTAATAAACTATTCATATCCGTTGTCGTGACCTTGCCATTGCTTGCGCTACACTCTACTCTTTGAGCTAGATCAGAGTTCCCCAACCACCGAGTTGCGACCCAGTACCAGGCCATGGAAGAGTTGCTACCGGGTCACAAGAATGTTCTGGGAAAAATGTGTACAGATATAACACTCTGTTATTTATTGCATACTAATGATTGTTCTAATTATTCTGTATTTTCATTTGTTGCATGCAATTCCATGTAAATTAAATGTTTAATTAGTAAATGAATGATTGTTCTGACTCACAGAGATGTGTTTCAGACAGCGCGAGAATACAGAGTTGATTTCTGTTTTACATCTCCCTGCATTTGAGATACATGCACATAAAATTATATCAAAAAAAAAAAAAAAAAACCTTCTCGGCATTCTCATGCTCTGTGCTTTAAATACTTTTTTTCTTGCTTATCCAAAAAAAAAAATCATCTGATCCGTGAAGTCTCAAAAACCACAACATGATCCGTTGAACCACTAATATATATCTCACGGACCCTCCAGCCGGTCCATAAGAACATTTTCAAAACATAACCGGTCTGTGGTGTAAAAATGGTTGGAGATTCCTGAGCTAGAGGGTTGCACTTGGTACCTATGCAAGATTATGCATGGCCCAACTGGGTTACAGATAACAGTCGGAGGAAGGTGGGAGAAAACATTTTAGTACAGGGAGCTGCTTGGAAAAAGTACCCCCAGCACTAAGACACCATTCATTTTAAGTAAGTGGCCGTAATGCTTTAAAACTGCCGATGAAAACTTTTAAAGGAATAGTTCACCTAAGAAAAGGAAGATATTTTGTTCATTGTTGTTTGGAGTCCATCATTCTGTGAAATAACTTTTATGTGTTTGACAGAAGTACGAAATGCATACAGGTTTGGAACGACATGATGGTTAGTGAACGATGAAAGAATTTGAAATATCCCTTTAATAATACTATCACATGACTTTTGTCACAGGTTTCTGTAACAACATCCTGTGAAGTTTGTGAAGTTTGTGCAGTTTTTTCCCCCTAATTATCATAAAGGGACAGAATACGTAACCTGACATCACATGAAAACAAAGGGCTATCAAATCGATTAATCGTAATTAATTGCATCCTAAAAAAGGTTTGTTTACATAATACAGGTGCATCTCAATAAATTAGAATGTCGTGGAAAAGTTCATTTATTTCAGTAATTCAACTCAAATTGTGAAACTCGTGTATTAAATGAATTCAATGCACACAGACTGAAGTAGTTCAAGTCTTTGGTTCTTTTAATTGTGATGATTTTGGCTCACATTTAACAAAAACCCACCAATTCACTATCTCAACAAATTAGAATACTTCATAAGACCAATAAAAAAACATTTTTAGTGAATTGTTGGCCTTCTGGAAAGTATGTTCATTTACTGTATATGTACTCAATACTTGGTAGGGGCTCCTTTTGCTTGAATTACTGCCTCAATTCGGCGTGGCATGGAGGTGATCAGTTTGTGGCACTGCTGAGGTGGTATGGAAGCCCAGGTTTCTTTGACAGTGGCCTTCAGCTCATCTGCATTTTTTGGTCTCTTGTTTCTCATTTTCCTCTTGACAATAACCCATAGATTCTCTATGGGGCTCAGGTCTGGTGAGTTTGCTGGCCAGTCAAGCACACCAACACCATGGTCATTTAACCAACTTTTGGTGCTTTTGGCAGTGTGGGCAGGTGCCAAATCCTGCTGGAAAATGAAATCAGCATCTTCAAAAAGCTGGTCAGCAGAAGGGAGCATGAAGTGGTAAACCATTTCTTGGTAAACGGGTGCAGTGACTTTGGTTTTCAAAAAACACAATGGACCAAAACCAGCAGAAGACATTGCACCCCAAATCATCACAGACTGTGGAAACTTAACACTGGACTTCAAGCGACTTGGGCTACGAGCTTCTCCACCCTTCCTCCAGACTCTAGGACCTTGGTTTCCAAATGAAATACAAAACTTGCTCTCATCTGAAAAGAGGACTTTGGACCACTGTGCAACAGTCCAGTTCTTCTTCTCCTTTGCCCAGGTAAGACGCCTCTGACGTTGTCTGTGGTTCAGGAGTGGCTTAACAAGAGGAATATGACAACTGTAGCCAAATTCCTTGACACGTCTGTGTGTGGTGGCTCTTGATGCCTTGACCCCAGCCTCAGTCCATTCCTTCTGAAGTTCACCCAAATTCTTGAATCGATTTTGCTTGACAATCCTCATAAGGCTGCGGTTCTCTCGGTTGGTTGTGCATCTTTTTCTTCCACACTTTTTCCTTTCACTCAACTTTCTGTTAACATGCTTGGATACAGCACTCTGTGAACAGCCAGCTTCTTTGGAAATGAATGTTTGTGGCTTACCCTCCTTGTGAAGGGTGTCAATGATTGTCTTCTGGACAGCTGTCAGATCAGCAGTCTTCCCCATGATTGTGTACCAAACTGAGAGACCATTTTGAAGGCTCAGGAAACCTTTGCAGGTGTTTTGAGTTGATTAGCTGATTGGCATGTCACCATATTCTAATTTGTTGAGAATTGGTGGGTTTTTGTTAAATGTGAGCCAAAATCATCACAATTAAAAGAAACAAAGACTTAAACTACTTCAGTCTGTGTGCATTGAATTTATTTAAAACACGAGTTTCACAATTTGAGTTGAATTACTGAAATAAATGAACTTTTCCACAACATTCTAATTTGAGATGCACCTGTATGTGTGCACTGTGTATATTTATATTATATAAATACACACACTTGCATATATATTTGTAAGAAATATATGTAATATATATTTCTATACAAGTCATATTTAAATATGAAATATTTGTGTGTGTGTATTATTTTATATATATATTTTATTTTAATTTTTTTTTTTTTAATCATAGCCTGCTGCCATACAGCCATATCACAATGCTACGAGTGTGATGTTGCATTTATACAACAGTTTGACGGCATAAGTGTGTAAATACATAAGAAAGAACAATGGAGTGTCTTTAAAATACCCATTTTTGTGCAGAACTACTTCCTTCAGCCACGGATTCAATTCTCAGTTTGACAATTTAACAGCTGAGCCTCCGTTACTAATTCCAAAATGTCACTTTAGAACTAGTAACGAAGGAACACTGAGTTGCTTCATTGAAAACTTATCGTATCACTGTATTAAAAGCTCACTGTATTATGTAGAGTGTTACGAGAGAGAGAGATGGACTGAGCGAGTGTGATTACCTGTATCTGATACAGCAGTCATTCGTCAGCTCTGTCTAATATTCACAATAAAACATTAGTTTTAATATCCACTGAGGAAAGCTAAAAAGTGTATAAATAAATAAACTAGTTTACAGCCAGATGAAACAGCACTGATAAACGGGAGAAACATTGTGCAAACGATACAGTCAGAAGACTTTTCAATCTACAAATCACCATCATTTACCATGGACATACTGTAGTAACACTAACTGCACCATGGTATTGTGTCAGAAATGTGAGCTATTCATAGCGAATTTTATTATGTTACTAATGTAAACATGTATTAAATGTATTAAAGGAGTATACATATAGTTTCTACAACTTTCTTCAACATGGGAGCAAAAGTCTGCCTTTAAACTTGAAAGAAAAAAATTAAAGCAAACCTGAAATCTTTTCTGGTAAAAGTCCCTGAGTGAGCGTACTTCATAAAAAGCTTTTCTACTTGCATTCATGTGGTAAACAGAAACTCAAAAATGCTTGACTGATCCGCAAGAACTAATCAAATTTGTTCTCATGCCACACAAGTACAGTTGAGCTTCCGTTTACCATATCTGATGTGCTCCATCTATGTGAATTGATCAATGTTTATATATAAGCATAATTTACATATGTTCAGAATAAAAAATCAACCATGTCTCCTCAGAAGACTTGGATTAAACGGCTCATTTTATATGGATTACTTTTACAATGTCTTTATGAATGCAAAGTTTTGGATGAATGGACTTTCCATGGATAAACAGACATCTCTCAGGTTTGATTAAAATATCTCAATTTGTGTTTCAAAGATGAACAAATGTTTTATTGGTTTGGAATGACATGAGTAAGTAAATTATGACAATTTTCATTTTTGGGTGAACTATCCCTCTAAGGTAAGAGTAAAGTTTAAAAATATTGCAAAACCTCACCTAATGTATATGCATTTCCTTATACATTCATATATAGTTTATCAAAAAAAAAAAACATGAACACATTGTGTAAACTACCCAGTAACGCATAACCCTGTATATCCAACATATGAGTTTACACAGTTTACATAATCTATGTAAGTCTCTAAAAAGCCCTCTGATTTCAAAATTAATCAGTCTACAGAGTTCATCATTTTTGAGTCACTGACCCTTTTTCTTTTACCACGTTAAGACAGCCACTGAAAGTGCTACTTCAGTGCTCGTCATAGGTTGAATAGTGAGACTCAATAGTTTTGAGAATAGGTGGTGATGGAGGTGGGAGGGCCAGCTGGAGGTTTCCCCACTCGCAGCGTGGGTTGACATGAAGGGCTGCTGGGCGGGGGTTTTCTGTGCAATTCATTTATTTGAAATAATACCACCACACACCCTCTTATTCACTATAAAACCTCTCACTGTTCTGACCGACTTCTTAAGCACAACATGGGGAAATTTGTAAAGTACCATGTATTGCGTTTCGATATAAAAAATCTTTATCTTATTGTGAGAAGCGTAGGAGAGACCTCACAGTTTGAGAATGTCTCCATTTTTACCCTCAAAGGGGTGAATATAGCAATAGATTCCATTCCGCTGGGTGTTCGAGACATACAGATGGCTATAATATGGCACGGATATTACATGTCAGACTGGCTAAAGCTTATACTTTTTATTTTTATTTGTGGGAATCCCCATTACATTGCAACCATAACAGTACTGTAAATCATCTGTGGCATTAAGACACCATCAAAGCCTTTCATAAAACAGAAAACCTCATCTGCTGATAAAAGAACACATTTAAAGTCACAAAATGCAGATTTTCACTCGTGTGTAATTGATATGAATCAAGCCGACACTGTGATAAACAAAAATGATTTGAGACCATCCTGAGACAGAAAAGGTATTTCCCAGGTTGAGTAAGTAGACACGTATTTCCCTGTAATCTCAACACTTTGCTCTGCGTGGTTATTAAAGCAAATCCCACATATCTGGAAGAGGCAGAACAATAACAAAAAGAGAAGCACAAAGTGCCACTTTCTCTTCAACCAAACCACCAGGCCGTTCAGACAAAGCAAGCAGGTCTTGAATTGGGCTGGAAGCAGCACAGATGTGCTCCGTCATGCAGGTGCTCCGTTTGTCACTGCTATTGTCTGCTTATCTATGCTACTTCCTCTCAGGAGAAACCAAGACCGCCCCTGTTTTGGCTGTGGATTTCATTCATGCAACCCTGATTTGTCCTTTTCTTTCTTTCCCTATTTCTCATCTCTTCTGTAAATCTCTAGATGTTAAAGATTTGTTTTCCTCTCATGTCTTTGCCTCTCATCTTTGATTCCAACCTCCTGTGAGAGATAAGTCTAAACTGCAAACACGTTTTTATCAAATAATATGTGTGTGAATTATTTTCAGCTCACCTTCCGCACATATGGCAGCAGGAAACAGCTCCTTCAGCAGGTCTCCCAACGTAAGCACATGACCTTCAGGAGACACAGGTCGGAAGAGCTTTTGGAGGAACGGTCTGTCACTCATCGTCTAAAACGAGACAAATATGAAAGCCATTAGACTGATTATGATAGTAGAATCACAGTGTAAAGTTCTCAAAAATGCAGAATCTGAATTGTGTCACTGAAGAATAACAAAAAAAACAACAACAAAAAAATCACTTATTTTGTGGACAGTTTTAGTTTGGTGAACAGTTTTCACAGGATATGTTTGTATTAGTGGTGCGTAGATCGGGATTATATCTACGGAGACTGCAGATAATCCACAGGTGGGCGTAATAGTAATAAAAGTACAAAAAAAATAACATTCTGATTAATTGCAGGTGGGTCATGGGTGGATTAGACAAAATGTTAACAAAGGAAATAAATATAGTAAATTAAACATGACTTTCAATTAATGTGACTACTATTTTAGCCATTTTAGTTTGTTAAAAAACTGAAAACAGACAGTGTCTGCATAGTTTTCAACCAATTTATGAATAAGACTAGGAAATTACCACTCAACTTCTCATTGTCATTGACAATGAAATTTGAGCTTGTTTGAGCAAGACACACACAACTCACAGCGGAGCGTAATGGCAACAACATCTCAGATTGACAGATAAATTCAAATAAAGCCGCATTTTCAGACTTCCGAGCTATTTGTTACTGTTTTGTACACACTGTCATATTAGGGTGGATGATTTATTTTTAACAGCAGAGTGAAGTTACAGCTGATATGCGCATCTCTAGTTTGCATATAGTCTATTTTATTTGTGACTGTGTATCTATGCTCCGTAAGCTGAAATTCGAAAATACTAAAAATGTTGATCACATTAAAAAAACTAAAATATATTTATAAAATAAATTTGAATGATTGTGCTTGATAGGTCAGTTTACAAAAGTTGTGTTTCTGGCTGTTCTAAAAGAAACAACAAACTTATCAACAGAAAGTGAAAAGTTCAGAAAGTTCCTAGTCAGCATGAAGTGAAAATTTTGTTGTCTAAATGCACTCATCCCACTGTGAATAATTAATCCATGCATTTTTTTATTTTATTTCTTACAATCAACTGCAAACTAACATTCTAGTCTGCCTCCAAACAATCAAAAAATTGTCTTCAATCTACATTTTTTGTTTTCTTCTTCAATAATCTGTTTCACTTGGATATACATTGCAATATGCAAGAAAAGATTGCTACTTAAATTCAGCATTTAGCATTCTTTTGCTAAATTGTATTATTTACATTGGCACAAGCCCATAACGGTCAAATTTAAAATACAAATATTTTAACTAAAACAGTTTTAGTTTTTGTTAGTACAATGGAAAGTGAGAATGAGGTTTCTTTTAAGAACAGGACAGGCTTCATGATTTACCCTGAAAAAAAAAAAAAAAACTTATGCAGTTCATAAAAATAATAATGTTGTTTATATTCATGAAGAGTTGTTTCAGATGATGAAACAGAGGCATGTGTAGTGGATGTACAGTATATACTGGAATATTGGAAAGCTAAGAATCACCAAACAACACCAGCAAAGTCCAGTGACGCAGATATAGCACACCCTAACACAATGACTATACACACCGACCACCTACACTCAAGTGAGAACAATTTTCCTTTGAGCTTTCTCAATTTACTTTTCTTTTATATGTCCTCTTCAGCCAGTCAGCATACATGACTACAGTTTGGAGAAATAGCACCTACGTCATTCCAGGGGACCCACTTTTCACACCCATTAAGGAGCACTAACAACAAATAATTCATTTGCTAATATCATGTCAGTTAGCAGCTGTTTTAACCTACACTAGTTGGGTATAATGTTGTGAATTGCTGAATAAGATATTGAGCAGATTAACAGCCGGCAGTCACGGCTTAGTCTTTCCTTTGGCCTTGAGCGAGCGAGCGAGGTGTCGAATGCTGGACAGGATCCAGTTTTCACACACAACTTGCATGTGGTCAGTGATAGAGGGTATCATTCTGTAAGATCTGGACCTATGGTGACAAACAGCGGCCTGACAAACAATAGGAGTCAATCTTGGTGCTGTGAAAAGGAAACTGGTGACACAACGGCTCAGGTAGTCCAGCTGACACCGACACCCCCAGGTCTCAGGAAGAGAAGGTGTCTCAGGATGCTACGGCCTCGATCAGGTTACCAGAAAAACTGACTCACTGCTCACTTGCACCAAGATCATCTCCAGAGTCAGAGAAGAGAGAGTGTGAGAAGTGACAGCTACTTCGTTGCATTTTTAAACGGCAGCATTAATTATTGACCCCAGCATTATCCAAAAGGCTCCTGATACCGATGAGAAGTGTGATACTCTGGGTGCCGACACTTTCTTTTCAACTCCCCTGACACCCTAGCTGGCAAACCAGCACATGAACCACACAACAGACATCATTAGCCTTTCTCCAAAAGCAAGAGGCCAGAGAAAAGAGATGCTCTCAGGTCTCAGAGCTCATGATCAGAGGCTAACTCTATTCTTTAGAGCATGCAGATAACCATAGGTTCTTTAAGCAATAATCGGAGTGTAAAACACAAAGTAAGTCACTCAGGGAAGCAGGTACCCCTGGTAATTTACTATTACCCCAGGTAATAGTAAATTAAAAAAACATGTCATTTGAATATTCAAACGGTCGATTCAAAGTCCAAACAATATTAATATAGTCAAAAAAATATCAAAATACTGAAACATTTGAATATATACATAGAAAAAATATATATATTCAAATATGAAAATTTTACTTAAACTTAAATATTCAAACTGTCAATTCAGTCAATACAATCAATCAAATCAATAATAAAATAAATAAATAAATGAAAAAAATCTGAATTCAAAAATTCAAAAAATAAATAAATAAATAAAATGTCAACCAAAATATCCAAACTGTCTTTCAAATATTCAAATGGTGAATTCAAATAATCATTAATATAACTGTATCAATACAAATATTTAGACAAACATTTGCACTGTGAATTTAAAACATTCAAACTGTCAAAACCAACATTCAAACAGCTGACTGCAGAATTAAAGCAAGGAATTAGCTGAATGTAGCAATTAATTTAACTACAATTTAAAGAATTATTTAAAAACAATTGCTTTTAACATTTGATCAACAGGTGGTAATGTCACGGACTAGATATGGCATTATGGGTATCAGTCATTATCTTTTTTTTTTGTTTAGTTAGTATAATGGAAATTGAAAATGGTTATTCTTTTAATACGGACAGACTTCAACCTGAAAAAACATACATAATTTATGCATTTCGTAAAAATAATAATGTTGTTTATATTCATGAAGGGTTGTGTCAGATGATTTTTTTTTAACATCTTGCCTTCATATTATTGATGCATTAGACTAGATGATCAAAAGCAATAATCAAAAGCATCTGAAAACATTTTGATCATTAGGTGGTGCTGCCCCAAATTTTTCAGGTACTTTCAAAGTATGATGACACCTATAACAAGTTTCAACATCATGATTTTAGGCCAAACTATTCAGACATCTTTCTTGATCAGTATGTGATGATTTGCCAGTAATCTGCTCAGGTACCATCAAGGAATAGTCACAATGAGTTTCATTTCAACAGGCCAAGTGTTATGAAGACAGATCCTCACTTTTTATTCAACAAATTTGCTGATGCATTATAGAAGCATGTTTTCTTTTCTCTTTTATTATGGTTTACATTAAGACTTTACATTACATTAATGTAATTTCCTGGTTTGCTGCAGCCAAGATTCAGATCATTAAAAAAAAAAAAAAATCAAGCCTTTAAGAACCTAAATATAATTTTGAATTCTAAATAATAAACAAATCTAAAAATTGTAGCACTCTTCTAAATGTTTTTGAATGTTTTCACTAAAACAAACATGTAAATTTTTTTTTATAAAAAACCTGTCATAAAATGTCATATAAAGTCATAAACAAAAATATTTCTGCTATTCGCTAAGTCAAATCAGTCAAATCCTTTACCGTACTGTACAGTACATAACTGTAGGAAGTAAATAAATGAGGAAAATACCTGATATATTCTAAAGGGAATATAGCGGAAGCCTCCCTCTTCGGTAGGATACTCCATGAGTTTACGATTCATGGCCCAGAACTGGTCGAATTTATCTGAGAAAAGAAAGAAATTGTTTTAAATCAATGACAATAACTCATGTTTCATTTTTGACTCTCTCTCTCTGAAATTATGCAGCACAGTATTGTACCAACAATTTGAATTTCTTTCTTCCGTGGGGCAGCCTCAGTCACCATTTACTTTCACTGTATGGAACAGAAACTCAATGAAAGTGAATAGTGACTAAGGCAGTCAGTCCCCTAACATCTGTTTAGCATCTCTTCTTGTGCTGCACAGAAGAAAGAAAACCATTTAGGTCTGGAACCAAATTATTCCAAATAAAGGTCAATTAACACCAAGAACAATAAATACAAAATAACTACAACTATTTTAGCCTCCACAGCAACAGACAATATCCGGCAAATGTATTTATTGTTATTCAGCTGGAAAAAATCATTCTGAAAGTGATTCCAATGATACCATTCCCCTGTGTCATTATCATTACAGCTGTGAATTATAGTTGTGGATTTCTCTACTCTAAAAGAATTATAATGATTGTTAAAATGTTATAGTTACAGCTGATAACTTTGGAATAAACAGGCATGAGTTCTGAGCTAAGCCGTGTGTGTTCCGTCACGCTGGCTGCATTCTCACATGTGCAGGTGAAACTCAACATCCGCTTAGAAATTGTTACTTTCTCTGCTCACACACTCTCACCAGAGAACAGGACAGCTGTGACAGTGTGTTATCAAAACATCTATGCTTCTGAAACTTACACCTCTCTTGGTTTATCTGCAGAGCTTCACATTTTCACCTTTAAATTAACAACTGAAACCACTGCCTAAGCACTGCCTGGATCACACACACTAATTCTCAGATGAACGTATGGGTTTGAAGTTACCGAGGACATTATGTGTAAAGCTTAAAGCTGGAATGCACCACGTGACTTTTAAACCATTCCAACTATTTCACCCAAAAAATGAAAAATTGCTGAAAATTTACTCAGGACATCCATGATGTAAATTAATTTGTTCCTTCATTTGAGCAGATTTGTAGAAAATTAGCATTACATGATTTGCTCACTTCAGAGGATCCACTGGTGATCAAGTGATGTAATGCTAAACTTCTCCAAATCTGTTCAAATGAAGAAACAAACTCATCTAAATCTTGGATGGCCTGAGGGTGAGTACATTTTCTGCATTTTTTCACTTTTGGGTAAACTATTCCTTTCAAATCTGAACAGATTTTCAAATTATTCATACACTTTCCAACTTTGTAAATGGTTACAGGAAAAAAACTGGATTTCAAACACTAAACAACTAAGAATCACACAAACATGAGCAGAAACATGCACCTCCTTGCTAGGAGACACATGAAAAATTAAAACAATATTTGTTCTAAAACCATCTCAAAATATCGAACATCCTCCGACTGGACGGAATCATAGTCTTAATATCTAAATCTGTGCCCATCATACATTATGTCATTTTCTATGAAATCTGTCAACTATGACAGCTAAAAATCTCCAAACTGGCTATAACTTTCTGCAACTACCGTCAACTCATTTAGACTGCAAACTGGGGGGAAAATATGGGCAAAAGTTGAGTAGTGTATCTCCGCTTTAAAGGTATTGTTCACCCAAAAATGAAAATCCTGTCATCATTTACTCATACTCAAGTTGCTCCAAAACTGTAGAAGTTTCTTTCTTCTGTTGAACATATAAGAAGATATTTTGAAGATTGTGGGTTACCAAAGAGTTGCTGGTCCAAGAAAAAATATTTTGTTACCCACTTTCTTCAAAACAAGCCTATTTGTTGTGTTCAACAGAAGAAATAAAGTCATAAAGGTTTGAAAGAACTTGAGAGCAAGTAAATGATGACATAATTTTAATTTTTGGGTAACTTATCCCTTTAAGGCAAGACTCAATGAGTAAAACTATTGTTGTTTTTGTTCAGCCACAGGGCAATTTTGGGAAAAACAATATAATGCAATTTAAAAAAAACTGTAGAGTATTATGTAAACAAATATGTGCAGTGTGCTGAAGAATGTGTCATGTCATCCCTGTTACTCTGGTCAGTCCTGTGACTATGACGTTAATCCTGTTACTGTCATTAATTTCACAAAAATTTGTAAAAATATATTTGATACAGCCTTCCAGGTGTTTCCATTGTAACTTGAACTATATTTTATTTTGGACAAAGCCCTCTTCTCTCTTGTAAAAAAAAAAAAAAATTCTTAATTGACATGTGGTCACCCTCCAAAATTAGGATGTTCTTGGTCATCTGAATGACAAATATAAAAATATTTTAAAAAATCCAAAGTTTGAAACAATCCCAGTGAAAAGAGGGACTAAAATGCTGCTCACATATGTGAAAACTATCACATAGTTTTAATTAAACTATAATATATAGTAATGCTTGTGTTGGTAACAGGGTTGACAAAAATACCAAAACATGAGGTAGAAAAATTGTCATAAAATAGTAAATTGCATAGCCTGAGATGGCACAATACAATAATTTCTTGTCATTTTAAGGTGTCATCATTTCATGGATATTTAAAAAATGTTGATTAAACTTATTTTATTTTTTCATTTTTCCAAGTGGAAAAGGCACCGATTTCGTGAAATGACCCTATGTATTTGGATCTGTAGGTTTCTATTATATTACATATTTTTAAAGGCGGTTTCCTCAAAATTATAATTTTCTCCTGCACTAAGCCAGAAATCTCTACTTCATCAGCACTAACATACACCAAACATTACAGCTTTATCTATATCATGAGGGTTTCTAAAGATTTCTATTCCTAACAAGGTAAAAGTAAAAAGGTATTTTTTTTCCTAGCTGTTGACAGTATTTTCTGACTTATGGAGCAATTAAAATAGATATCCAAAATCTAATATTAAATCAAACCATGTCAATTTTTATTTATTTATTTAAACATAACATTTCAGAACACTTTTAATAAAAATGTATTGTTTTAATCTACAGTGATTATCCAACTGGGGAAAGTATGGAGTTGTATTGTCTTGCCTTCACACAGAGTATGCACATGAAGAGTGCAAGCAAAACAGGAGATATGAACGTCCTACATGCCTTCTGTCATCTGTTTGACAGTTTATGTCTTTCGCAAGTAAAAGGCCTTTTAGTACCACCTACAGGTTGTAGTACAAGTGTCTTTTTGCTGTGCAATCTTTACTGATCTTTATAAAGTAAACATAAGAATAAATTAAATTTTTTTTTAGTGATATTTCAAGATGAACACTTACTAAACCTGAACAAATTATGTTTACTTAATTATCTATTCATGATTTTCAGCAGGTTTTTGTATATTTACTTTATTATCCATGCATCATTTTAGTAGGTTTTAGTAGGTTAACATATTTTTTTTTTTTTTTTAGAATATTTGAGAAACAAATGTGAGTATCAAATATGTCTGCAGTTCTTACCGTTCTGCAGACCCATCCACAGCTGTTTATGGTCTTTTTTCTGCATGTCGTTGATGACTTGGCTTTTGTGTTTGAGTGCATCTGCCTCTTTAATGCATGACATGAAATGTGCTTCTATCACAGAGTTTGATGGGCAGTGAAGCAAGTCATGTTCTGGGAAGTTCTACAAAATAAAAGAAATTACAACTGTGGAATATTAATAACTTCATGAACAATAAATGAATGAGTCTACACACCTTAAATCGCACTGTGACATTCCAGGGCAGAGCTGTGTTTGATGCGAGGAGATCAAACAAAACGCCAATGGGATAGTGCCTTAAAACGATGAAAATAACACGTTTATAGTCCATAAAATCAAAATCAATCATTGAGTTGCCCAAAATATGGCAAAAATCAAACAGCTCTCATTCCTCAAGAAAACAGAGATCTCATCCATAAACCTTGTTTTGTCCTGCCACCTAGTGGTACAAGACTAAATTACAGCTATAACTCAGACTATTAACAGACTAACAGATAAAAAGCTGCCAGGATTTGAGAGAACAAAAATCTATAAAATGGAATAAATCAGATCTAAGTAAAAGTGCTGGACGCGAGCAACCACATATATGCACCAGCTAAGAAAATGCCATTGAGAAAGTAATGTAAACAGCCTCTAAATTATCAACATGATGAAAACTTTCTGAAAAACTTCTTGTACACGATCTACTACCCGCCTTCTGTCAGCTGTTTGACAGTTTATGTCTTTAGCAAGTAAAAGGCCTTTTAGTACCACCTACAGGTTGTAATACAAGTGCCTTTTTGCTGTGAAATCTTTACTGATCTTTATAAAGTAAACATAAGGAGAAATGCAATATTGTTAGTAATATTTTCAAGACGAACACTTATTGAACTTAAACAACTTATGTTTACTTGATTATCCATGCATCATTTTAGTAGGTTTTAGTTGGGTAACTTAACCTACATCATTTTTTTTTTTTTTTTTTTTTTTTTAGAAAAAATATGATCAGGCTTTTGAGGAACATATATTTGCAATCTCTCGATCATCAAAGTATTGTGATGCATTGTTTGTTTTGAAACTACAGACCTCTGATCATAAAACGAAGCATTTCATCATCTAACTAAGACATATTATTGGGAGAAATAGACTGACAACTGATATGCATTTTGTATAAGTGGCCTACATTCAGCCTTAATTGCTTCTGTACTTCAATTAGTTGAGTAGCTGTGTAAGTGACTTTTTATAAAAGCATCTGCAAGATTCATGAATGAGAAAATGGAAGTCATGTGCAAAAGTTAGTTTAGATTAAACAAGGTTTGACAACACATTGTAAACCCAACATACCACTTGAGAGGCGTTCCCTCATATTCAAACCACATCTCCTCCACGTCTTCTGCCTTCATGACTTTGAGAAAATGTTTCTTGACTTTATCAGTGACTAGCGTCAGGTAACTGACCCGTGGGAGGAGCAGCTGACAGATTGACAGAGAAAAACAGTACAGGTCAGGTGACATGAAACTAACAATTCTACAGCAGAAAGAAAATCTGTCACCTTAACTTACATAGTAGGGTTCTGCCTCTCTCTCTGTGGTTTCCTCTGGAGACAGTGTGAAACAGGCCGGTATCTTTCCGAACCAAACATCTCGGAGCACATCCTTGTCATCTGCCATTATCATCTTTCTCCAGGTGACACATATAATGTCTTTAGTTACTGAGCTGTTTAGAACACAGAACTTCAATATTTCATAACACCAAGATATCAAGCGGTAAGTAACTTAAGTGATTTTAAGTAAGCGTTTGAATATGATAAAATACATTGTTATCTATCTTAACAACTGCAGGAACAACTAAAAGTAAGTCACATGTAAGTAAGAATCCCAAAAACCCCAACACAGCAACACTGGCTCAACTAGTGACCTGAGTTCGGGGAGGGACTATTCGTTTGTCTGATTAATAGCAGATAGGTGAAACAGTGATTATTTTTGCACTTCAGAAAGTAAACAATTCACATTTCAAATAAACATAGCCAATATCAAGAAGTAACCTAGAAACCCAATCGACATCTGAAAATGGATATTCATATGGCCACGAATGTGTGTGCTTGATAGTTAACCACTTTAATTTTCACTAACTTTACTACTTTTTTACTACTGATGGAACATTTGAGATGATAAAATTATTTTATAAAACGAAATTTTAGGGTTGTCAGAATTGTTCATTTGAGATACTTTAAACATAATTTTTACGGAATTTAATACTAACTTAATCCTGTTTCGTACCGATTGAAAATCATGACATAATCAGTTGTTTTATTCCATTGACAACCCAAGTTTTTGAATACGCTAAACAATGAGAGCAACATATTAAACACCTTTCTGAGACAGAAAATGATCTGGGACCAGCCATAAACACAACAACGTATAAAACCTCTTTTCGTATCTCATCAAGTGCTCCAAAGAATACAGAAAACACCTTCTAGTCTAAATGACTCCAGAAATAATCATTAATAGAGGACATACGTAAACATAAGTAAAATGTTAGCTCTGCTAACACTGGGCTAAGTTAGTGTTAGCGTTTAACATTGTTTATGGCATACAGAAGACCCAAGACAATCTTTAAATCGACACACTGTAAAACCACCTACTAAAATCAGGTATTAGTGATATTTACTCGCGTTTTTGTGGCTGTAACTATGATCATGTTTGTAAATAACGTTACAGCTAGCAGTGACAGAACAACATTACACACGGTGAGACACCTTTGGAGTAATTAACGATACCAAAATTGCCCCGAACTCAAAAACTACTGTATCCAAACATTAATAACAGACAGAAAATAGATTAATAAATTACATTCATTAGATGTCTACAGGAAGCATTGGAGCTGAGCTCATCTTTAACACCAAGCGATGTCATGCATCCCTAAGATGGCACGTACCTTCAAATTAAAAGTCTCTACATGTTGAATGCGTTCGTTGTTTTTCAGAATAAAAGTCGCAGTTAGTCTATGCGTTTATTCCACAGTTCTGCATACAGTAATTCATTTGATTTATTTTATTTTTTCAGTGGCGCTGTTTTAATGATTGATTCACTTCTGATTTGGACGGGACTACACTTACAGAAGGTCATGTGCTTTTGATTGCGTCAATGTCACGCATTATTATTACATAACCACATTTTTACAAAACACATTTACAGAATTTGATAGAATTACATTTTCATTCAACTCATAAGTTGAGGGAATATTGGAGGCATTTCAGTTTTCATACATTTGAGTCAAATGTTATAAACATTACTAGTATGAAAAGAGATCCCTTCAGTCCGATAGATGGCGCTAAACGAAGGGAAAAAATGTTGCGCATGCGTTGTACTTTCTATCTACACTGCGCGTGCGCTTTTTTTTCTTGCACATGGAGGCAGTCGAGTGAGCTGTATTAATTGTTGATGGCATTTTAGGCAAACACATAAAACGTTTGGATTTTGCTTTCTTATAACAAGTAAAATATATGTTATTTTGCATTTATTATTCAGAGTATTATACTGGCTGGCGGTGTTTTGTTGTTAATATCTTACTGTCTCTGCAGGTCTTTTGTTGTGTATGTTATGTGTCATTTTCCACTGGTAGTTGACTGTTGAATGTGTTGAAAGACTTGAAGTGTTGAGAAGAGTTACAGAGTGATGGAGGCTCCGCCGGTCACTGTGATGCCCGTAACGGGTGGAACCATAAATATGATGGAGTATCTTCTGCAAGGTAAACACCATCAGTTCATAAATATAATCTCATTACTATGATTATCCCTCAGTCATTATACCAATCTGGACAACATTTACAACTTTGTTATATTAGCATGACTCGTGTAATTGCTTCCTTATGATAAATCGCTCATTGTAGCTATTTCTCATTTGTAAATCTTTTGGTTAAAAGCGTTTGCTAGATAAAAAAAAAAAAGTAAATGTAATTCATTACAATAATTATATGCACCTAATAAGACTTTTTAAACTTTTTTTATTGATCTTATTATTCTCCTTACATTGAGATTCTATAATACAAAAATGGTATATGAAGACTTTTATGCTTGTGCCATAATGCAACCATGGTATTCTTTGAAGTACTTCTGAATGCCATGTAAATACCACGGATCATAAATAAGGTAATCATTTAGAATTATGTATCGCATTGTAATGAAACAATTGAACATGGAAATTATATTAAAAAAATTATCCTCCTGGTCTTGGATAGCTATGTTTATAAAATATGGAGAAGATGTGGGATTTTCTGTAGTGAGTTTAACAAGTGCTCAGCTCTAAAATATTTCACTGGATAGAAATTACTGTTTTAGTTTTTAAAATCATTTTCTAATAATTGTTAACAACTGGAAAAGTCATGGAAATTTATTGGTCAGAAGAGGTAAAGTAGGATCCCTGCACTATTCTTTTTCTAAGTGACACCAATACTGTACCATGGTATTACCACAAAAACATTTTGTGAGGTTATTTTTTGCTTTAACCCATGCACATGTTTCAGGGATTACTGGTAGTCATTCTATTGATTTGAATTTGATAAAGAAACTTTGAATTGATTTGAACAGAAACATGTATGGAAGCCTGTTTCCACCATGGAAAAAAATAATAAGAAAATAAATAAAGCCTATTGCGACTTTTTATCTCGCAATGCTTACTTTTTTTTCTCACAGTTTTCAGTCTCATAATTTTGAGTCTCCTAATTCTGAGAAGAAAAGTCAGAATTGTAAGATATAAACTTGAAATTGCAAAAAAAAAATATATATATATATAAACTCAGAACTGTGAAA
This sequence comes from Onychostoma macrolepis, assembly GCF_012432095.1. Taxonomy (NCBI): domain Eukaryota; kingdom Metazoa; phylum Chordata; class Actinopteri; order Cypriniformes; family Cyprinidae; genus Onychostoma; species Onychostoma macrolepis. Next base: position 30,260,015 of record NC_081170.1, on the reverse strand, counting down.
TGTAAACTTGGAATTATGAGGGAAAAAAGTCAGAATTCTGAGTTTATCTCACAGTTAACTTTTCTCAGAATTGCAAGAAACACAGTCAGAATTGTAATACAGTTATAACATATAAACTGCAATTACCTTTTTATTCCTTAATTCCATGACAATAACAGGCTCCCATAAATGTGTCACTGGTTTTTAAATTTAAGTAAGCTTTGTAAAGTTATATCTTCTAACTTTACTGTTTTGTTGATTTTCTTCGGCACAGGCAGTGTACTGGATCAGTCTCTGGAGAGTCTCCTACATCGACTCAGAGGTCTGTGTGATAACATGGAGCCTGAGAGCTTTTCTGATCATGAGCTTGTGTATCTCCTGAAGGGTCAACAGGGCAACCCGTTCATGCTGCGTGCACGCCGCTCGCTTCTTCACCCCACTGCCCCTTGGCATCTGCGCTATCTAGGTCAGCCTGAGGTGGGCGACAAAAGCCGTCATGCCCTGGTGCGAAACTGTGTGGATGTGGCTGCCTCGCACAGCTTACCGGAGTTTCTCAACGAGATGGGTTTCCGCATGGACAATGAGTTTGTGGCCAAGGGTCAAGTGTTCCGGAAGGGTGTGATGAAGGTGGTAGTGAGCAAACTGTTACGTGTCCTGGCGACAGGAAACACGGAGAACACAGAGCCGCTGTCTCTGTCGTATCTTGTTGAGCTGAGCGTACTGGCTCCTGCGGGACAGGACACTGTGTCTGAGGACATGAGAAGCTTCGCAGAACAGCTGAAACCTCTGGTGCACCTGGAGAAAATTGACCCTAAAAGACTAATGTAGTGTGACTTCATTTCATTGGAGACTTTTGCTTGTGTTATGATGATGGGTATTTTATGCTAATTGATTGATAAACATTCAAAACATGTATTTTTAGTTATATAATAAAAGTCTGAAGTAACTGAATGGTAAAAAAATTAATTAAAAAAAGTAATTAAGAAGGAACCTGGATCATTTTCTTTGCTCCTTGCAAGCGAAGTGTTAGTTTCGTCTTGAGTTATTTGCACTTGGCTATTGGCTGGGCCAATCAGAAGCCGGCCACAGCTGTTTTCACTGTAGTGTGTTAGGCTGTATTTATCAGAGGTCCGGCGCTGGCAGGCGTTCAGCCTCCTCGTGTGAAGACCGGCGAGGTAAAGACCATCGACTTTTCCTGCGACTTTAACCGAGCAACGACTCGGCGACACACTTAAGTATATTTTCTTTTTTCCCCCTTCCCTTACACACTCTCCGTTTCCATCCTCTTTCCTGCCACCTCTATCATGTGTTTCCAAACCATTCCGGTTCTCTCTCAACCACGCTCTAACGTCCCACGAGACGGCAACGTAACCCTGCTAACCTCGCCTTATCTCTACCTCCTCCACTACACCTCTTTCCTTCTCTGTGGGTCTCTGGAATTGTCAGTCAGCTGTCAACAAAGCTGACTTCATTTCTGCTTTTCTTTAAAATCCACGCTCAGCATCTTGGGCTTGACTGAGACCTGGATTCGTCCAGAAGACTCAGCAACCCCAGCTGCTCTCTCTACTAATCTCTCTTTCTCTCATACCCCGCGTCTAGTTGGCCGGGGTGGAGGCACTGGTCTGCTCATTTCTAACAATTGGAAATACTCAACCCGCTCTTCCCTATGCAATTACAACTCATTTGAATCTCATGCCATTACTGTATCAGCTCCGATAAAACTCCAGATTGTGGTCATTTACCGTCCCCCTAGCCAAATTCTAGCCACTTTCCTAGAGAAGCTGGACGGGCTGCTGTCCTCTTTCGTGGAGGATGGCACTCCACTCTTAGTCTTTGGTGATTTCAACATTCACCTAGACAAACCTTATGCTACAGACTTCCATTCACTCCTAGCTTCATTTGATCTCAAACGCCTTACCACTACTAGCACGCACAAATCAGGCAACCAACTTGACTTAATTTACACACGCAATTGTACTGCAGATAAAATTCTGGTACAACCTCTACATACTTCGGACCATTTCTTCATTACATTTACATTACACTTTGCTTCTCCTGTGCCACCAACCCCCCTACCAGTTACTTTTAGACGAAACCTGCGCTCCCTTTCTCCTTCCCATCTGTCCTCTGTAGTATCCTCCTCTCTTCCTTCACCCACCCATTTCTCATCTCTGGATGTAAACGCAGCTACTGAGACTTTATGCTCTACCTTAACCTCTTGTCTAGACGACATTTGTCCTTTCTCCTCTAGGCCAGCACGGGCCACTCCTTCCAACCCCTGGTTATCCGAGGTTCTTCGTGAACATCGGACTACACTCAGAGCGGCAGAGAGAAAATGGCGCAAATCAAACGATCTGTCGGACCTCAGTAGGTACCAGTCTATGCTCACATCCTTCTCTGCTAAAGTCCACACTGCCAAATCCTCACATTTCCATAACAAGATCGACAGCGCTCCAGACATGCGTAATCTCTTCAGAACATTTAATTCTCTCCTCTGTCCCCCTCCACCACCTCCCACCACCTCTATTACAGCTGATGACTTTGCCACTTTCTTTACAGACAAAACTAGATCAATCAGTGGTCAGTTTTCACCTCCACGCACACAGGACCCTCACCCTACCACATCCATTGCTAAAACTCCCATCTTCTCTTTCTGTCCCCTCACTGAAGCTGAAGTATCCAAGCTTCTCCTCTCCAACCATCCTACAACATGTCCTCTTGACCCAATCCCCTCACACCTTCTCCAAGCAATCTCTCCCACACTCTTACCTGCACTCACACACATCATCAACACATCCCTCCTCACAGGCATCTTCCCCACTGCGTTCAAGCAGGCTCGGGTAACCCCACTGCTCAAAAAACCTACATTAAACACTTCTCTTATAGAAAACTACAGACCTGTCTCTCTCCTTCCGTTCATAGCGAAAACACTTGAACGAGTTGTCTTCAACCAAGTCTCACTGTTTCTTTCACAGAACGACAAACTGGATGTTAAACAGTCAGGTTTCAGCAGTGGCCACTCAACCGAGACTGCGCTACTCTCAGTCACTGAAGCCCTGCGAATTGCAAAAGCCCATTCCAAATCATCAGTCCTCATTCTGCTGGATCTATCTGCCGATTTTGACACTGTCAATCATCAGATACTCCTGTCCACCCTCTCAGCACTGGGCATCACTGGCATTCCACTTCGCTGGTTTGAATCCTATCTCACTGGTAGGTCTTTCAGGGTGGCCTGGGGAGGGGAGGTATCCAAAGCACATACACTGGTCACTGGGGTTCCTCAGGGATCAGTTCTTGGACCCTCCTCTTCTCCACATACACTACATCACTGGGTCCCATCATACAGGCACATGGATTCTCATACCATTGCTACGCTGATGACACACAGCTCTACCTCTCTTTTCAACCAGATGATCCAACAGTAGCTGCAAGGATCTCAGGTTGCCTGGCGGACATCTCGGCATGGATGAAAGAACATCACCTGCAGCTCAACCTGGCAAAGACTGAGCTTCTTGTCCTCCCGGCCACTCCGACTCTACAGCATGACTTCACGATCCAGTTAGGTTCATCAACAATAACCCCATCAACTTCGGTCAGAAATCTTGGTGTAATCTTTGATGATCAGCTGACCTTCAAAGACCACATTGCAAAGACTGCTCGATCTTGCAGGTTTGCACTATATAACATCAGAAAGATCAGGCCCTTTCTGACAGAGCATGCTGCACAACTTCTTGTCCAGGCCCTTGTCATTTCTAGGCTGGACTATTGCAATGCTCTTCTGGCTGGACTTCCGTCTAACACAGTCAAACCTCTACAAATGATTCAGAATGCAGCGGCACGACTGGTCTTCAACGAGCCCAAAAGAGCCCATGTTACACCTCTCTTTATCTCCCTGCACTGGCTACCAGTCGCGGCTCGCATCAAGTTCAAGACACTGATGCTTGCATATAGAACAACCACAGGCTCAGCACCCGTTTACTTGCACTCTCTACTAACAAACTACATCCCCTCCAGAAATCTGAGATCTGCTAGTGAACGACGCCTCGTGGTACCATCACAGAGAGGCTCAAAATCACTCTCCAGAACATTCTCGTTCACCATTCCTGGCTGGTGGAACGATCTTCCCACCCCTATCCGGATTGCTGGATCCCTGTCAATCTTCAAGCAACAACTGAAAACTCATCTCTTTCGACAGCACTTGACTTGACAAAAAAAAAAAAAAAATGTATTCCTTCCTTTGGTAGTTTGTATTTATTTGAACAATGCCTGAGACTTGGTGTTGCAAGCACTTCGTCTGTCTGATTGCCTCTTCAAGATGAATCGCTTTATGTATTCCCCAATTGTAAGTCGCTTTGGATGAAAGCGTCTGCAAAATGACTAAATGAAATGAAAATGAAATAATTTCTTCCCTTTTTACTACTTGATGAATTCAGGTAATTCTGTGTAAATTCATTCTTGCATGAATTGTTGACTTCTGACAGCTGATATGACAAACGGTCTGTTTAAACCGCATCCGTCCAAGACTACAATTTCCCCAGTGATTTCATTTTCAGCATTATCACTCCAGTCTTCATTGTCACATGATCCTTCAGAAATCATTCTGATATGCTGATTTGGTGCTCAAGAAATAGTTTTTGCTACTAAATATTTCATATTTATTTGTTTTGTAAACTGTGGTACGCAACCATAAAATAAAAAGAAAAAGAAATTAATACTTTTTTCAGTAAGGATGCATCAATTTGAGCAACAGAGATAGTGAAGTAAACTCTCTTTTAACTTAAACTCTATATTGGGATTCTATAATAACAAAATGGTACTACAGTATTACTTTACTATATTGTACTATAGTATACAATACCGTGTCTTTTATACTTGTTCCATGATGCAACCATGGTATTCTTTGAAATAATTTATAAATACTATGGAGTGTGAATAAGGTAATCATTCAGAATCATGGATTGCATTGTTTTACATGGATCATGCATGTGAAAGACAGCTGAGAATTGATTAATTAGTTGCAATCTAGTTCGGAGCAAGATGAGAATCATGCCTTTGTGGCAGTTTTCTAGTGATTAAGGGATATTACAAGACTTCCTCACCTTACAAATGGTTGTTGAAATAGAAAATTTACAAAATGCGCATAAACAACATGAGTGATTTCTGAAGGATCATATGACACTAAGGACTGGAGTAATGATGCTGACAATCTAGCGTTGACATCACAGGAATAAATTACATTTATTCTTTTTTATTCCATTTTAAATTGTAATAAAATTTCACAATATTTCTGTTTCTTTTCTCACTCTAAAATCATGTCAACGTCACGTGTCTATACTTTTGAAACTCTGCTTATTTTAAGGCTCATTTACCTCCATCTTAGCAGAGAGCCTCACCGTTACGCAGTCAATTTCAGTTTGTTAATCATCATGCATTACTTTATTCGTTCAGTAATCCATACATAACAACGGTTAATTCATAAATCAGATTGTTGACAACAAATATTTAGTTCAGTGCAAGGTGCAAATTCCAGGTGAATTTCCAGGTGGAAACCTGTTTGGGTAAAGGGTAACTGCAAATTAATTCCTCTTCATTGTTCATTGAACTCCAATCAATCAATCAGTAAATAAATAAATAAGATGTACTTGCACGTTCGTACCACCACCCATCTATCAATTCATTCTCTAAACCTCTTGTCCTCTGCAGGGTCGTGGGGATGCCACCATATATAGAGCATTTGCCATGTTCGGACAGAACTGAGTTCAATATTTTTGAATTGTGCATGTAAATTAGGTTTTGAAATAATACAATTATTTGAATGTTCATAAATGACCCTTCTGGCCACTTTGTCCATTGTAGAGCATATGTAGATGAAGAGGGCTAAGCATGGAAAGAAACATTAAAAACCAGTAGCAGAGATACAGTCATTTTCTGATGCATTCAAATGAAAGCCATTCTGATGGAAATCTGAAGCAAAATGTGGGTTGCTGAACTTGTCATGTGTTAATTCACTGTTGTGACATGTAGGCCTAGACATTTATGTATTAACATCTGAAAATAGGGTAGGATTAATTTAAAAATAAACAAAGTTAAAATAACACAAATTAATGCCCATTCATCTAACCTGCTGCCACAGCACTTTCAAATGATGTGAAATGATGTAAAATTATTTTCAAATGATGTACGCCACTTTTTGCTTTTAATGCTTAAGTACATTAAAAATCAAGTACTTTTGTACTTTTACCCAAGTAAAATTGAAAAGGAGTACTTTATACTGTTACTGGAGTAATGTTTTATTAGCGTACCTGTACATTTACTCAAGGTACTTGATTTGTGTACTTTATCTACCTCTGGATATGTGACACTTCTTGTTTTCTTGAACCCTGACTGGAGCAAATAGCAGACATGCTTTGGCAGGAATCAGATCAAATGCGAAAGTAAAAACTTGATAGCTAGAGAAACTTTACTCAGAAGCTCCTACAAAACAAAAGACGTGAAAATGGACACTGGTAAGTTTTCTCTTTTGAAAATTATTCAGAACCTTTTTCGGTATTACTTTAAAGTACTACTCTCATGATTACACAGAAAAGCATACTTTTTTCAACATTTGACCAGAAATATGCGTTAGAAATTGTGTTAGTTCTGAACCAAGGATAATACCAACACAATATGTGCTTCCTGAACATGCATGTAAGAGTTGATCTGTGACAACAACATTTTACATAGTTTGTGCCAAGCTAAAAGTCTAATGGTCTACTGGTTAAACAACTTTATTTTTTAGCAATGATGAGGAACTCTGTTGTGGCTGAGAGTCAATAACACACTACAGCATTTTGAATTCATGTTTGTGCTTCACCTCAAATAAATATGACTCACTGAGGGACTTTGTAAGTTATGATTTTTGACCAAGTGACTATTTTTATTATCTATTTTTATATCTGTTAAGAATTTGAACTTGCTGTTGGTTCACTATACTGCCACTATGTAATGCACCTTGTATTTGTCTTTAAGTACTTCTCAACAGTATAGCATCTAGGGCTGTATATTTTGTGCAGTTCTGGGGCCGGTTGCTTAAACATAGCCACTATGTTAAGACTGTGTCTTAAGAACTAGTTTGACCAACTAGCAGTTAGTCAAGGGATAACCAGTTTTACATTTGTTTCAAATTAGACCAGTCTACCTTTTGTAACTGCTTTTAAAAAGTTATGACCAGTCTAGAAGAAACAATTATTACATGACTAACTTTTTAAGACTAGTCTAAGCAGTTTATGCCACCGGCCCCTGGCCTTATATTCTCAGAATGTTTCTAAGTAGTACTTCATATCTCGTACCCCAAATGAACTTAAATCAGATTGATTCTTGCATGTTCTCTACACTTGGTGTTCACTCAGTTTGTACTGATGCACAGAATTGTATTATGATTATTATTTAACTATTGTGAACTATTCTGTTAATATATGCATTATTGATTTGCAGGAGACAATCAACATCTCTCAGAGCTGAGGATTGTGTTAATGGGTCACAGAAGAGCTGGTAAGAGTTCATCAGGAAACACCATCCTGGGCAGAGAAGTGTTTGACTTAAAGAGATCTGCCCTGTGTGTGAGTAGACATGGAAAAGTAGCAGACAGACACATCACTGTCATTGAAGCTCCAGGATGGTGGAGGAATATACCTGCAGAGGAAAGTCCTGAGATACTAAAGCAGGAGATTTTGCTCAGCATGTCTCTCTGTCCTCCAGGACCACACGTTGTACTAATGCTCATGCGTGCAGCCACTAGATTTTAAGATTATGTGGGAAAAGTATTGCAGGGGCATCTGGATCTTTTCAGTGAGAGATTCTGGAATCACGTTATAGTGCTGTTCACATATGGAGACACACTGTTAGACACATCTATAGAGCAGCACATCAAGAGTGAAGGGAAAGATCTCCAGTGGCTGCTGGACAAATGTGGGAACAGATATCATGTTCTCAACAATCAGAACAGGAGTGACGACACTCAGATCAAGGAGCTGCTAGAGAAGATTGAGGAGACAGTGGCTCAAAACAACAGCTGCCACTTTGAACTAGACAGAAAGTTTTTACAGGACATGAAAGAAAAAAGGAGAGCAGAGGAAGAGAGAGCTAAAGAACGAATGAAGATGATAAAAAAACAGAGAGAAAACATCCGATCACAGATGAGTGAGTAAAAAATGAACAGCACAAAAATCATATCCTGTTTTTTTTTTTTCATATTGGCCTATAAATGTAAGTGGGTCAATGACATGATGCCTAAATTTTCTGTGCGATTGCATTTTTTGCAGTTAAAAATTGGTTTAAATGCAGAAAAAATGAAGTGCCTCTCTCATGTATGTACTCATTTTAACCTTTCAAAAAACATTAGTTATTTGTAATTTTTCTGTTATTCAAAGTATCAAAATATCGTGCGGTGCAACTGTTTTGGAAGCATCTCTGAAATTACCCTAAATTTATTGAGATTAATTTTCTGTACTATTTCACATGATTTCCAAAGTGTGTTTTATAATCCGGTATAAAATTGCAAAGCATTTGTATTTATATTTAATAATACTTTCATGTTGAAATCCATTCAAAGATAGGACATTGCATCATATACCAATTTGCCAAGGACCCATGGAAGCATCAAGCAAATTTTGAAAAAAATAGCCTTTTTAATGGCTGGTATGTAGTTAGCACATTTGGATATCATGTGGTATGACCTAAAAAAACAATGAATATTACGTTATTTCTACAATTATTTATTTTTATTATAAATTTCATAGTGACCTTTTGTGGGAAGCTAGCTTGTTTTGCTTAGGTGGCCAATTATGTGTTTGTAAATTTTGACTAAATTTGAAAATATCATGTGGTGCGACCACTGCAGAGTGTTTTACGTTATAGATATATGTCCCAGATTTGGAGTTTTTGTGCTTTTATATTCAATTTATGGTTTATGTACATAAAATACATTATTTTAGTATACTTTGGAATAGATTTTTATGCAATTTGGGTCATTTCAGATGTTTCTGTTTAGTCTTTATACAACATGAGAAAAAATTTAGAACATGTCATTTTAGTTTGGTAATTATACATTCATTAGTAATTTATTATTTATTAATAACTATTTTTAATCTATTTTACCAGATTCCACTGCCAAGCAAAGTAAACGCTTGCCATAGAGAGCATGTTATGTTAATTTTAACCCTGCAGTCAAGCACAAACTCCAGATGTCATTTTCTACTGTAAGAAAGATGTTCATGCTGTCATTTCAGAACCTGAGCCAGCAACCTCCCGCTACTCTAAATTGACCCTTCGCAAAGACCCACCCCCCTTAGTTACTGTCTGACAAACCATGGCACTTTTATGCCACATATCATGTTCTCATGCAGTGAAAAATACATCACGGAGCAAAGAGGACACTGACAATGCACCGATATACAAGAAAGATCAAGTTACTTTTTGAGTTAATTTTTTTTTTTTGAAATTCAAACAATAAATACTGTTTTGTTGCTCTTTAATGTGTTGTGACAGATCACTGTAGCGCCTCAGTTCAAGCGGCACATGAACCAATCATCTCTTCATCTTTACTAGTTGTAGCATGAAATAAACATGAATGAGCATCAGAAGATATCTTGATTCAAGCCCTTAAAAGATGTCAATACACACCATTTTTCAAGTCCAAGTCCACGACGTTAATCTACTCTCCTGTTTGTTTGTTTGTTGGACAGAAATGATGGATTCAATTGGTCAGATCCAGTGGCGGCTGGTGGCAAATTTTCTAGGTCGGGCGCCACATCCAAAAATGTTAGCATACATGCCGATATGATTTATCCCAGTATAACAAAAGGAAAAGTATTAAGAAATGAAACATTTTAAATAAAGAAAATTGTTTCACCAAATTCAAGATACTAGAAACTATATTTTCTGCATGCTTTTTTCAAGAAAAATGAAAACATTTTGTTTTTAATTTGAATAATAACTCAATATTGATGTAAACAGTGCAACAGCAAAATCTGTGATAAAAATAAATGTTGTTACATTTGTTTAGACCATTTTCTATACATATTTATATAACTACAAGTCAAGCTGCAGTACCAAGCAGGACCACACGGAGACGCCAACAGACCACTATACCAGTTACCTTAAAGTTATATAAATATACACGGATCTGTTTTCAGAATTAGTAAACAGAGCAAAATCTTTAAAAAAAATAAAATAAAAACATTATGAATTTGTTGAGTGTGGTGATCCGAAGGCAGCTCAACATGACTGACCAGTGAACAGTTCTTCTGTCAGAGTGAATGTTGATGCCAATACACCACTGTACATAGCAAACTCCTATAAAAACACGCTTCTTCAGCGAGTGTCCATTATAAAACACTTGCCAGACATGCGATCATACTGAAATGTGTTCATAAAGCTAGAGAGTGCACATACACAGTTTGTGTGTATTGAACTACTAATTACTTGGATCACTATTCTGAAGTGAAAATCATCATAACTTCATAATATTAACTGATGCCATTGTGAGCTTTTGAGATATATGTAAGGTTTTGGATAGTAATTACTCAAGTGTTACTACATCCTTCTGAAGAAACTAATTATTTGGATCAGTATTCTAAAGTGAAGATCACGGTAACCAACACAAAACAACTAGTAATGATTTAAGTGTTACCAAATCTAGCTAAATGAATTACTAACCAGGACCTTACAAAGATCTCAAAAGTGTACAGTGACTTCAGTAATTACTAGGGAGTTATGATCTTCACTTTAGAATACTGATCCAAATAATTAGTAATTCCTTCTGAAGAATTTGGTAATACTTGAGTCATTACTAGTGGGTTACCATGACCTTTACTTTAGAATTAATAATACATTAGTAGTTCCTAGTAGTTCTTGGGGAGGTATGAAAAAAATAATAGTTACTGATTAGCTAATAGTGAACTACCACATTCGACTAAGCACTATTACTTACTAATTCAATAATCAGAGTTGCTTGTTAGTTACTAGTAGTTACTAGAGTGCTAATATTGCATTACTCATGTGTTCTTGTGTAGTTATTCATTAATGATGGAACAGTATTCTAAAGTGTTACCCATATTTCTTCTTATTAGCGGTATATTTGTTCCGACCAATCGCTGCACAAGTTAAGGTTACGCATGATGACTAAAGCACGTTAGTGCTACCCATCCTGGAACCCATAGAGATTGCATTGCAGTGCCTGCAGTTTGGAAAAAAATAAATAAATAAAAAAATCTTTGTATGAAAGTCTATACGGGAACAAACAGTCTAGAAGAGTAAAAGCTAGCGTAACACTGTGATTGAATGTGAAAGAAAAAAAATACCTCCCTTTCGCGCTTTGGTGGTGCGTTGCCCGATCGGCCTAATGGAGAAACCGCCCCTAGTCAGATCACCGCGGTCAAGCCAGCCGCAGTTCAGAAAAACACGGTCAAACCAGCCGCGATAGGAATTATGATGCACGCGTATTACTATGATTACGGTAATTGCAGGACTAACACAGAGTGAATGCGCTTTCACAGCGCTTTTCATTCTAGACACCCAGAATTGAGATATATAATGACATTTTTCGGGATTTTTTTGTTTTTTGTACATCTGCTTTAATATTCGTGTTTTTATTGGTCTGTTTGATGTTTCTGTTTTAAGCCTACTATATTCTTCTTTCAAATCATTGCAAGATTCGTAGAAAAGGAGATATGGGACATTAATCGATTTGGAGGGGTATTAGGACCCCGTTTCTAATAAGTAGAAGAAATGAACGGTCAGTTCTTATAGAGGACATCCCACACTATATGCAGATGTGGCAAGTGTAATGTTGTTACACTAGATTATTGTAATTACTTTCAATTAATGGTACTAATATACAGGACTTTTATTTTGAAATTGTAATTAGGAGAGATTGCATGAGTGATGCACGGTCATGTGGTTACAAGCACAACATTAAGTATTATTTTCATTTTTTTTATATAGGTATATTTGTATTTCTTGCATATTGTTTTTGGTTTTCCTTTTTATAAATTTGTTAATTTAGTCAAAATGTTCAGGAAGTGCTGCCACGCAAGTTATGTCGTGAGTAAGCGCGAGGATAGAGCTGATGTAATTTCCGGTAACTCTCTCTCTTTCGCGGGATGTCATGGCGATGAGAGGCACGGCTAGACCTGAGATTCTCCTTTTTCTGTCTGATGGTGTCTGTTATGTTTTAATGCAGAAACTGAGAAGCCGAAAGTAAATCACATGACACCTGCATCATTGTATGGAGTCTCTTTTATCAACAACACACAACGCAGAAACAAACCCACTACATATTGGTGCCGTGACCCGTCGTTTGGTTTGCTGATTGCTGACCGCCTGGGATGCTGCGAGGGTGAACATCTCCTGGGACTCTGTCGACGTCTTCATTGGTGATCTGCGGGACTGGAGTAGTTTGGCTTGCGGGTTGCTGACCGCCTGGGACGCTGTAAGAGTGACTGTCTTTCCTGGGACTGTGTTGATGTCATCGTTGATCTGCATGATTGGAGCGGTTCATCAGTGACTGGTTTGAACTCTAACTTCTTTCTTTCAAAGGGACGATTCTTTCTGTAAAGGAACTATGGACATTTTACTTTAAAGTCATTTTGATTTCGGATCAAATTTATTTGTGTGTGCATTACGCGAATTGAGGGGATTCATTATGACCGATGACAAGGAGGAAAAGTTAGCATTCGAACACCGCATAATGATGGCTGGTAGAGGAAGGGGTGCACTACTAGCCACACCTGACAGAGGTTTTCAGTTTATGGGTCCTGAGTATGCAAGCACTGGGAGGGGTGGATTGCTGAGATTGTCAGTTGATGCTAGGCCTGACGTGGGCTGTAGCCCAATAACGAAATCGGGCAACCCAGAGTATACCAAACATGATTCAGGACTTCCAAGTGACATGAGTAACCTTGTCAGACAAATTGGATCTGAAATTGGCGAAGCTATCAGAGACAGTCTGTTGCAGACTAGACATTCAAGTCTGTCACCTAGTGGTTGTCTTGGAGAAAGCAGTAATGTTTCTGACACCAAGATGTCGAATGCAACCATTATCGATGCCTCCAAGTTAAATTTGATACTGAAGTCTGAGATAACTGCACCACCGTATTATCGGGGAGACGGTACAGATAAGTGCTCCATGATGGAGTGGGAAGAACTGATGCGAGTATACCTTAATAAAAAAGAAGTGGTAAACTCTGAAAGGGTTGAAGAAGTCACAAATAGACTAATGGGGAGGGCTAGAGATATCATAAAAGTCTGGTTGAGTAACAGAATGGTTACTCCAACTGTAGATGCTGTTTTCACAGTATTGAGACACCATTTCAGTGATTCCAGTAGCTCAGGAATGCCTTTAGCCGATTTCTACTCTGTGAGACCTTACTCCAATGAAAGTCCCCTGGATTATTGGATAAGGTTGAACAAAGCGGCTGAGGTGGCTGAGCAGGGCCTTAGGGAGGAGGGCAGAACTTTAGAAAATCGAAGTAGAGAACTGGCTGTTATGTTTATTCGACACTGCCCTGATAAGGAACTGTCTCTAGTGTTCAAAAGCAAACCTACACAGTCGTGGACAGCTTCTGAGGTCCAAGAGAGATTGGATGAGATGCTTAGGGAACAGAAAGCGACAAAGCGAGTTGTATGTCAACAAACAGCCAAAGTTCTTGAGCCTATTGATGATTCAACTCCTCTGTCTCATAGGTCAGAAACAGCCACTCCAGCAACAGATAATGGCGCTCTAGACAAAGTCTTGACCATGTTGGAGAAAGCTCTTGTTTGTAATGCACAGTCTATGCGCGGTGGCTGGTCTAAGAATCCTAACAGACAGAGCCGGGAATGTAGAGTTTGTACTAGCAAAGATCACAGTACTACTGCTCATTGCAAGATGTACAATCTCTGCTTTAAGTGTTTTTCTTCTGGGCATATGAGCTTTAATTGTGAGAAAACTGTGCCCAGGGAAACCACTGGCAGACGAGGAGATGACGAGCCTCAGGGAAACTAGAGAGCCTCCATTGTGGGGAGGGCAATGTGGGGCAAAATGAAAGTTCCTCCTTGGATATTGATGCCGAGTCGATTTATTCATTTCATTGTGAGAGTGTAAGCAAAGACAAAACTGTGATTTTTCAAAATACTATTCAGTCAATGCAGAATGACAGTCTGTTCTATACAAGTGTTTTGGTACAGGACAAAGTTCGTCTGAGGGGGATGCTGGACAGTGGCTCCATGGCAACTACTTTGAGTGCTGATGTGGTACCTCAACTGAGAGAGGCTGGAGTCCTGGATCAGGAGTTGTTTCCTCCGTCGAACATTGTCCTGGTTGGGTGTGGTGGGAAACAGACAAGTCCTGAAGGTTTGTGTGATCTGACACTTGAGGTATATGGGGTCCATTTTAGTGTCCCAGTCCTTATTGTGGGTGGACAAGTGGACCAACTTATCATTGGTACCAACGTGCTGAAACCTTTGATCAGAGAGATGAAATCTAATGACAGATTCTGGAGAGTACTAGATAAACCAGACCAATCAAATCAGAGTGAAGATTGTCAGTTTCTACGTATGCTTCGAGCATTGAGAGGTGGAGGGTAGCACTATCCTGACAAGGTTGGTACTTTAAAGTCCAAATCGGCTGTGGTTTTGCAGCCGATGAGTGAGCACCTTGTCTGGGGTCGGCTGCCACCAGGATTGAAACTTTCAGTGGGTAGCACGGTTGTGATTGAGCCTAGTACTTCTCGTTGTGTCCATCGTAACGTCCTCGTCGGTAGAGTGATCTCGCCTTTATGGGGTGATGGTTGGCTCCCGGTGAAAATGATAAACCCCACAAACTCTGAAATTGTGCTGCGCAGAAATGCGAAACTGGCTGATGTCTACCCATGCATCGCTTTGGAAGATTTTGATCAGGTGCCAGAGCAGAGAGTTTTCCAGAATGTGGCCATGAGTAGCGGCAGTTCTTGTGGTAGCTTGTCAGCAAATAACTCTGTGTCTGGTGCCAGGCACCTTAGTGACAGTCAGTTGGATGAGCTGGGCCTCAAAGACTTAAATGTGACTGATTGTGAGGTGATACCTTTCTGGAGAAGCAAGCTCATTGATCTGATAAAGAAATATGAGTGTGTTTTTTCTAGACATTCGCTGGATTGTGGTGAGGCAAAGGGTTTCTGTCATCGCATTCGTTTGACGGATGACAGACCTTTTCGCTTACCTTACCGCAGACTCTCACCGGCACACTACCACAAGCTAAAGGAGACTCTAGATGAAATGGAGCAGAAAGAGATCATCAGAAAATCATCCAGTGAATTTGCATCACCGTTAGTGTTAGTTTGGAAAAGAATGGGGACTTGCGACTGTGCACTGACTTTCGGTGGCTGAACGCTCGTACGGTGAAGGACGCGCATCCCCTTCCTCACCAGGCGGATGTACTGGCAGCACTGGGGGGGAATGCTTTGTTCAGTACCATGGATTTAACGTCTGGGTACTATAACATCCCTTTACATGAAGAGGATAAAAAATTTACAGCCTTCAGCTCTCCCCTTGGGTTGCATGAGTACAACCGCTTACCGCAAGGTCTTTGTAACACTCCCGCGACGTTCATGAGAATGATGCTAACTATTTTCGGTGATCAGAATTTCCTGAGCTTGCTATGCTACCTGGATGACCTGTTGGTTTTTGGTAAGAATGAGGAAGAAAGCTTGCAGAGGCTAGAAATGGTGTTTCAGCGTCTCAAGGATCATAATTTGAAGCTGTCGCCCAAGTGTAGGTTTTACGGAGGTCAGTGAAATTTTAGGTCACATTGTTTCACAGGAGGGAGTGGCTAGTGATCCAATGAAAGTAGAGGCTATTACGAATGTGACAGAAAGGGATGTAATGGAGGCTGATGGTGTCACCCCTTCAGTGGGCAAAATAAGGTCCTTCTTGGGGATGGTTATATACTATCAACATTTCATTGAGAATTGTTCCATGATCGCAAAGCCTCTCTTTCAGTTGATGACCGGTCAGAAGAGACCTAGAAAAGGGAGGGTGTTGGAAAGAGGTCAGCAGCTGTCCGGAAACTCACTCCTGACGACTGGACAGATGAATGCAAAGGGGCATTTGAGAATCTTAAGACTGCACTGGTAAATCAGGTCTTACTTGCTCACCCTGACTTTTTGAGGCCGTTTATACTGTCGGTGGATGCTTCAACGAGTGGACTTGGGGCCGTGCTCTCCCAAGTTCAGGAGGGTTGTGCGGTCGCAAGGCCAATCGTCTTTGCTTCAAAGTCACTTAATCATGCTCAGTCTAAGTATCCAGCTCATAGGCTTGAATTTTTGGCTATGAAATGGGCCATTTGCGATAAATTTAGTCATTGGCTTCGTGGGCACAAATTTACGGTTTGGACAGATAACAACCCGCTCAAGTATATTCTGACCAAACCGAGGCTTGATGCTTGCGAGCAGAGATGGGTCATGGCTGGCTCCTTTTGAGTTTGACATACAGTACATACCTGGACCGAAAAACGTTGTAGCCGATGCGTTGAGTCGAGAGCCTTTTGCTGCTTCCAGGATTCTACACAGACTGACCAGAATGCCATATGACATTTTGAAGCAAGAGGCGGAGACGCTTGGGGTTGAGCAGGTGCAGGGTATGTTTCATTTGTCCTGTGATCATACAAAAGGGGAGGTTGTTGAGGAGATGTCTGGGTCACAGAAGTGTAATGAAGTGACTAACCTGGTTCAGAGTTTTGTTGAAGGGAAAGTTTCTTGTGAGGAGATGTCAGCTGTGATCCGTTCTCATCGTCACTGGGAGCAGGGTGCTGCAGCAAGAGCAGTCGCATATGTTCAGCATTTGAGAGTTTTGGAGGATGACGTGCAGTACCCACTTGATAAACTTACCCATGCTGAGTTACTTGACAAGCAGTGTCAGGATCCAGTCATAAGTAGGGTGAGGTTCTTTGTTGAGCGAGGTAGACGGCCTTCTAGGAGAGAAAGAGGTAATGAGTCGAAAGAAACCGTACGAACACTTCGACAATGGGGCAAATTCACGATAAAGTTAGGCATACTTTACCGTGTGTCTAAGAATAAAAAAATAATAATTTTCAGTATGTTGTGCCAGCAGCTTTAAGAGGTTTGGTTTTGAAAGGGGTGCATGATGACGCAGGTCATCAGGGCCAGCACCGCACTCTTTGGCTTCGAGGCAGAGATTTTACTGGACTTCTATGGAGAACGACACAAAATTGTACGTGTCGCAATGCAAGAGATGTGTATTAAGTAAGACTCCTGAGCCAGAGGCCAGAGCACCACTCGTGTCGATAACTACAACCGCACCACTTGAGTTGGTTTGTATCGATTTCTGGACTGCTGAGGATGTCAATAATAAGTCAGTTGATGTGTTGGTAATAACCGACCATTTCACTAAACTTGCATGTGCGTACGTTTGTCCAAATCAAACTGCAAAGTCTGTTGCCCGTGTTCTGTGGAACAATTTCTTTTGTATATATGGTTTCCCGGCACGAATCCATTCAGATAAGGGTGCAAACTTTGAAAGATCTCTGATTGCGGAAATGCTAAAATTGTCTTATATAGGTATATTTGTATTTCTTGCATATTGTTTTTGGTTTTCCTTTTTATAAATTTGTTAATTTAGTCAAAATGTTCAGGAAGTGCTGCCACGCAAGTTATGTCGTGAGTAAGCGCGAGGATAGAGCTGATGTAATTTCCGGTAACTCTCTCTCTTTCGCGGGATGTCATGGCGATGAGAGGCACGGCTAGACCTGAGATTCTCCTTTTTCTGTCTGATGGTGTCTGTTATGTTTTAATGCAGAAATTGAGAAGGCGAAAGTAAATCACGTGACACCTGCATCATTGTATGGAGTCTCTTTTATCAACAACACACAACGCAGAAACAAACCCACTACACACACCTGATATGAAACCATTTTACTGCAGCTGTTTCAAGATAAGGTACATTATTACATTTTAGAGGGCTATAAAGACCCCATTTCTAATAAGTAGAAGAAATGAATAGTCCATTCTTATAGGGGACGTCCCATACTATATGCACACCTGATATGAAACCATTTTACTGCAGCGTTTTGTCAAGATATGGGACATTATTACATTTTATAGAGCTATAAAGACCCCATTTCTAATAAGTACTCAAAATGAATGGTCAGTTTTTATATGGGACATCCCATACTATATGCACACCTGATATGAAACCATTTTACTGCAGTGTTTTTGATATATGGGACATTATTACATTTTAGAGCGCTATAAAGACCCCGTTTCTAATAAGTAGAAGAAATGAATAGTCCATTTTTATAGGGGACGTCTCATACTATATGCACATCTCATATGAAACCATTTTACTGCAGCTTTGTCAAGATAAGGTACATTATTACATTTTAGAGAGCTATAAAGAGCCCATTTCAAATAAGTACAATAAATGAATGGTCAGTTTTTATATGGGACGTCCCACACTATATGCACACCTGATATGAAACCTTCTTACTGCAGCTTTTTCAAGATATGGTACATTATTACATTTTAGAGCGCTATAAAGACCCCATTTCTAATAAGTAGAAGAAATGAATAGTCAATTTTTATAGGGGACGTCCCACACTATATGCACATCTCATATGAAACCATTTTACTGCAGCTTTTTCAAGATATGGTACATTATTACATTTTAGAGAGCTATAAAGACCCCATTTCAAATAAGTAGAAGAAATGAATAGTCCATTCTTATATGGGACGTCCCATACTATATGCATACTTCATAAGAAACCATTTTACTGCATAATTTTCAAGAAATTAGACATTATTGCATTTTGAGGACTATAAAGACCTCATTTCTAATAAGTACAATAAATGAATGGTCAGTTCTTATATGGGACATCCCATACTATATGCACGCCTCACATGAAACCATTTTACTGCAACTTTTTTAAGATATGGGACATTATTACATTTTATAGAGCTATAAAGACCCCATTTCTAATAAGTAGAAGAAATGAATAGTCAAATCTTATAGGGGACGTCCCACACTATATGCACACCTGATATGAAACCATTTTACTGCAGCTTTTTCAAGATATGGTACATTATTACATTTTAGAGAGCTATAAAGACCTCATTTCTAATAAGCACACAAAATGATTGGTCAGTTCTTATATGGGACGTCCCATACTATATGCACACCTCATATGAAACCATTTTACTGCAGCGTTTTCAAGATATGCGACATTATTCGATTTAGAGGGGTATACAGACCCCATTTCTAATAAGTAGAAAAAACGAATAGTCAGTTCTTATACGAGACTTCCCATACTATATGCACACCTCATATTAATCATTTTTACTACACCGTTTTGAAGAAATATTGCATTATTCTACTTCAGAGGGCTTCTAATAAGTTCAGTTCAGTTCAGTAACGATCAGTTCATATATAAGACATCTCATGTTATATACATACCTCATATGAAACCTTTTTACTGCAGCGTTTTACTGCAGAGTAATGTGCTGTTGTTTTATTTCAGAGTCCCAAAAACACCCCATTTCTAATAAGAGGAAATGGATGGTCAATTCGTATACGGGACATCCCATATTTTATGCACACCTCATTTGAAAACAGCTTGCTGCAGAATTTTAGAGATATGTAATATTATTAAACTTTAGAGGGCTATAAAGATCTAATTTTTGGCTAAGTAGAAGTCATGAGAGGTCAGTTCTTATATGAAGCTATTTTGCTGAGACATTTTAGAGAAATGTACCATTATGTTTTACTTCAAAATCTTACACTCTCAAAAAGGATGTGTTAAATAATAACACATTTTGTGTTATGGCCATTTTAACACATTTTGTGTAATTTTAAGTTGATCATGTGTAAAAAGAAAGAGAGAGAGAGAGAAACAACACAATATGTGTTAACTATCATCCAATCACATTGCTGCTGCATCACTCCACAAGCTGTTAACCAAATCCGCGTCTCTTTTTTCATTGGTGGATGATGTGGATGCACTCATGTCAGGTATATGGATTTCCCCACTAGAAATGTAATGTTCCCAGAGCATTCTCAGAACGTCCCGCCGGTGTCAATGACCTTCCCAGAACGTTTCCTGAGATGCTCATGATGTGAAGATCTTTAAAGGGTTGGGGACGTTATTTGGAGGACCTTCAGGGATGAACACTGCTCAGAGTGTATTTGGTCCCACAATACAGAGTGTTAAAGTAACACTGAAGCAGAGCTGAACTTAATGAGAATGTTAACAAGCAGAATTGCTGAAGAAAGAGAAACATAAAAAAAGAGAAATGAACAGAAACACAACTACAACTGACTTAGTCACAGACTTAGAGGAAATCAACTGAAATAAAACACATTAAATCTCTGAAGATCTCAGCAGAGGAGGATTAAACAACTCCACAAACAGCATCACCAGCTTCACTCATTACTAACCAGTTTGACTTTATTTCTGTCATACAAAAGTGCTTAATGAGAACTAACAGAGGTTTAGATGTTAGTTTCATTTCACAAAACGTCACCATCACTGTGGTCAGTGTTTGCTTTAGTTGGGCTCTTGACCCTTAAATTTACAAAATTGTTTTTTTTTTTTCTTGCTGTAGTTTTGTGTTTATAAAGCACATTAACGTAGCAAAGAAAACTTGATGGAAGCAATCATCACGTAGTGGCTTGGTTTATTGAATGTTGCCTTTCACACTGTTTTATTTTAGATTGAATTTTAACTGTGTTTGGACAATTAAAACAATTGGGCACGAAAAGCACACATTGGCATGAATAATCTGCATATGAATCTCAACAATGGTGACAATCAACAAAATATTCAGATAAACATATTTGAACATCACAAAGCAAGCTTCTAAAAAGTCACATCAAAAATAACAACAATTAAAGCAAATAATAAGAATAAAAGAAAATACTAAGACAATTCAGGTGCATAATTTATTCATGTTGCAATGCATTCTGGGATCCATGAATGAGTTTTGATTGGTGCACCCAGAATGCACTGCAGCATGAAGCTTTTTGTTTATTGTCACCATCATTGAGATTCATGTGCTGATTCTTGATGAATGTTTGTATCTCAGTTGCACAGATGTTCAAAATGCTTTGTGCAAAATGTTTTTTTTATTATCATTATTAAATCCAACAAATTATTTGATTAAAACAAAAACACTAAATTAATTTAACATCAAACATAATCACAGATTTACACAATTTTAATTTTTTTTTTTTAAACAGATCACTGATCAGCCAAAACCAACTGATCATGTTTTTTTTTTCTGTCATAATAAGAGTGTTTTGTAAACACAGATTTATAACAGCCAATGAAAAACTAATGTTATAAATTTAAGGGTCAAGAGCCCATCTAAAGCAAACACTGACCACAGTGATGGTGATGGTGACGTTTTGTGAAATGAAGCTAACATCTAAACCTCTTTTAATTCTCATTAAGCACTTGTTTCTGAGCAGTGTTAATCCCTGAAGGTCCTCCAAATAACGTCGCCCAACCCTTTAAAGAACTCCACATCATGAGCATCTCGGGAAACATTGTGGGAACGTCATTGACGGGACGTCCTGAGAACTTTACCTTTCTAGCGGGGTAGATGTTGTTCATTCTAACAGTGCTTGTGAACTACTTTTTGTATTATTAATGTTCAGTATTCAAATCACATGTGAAAATTGACTTGGTGTAAATGTAGCAGTCAAGTTTTAATAAATATATATATATATATATATATATATATATATATATATATGTATTGCATTCATTTTAACTGGTTAAGAATAGCATATCTATGACACAAATCATGTGATTTATGACACATTAGTGTGTTAAATTTTAACACACTGCCTGTGTTAAGAAAAATAACACACTGGTTGTGTTAAAATTTTATTAACACAAAATGTGTCATCCTTAACTAAACACACAGGTGTGTTCAAATATAACAGGTTGTATTGTTTTTAACACATCTGTTTTGTGTAACAACACAGGTTGTGTTGTTTTTAACACATCCCTTTTTTAACACACTAATGTGTCATAAATAACACAATTTGTGTCATAGATGTGCTATTCTTAAAGGTGCACTACTTAAATATTTGAAGAATATCAACCATAATATCATCCTTAACTTGACACACAGGTGTGTTCAAATATAACAGGTTGTACTGTTTTTAACACATCTGTTTTGTGTAATCTCAGTACAAAAACAGTTGATTCTTATAAGTCATTTCCCATATTCTATACATACATCAGAGGAAAACATTTTACTGTATCATTTTTAAAGAGCATGCTATTTTTTTTCAATTATAGGATTATAAAATTGTACATTTATGCTTTCTAATAAGTAAAAAAAAAAAAATCAACAACCAATTCTTATAAGGGACCTCCCATACTATCTGCACCCTTTATGGGACATTATTTTATGGGACAAACATTTTACTGTAGCAATTTGGAGTTCAAAGCCAAAGAAACATTTTTTCCAGTATTGAAAACTAGAAATATTATTTCAAATAAGTAGAAAAAGGCTAATTCTTCCAAAGTATCTCCTACTATTTCAGCGCACCTAATGAGAAGTACTGTGGCAGTTTGAAGTTGCATACATTCAAATACAAAAATTCTTAAAGACACTTTAAGACACTTTGTACATTATTTCTCCAATTTTGAGGCTTATAGAAACATCAATTTAAATATATAGATAAAAATAATGGCCTTTGCATGCAAGGCACCTCCTACTCTATCAGCACAGCTAAAATGAAGTCACACACTGTCAGAACTGTCACACTATACACACTGTCGGAACACCTAATATGGAGTCTTTGCTCTGTAGCAGTTTGGAGCATGGATGGATCATAGAGTATGCCCAGTCTTGCTTCTGGAGATCTCACTAAAAGTTCAGCTCTAAACCTAATCGAATTATGAGTCAGGAACATTAGATAGTTACAGGCAGGTTTGTTGGAGCAGGACTGACACTGAACTCTGCAGGAAGGTATCTACTGAAACAGGATTGGGTACCCCTCATGTATTATGTGCCTTTTAAAAAAATAGTCAGTGGTTCTACTTATTTGTTTAAATAGCAATTTGTTGTATTTGTTGTATTCAGATGCATGCTATGTCCAGTACACATAGCCTTCTAAATTGAATGATGTGGCATATCTCGAAAACGCTGCAGTAAAATGGTTTCATATGAGGCATGCATATAGTATGGGATGACCCGTATAAGAACTGACCATTAATTTCTTCTACTTATTAGAAATGGGGTGTTTATAGCTCTCTAAAGTGTATTAATGTCCCATATCTCAAAAATGGTGCAGTAAAATGGTTTCATATGAGGCGTGCATTTAAAGTGTGCTCTGTATAAGAACTGACCATTCATTTAATCTACTTATTAAAAATTAGGTCTTCATATCCCTCTAAAGAGTAATAATGTCCCATTTCTTGAAAACGCTGCAGTAAAATGGTGTCTTATGAGGTGTGCATATAGTGTGGGATGTCCTATATAAGAATGGACTATTCATTTCTTCTACTTATTAGAAATGGGGTCTTTAAAGCCCTCTAAAATGCAATAATGTCCCATATATCCAAAATGCTGCAGTAAAATGGTTTCATATCAGGTGTGCATATAGTGTGGGATGTCCTCTATAAGAACTGACCGTTCATTTCTTCTACTTATTAGAAACGGGGTCCTAATACCTCTCCAAATCGATTAATGTCCCATATCTCCTTTTCTACAAATCTTGCAATGATTTGAAAGGTAGAAGAATATAGTAGGCTTAAAACAGAAACGTCAAACAAACCAATAAAAACACGAATATTAAAGCAGATGTACAAAAAACAAAAAAATCCCGAAAAAATTTCATTATCTCTCTCAATTCTGGGTGTCTAGAATGAAAAGCTTTCTGAAAGCGTGTTCACTCTGAGTTAGTCCTGCAATTACCGTAATCATAGTAATACGCGCGCACCATAGTTCCAATCACGGCTGGCTTGACCGTGTTTTTCTGAACTGCGGCTGGCTTGACCGCGGTGTCAGATCGCCTGTTAATCACACTCCCGGCGAAGGGTCAATTGAGCAGCCAAGATTGGGCAAAGTTCAGAAATAACTGAGGCTAAAGAAATGGCTGCAGTTAATGATATGTGCTGCACTTTTCACACGTCTCTTTAACCCTTTGTTAAATGTTTCGCCAATCATTATTACATATCGGGTTTTTAGCGACCCGGACAATATATCCAGCACAGATGGATATCTAACTGCTGCAATAGCAAAAAAAAAAATTTTGATATTTTAAGAATAATTACAGAAGATTAAAATAAAGCATATTTCGTTACCTTTTGAAAGTTAAAAGGGTTCAATCTGATCAGATGGTTTTACCATCGCTGTCATCATCAGAGCGCACTTCCACAGTATATTCAGCATCTGACTCATATTTGCAATTTCAAGAATATTCTCAAAACTATCCTTTCCAATGACTTCATATTCAATATTTTGATCACTGGAAGCTTATTCACCACATCCAGGCGCAGACTTAGTGATTTGGGGGCCCTAAGAAAATTTCAGGTACAGGGCCCCAACAAAATAACTATAATGCTCTTTTACGCGTAACCCTTATTTTACTCGCTAGCTCTCTCTCTGTTACGGTCGTGTATGCTAAGGAGGCGCACAACGAGGAGTAGAGAAAACAAAAGTCTTTTATTAATAATCCACAGTAGAATTCCAGGAGCATTGAGTAGCAAAACACTTATGCCAAACGAAATAGCAGACAAGGAATGGAGGGAGAACACAGGCTTTAAATAATAAACGTAATCAAGGGGAAAACAGAAACAGGTGAGGATCTAATTAACCAATAGGGGGAACAGAAGAAACTAGGTCATACATGTGACAGGGAGGGTGGGGGTTCTGGAGGTGGGCGTGGAGCAAGAGGAGGGCAGGTAATGGGAAAGGGGCAAAACCAGAAGTTAGTCCAAGGGGGAGTGGAGGGTGGGAGGAACCTGAAGCAGGAGAAGCCAGGTGGTTTTCCAGAGGCCAGCCAGGATGGCGGCCCACGGCGGAGTCGACGGTGGGAGGAGCCATGGTGGAGAATGGTCTGACGACACCAGGGGGCCGACTGACGGAGACTGCGTTGCTGGAGAAGGAGACCCAGATGGAACGGGGCAGACAGAGAGCCGGGGCGGAACTGAGGATCCGGAGGGCCAAGGCGGAGCTGAAGGCTCAGGCGACTGAGGCGGAGGCGGGGATCCGGAAGACCGCGGTGGAGCCGGTGCGACTGAGGACGCAGGTGGAGCCGGAGGGAAGGAGGAGCCTGACAGAGCTGGAGGGATGGAGTGACGAGACAGAGCTGGAGGGATGGAGTGACGAGGCAAAGCCAGAGGAGTGCAGTCCCGAGGCGGCGGATGGTCGACGACTGACCAAGGTGGAGCCGGAGGGACGAGGGAGCCCGGTGGAGCCAGTGGGATGACTGGCACCGGTGGAGACGAGGGAGCTAGGAGCCGAGGTGGAGCCGATGGGTCGGAGGACCGAGGTGTAGTCGAGGGCTCGGAGGCTGGGAGTGGAGACAGGGGATCCGCACGTCTGGGCGGAGCTGGAGACTGGATGTCCCGAGGCGGCGGAGTGGAGTGCATGGCAGGCACTGACTGAGGGTGAGCCGAGGGACTGACAGGCATCAGCGGAGATGGAGACGAAGAACTGGCTGGCTTGAGAGGAGGCGGGAGAGGGAGGCTGGGAGGGACCACAGGAGGACTTGAGCTGGACGGAACCAGCGGAGACTCTTGGGGGCGCTCTTGAAGCGCGGACTCTTGGATGCGCTCTGGAAGTGCGGAGGTAGGGAGGCGCCTTCGTGGCGCAGGCACTGGGAGGCGCTCTTGAAGCGCGGAGCTGGACGGAACCAGCGGAGATACAGGAGATTCAGGGACACAGGTTTGTACTTCTCCCCACCAGTCAATAAGGTCTGTCTGAAAAATGTCCTTCAGTTCCCCTACATATTTCCCAGAGAACAGTTGCAGCTCACCCTCAGTCGTAGGAGTGTGGGCGGGGCTTTCCTCCAAGCCCTCGAGTTCCACCAAAACTCCCTCTGCGACGGATGATGTTGCCGGCTCACGCACTTGGTCAGAGGATGGTAGTGGCTCAGTCGCAGCAGGCTCAGGCTCTCCGTCTGCAGTGGGCTCAGGCAGTATCTCCGTAGATCGGGGTGACGGCTGGCTGGTCTCTGGCAGTGGGGCTGGTGGCGATATCATCCTCCACAGGGCCGACGGTGAAAGCTGACTCGTTGTTCATCAGCACCCACTCCACACAAGCGGCGAAATCCTCTTTGGGACCGTTCGCTGGCAGGCGTGCCTTACACTGCTCGCTCAGGCTGATGATGTAGAAAACACAGAGCGAGCGGTCCGGGAAGTGTGTAAGGCACGCCAGATCTAGAAAGTCCCTTGTATGGTCCTCCAGCGAACGGTCCAACTGCTTCAGGCACAGGAGTTGGACTCCGGGCAGATCCATCCCGGGAGAGGGCAAAACAAAAAAAAATAAAAAAAATAAACAGAAAGAAAAACGCCGCTGAAGTAATTCACTGTTTTCGGTCTGCTATTCTGTTACGGTCGTGTATGCTAAGGAGGCGCACGATGAGGAGTAGAGAAAACAAAAGTCTTTTATTAATAATCCACAGTAGAATTCCAGGAGCATTGAGTAGCAAAACACTTATGGCAAACGAAATAGCAGGGAATGGAGGGAGAACACAGGCTTTAAATAATAAACGTAATCAAGGGGAAAACAGAAACAGGTGAGGATCTAATTAACCATAGGGGGAACAGAAGAAACTAGGTCATACATGTGACACTCTCATTATAGCTATAGCTATTATTTATTGTAACTATTACCCCTTCACAACTTAAGTAGCCTAAATAATTAGTCAACCTGATGGTGTTCTAAAGCCATATTAAGCTACCTTATTTTTTTTCGGATAACAAAAGACATTATATTAAAAAAATAAAAAATGCTTGCACTTTGAATTGTAAACTTCTTCAATCTTTTTCCAAAAAGGATTAAAATCTCATAAAAATTATCTCATGCAACTCGTTCCATATTCCAATTGTTCTTAAGGTATATGATAGGGTTTGCCGAGAAACAAATCGAAAATGTAATCTATTAAGCGAAAATCTCCAGTCATTACATTTGTGCATTTATACGAGTTTTTAGTTCACAGTTCATTTGCATTTATTGTTCGTGCTGGCGCGCCTAGGAAAAGCACACAAGAGAGTCAATTTGAAACATCAAGACAAATAAAATTATGACTTGAAACACAATAATTTCTTTACTGAGGTGAATATAACTGTTCTGAGACAGGCATAACAGCGTTGAATGCGCACAAAGAGCGCTCCGTCTATAATCACTAAAAGCTGTCACACACAGTTCATCGCGATCTCACGACGTTCCATTAATAAGCTCTCTGCGCAATGAATCTCTTATTTACATCTTATCTACACGTTGTTATAATGAGAGGATTCACAAGCTTGCAGAACTCCGCACCTGACAAAAACACGCCGTTTTGAGTGGTGAGTGAACATTTGACGCTCTCCATAACAAAAATACAGACTGGTGCATTTGCCAAATGTTTCGCGAATATCAGATGGGGCCCCCTGATTCCCCAAGGCCCTAAGCGGCCACTTACCTCGCCTATTGGTTAAGTCCGCCCCTGACCACATCCAGCATCAAATGGCAGTGACATTTATATTTCATTGCATATAGTAATTGCTCTGCAGTAAAGCCATTCAAATCAGTTAAATTTTTGCTGATGATATTCGTTTGTTTTATGCCTGCGGTAATTATGAGTGAAATGTCACGTCATCATTGTGTATCAAACAGTGTCACCTCGAGGAAAAAACATGCATTTCACATATTGAGTCATCAGATATGTAAATGGCATGTAAATATGAAAACAGGCATTCTTTTAAATTTTATTTTACTATTTATTTATTTTTTCTTGTTATATTGTTTATAATGAATAGATTGAGGAATACTAAGAAAGTTGATGTCTAACTTTAAAAAAATGAAGGAAGGAGAGGGTAGAGAATGATGTCCCGGGTCGCTAAAGACCCAAGGTATGCATTTAAGGGTTAAATAGATTTTTAATGATATAAGGTCTTTGTATCATGTTGCGACCAATAATAGCAATAACAGTAGTAAATTAAAAATAAAATATGAATTACTTCTACAGTATGCTTAAGTGATTGGTATTTTTTAAACATTTTTATCAGTTTTATGCAATTTACAGGTAAAAATAAGTCTGCTAACTACATTTAAGAAGGCAAATCTGAAATTATAGAAAAAAATATGAGATCATTGTTTACCAAAACTCAAAAGAAATACAAATACTTTGTTTCTAAACACTTTAATTACTGAGAACATCTAAAAAAATGTTAAGCATGTTAAAAATAATAATAATATTTTTGTTTTTAATAAAATATGGTCACACCACATTACATTTTTTTAAGGCTAAGGCCAATTCATCTAGATGAAAAAACACTAAAATCACTTCATTTAAAATTTTAATATGAATTTATGTGTACACAACATTCTTAATGTTTGAACAATTACAATAGATATTATTATTATTATTGTGTGTTTTAAAATTGGCCTATCAAAAATACTTGTACGTCAATGACCCAAGTAAGGGTTTTTATACAGTATGTTATAAACAGCTTTGGGCTTATTTTATTTTTTATTTTTTGCTTATACAGTATATATATATTTTCATGTCCATGTTGAATGGAGGCTGCACCTCTAGACTGTACAGACAATTTGGGATGTCTTTGGGAAGGCACAGGTAGACCACTTTGCAGCAATTTGTTCTCCCACATGAATTTCACCTCAGGGGATGTGTTGCATGCCTAAAGTGCTCTTAAAACTGTTTAGAGCCCATGTTGTAACGTTGCCAGCTTTTCCACTGTGAAAGTCGAGCAACAGGTCTCCAGAGCTGGGGCCTAATTTATAATCTTTGCGTATGCACAAAACCTGCCCTGAAAGAGGCGTACACCACTTCCTACGCAAAAGGTGGGATTTATAAAAACAAACTTGATGGGAAAATTTGTGCACCTGCATGCAAACACTTTTTTCCTGGAATGAGAAAACTAAGTAAACAACCATTTTAAACAAGTCGATATACACATTTACATTAAATATTCCACTCTTATTAATGGAGATAAGCACTGAAATTACATGAAGTCAATATGCAGAAGTTAAACCAAAATTATATGAATTTGGACATATTTGAAGAGGATGCGCTTGATCATTTTTCCTGTGGCACGCTATGTTTTAATGAGTGCTATAGGTGTACAAAATTCATCTTTAAGCAAAACTGCAGATCTCATGTTATGAGAAAATATTTTTTTAAGCAAGAACAATGATCAATGATACACACTTACTTCGATATTATGGCAGACAATGCTGGATTTGGTGGTCGAACGGTCCATTGTCCGGTTTGAATAGGTTCGATACAACTGCAGCTGTCATGTGAAGGCATCTCCACAACATTATGAAAAATACCACTGTATTTGAAGGATACAACTTGAAGAAAATGTTTAAAATAGTTTTTCAGTGACAGGCCGAGTCAGACAATTGTATTTATGCCGAGTTCACACTGCACGA
Source organism: Onychostoma macrolepis (assembly GCF_012432095.1). NCBI lineage: Eukaryota > Metazoa > Chordata > Actinopteri > Cypriniformes > Cyprinidae > Onychostoma > Onychostoma macrolepis. The sequence continues at coordinate 30,230,406 of NC_081170.1, read as the reverse complement.
TTTTCAAACTCGTCGGATCGCTGTTGTTTTCACACTGCGTGACTATCTGGGGAAGCATTCAGTCGCTGCTGTGTTCACACTGCACGATGGATCGGCGACAGGGGTTTCACATTGCACGATTTCACAATAGGAAGAATCGCCGACAACTCTGTCTGATCCGCAAACTACCTTTCACAACAAAACACACGCGAGAAGTGATAAGGAAATAACGTGAGAACCTGCGTGTGTCAGACCGTTGTTCTTAAGCGAGACTGGAAGTATTAAAAAAATATAGCCTGCAAATTGTCTGTGCGCTGATTTCCAGCTACAAAAACAAAAACAGATTATGCAGGAGGGAGATGCAGGGAACAGGGATTGTGTTCTGCAAAGAGTGGTAAATAATAATTTTGCAGTGAACGAGCTCCGATTTGCCTCCGATGTAGGGCATTTGTCGGCGATTTATCAAAACCTGTCGGCGAGTGAAAAATCGGGCTAAAATCGTGCAGTGTGAACTCGGCATTACACTGCAATAAACATAGGCCTCTCTGTTTCCACTAAAAATAACTAAAAGATGTTTACCTTATCAGCAAAATGGCATAAATTGAATTTGATTTAAATTGTTTAAAACAATTGAAATACTATTTAGCCAGTGGAAAAGAATGAGATCAACTCTATTCTAAAATATTTATGATAACTATTTTGAACAGTTTTGTTTTTATGGATATTTTGATATATTTATTCTAAAACATAAGGATACTGGATGATTTTAGCAATAAAAATGTTTATGGCACAAATGGCATTTACAGTCCTGTAGCGTCTGCTTAGGCTCATTGATGGTTGTTTACACTATGTTTTAAGAGACCCTTTTAGCCTTTTGACATTTGCATATAAATTACAGACCTGGCCCCACCGTCTACATTTATATGGGTGCTAAATTTAAATGGTTTTACCACTATCAAGAAGAGACTAAACAGATCAGCCCTCTCTGGTCTCCCCATCAAACATCAAACACATTCCAAAGAGGAGTAAATGACCCTGTGCCAGGCACCAACGGCCTGACTAGACCAGTGGTCTGTCTCCACAATTTCAATACACATCACACACACACATAAAGACATTTTCTTTATTTAGGCCATAATTAAGCAGTTATAAATGTATCTGGTAAATGCATGTGTTGTATGTACAGGTGCATCTCAATAAATTAGAATGTCGTGGAAAAGTTCATTTATTTCAGTAATTCAACTCAAATTGTGAAACTCGTGTTTTAAATAAATTCAATGCACACAGACTGAAGTAGTTTAAGTCTTTGGTTCTTTTAATTGTGATGATTTTGGCTTACATTTAACAAAAACCCATCTCAACAAATTAGAATATGGTGACATGCCAATCAGCTAATCAACTCAAAACACCTGCAAAGGTTTCCTGAGCCTTCAAAATGGTCTCTCAGTTTGGTTCACTAGGCTACACAATCATGAGGAAGACTGCTGATCTGACAGTTGTCCAGAAGACAATCATTGACACCCTTCATAAGGAGGGTAGGCCACAAACATTCATTGCCAAAGAAGCTGGCTGTTCACAGAGTGCTGTATCCAAGCATGTTAACAGAAAGTTGAGTGGAAGGAAAAATTGTGGAAGAAAAAGATGCACAACCAACCGAGAGAACCGCAGCCTTATGAGGATTGTCAAGCAAAATCGATTCAAGAATTTGGGTGAACTTCACAAGGAATGGACTGAGGCTGGGGTCAAGGCATCAAGAGCCACCACACACAGACGTGTCAAGGAATTTGGCTACAGTTGTCGTATTCCTCTTGTTAAGCCACTCCTGAACCGCAGACAACGTCAGAGGCGCCTTACCTGGGCAAAGGAGAAGATGAACTGGACTGTTGCCCAGTGGTCCAAAGTCCTCTTTTCAGATGAATGCAGATGAGCTGAAGGCCACTATCAAAGAAACCTGGGCTTCCATACCACCTCAGCAGTGCCACAAACTGATCACCTCCATGCTACGCCGAATTGAAGCAGTAATTAAAGCAAAAGGAGCCCCTACAAAGTATTGAGTACATATACAGTAAATGGACATACTTTCCAGAAGGCCAACAATTCGCTAAAAATGTTTTTTTTTTTTTATTGGTCTTATGAAGTATTCTAATTTGTTGAATTGGTGGGTTTTTGTTAAATGTAAGCCAAAATCATCACAATTAAAAGAACCAAAGACTTAAACTACTTCAGTCTGTGTGCATTGAATTCATTTACCGTATTGACCCGAATATAAGACAATGTTTTTTTTTTGGAAATACATGTGAAAAAAACGCGATTTGGATAAAATTTTGGTAGGCTACTATGAGATGGATAGCCTAATGGCGCTTTTCCACTGCATGGTACGGCACGGTACGGTTCAGTACGGCTCACTTTTGGGGGGTTTTCCACTGGGTACGGTACCTGGTACCTGGTACTTTTTATAGTACCACCTCGGCCGAGGTTCCAAGCGAACCGTACCGTTACCAAAACGTGACGTGTAAACTCTGCTGATCACTGATTGGCCGGAGAAAATCGTCATTACTGCGTCACTGAACTTGCGACACGAGACACAACAGACCCGCTAGATTTAAATCAGCATAGCCAGCAAAGGATCGGTCGCAACTTTTGTTTGTATCAACCAAAAAATGGCTGTTTCGTGGTCTGCTGAGGAAGTACAGACGTTCCTCTCGTTGATAGCCGAGGAGCGGATCCAGCGAGAGCTTGATGGGGCGACGTCTTGCTGTTAAAAAAATCCACATGCCGAGAATGAAGAACACCATTCCGTCGATATGCTCCATTGTTGTGTGTTTGTTTTTGGCGCGATTACGATGATGTCACAGCAGTAGAGGCGGCGCAACTATAACGACACGTGAATAATCCCGCCCACTCTAAAGCGGTACTAAACTGCAGTGGAAACGCAAACCGAGCCAAACTGAGCCGTGCCGTACCGTGCCGAGCCGAGTCGTACCATGCAGTGGAAAAGCGCCATAAATGTTATATAATTCAGATGGGCTACCTGTTATTTTTATGGTATATCAAAAAGTGTATATTTTTCAATGGCATTGTTGGTAGTATTTACCATACTTTCAAAACAAAAATTAAAATAGGAAAAATATGCAATATGAAAATAATTAAAGAAAAATGTGAGAGAAAAAAATAAAAATAAAGATTTGGTTTTCAAAAAGCTTTTTTTCCAAAAGATACATCTGGAAAAAGGGGGGTCGTCTTATATTCGAGACAATACGGTAATACATGAGTTTCACAATTTGAGTTGAATTACTGAAATAAATGAACTTTTCCACGACATTCTAATTTATTGAGATGCACCTGTAAGCCGCGTCCTTGCTCCGAAGAAATAACATGGGGAGGGACGGGTGGGAACTTGGGAGGAGGCTCAGGGATCCAGAGGCTGGAGGCGGAGGCAAGGGATTCTCCAGCCACGGTGACGATGGAGGCTGGCAGACCTGCAGGGCTTGCACCGCACTGATGGTGGGCTGAGGGCGAGCAGAGGGGCTGCCAGACGACAGTGGTGGAGGAGGCAGGAGCAGGCGGGTGGGCGGGCATTTGTGAGCCTCCGGGCTTTCAGGGCTGGTGTGCGCTGCCCACACACACACCAAATTGCAACTCCCAGCACGGGGAGCACGACTGACAGGGGAACAACAGGGCTGAACTCGGGAACTGAGTCTCTCTCTGAACAGGACGTGGAAACAGGAGCCCTCTCTGGACTAAACTCAGGAACGGGAGCACTCTCTGGGCCAAACTCAGGAACAGGAGCCCTCTCTGAGATGGACAGGGAAACAGGAGCCCTCTCTGGGCTAAACTCAGGAACGGGAGCACTCTCTGGGCCAAACTCAGGAACAGGAGCCCTCTCTGAGATGGACAGGGAAAACAGGAGCCCTCTCTGGGCTAATCTTAGGAACTGAGACTCTTTCTGGGCAGGACAGGGAAACAGGAGTGACTGAGGGCTCCGAACAATGAGGGAGGAGAGAGGGCAAGTCAGCATCCACATCCACAGCCTCTCCTTCTAAGTCCAGCATTCCCAGATCCAAATTCAGCTCACCCTCAGCCACGGTGCAGTGGGTGGAGCTCCTCTCCGCACTCTCGCTGTCCACGGCTCTTTCCCTCGTGGCGGGCGTGGTTGCCGGCTCTTGCACCTGGTCTGACGTTACCACTGCCCCACACTGAGGCTACACCGCTGGTCCGACCGTCTTCGCCAGTATAACTTTGACCTGAAGTTCACCCTGGGCAGAGACAATGTTGTGGCCGATCTACTGTCCCGCTCTGCTCCGCCACACACCGACACAGATCAGGTGGAACGGGACATTGTCCAGATGTTAGACACACCCCTCCAGGCTGTTGTATTGTTACAAGAACTGAAGGAGGCATCGGAACAGGACCCGGTCCTTTCTCAGCACCCAGTCTATATTCTGAATGGCTGGCCTCAGGAGGTACCAGAGGGGCTGGCAGCATTTTCCAGAATAAAGCAAGAGCTGTCCTGTGTGGCACGCGGCCACTGCACAGTCATCCTCAGCACCCTACGTGCACGTGTCTTGGCGATGGCTCACGAGGGCCACCTTGGTATTGTGAAGTTGAAGCAGCGCTGCAGAGACTGGGTTTGGTGGCCAGGGATAGATAAAGACATTGAGGCCCTGGTGAAAGATTGTGCTGCCTGTCTCTTAAGCGGTAAGAATGGTCACCAGGCCCCCCCACCCTTACAACCTCTTGCTTGGCCATCGCAGCCCTGGGACCACCGTGAGCTCCACCTTCCCCTCGACAGGCTCAGCCCCGCACTGCCTAAGGGCCCACAACCGAGAGTCAGGGCCTCTGTCAACCACCAGCAGAGAAGGATGAAGCAGAAATTCGATCTCTCAGCACGCGTTAAGGTCCCTGACATAACGGCCGCAGATTGGGTCAGGGTTCGCAGGCCCCACAGAGATAACAAACTCGCTTCGTATTGGTCTGCCCCTCTCCAAGTTACTCATCAGCTGGGCCCAGCCACCTTCTTGCTCAGCAACGGCACACGGTGGCACGAAAGCCGCCTCCGCAAAGTGCCGCTCCCTGTTTCTGAGTTTGGCCCAAAGAGTGCTCCCGTTCCTGAGTTTGGCCCAGAGAGGGCTCCTGACCCTCTGTCTGGCCCAGAGAGGGCTCCTGTTTCCACATCCAGCCCAGAGAGGGCTTCTGTCCCTCTGTCCGGCCCAGAGAGGGCTCCTGTTTCCACGTCCTGTTCAGAGAGAGACTCAGTTCCCCAGTTAAGCCCTGTTGTTGCCCTGTCAGTTGCGCTCCCCATGCTGGGAGTCACAGTTTGGTGTGTGGGTGTGTGTGTGTGTGGGCAGCGCACACCAGCCCTGAAAGCCCGGAGGCTCTCAAATACCTGCCCACCCGCCCACTCCTGCCTCTTCCACCGCTGTCGTCTGGCAGCCCTTCTGCTCCTTATATTTCTTCAAATTTGAAATATAAACTCATGAGACATGTGACTTTCAACCCATTACTTTTCTGGATTGCTCCAGGACTGATTTCATGCATTTGTATATGAAATAAAAAAAAAAAAAACATTCAGTGTGGTAAAAAAAAAAAAAAACATTTTCAAGGCACTTCAGTGTCTATAACTTTTTATCTTTTTGAGCATTATCAACTCTGGATGATGGATAGTAAATCCTAAAGTGTCTTCTTTCCAAAGATACCTAAATTGTGTGTGTAGCAGACTGTCAGGAACTGTTACAATTTTAAGTTAGGTAGGTCATTTTCAGCTGCGATTCCCAATATGGGGGGGGGGGTGCTGGCTAACAGGTTAAGTGAGCCTCAAGAGTCCAATGTGGGTCATGCAAAGGCATGATCAAACTGGGGTGCGTTTCCCAAAAGCATCGCTAGCCAACCATGGTCGCATGTTCCGTCGTTACCAGCATAGTTCAATGATTCGGTGTTTGCCGAAACCATAGTTCAAACGAACGTTCGCAATCAGTGTCACAAACTTACGTAACTTACAGTCTGAGTGCTGCGATTAGAAGCATAGTTTCTTGTTAATAAGATATATGGGCTTAAATGAATATGCTCTTGGGCACAACAAGCTAATCTAAATATAAAGTGCATTTTAATTATGTATTTTTGTAAGTGCCGTTTTTGAAAAGTGCGCATGTGCATAAATAAAAAGGGAACCCCGGAGTGTGACATAAGAGGGAACTCGCGATGAATCAAACATAAAATAAAGCAAACTGACAGGGAACAAAAAAATAGTAAATTAGTCAGTAGGTGCCATGTTCAATACAGCAGCATCTTAGAGATCTCTAATCAGTTAAATAACAGAAGTTATTCCTCCAACACATGCGTGTGACGTCATTAACAATGGTCCTATGTTGCTGAACCAATGTGGTTCAAACGACGGAGATGCGACTGTGTTCGGGAAACAGTCGTGACTAGCTAGTTCGTTTCCAAAACAATGCATCGTACTATGGTGGTTAATCAGCGAGTTACAACATTGTTCGGGAAACGCACCCCTGAACGGTTCAGATAACCCTCCCTAAAAAAATATATCATGAGGCATACCGTATCTAGGGATGTCAAATGTGCCAAATTAATAAAGTCCTTCACATAGTCCTCAATCGGCTGATCTCCTTTACGAAGACACATTATCTGTGCAGCTGGATTCATATTGGGCTGGTCGTACTGTAACAAGGAGATGAGGCAGAAGAGAGTCCACTTGCACGCATGACTTTAATTAGAAAAATACAAAAAAAAACCTCAGATAATCCATACAGAAGGAACCAGGAACCAGAAACATTCAGGGAACATCAAAGGGAAGCAAAAAAAGGAAGCATCAGCAATGACCAGCAAACACAAGTGAAAACCAAGTCGTTTAAATACACACAGACAGACAAGCTAAAGGAGGTAACAAGGGGGTGTGGGCAGTTGTCATGGGAGCATACAAGGGTAACTATGGGAACAAACAAGCAGACTAAGGAAACAGGAACTAAACTCAGGAAGTGAAGACAGAAACACCGGGGCAGAGAAACATTTCAACACACAAGTCCAAAGCATAACACAAGAGACAGATCATGACAGTGATAAACGAGCCAATGATTTTAGCCATATCAAAGGCCATTCAAATACACTGACCAAGCAAACATATGTGACAAACAACAGAATAAAAATGTAATTTCCAAATTTGCCAGACTAAATTATCTTTTATTATTTAAAACAGTCTTTCTTCTGCTCTGTCTCGCAAACATGCATACATGCACACATGCACACACAGACGAGATGTTCACAAAACATGCTGTCAGCACTGCCCTGTGAATTATCAATAAAATTGTTTAATGACTCAAAAACACCAGACAGCAGTTGGGAGTTGGTCAACGTCATTGTTTTTTAAGTAGCTAAACTCACAGCTTCACTTAGTAGACACACTGCTGCCAACTAATGTCATAATGCTTGTGGCTATAGCACACGAAGACAAAGATGCAGGCAAACAGTCTTTAATGATTTCTAACATTAAGTCCATCAACATGTACATAGGTAAAATCATCTATAACACACCTGAGACCAGACAAACTAAAGGGGAACACATGAACTTACATACAAATGATAATGAGGTGAACACAGCTGAACAGAGGAACTCAATCTATTCAGAACTATGAAAACTAAATACTGGTGGGAACTAGAACAAAGGAAAAAGGAAACTGATTAGAAACAAACTGAAAGTCCATAATAAAGACAAAACTAACTGAACTATAAATTACAAATTGTAAACCATTACTGATTCCAAATTACATGACAAAAATTGTACTAACGTAATCCATTACATCAAACATTTTAGGTAATATAATCAGATTAATTTTAGATTACTTTTGACCTATCTCGTTTTTCACATCGATTTAAATAGGATAATCTTGTACCATATTGATATAAAATTACAAAGAATAAGAAAATATGTTCCATTTGTTATCAACAACATAAAGTGCATTAAACATTACATTACGTCAAGATTTCCCAAACTGGGTTTGTGAAGGAACTGCAGGGGGTTTATGAGTTTAATGAAAAGCTAATAATTAATTAAATTATAAAAATGTTAAATTAAAACAAATAATTTTAAATAAAATAAAACAAAAATGAAATATTTGATTTGTTTACCTGCATGTCATGTGACCATAACCCACGTCAGAGAACCATGAACATGCAATTTGATACTTCATTATTAAAATATTTATTTTAACATTTCAGGGGTACTTCAAATAAAAAATATTAGGGCTGCCCTCGACTAAGGATTTTTCTGGTTGACTAGTAGACGTTCATTTTAAGCATTAGTCAACTAATTGCACATTTTTTAATAAACCATTTAAATCATTATAATGAGCCTTTAATTGCCTACATAGCCTAATAAGCGCTCAAGCGCACGCTTAAAGCTTGCCACAGCACACTGCAGAAGCTATGATTATGAATGTGTAGGGGGAAAACAGTAAGGAGGCTGCATTAACATTTTAATAATTCACTGATAAACAAGTGCTTTCTTTGTTTTCAGCTTAAGAAATAAAATCGGCGACACTGATTCGTCATCTCCGCACAAACACAAACTGTAAGCAAAAGCCCAGATAGTAAGATCCGATTTCCAGATATCGAACACCACTTCAGGCTCACCATTGGCCCACCATCATATATTAAATCATTCTCAAACTTTTTGTACCAAGTGCCACCTCAGAAAATATTGGGCTCTCCAAGTACCACCACAATGACCAGCATTAAAAATATACAGCGGGTTAAATAAGTATTGAACATGTCACCATTTTTCTCAGTAAATATATTTTAGAGAATATATTTACTGATAGAGGTGCTGTTGACATGAAATTTTCACCAGATGTCGGTAACAACCCAAGTAGTCCATGCATACAAAGAAAACAAAACAAATAAGTTCAGAAATTACGTTCTGTGTAATAAAATGAAATGACCCAGGGAAAAAGTATTGAACACGTTTACTGAAATGTATTTAATACTTCACACAAAAGCCTTTGTTGGTAATGACAGCTTCAAGATGCCTCCTGTATGGAGAAACTAATGGCATGCATTGGTCAGGTGTGATTTTGGCTCATTCTTCCACACAAACAGTCTTCAAGTCTTGAAGGTTCCATGGGCCTCTTCTATGAACTCTGATCTTTAGTTCTTTACATAGATTTTCTATTGAAACCAATTGAGGGTTTCCTTGGCTGTGTGTTTGGGCATTTGGCATTTGACCTCCAAACATTGTGTATTATGGCATCCAAAGAGTTACATTTTTGTCTCATCTGACCAGACTATTTTCTCCCAGTATTTCACAGGCTTGTCTAAATGTTGTGCAGCAAACTTTAAACGAGCTTCAACATGCTTTTTCTTCTTGGACAACTCTTCTGATAATGCTTTTCACTCCTCTGTCAGAAATCTTTCGAGGAGCATCTGATCGTGGCCGGTTTATGGTGAAATTGAGTTCTTTCCGCTTCTGGATTATGACCCCAACAGTGCTCACTGGAACATTCAGGAGTATAGAAACCCTTCTGTAACCAATGCCATCAGTATGTTTTGCAACAATAAGGTTGCAAAAGTCTTGAGAGAGCTCATTGCTTTTACCCATCATGAAATATTTCTTGTGTGACATGCTGGTAATGAGACACCTTTGTATAGGCCATCAATTGGGACTGAACCAGATAATATTAATTTCCACTGACAAGGGACAAGATTGCTTTCTAATTACTGATAGATTTCAGCTGGTATCTTGGCTTTCCATACCATTTTGCACATCCTTTTCTTCATATGTTCAATACTTTTCCCCTGTGTCATTCCACTTTATTACACAGAACTTCATTTCTGAACTTATTTGTTTTGTTTTCTTTGTATGTATGGATTACATGGATTGTTACCGATATCTGGTGAAAATTTCATGTCAATAGCACCTTAATATATTTACTGAGAAAAATGGTGACATGTTCAATGCTTATTTTACCCGCTGTAGCAGTGTAGTAGGCCTAACTATTCAGCTACAGCTCTGCACAGTTCAAAAACGATGCAGTTTTATTCCCAATAAGAATATTTATTGTTGCCAACCACTTTAACAATGTAAATACACAGTTAAAACATTAACACTGCACTGTGCTTACATATAAGTAAATAAAAAAACTCAAATAATGATTAAATTAAAATGTTGTACCTAAAAGTTAAAAACTTTACTTACATCCTTACTCAAATAAAGATTTAATAAAAATGTATTGTGTTTTAACATTAATTTTTAATTAATTAATGTATTTAATTTAGTGATTCCTCTGCGTACCACTAGAGGGAGCCTGAGTACCACTAGTGGTGCTCGTACCACACTTTGAGAACCACTTAAACGATTAGCTTATCTCTTTGATCAAATATAGAATTTAAGGTCATCACAAAGATGACTGAATGGCACCTGGGGGAATGATGACAATTGGCATTTCATATAGGCTGAGCATGTATAAAATTTGTGTCAACTTACCTTATTTTCCTTTTGAAAAAGCGAAGCAATACTTTTCTGTTTCGCTGGCTTCATCTTTCTGGTTGTGCCAGGCAGACTACAACAAACTAGTGCTGCAGCTGAGAAAGGCACAACTAAATTCCTTGCCTGTTTATGACCGCTATCAGAAGCACCATTAGAAGAAGACGACGTACCATTCACTGTCTAATAGGAATATGCTACATACATGTAGGCTAACACCAAACATAATCGTAATTTATTTTCTCCTTATCACTAAAAGATGTCTGAAATGAAGATTTTAAAGCTTAACATTGGTGTATGGCTTGAATTATACAATGAATGTGATGTTCGTTGTCAGACGTTTTAGTTAGCAAATAGCGCAGGCTATTCCAATAGGGTCTGGCTGCAGACCTGCACTTGCAATCTCAGTACTTGCACTCTCAGGCTGCATCCGCTGCCTTATGAAGCAATGACTTTGCAGGAAGCGTTTATGCACAAAGGCACCTCACGAAACTGATTTCAGACAGGCTTCTGAGGCAGCGTAACGGTTTAACAATCAACAACAAAATAGAACGGGTTTTGGTGATAATTAAACAAATATTTAATTACTATAATACTTATTTCTCGCTAGAAATAACATAAAAAGTGCAAAAAGTTAATCAGAAATATACATTTACACACAAACTAACCACCAAACGCAACTTCCAGCCGCGATCTTTATTTTTTAGCTCAACCGTCTCGGAATGGAACGCACAGGATTGTGGGATATCAAAGGCAGCGAAAAATACATCTTCAAAAATCAATCAGATGAAGGCTCAGGAGACAGGCAGTGAAGCTAACTTTGGATTCGGACGTGCCTTGATGCCTCCGAAGACAGCATTTTTCAGTTTTCGGATGCAGCCTCGGACTCAGACACCTGCGCTTCCGCAAGTGACGTCACTTGCAGTCTTTTTATTTTTATTTTGTTCTATTTATTGATTTTTTGTTTTGTTTGTTTGTTTGTTTGTTTGAATCTCTCAACATTTTACAACAGTAGCCAAGTGGTGAAGACAAGAAAAAAGAAACTAAATTACAATGTCACTTGCAATCGCCGCTTGCACTTTCCACTACCTGCGACGTCACTTGCATTCGACACGAATCGTGTGCGTTGCTAATGGAGACAAGACGCTGTGGTGGTTAAATGATTAAAACTAATTTAGTACAATAACGAACAGGGTCCTGCAAGTCATCTGTAGGAGAAAAAGCCAAGACCTGCAAATCTGTGGCTACAGAACAGCAGAATATGAACGCAATGCGCAAAGTTTCTCGTTAAGCATTTTCCTCCCGTAGAAAACCATAAACACTTAATATGGCTTAATGTGTTAAGATACATTAAGTGCAATTAAAAGATCAAATTTGATGTATAGTTATTAAATGTACTACAAGGCAAGCAGACGGCCATGAACACAATATGCAAACTTTCACTTTTTCTCCCATACAGCAAAACGCTTAATGTGGCATAATGGACTAAATTAATAATAATAATAATAAGGGACTTAAGGGTATTCTTATGGAGCGAATTTTGTGCCAATATTCATCAAACAAATCCAGTGTTTTGCAAATAAACACAATCTGCTTTGCAACGAAAACTCGTCTTTAAAACAAACGCGAACTGATTTGCAAATACAAAATTATTTGAGAGAAAATGCAGATGTATGGACAGATATGTATTGTTTGTTACAACTGTGAGACTCATTTGCCTTTTTATGACGAAATGTGACTTGATTTTCTCACAAATGCATGCAGGCGGATTTTCTCACATGTGCAAACAGATTTTCTCACAAATGCAATCCAAAAACAGCAGATGGCGCTGTTGGTCAATTTACGCTAGTCTCTCGAGACCCGAAACACCTGTTTACCTTTTCAGGGAATACAGCAGACCAACATGAGTGGGGAACAGGTGAGTTTCTGTCTTACTATATCTATAATTAACCATTTAGCCTAGGTGTTTTCACAAAGCGTCCCCACTACAATGTTAGTGAAATTCACAATAAGTGCTGTAAAGTTGTTAACATGATTGATTAGTTCAAAAATCAGTAGTGACATGGCTAAACATTTAACTAGGCAGTCTTTCTCTATAAAAACTGATCCATTCTCTGTACCTCTTATCCTCTGTTGGATCGCAGGATATAGAATATATAGGCTACATATGTTGATACAATTGTTTAACTTTCAAAACAATGCAGGGTATAGCAATATATTGTCACAATATATAGTAATTTTAAAATGCAAATGTATTATGGATAGCGACAATATTGTGTACCAAAAATGAAAGCTTAGACAATTTAATTTAGTATCAGATATAGTAATATCACCCAAGAGGTCATTAATTATTTACAAAAAAATGTAAAACAAATCACATTATTTAGTGCAATATCTAAAACTTTTTAAATGTTATAACACTGTGCAATCATTTGTGTCAAATAATTATGTAATTTTGTAGCTAAGCAAAATGATGAATATTTCTCTTCTGGTGTCACTCTTGGCCTGTGAATTGGGGAGAAGGATCAAGTTCACGCTGATATAATACTAAATTCAGTGTTTTAATAAACAGTGGTTTACCAGTATTTAAGAATGATTTTAACAATGGAATGATTAGAAAATAATCTTTGGTGTCGAATACCACGAAAATAACTAAAAATGCAGATACGAGTATTGCATAGTTTTAAACTGCAAAGGTTCTACTTTTATTGGTGTATAGTCTTAATAACAACAGAACAATGTGCTTTTCTAAAATAAAGAAAACAAACAGGGTGTGTTCTCGTCCGTCTCTGGAAATTTTCTTCACTGGCACATTAATAAAACAACCTGAATCTCAGTGAATATGTGCCTCACGTACATGATACATATATGTATAGAAAGCTTGACATGTCTACTTTTAAACAAACCAATTCAAATTGAAAACAAATATTCTCTGATTAGGCCTATACAATCTGTATGAAAGTAAGGAGAGGTACAGTTTCTCCTGTAATGTGATCCTGCCTCACACTGAGCACTCTGTTCACATGTTAATGATCTGAGATCAGCCAGATAAACATGTAGATGCCCCTGAAAAATGCCATCAAAATGTCAAGCTTCATCATAGAATGTAGCCTACTTTCTTTTTCTGTGCGTTGGATGATGGCACGCTACACGGGTGAAGACACACTCTGGACAGCGAGGACTCTTCTCGGAGAGACTCAGATGACGAACGTTTGAAGAAAAGCCACTAATATAATTCCTGACAGTAGCCTTTTATTCTTAACTTCATGAGTTAAAATGTTGCTCGGCTATATATAAAAGCTACATATTTTGAGTTGGACATTTCCAAACAGGCTATTGTAAGACTAAAATCTGCTAGTATTCAGAGTAAAATATTGGTTGAAATATGAAATATCTACAGAATACTGGCCTTACAGGCCACTTTTAGTTTTAAATGTTGTACAAGGCGTGCATATAAACTACTGTATGCTATATATAAACATAAATATGATAATAAACTATGATATCCCTTATGAAAATTAAAGTTGGTTTTACTATAGTAAAAGTGTGGTAACCATGTTTTTTTTTTTTGCAGGTTACCATTTCTGTAATGGCAGCTTTTCTGCAAACACCATGGTATTTATTTAGTAAAACCATGGTTAATTTTCTAAAGGGATATCGATGTTTAGATAATATTTCGTATAGTTGAATCACAATAAAGCTCATCTGAACTTAAACTAGTTTGATTATAGTAGCCTATTTGTAATTAGTTTAGCCTACTCCTTTCAGTAAGTTGTCTACGTGTAGTTTTATACTTGTTTAAACTTTTACTGCAGAGGTAGCCTACAACATTTCTCTCCACTGGAGGCTATGTCTCAACAAAGCAGAATAACAATAAATCTTACTTGACCTAATGTAAAAATAACATTCATTTTTGGTACACAGTTGTCGTGATCCAAAATACATCTGCATTTTAGTATTACAATATATTGTGACAATTTATTGTTATACCCCATGCATTTTTTTTGAATGTTGAACAATTGTATCAACATATGTAGCCTATATATTCTATATCCTGCGATTCAACAGAGGATAAGAGGTACAGAGAATGGATCAGTTTTTATAGAGAAAGACTGCCTAGTTAAATGTTTAGCCATGTCACTGCTGATTTTTGAACTAATCAATCATGTTAACAACTTTACAGCACTTATTGTGAATTTCACTAACATTGTAGTGGGGACACTTTGTGAAAACACCTAGGCTAAATGGTTAATTATAGATATAGTAAGACAGAAATTCACCTGTTCCCCACTCATGTTGGTCTGCTGTATTCCCTGAAAAGGTAAACAGGTGTTTCGGGTCTCGAGAGACTAGCGTAAATTGACCAACAGCGCCATCTGCTGTTTTTGGATTGCATTTGTGAGAAAATCTGTTTGCACCCATGTGAGAAAATCTGCATGCATGCATTTGTGAGAAAATCAAGTCACATTTCATCATAAAAAGGCGAATGAGTCTCACAGTTGTAACACACAATACATATTTGTCCATACCTCTGCATTTTCTCTCAAATAGAGTTTTGTATTTGCAAATCAGTTTGCGTTTGTTTGAAAGTCGAGTTTTTCTTTGCAAAGCAGATTGTGTTTATTTGCAAAACACTGGATTTGTTTGATGAATATTGGCACAAAATTCGCTCCATACTGCCCACATTAATCCAATGGTGGCCCAGTGTGGGCCAGCCCATTCGGGCCCAGAGCAACTTTTGTACCTTTGGGCCCATGCAAGTTTATGCAAATATATCTTTATGTTATGATTTTACTTGTTGAGGCACATGACTAACTAACTAATTAAAAATCCATAACCATATTACTTAATGATTAGTTAATAGTTCTGTGCCTCAAAAAGTAAAATCATAACATAATGATACCTTTGCAAATCATTAGCTAAAGATTAATTAAAGCAGACAACTGGAAGTTAAAATGCATGGCTTTGACATTAATGCATATTTGTGCACCAGTATTGTAAAGAGTTCACCTCACCTCTTCAGGATCATTAGAAAATTACAGGTGGGTGAGTTTGATCAAAGTTGGAGCTAAACTCTGCAGGAAAGTGAGTTTAATGAGCCAGCTTTGAAGATCCCTGATATAGGCCAATTTGCTTTTCAGAGGCTGTTTGAAAATGCCCCTTTCAGCCAAGTCCTCCTGATTCTGAAACAGAGTGATATAAAGGAGTGGTTGCAGAATTGACCTATTGGTAAGCCCCTCCCCTCGAACGCAGATGAGCCAGTGGTAGTCGAGTATCAGTTGCACGAGGAGCGGAACTCAGACATCTGTAGGTTTCAGCACCATAAAGAATTATTGGAAGATCCGAAGCTCGCATCATTTTTATGGGGTATATATATATATATATGTGTGTGTGTGTGTGTGTGTGTGTGTGTGTATGTATGTATATGTATATGGGTCGCGTCAATTTAAAAATAAAAAATAGGGTCGCTCTTAAAAAAGTTTGAAACACTGATCAGAGTGAGACAGAGAGAGAGAGACAGACAGAAAGAGTGCATAAGTATTTGGTATTAATTTATGTAATAAAAAGCCTATAATAAATCAGAACACTAGATGAGGTAAATTAAACGTGTATGAGTCCACATTCTATTGATTTGTGCTTACTGGTGAAAGTGCAATACCTGAAATGCAAAGTAAATTTCTCAAATGACAACAATCATTATGATTATAATTTTGAGCAAAAATAAATTTAATTCAGTTTAAGCATTATACAGCTTGATGAAAATGTGACTAAGATAAGATTTCATTGACTAAAACCTGACTAAAATGCTCATTTTGTTGACTTAAACTTGACTGAACAAAAAGACAACATTTGAGTACATTTGAGTAAGACTAAGACTAAATTAAAAATGGCTGCCAAAATTAATACTGCTGTACGGTTAATTAATAATAATCTTATTGATAAAATGTAAAGTTTTCATTGACTAAAACTAGACTAAAATACTTCAGGTTTTATTCGACTAAAACTTGACTAAAACTAAATAGGATAAGGTTGACTGAATATGATAAAAACTAACAAGGCCGTTTAACATGGAACTAAGACAAAAATTGAAAATAGCTGACAAAATTAACACTAGGTTAAGATCTGAGGACCAAACCTTCACTTTAAATAACGTTCATCTGTCTTTTCCAGATAAAGGACCATT
Organism: Onychostoma macrolepis; assembly: GCF_012432095.1. Lineage (NCBI taxonomy): Eukaryota > Metazoa > Chordata > Actinopteri > Cypriniformes > Cyprinidae > Onychostoma > Onychostoma macrolepis. The sequence goes on along the minus strand of NC_081170.1, from coordinate 30,213,751 downwards.
TGCTGCTCCAGGAGATCATCATTCCACAGCACTACAAATTCAAGTTTGTTGAAACAGATTCCTGCTTCTTTCCTCACTGCATTGTTACCCAAACACAGCCAGTGGAAAAAGTCACTGCAGACTGCTTACTCGACTACTTGGAACATAAATAGCAACTTAAACAAACCTCTTTCCAGAGACCTTGGCATTGTTGTACAGTATATTATCAGTATGTGATTTTCTAATTTACATCAGATAGCTGATGTCAGTTAATAACAAATAATCTTTCATAATTCTTCACCTTATTACTTTCAGAGAAGCAACAGTTTATCATTATGCACTTGATTTTTTTTTATCATTCATGGTATTCATTTAATAGTTGTGTTGGTTACTCTTGCTTATCTTTTGTTAATAGCATTTATTTTATTACACTTGTGTTAATAATACAGTAAGATAATACAGTAAGTTCATGATCTTGCACCTTAAGCGAAGTGTAATCCAAAAATCAGAACATCATCTATCGCTTACGTGAGTACCAATCAATACAATGCCCTATAGTTCATTAACAAGCTCATAAGTGTGAGATCACAGTTATTTGTGCACATTTCTTGGTTTCTGTGGGTGTATTGTGTAATGTGTATGTGGCTGTGTTGGGTGGATACAATAAAATACTTGTATGTGGATGTTTTAAGGATTTGGATTGTGGTGAATTATGTCACTCTTGGAATGTCTAATTGTGATTCTACCCTTCAATCCTTTAATTCTATCCCTTTTGCATGGCTGATCTGTAATGTAGAACAAGTCTGTCCTCTGTTCTTTAGCAAACACTGTATTTAGAATGAACACAACTGTCATGCCAAAACAAAGAAAATTGGTTCACATTTAATCTGTTTCTCCTCAATGAACTAATTTGAACATCATTATTTTATCCTTGATAGCTGAAACATACCAACTACCTCAAACACCTACTCTCAGAAAAAGACACAAAAGCTGTCATGGGGCGGTACTCTTTCACAAGGTACATCTTTGTACCTTCTTACCCCTAAAGGTTGTATATTAGTACTTTGAAAGTGCATATTAATTCCTAAAGTGTAAACATCAGTATCAGTACCTATCAACACCTTTAAAAGGAGTATTTTAAAAGAGTGTAGAGTGAAATAGCACAACTTTAAAGAATGGCTCAAGGCTAATTTATTTAGTGACTTACATGAAGCGACATTTATTACAGGTTTCATTCGCCTTAAATATTATGTCTTGATATGGGACACTGTAGTGCTATGGTAATAACCACTATAACAAATTAAAGCCCTCTAATACCAAATTATAGTAACCAATATAACGAATTAAACATTGTTGTGAAATGGCTGTGGAAATTTTAGTCTGTCATTTGGCCTTGGGTTGTAATTAGTCACGAGTGGATTTGGGTGTTTGAGTCTCAGTCTATGCAACCCTGATCTTATTCACCCTATGCACAAATAAAGATCCGAGTGCATCAGAGAATGACTGGTAAATTATTAACTACGAATCGGAAATATGGCCTACTAACAAAAGATAGAATACAGGATGTAGAAATAAGAATTAGGGTGGGGTGGAAATTTGAAGCACTCTTATGTGCTCATCTGTTTGTTTCCAGTTCTGAGATCTGTGTGTGTGTGTGTGTGTGTGTGTGTGTGTGTGTGTGTTTCTGAATGTGTGAGTGTGTTCTTCATCTGTTTGTCCTCATTTATTTGAACTATCCAAAATGAGTTACATTTTATTAATTTAAAAAAGACGTTATTTTGTATCAAAAATTGTACAACTGTATTTTAATGACAACATATTTTAATTTGTCTTGCATTTATTTTTTATTAAATCAGATAACATTTTAAGCTGTTAATGGAGCATGTTGTCACAGTTCACTTTAATTCAGGGTAAATAAAGAAAAAAGGATACACTGTTTTAGTGAAACAAGATCACATAAACATGTGAAATAATGTGGAAAAAAATCCTCAGAACCTGAAGTAGACTTAAACAAACTTAAAAAGTGTTATGTTTATTAATAGGAATGACACAAATCTGGGTTTATGCAGTTTAAATTGCACTGAAACATTACAAATTTGCAAGAGAATTCCACAGAAAATGAGTAGAAAATCTGAATTTATAGAACAGAATATAAAAGAATCGGTTACTGAAAAGAAACAGAATCAGATTAACACTATAATAATAGCCTACAATATAACTGAGTAAAACAGAAAATGTTTGGGGACTTTACCAAATATGCATCAGTGCTACGACATTCATAATGCATTGAGAAGTTTTTAGTTCTCAGTGCAATGCGAAGATCTGTCATCTGTTGCTGCTCCAGTTTTGCTTGTAATAACCGATATCGAAGAGGAGGATAGCTACTGCTGCTGCGGGCAGAGTGAGTTAAAACCGGGATGGAAATTAAATATGAGCCGCTGTCTGAACACATGCATCCATTATTTCTGCAAGCCAGACTCACTTTAACGTGATGCGCTCTCGTCTACAGCATTCTTCTCTCTCCTCCTCTGTGAGGTGGGCTCATTGAGGCGTTTCTGAGAATACAGCATCACCTGACTATCTACCTGGCATCGGCTTATTAAGAACAGATGATGATGATAGAGGAGGATGAAGCGGAGGCTCATCAGGTGGATATGGAGTCGGATTTGGTCAGCAGACCTCGCTCATGCAGCTGGACGAACGACTTTTCATGTGAGGTGAACGCGGATCTGTCGCTTAATCTCTCCATATTTAAAGTAGATTCGGATCATGTTCCATCACCAGCGTGCAAGAGGAGGATGATGATGCTGGATGCCGGAGGATTTCACGACTTAACGGGAGCTGCGTTGCGCAAAACCAAGGCATCCTCCCGGCGGAACGCGTGGGGAAACCAGTCCTACGCGGAGCTCATCACCCGAGCCATCGAGAGCACACCCGAGAAAAGACTTACCCTGTCTCAGATCTACGACTGGATGGTCCGATATGTGCCCTATTTTAAAGATAAAGGAGACAGCAACAGTTCTGCCGGATGGAAGGTAACACATGATACATGCGTGCACACAATGACAATTCACGTTTGTTGGTCAAGTTACACTTAGGCTACAAGGTGCTTGACTTGGTGATTTGCTCTAAAATTAGTTAACACTCCACAGCAATTTGTCATAACATTACATGAAATGTAATATCCAGTATTCAATATGTATATAATAATACAGTACACAATAAAAATATGTATGCAGGGTGCATAATAGGTAAAGAGAGCAAACGAAAGTGCTCTTAAAATATTATTGTTCACTCATCTGTATTTAGAACCCCATTCCTGAACCTTTTATTCATTTGAGACAGATTCATTTTGGATAGACTGAGCCTCATTCTTAAGCTCTGGTTATTTCATACAGAGAGAGATGGGGAAAAAGGGGGTGCAAAGAGAGGAAAAATGTGGGTGTGGGAAAGAAAGGATGTATGCAAAATGTATAAGTATAATACAATGTGTCTTTTATAATACACATAAAATTGCTAGAGCATTTCTAAGTGGATGATGATGGAGCACAATGCATTTTAGGAGGGAAACCTCTGCATAATGTAATCATGCATTATCAGTTTCCCACTGCTCCAATACTCTGCAATCAGACTGATTCATTCAAAACACTTGATTCATTGTGACACCTTTGTAATTTTCTTTTATTTCGGATTAGAATTTCACACTTTACTAATTTACAGTTACAAGCATCAGATTTCAAGAACAACAATAATAACCAGTATTATTTAGAGTTATACACCAGAGTTCTGAAACAACTCACCTTTAAATGGTCCTTTATTTTCTATTTGGAGAGAACTGTAGTCTTTGTTCAGAGGTGTCTCAAAGTTCTGAACTCATGCTATAATTTTAACTCTTATACATTATTCACAAGGTAGGACAAGTACGTAATATATATGAAATGTTTGTATAGCTCAATCAAGAATTATGTTGTGGTGCTCAGTGTTAATATCCCTTTGAATAAAAAAAGTCAATTGCGGGCTAAACAGACAAATACAGGTTATTTAGCATTCAAATTATACATTAAGTGCCTTTAAGTTGGGATTTTCCATGAGAAAGGATTTTCTCTAAGAATTGTAGGGCTGTTTGTTAAGTTACATTTTGTGCAGCTCAAATTGTCTTTTGGCACTACTTCAAATAGAAGCAAGATGTAGTTTGTTGTGTTATGCAACTAAATCCACATGGTCAGCTATGATACTAAAGTCTAGTACTTAATAGTATTTGTTGTATTTTGTCAATGTTTCATCCAATAATGATCTTAACAGAAAATACTTGAGCGGCATACTGTTGCTGTGGTTACCTCCTCAGACAATCACGACTCAGTTTTGTTCATGAGTTTCTATGTAAAAAAACATACAAAACAAAATTGGAATACAACCTTTGTGGAGGTAAGTTTAAACATCCATCCATCCAGTTTCCAAACTACTTGTTCTATGTAGGATCACAAGCATCCTGGAGCCCATCCCACAATCCTGGGCAATAGTCAGGGAAACACCGCGGATGGATTGCTGATCCTATTGAATCCTATTGACAATCATATAGTAAATAATAAAATATTTACTTACCTTCCAACTATTTGTTTTGGCTTAATTGTGAGGAGGAACAATTTGCACCTTGATGTTGTTACACATGAAACAGATAAGTAGAAATCAACTGCAAATATTACATATGCTTATGACAAAAGTGTTGTTTGTCCAAAAACACGTCTTAGATTAACTTCGCTGAACTGTGTCAACAAAGACACAGTGGGGATACTATGATAACATCGATACTATGGTTTGCCACTTGGACTGTGCTAGAAAAAGATCAAATGAGTTAGCAGCCTCACAATGGACCAACAGTCTGCTTAGCCCTCAAAGTTCAGGGCAAATGTAAGCCCATGTCATTAAAATGAGCTCTTCAGAGGTGTGTTGAAAGGGAATTAGCTGCATTATCTTAGTATCAGCCATTGCCACAAAAAAGCCTGTTGAGACACATCCTGACCCACACGATAAAGGCGATCTTTATGCCTTTCTTAGCTCTAACCTGACGTTGAAAAATGCATATCCTACTGTCTGAAACAATTAACTGTAGCATAATTAGCACAGTTGTGAACTGTAAAAACTGCTTAGTGTAACTTTCAAATGCTCGTAAATTATGCTCTTTCACTCTTTCTTGACTGTCATTCGCTCTGTCTATGGTCTAGTTGTCCGTGGTCTATTTGAAATTAGTAGATGAAGACAAGTGATAACATGACTTGAAGCTGCTATAGTAGGCAGCGCCCTCTGTTGCACTAAACAAACCCCACATGCAGGGGCGTAAAGTTCATCTGACAGTAGGGGGGGACAATAAACGTAAAATTTCTCAAGAGCAATTTTTGAAGGGGACACAAATAATACAGCCAAAATTGTACTTGTAAGGATAGATATGTGCACACAGCATGTGTACATAGCATGGAGACCGTGTTTAAATATTCAGTTCATGGTTCCGGTCATATTATAATTATTATTTTGCGTCATCCATAGTATTTTAGGTTTCGTCTGAAACCTAGTACTTCTCTTTCGCATTAATTCAACCGCATTAAACCCACTGATCTGCCACTTAACATCATATTGAACGAAACCCAACACGTAGGTCTACAATATCCTAATATCAGTTCACACACAGGCTTATCGCCGTGTTAGTTGTAGTGGGTGACAAGCTACGGTATTAAGCTTGTCAAATTTATAATCGCTCATAGAAAATACATCTGATGTCATAATTTTTTTGTCATGACTAATTTATTAATGATCCAGCATCATCTTTATTAAAGATAAAGAATCATTTCACCTGATGTTTAAAGAGAATAAAATAGCCTTGACAGCCTACTTACACATAACTAACTTGCTCTCTCTCTCCAGACTCGTGTGTGTGTATCGGTAAAGAAGGAAAGCAGGCAGTGGACCAAACCACTGTGAGGCAAGGGAGGGGGAATCAAAATATTTCTGAACTTAAAACGTTTTTTTTGCGTTTATTTTGTTTTACTAATCACACAATAATTTTAAGTATATGTCCATTATATTATTTTCAATACACAGAGTCACTTGTAATTATATTTTTAGGGGGGACAAGCCTCAGATAGGGGGGGTCCTGTCCCCCCCGCCCCCCTTTACGCCTATGCCCACATGACAGAAACAGAGCCTGTAAGTTCTTTTGGTCTGTCTTGCCTCATTAGGTATCATTTCACTGTTGCTGAAACAGTAAAAAAAAATACCAGGAAAACAGTGTTTTTTTTTTACTCAAATGACTCTATGAGCTGGTTCTTTTTGGTGAGTCAAAAACACACAGCTTTTTCTCCTTAATATTTTTTGTGGAAACTGTGATAAACTTGCATTTAATTTTACCATTTAATTAATTAATTCATTTTATTTATTTATTTATTGAGAAATTAATACTTTTATTGAGCAAAGATGAATTAAGCTGTTCAAAAATGACAATAAAGACATTTATAATGTTACAAAAGATTTGTATTTCAAATAAATTCTGATATTTATTACTTTCGATTTACAAAATACTAATGTATCTTTAGTTGCTGAAGTCCAACTAAAGATATACTGAAGGATTTTTGATTGTGCTAAAGTGGAACTATTGCAAGTATACTTAAGGTACACTTAAATCTTGCATTTAAGGACCAATAGTCAAAGATCATACAATCCTTATAATGACATTAAAACATATTTTGGGTTTAAAGCTGCAGTCCGTAACTTTTTTGGGTTAAAAATGATCCAAAATCAATATTTGAGCAAGTACATAACTAGCCAGTGTTCAAAACTACCACCTTACTTTAGCCCGCTTCACAATGGTTAACTTATAATAATGTTTTCTAATTTGACTGGCACGGGTAGGTTTTCACGGGAAATTTGAGCATGCTGCTGCGTCATTACGTCACATCTGTAAACATAAAGAAGTTGTCCCGGCTAATAGGCTATCGCATGTGAGGATACTGCAGGTGGCAGATCATTTATAGCCTTTTCTCACAGCAGCTAGAATAATTAAATGTATCATTTTGATGGCGGATTGTAATCCAGAAAGGATTATGTGTTTATGAAACTAAATTATATTCCAGTTTTAAATGTGCTTCTGATTACAGATAGCCTGGGATTACACAAGATTTGTATTTTAAAGAAAACCAGTTCGAAGGGAGCATAATTTGCTTTTTGTGTTAAAAGAATTTCTTAATATGAAATTTGAATGGTATGACAATTAGATTAGACTGTACAGAAATTGAGAATAAAGTATAACAATAATAATAATGTGCACGGTTAGATGTGATATGAGCTAACCGAACGTTAGATTTAATTACCATTGGTAGCGCGATTTATGGTAATTAGTTTTTCCTCAGTTGGTCAGAACAAACATGGCGGACTTGTTACTTACTTGTTCAGATGGCAATATCCGGTGAAAATTCTTATTTGGGTCATATATTCCATGACGTAGGCTAGAATCTGTCATTACTATGTACAGTATCCACAGTGCGGTGACTGACAGACTGACACACATACTCCTCAAAACATTAGATTCATCCACGCTGGAGCTGTGCCGGAGTACAACCCCACACAAGGAAGATAATTCCTCACACAGCTGCAATTCCAGGTTTTCAAACAGAAATGGCGACAAAGAGGCAAAACTTACGGACTGCATCTATAATATTAAGAAAGTATTACACCACATAAAGTTTAATTATAACTTTTATATCAGTAAGTCTTGAGTGATATGTCTGTAAATATGTTAATAGATTTGAACTATACTTAGTATGAAATAAATGTATTTTAAATATATTACTTTTTTTTACTAGGTAAAAGCTCTTTGAAAGCAGTCTATGAATGATTTCTGTACAAAAACAAGCAAAAAATACTAATAAGCTTTATGATCTAGACTGTCTTTGGCAAAATGTTGGTCTATTGATGGATGCATAAAAGTGATTGCCTGTCACAACAGAAAATTACTCTCTCCTCATTATTGTCTCTTTTTTTATGTTTTCAATGCCCTTGTGGGTGTGTGCATTTTTAATCCACCATTTGAAAGAATGTCATGTTGATATTCTCTCTCTCTGTGTGTGTGTGTGTGTGTGTGTGTGTGTTTGTCAGTGTGATGGCTGGTAATGTGCTGCCAGGGTATTGTGCGGCGGGTCAGTACGGGTGCCAGGCAGTCAGTCAGACTGTAATGTGAAGTGACTAGAGTGTTATTTATAACATGTCTTTAAGGTCTTTAATGGTGCAAGGCAGCAGGGCAAAGAGTCAGGAGCCAATGAGAGAGAAAGAGAGATGACAGACATTGAAATAAAGAGAGAGCAAGCAGGTTCACATTTTGTATAAACACCAAACCAGTTATAACATCTGTTGTCTAATATTTATTTAAAGTGCCCCTATTATGGGTAATGAAAGGTTCATATTTTGGTTGACATGCATGCAAGGTCAAAAAACACTTGCATTGTCTTATAATATGCATTTATTTTTTCCTTACTTGCTCAACAATTCCCAAACGATTCGCTCAAGGATTCATTTTTCCAAACCCCTCCTTTACGCTAATCTGGGGTGATTGGTCCGATTGTTCTCATTTTCATTTCATCATGCCTGTAATGCCTGATAAAGCAGCATTTGTGAGCGCAGTGCTGCTTTGTGTACAGCATTACCATGGAAACCGCTATTTTTACCGCTCCAAAAGTGGCATCTAGTGGCTAAGAATGAATTTGCATTTTCATTCAGACCTAAGCGAAAAGACCAACAAGTTGGCAGGCAATATGCTAATGTTTCATGTTGACGTCATCATGAAACGGCTTGGGATTCGTTTTAAAAACGACTCGTTTCAATCATTCAGAGTCGACTCTTTCTTTTGAGAGACAATAATTTTATACACGGTGTACTTTCAGATGTAAAACTTTGCAGGATGTTTTAATTCACTTAGAGCTGTGTTACACACTGCATGAAAGGTAATTTTCAAAAATCCATAATAGGGGCACTTTTAGATATTTAAAAATGCATCATGGGAGACTAGTAAGTGAAGTGCTCCCTTGTAGAGGCTGACATTTTTTCGGGAATCCCGTGGGATGGGAAACAAAATCGCTACGAATCACGTGATTGGGACGGGACAGGAAAAAAATGTAATCGGGAGTGGGCGGGACCGGGAATAGTAATGATACCCAACTTTATACGCAAATATACCTTTTATATAAATAAACTATAAACTGTATATTTTAATTCTGAACTCAATTCCAGTTGCCCTGTCTCGCTCTCCTCCTGTATGCTTTGGTGTGGCTGATTGGTGTGCTGAAGGGCGTGGCGGTAGCTACACCAAGGTTATAGCTTCATTTCAGTTGTGTATATTTGGATAAAAACATTTGCCAAATGCAAAATGTAAGGTATGTAATTATCAAAAATTACTTCCACAGAAATACAGCAGAACGTTGCACTTCAACCTTTTCAAGTATCGTGTATTGTCCTTGGATGTATTTGTCAGCATCAAATTGTAGCTGTTATTATGTTTTAGTTGCAATAAACCACACACAAATGTGTTTGTGCTTTTTATTTCTTAAAAAGCACAGTCTGATAGATATTTTTAGTTATTTTCCCGATAGCAAAGAATGACTAATATAATGGACAGGATTTGTAGTCCTTACCACTAGTATATGACAAGTTGCTATTTTTCATTCATTCATTCATTCTTTCATGCATTTATTTATTTATTCATTCATTCATTCATTCATTCATTTATTAAATGAACAGATTTCAACCGTTTTCTTGCTCACTGTTATATGAATGTCACAAAAAGAATAAAAGGTTACATTTTATATTAGGTGGCCTTAACTACTATGTACTTGCATCAAAAAATAAGTACAATGTACTTATTGTGTTCATACTGTATTGCAAAACACTTTTGCTGCTATTGAGGTGGGATACGGGTAAGGTTAGGGACAGGTTTGGTGGTATGGGTAGGTTTAAGGGTGGGTTAAGGTGTAAGGGATGGTTCAACAGTGTAATTATAAATGTAATTACAGAAATTAATTACAGATGTAACTACGTATAGGTATTTTTAAAAATATAAGTACAATGTAAAAACATGTATGTACACAATAAGTGCATTGTAACAAATGATTCATTTAAATGTAAGTACATAGTAGTTAAGGCCACCTAATATAAAGTGGGTCCGAATAAAAATAATAAGATTTCTAACAATAAGATATTGTTAAGATTTCTATATTAAACAGCCTTACGCTGACAGCTGCCATTTATTTGGGTGAATATCATTTTCTTTCTTTTTTTTTGGAATATCTTAGATATTATTACTAGAGTTTTATAACACTCTGAAGGTGACTGTTTAGAAACCTTCACCATCTGCTGATTTAATGATTTCAAGCATTTTTTATAAGGTACGAATAAGCTACATTTTATCAAATTATTATGCTCTGTAAACTCTAGTATGTTACATCACAAAAATATTAAGTTAATAAACTCCAAGATAAAATTGAAGGAACTTTAGATTTTGATTTTGTATACAAACCTGTTACTTGCACTTAAACATTGAGTTAACCAACCAAATACAATTTGATTGCATTTATCATGGTCCGGGAGGGCAGGCCTCAGTTCCCATTATCTCACAACCTGTTGATTGGTGGTTACCTTACATTTGCAAGTTAATCCATTACACATATCCATGCATGTGTTTAATGTATACATATATGCTTGTCTTCATGTCTGATGTTTGTGTTTTAGGGTTTTTTTTTTTTTTTTTTTTTTTTTATGCTGTGTGTCTCACCTCATGTGAGTGTACACACAGTGTGTGTTGGGAGTTTGTGTGTGCTGATGAACTCAGTTGGAGACTGAGTCCTCAGGGAACAGCTCTTGTTAATAATTCAGACGTAGCTTATTATCAAGGAAATGCAGATTTCATCTTAATTGCAGGCAGTCTGTTCTGCTCAGTATCTCATGAAAGCATAGATGCCTAAATGTTCAGCTCTGCACACACATGAAACAGCCTCCTAATCTTCATGTAGCTTTCAGAGGCAGTATAAAATAACTCCCTCACAGAGACAAATGGATGTTAATTGTTAAAAATGCCACAAGCCATTTTTGGTGTAGTGTAAGTTTCACACTTTAAAGATCATGTATAACATTTTCTGCATGTTAAAATTCTTCCTCCTTTCCCAGTTTATTGTGCCTGTTTATTAATGCCATGACATGAGAGTTAGAAGATGATGAGGTAGGAGTGTTTGAGAAACCTGTTTGGATACAATTATATATATAAAAAAAAAAAATACTGTAAGAAAATGGTGATGATGTTTCAGGAACATGTATAATATTGATATTGATATAGTTTTAAAATCATTCTAAATTTCTAAGAACAGCAGAGTCAACACCACTTGACAGCCAATCAAAATCCATTCTGCTTTAAAGAGCTGGAGGCAAATGACACAACTGCAGCACATGCTTATAAAAATAAAGTTATAGTGCATTGTGTGGACTCTAATGCAGTATTATAGCTATCTTTATAGTTATTGTTCTTGATGTGAACAGGCCTTTATAACCATATATTTCGTGATATAGGGCCAGATTTACAGAGGTGGACAAAATACACAACTCCATTACTTGAGTGAAAGTACAGATACTGCTGGTCAAATGTTACTACTTTCCAAGTAAAAGTTGTAAAGACAGATTTTTACTTAAGTAAAAGTACAGAAGTACTTGCTTTTAAAAGTACTTAAGTACCAAAAGTAAATTTACTTTATGTTATTGCACTGTTTTATTATTGTTGTACGTAATACTTGAAATACCTCTGAAGACACTTACAATGCATTACACCTACTGAATACACTGACTAGCTTGTAATATCTTTGGAATAGAGAGCTTTTAGAATGTTAAAAACCTATGGAGGAAAAAACAAAACAAAACAAACAAAAAAAAAAAATTATTTAACACCCCTTCCCACCCCCACAAAAGCAGGATGGTAGTAATCTCACACAGCTCTGACAGTGTGTGCACACATCTATGTGTAGCCATTCATCCACATTTAAATAGAGTGGACAGTGAAATCCTGTAAATACAGAGTGATAAGGAAGAAGAAAAAAATCACACCTGCACTGTAAAAAAAAAAAGAAAATTTCAAGGCAACCAGCTTCAGCAGATTTTTGAGTTTTCTCAACTTGCCGTTTTAAGTTTATACAACAAAAATGTGAGAATCTCCCACAAAAACAAGTTGAGCAAACTCAAAAATCTGCTGAAGTTGGTTGCCTTAAAATTTTAAGTTGGCTCAACTTTTTTTTTTCTTTTTTACAGTGTGCTTTAAAACCCAGCAACACAACTGTAGTTGTACAACTTTACAACAGCAACACTGCTTTAACAAAAAAGCAAAACAGCAAGACTTATTTGACATCAAAACAAAAAAATTCAAAAATGCTGTCTAATCTCTCTCACGGTACTTTGATGTCACACACAGAATGGTCTGTCCAGTGCTGCTTCAAGTCCAACACCTATTGCGTTTTATTAGGAGATGCACAACAGTTCTTCTGTGACTTTATAGGTAATATTTTCACGCACACAATTTAGCAAAATCGGACAATATTGTGTCTAATATATACCACATTATTAACTTTTTATTACTGAATTGTTGTAAATGAATATCACATTTGCAACTGGTCAGTGTTCACAAAAATGTTGGGAAATTACTTCAAGTAGCCCTACAAGAGTGATTGCTAATAAATTGTCTGAAAAAAGAAAGTCACGTTTTGGAGAAGAAAAAAATCACCCACTGACTTTCAGAGCTGCTACATAGTAATGATTTTCTACTTCGAGGACCTTGATAGAAATGTAGTGGAGTGAAAAGTACAATATTTGTCTTTCAAATGTAGTGAAGTTAAAGTCATAAGTCTCCAGAAAAAAATAATATTCAAGTAAAGTACAGATACTCAAAAAGTGTACTTAAGTACAATACTCAAGTAAATGTACTTAGTTACTGTCTGCCTCTGCAGATTTATGAAACGGCAAATTAGTGTCAAACCGCGACAATCCCACAAAAGCGTTGAAGGTAGTATAAAGTTGATCTACTGATAATGAACAAACAAAAAGAACACAGACATAGCTGGATCATTTCCATAATGACCAACACTGTTTACCAAGGGTTAAGACATGCAGTTATTTTTTGTTAAATAATTGCGCAAATACCAGTAAGGTATTTTTTTTTTCTGTAAAAATAAATTTTTTACAGTGTAGTATTTTTCTACAACAGACTTTGTGGAAGCAAATATCTCCATCTAATTATATAACCAAACCCAAACAGTTTCATAATTTCAGCATGCTGCAAATGTTCCATTGTCTCCATTACACCAATAACACACTGCAGCGTCGCTTCTCTGCTTTGGCTACTGCAGTTACTGGTGTGTTAATATTCGCAGTATCCAGTGTATATAAAACTGAGAGTTGTGGTACTATTTGGAGACTGCACGGAACTGCCCACAGACAGATTTAGAGTCTGTGACATGGCAGTGTGTTGCTGGCTTATGAGCCATCTATGGTGATTGATGTCTGGGAGAGGCTATATCTCACACCACTCTCAGTTACCGCTGACAGGCTGACACACTGTTCAAACTGGTGGGGTTATCCAAGGTCCTGGCTCATTATGATTCCTGGGAAGCAGTGCTGATATAGGCTCTGTCACAAATATAGAAGAAAAGTGCCAATGGTACACTTGATTTAGTATTGTGTGTTTCTGTTAAGTCCATGTGAATGCAGAGTGTCCCATTTGTTATTTTATGATATAGAAGTGCGCTCACTAGTTCCCCCTTTGCAGCCACTATCCACCCTTCTGTAAAGCCTGCACTGGTGGACTATAGCAAATGACTACCTAGTGAGGACAGCAAGTGCTGTGGGCATCAGGACGCTAGAGACAAGGCCAAAGTAAAACTCACTTTGACGCAGCATGTGTGTGCTGCTTCTTTAATGTGCACTGACTCAGAACTGTCCAGATGAGTGCAGATGTAAATGCGGTCAGGAGATGAGCAGTAGAACAAACAGACAGACAAGCGATGTGGTTTTCAGGAGCCCTTGTGAATCCAAAAGGCAACATCTAATCTCAATCAGGAAAGGGTTTAATAAGCAAGTACTCAATATGAAGTCAAAACTAATCCAAAACCACTAGAAATGATTTGCTCAGAATTGAAGCAGTAAGAACTGGATGTGCACAGTGTACTCAGCAGGGGTAATTGAGGTGCTGAGGGAGGTACACACGGTTGAGATGTGGCCATGTGCTGTTTGATGAAAGTAGGTCAGTCTGAAGGCTGGATGTTTGCTATTCCATCCATGTAAACTCTGAGCTCGGAGCCAGCAGATAGCCCCGCATGAACCCATGCTCTTTATCTCTTCCATTATGCAACTCTTTTATGCTCTATCTTTCGTTTGTTCTCTTCATGTCTTTTTTCCCAAACTTCTCTGCTGTTTTTTTTTATCGGCACATTCAAGATTCTGCCTTTTTTTTATTTAAACTTTTCCAAAAACTTTTTCCTGAGTCATTGCTCAATCTTGTTTCTATTTCACCACTATGTATGTAGCTTGAAAATCTCAAACAAGCATACATACATGCAGCTTTAATTTGTACAAATTGATGATGTTCTACAGAAAAAGTCTTACCGGTTTGGAATGGCATCAGGGTGAATAAATAATTGAGTAAAAGTGTTTTCATTTTTGAGTGAACTATTTTTTTTTTAAATATGATTTTCATACTTGCTTATGAGTCATACATGCTAAACCTAATAAGATTATTGCCTTTCTTCCGAGAGATATTCACTGGCATTCGCCCAAGTCATTCAACTTGGTACTCTTTAGTGATTCACTCTCTTTCTCTCCACCATCCAATCTGTCTAGGGTTCATGTCTTGAGTAAGCGTCTTTGTGGTGCCTGTGTGCTCATTGTTGGCTCGGTTGACAATATGACAGTTGCTGCTTTACCGTGGCAGTCAACTTGCATTATAGGTCAGAGTTTGTGGCCAAGGGACCGTACCCTTTTCTTATTCTCTCTCTCTCTCTCTCTCTCTCTCTCTCTCTCTTTTTGACAGAAAGAAAGAGAGAGAGAGAGAGAGAGAAAGTTGGAAAGGAGCACAGAAAATCCATGATTCCCATGCCACTAGATGCACATTGTCCTATATGACATTCAGAATGTTTCAGTTATGGATAATAAAATAAAATGCAGGGTTCAACAGCTTCCTGTACCACAATATTGCTGCTCAATAACCAAACAAATAGATTTTTTTTTCTTAAAACTTTCTTGAACTGTAAACTTTACTCAGTTACATTATTTTAATTTAGGGGAATAATTAGTCAGATTCTAACACTTCCTGTTCTATCTTCTTTTCTAACTCAAAAGTTCAGGGAATTCTTTTTAAATTAAGACTGAAAGAGTTGTGTTTTGTAACTCATATGATCCTTTTTTTTAGGATACAGAATAGCTGTATCGGTCGCTGATATTCGACTATCCTGGGGCACGTTTCCCAAAAGCATCGTTAGCCAGCTTTGGTCACAAATTCCATCGTTACAAACAGTTTAACGATTCTGAGTTTCCCAAAACCATAGTTAAAATAAACATTTGCAAACAGCATCACAAACTTTTTGGTTGGAACTACAGCTTTTGACCTATAGTTAGAAGCGTAGTTTCTTCCATTTTCATAGATCATGCTGTTGGGCACAATGTGCAAGCTAAAATGCAGTACAATTTATTTTGTTCATTCCATTTGAATATACAGTATATACTGTATATTTCAATCTATATATTATAGCATGTCAACGATCAGCACCATTTTTGAAGAGGGCGTGTATACATAAAAGCATAAGGGAAACCTGGAATATGGCATAAGAGAGAACCTGCGATAAATCAAATATCAAAATGTTAGGGAACAAAAAACAGTTAAATAGTCATCAGGTGCCATGTTTGTTGCAGCAGATCTCGAATCGATTAATTAACTCAGTCATTACTACTTGTACATTATGTCATTAAGGACAGTCCTATATTGTTGAACCAACGTGGTTCAAACAGAGATTCAATCATGTTACTTTGGTTTTGGGAAACAGTTGTGACAAGTTGGTTAGTTTCTTCAACGATGCATTGTACTATGATACTTAATCACGTTACATCATTTTTCAGGAAATGCACTTGTGGTTGTTTGATTCCGGGACAGCTGAGAAAAAAAAAATTCTAATTGCATCTGAAAGTGCGGTTAGTGGTCAGTTTGTGTCTAAATATATGTTTTTGAATAACTTGTGTGGACAAATCCTTAAAGAACCCAAGTTAAAAAAAAATAAATAAATGTAAGCAAAAATAATGTAGAATCTTAACATTCAAAACTTCCAGGCAACTTCCAGGGAGTCAGGATTCACAGCATGTATCAATCTTTTGGGAAGCAAAGTTAGCAGATTAGCTAAAATAACTTTTTTTTAAATTGAAATAATCAGTGGATTCACCTAATTTTGCAAGGTTCATGCCATAACATTAAATTTCACTTTACTTTTCAAGAGACTCTGTCAAAGGTCACAACCGGCACTACATTCTTTTAAACACGCACTACCAAAATCTCCTCCAGACATGTATCAGCCATTCATGCTCGATCTTATTTGAGCTTTTACTGCAGACACTGGACTCAGCAGTCTGAGCCGAAATGCACATTAATATTTCAGCTTCTCGTGTCCAGGATCTCAGAGATGAATGCATCTCTTTTGTTTCTCTTCTCCATCTCTGAAAGCGTCTGCCCTTACTTTCGACTCTGCCTTCTTCACTCTCTCGCTGCTGCACATTTACTATCAGACTCTAACTCAAAGTGACTTAATTGGGTTTTTTTTGTTTCGAGAAATAGCTGGCAGTTGGTGAGGGGGATGAACATTTGTAATTACCCAGCTTTCCTACCACTAACATCAGGAAAGCGGCATGTTGTTTCTTCTCCTCATTTATCATATTCTCTTGATAGTTTTTGTCTACTCTTGCAAAGCAACAGATATCTGAAATTTAAGATGAAATCAGATATCAGAGGCACATGGTAACTATTGTTTTTGTTTTTGCCACTCCTTATCTGAACCTAACTTATAAAGACTTTAAAAGCTATGTACAATAAAAGGCTACAGTTTATATGTTTTGGTTTATATTGATTCCTCCATGCTTAGCATCTGTAAATAATATATCGGGGTGCAGTGGTCATTGATGCAGCCTTTATGCTGACTGATTGTTTAGCAGTTCAGACAACCTAGCTGATTATGAAAATCACATTTCTAGTTTTGCACATGCTTCTAATTGCTGCAAAATTTTTACCAGTTGACACATTTCTATTTTGGTATGATCATGTCAGCAAAATTATCAATATCTTGAGTAGCTATGCGCTGGAAACTTAATGAAAATTTGTAACAGCAAACAGGTACTCAAGTGTGAGCAAGAGATATGAAGTCTGAATGAAGGATGCAAAGGCCCAAATCTAGCTACAACATGATGGAAGATAGAGGAAACTGGAGCTACCAATTATTTTGTTTATATTTGATGAAGATGACAGAATTTGAGAGATGCCAAATATTAAAGGCAGTATCATAGTCAGCTTTCAGGGGCATTATCTTAGCGGACAGAAAAGAAAAGAAAACTATGATTTACAAGATCAAATAATCTGTAAAGGACTCAATATAGCCTAATATCCAACAGCAACACAGCAGTGAATAAAGTTTCAGAGGGCATATTTTTTATAGTTTTTAACACTTTTTTGAAGCAATGAAAAAATGCCACTATAATACTGTAATTCTACAAAAATATACACTATACAGCTAACTGTATCAATGAAACAAAATAGTAGTTTTATACATAGTATTAAAAACAATAGTGTTGTTGATAGTGTAAGGCAGGGGTTCTCAACTCTGGCCCTCGAGGTCCACTTTCCTGCAGAGTTTAGCACCAACCCTAATCAAAGTCAACTGAACAAGCTAAATCAAGGTCTTCAGGATTACTAGAAAGTTACAGGCAGCTGAGTTTGATCGAGATTGGAGCTAAACACTGCAGAAAAGTGGACCTTGAGGGCCAGAGTTGAGAACATCCATATGCAGAAAGGGATCTTTGCATTCTCATTTCAAAAGGCCAACACACACCATTGTTACTTCTAAGGCAGCATCCTAACTGAAATGGAGCGACTGATTTGGACATGGCATGGCAAACAAAAAGCATTACTGTTTAAATGTTCATGTTTTGGTGTTTGCTAATCTAATTCAGAGGTACATGCAAATAATATTGCTGCCTACAATCAGGACTGTGCTTTAAAATACTTTGTGATCATTGTTTAGGTCCGCAGCTCATTAGTTTAGAGCTAGTGTTATGCTCACAAATATATCATTGATTATTTTACTAAAGGCCCTAGCCCATGGTTTATCCTATTGTAATCCCTAACATGCTAATTAACCCAGTTGAAATGAATCCCAAAATCATTCCTTTCTCAGCTATTAGTCAAGTCAAGCAACCTGCATCTTTTGCTTTCTCCGATCATGCATGAGTGAATCCCAGCCCCTCCCCCCTAAACTCACCCATGTCACTTCCACAGGGATGAGAAACTGGTTAGGAGGAAAAAAGGCTGCTATGGCAACAAGAACCCTCCCTTTCTCATGGGTCTCCTTAGCAACTGGTCGCTTAGTAGTATTTCTCCAAGTGTGCCCAGTGTGCCAAGCCTGCATATGTGTGTGGGTTATTACTCTGCATAGCGTGACTGGGGCATGGCATACAGCCTGAATGCGGCCTTTAAAGTGTCTGAGCTTAATTTATTTATGGGATGGCTGACTTTAAAATGAGAGCTGACAATGTCTACATGGACAGGGGGACCTTGTTTATATTAGTTGGTGTTCAAATGTAAAATGTACACATGCAGTTTTGTATTTTTCAATAGAAGCAGTATCAGCATTCTAACAGGATCTAAAATGTAAACACTTTTGATATGTATAAATCTTTATGAATCTTCAGAACTGAAATCACCAAAAGCTAGGTTACTACTGAATGTAAGCAAGCTCAGAACTCAGACACAATCTCTTTATCAAACCTCATCTGAGAATGATCTTTTTAAATGATTCTTAAAGGTTAGCTCAAAAAAACAAATTTCTGTGTAAATTGTTTAATACAGCCATTCTTACCATTCTTACAATTTACCCAAAACGTATAGATGAACTTTGAAAATTCATCAAAGACTACAAAATATCAAAGTAACAATAAATAAATAAATCAAAGAACATAATGAAACCATTATAATGTCAAAGTAGGTAAATGTGTTAACTTTGTTAAATTTCATTAATTCAGTATTATGCTGAATTGCTTATTCTTTAAAGTTTCCTAAAGATATTTATAAAGATTATTTATACATTACAGATTATTTGGTCTCACTTTATATTAAGTGGCCTTAAATTAATCATTTGATACAATGCACTTATTGTGTACATAATGTACATGTTTTTAGATTGTACTTATATTTTAAAAATACTTGCATGTAATTACATCTGTAATTACATTTATAGTTACACAGTTGACCCATCCCTTTCACCTTAACCCACACAACCCTTAAAACCCTTAAACCTTAAACCAAACCTGTCACTTTAACCTTACCCGAATCCCACCTCAATAGCAGCAGAAGTGTTTTGCAATACAATATGGACACAATAAGTACATTGTACTTATTTTTTGATTTAAGTACATAGTAGTTAAGGCCACTATAGTGGGACTGATTATTATTATTATTGATTTATTGATTTTTGTTGTTGTTAATACTGTACATTTCAGTGTCTATCCAAACATAGAAAAATGTAAAAGTGTGCAATATCTAAAGGTTTTTGCATTGCCATAGAGAAGAGTGCACATCACTTTGATAATTCTCCATTTTCCATGCTAAACACACACCTCACATATTTGCTTTTATAGAATTAAATAGTTAATTATGTGTATTAAATTGTGATTAGAGGTGCACTGACCTTTGCAATAAAGGAAATCAGATTATTATTGCTGTGATGAGATTATGCAAAGATGAAAAGTGCTGCCTGCATTTGTCTTATACAGTCAGAAATAAAGGTACAAAACACCTTTGTACCTTATTTACCCCTAAAGGGTACGTAC
Organism: Onychostoma macrolepis; assembly: GCF_012432095.1. Lineage (NCBI taxonomy): Eukaryota > Metazoa > Chordata > Actinopteri > Cypriniformes > Cyprinidae > Onychostoma > Onychostoma macrolepis. Next base: position 30,193,630 of record NC_081170.1, on the reverse strand, counting down.
TGGTACCTTAAAAGTACATATTTTTACCTAAAGTGTCTGTATTAGTATCTAAATGATTCATATTAGTAACTTTTGAAAGGGTACCACCCCAGTGACATCTTTTGTTCCTTTTTTTTCTGAAAGTGTACAGTTGCTTATGTCCTTCAGTAAAGTGGATGAGATATCCTGGTAACATGACTGTGACGTATTGTAGTTTGAGGTGATTTTTGTGGACTGTGGACAGGGGGATCCCAGGTCGCACCCATAAGGCTGAGCCAAACTGGCACTGGATACTGGATTTTCCGATCTCCTGTCTGCTTCTCAGATGCTCGGCTAATCTGGTGGCACTATTTATAACTACCTAACCCACGCTGACTAGCACCCACACCCACAGATCCTGCGGGAAACACAGCCTGCTCATGGCAATTAACACAAAGGAAGCCAAGAATCACCCACCACTTCCATAACCCCTCAAGTAGACAATGAAGTGAGCACATTTCTAGGGCTCTTCTACGGCTGTTAATATTATTATGATTCCATGCAATTCAGAATATTTTTTTTTTAAAGGTTTGTATTATGTGGCTGTTTGGTGTGCAATCAGTACTAAATCTTAACCGCATGTTTTTATAAGTGTCTTTAATGGCAGAGGGGACACTGTATATTTTTTATAGCCCTATTATAATACATAAAGTATCTCAGTATTATTTTTCTGTGGTCAGCAATTTGTTAATTTATATATATATATATATATATATATATATATGTATATATATATATATATATTTAAAGAAAATAAGGAATTCTGAGGATCATAAAGAATTAGGGGTTAGAGAGCTCAAGGCAAATGAAAAAGGAAAACATATTTGGGAATTAACATTTGTTTTCTCGTCCATCCACAACTCAAAATATGTTGCCAACCCTAAATATGCAAATATTAGCTGCTTCTAATTCACTCCAACCCAAATTTTTTATGAACCTCAGAATTCGTCATTTTCTTTTAAAAGCACAAGCTTATATAACACACACAAAATATTTATATACCAATTATTTCCATTAAAAGTCTACAATAGTTTTTAACTGACAAAACGTTGTTTGGGCAAATCCTTTTGTGTAAATTTTTCCCCAACCACAAACTATTGTAACTCAAACTGTTTTTAATATGTTTTAAACTGTTTTTTTAATATATATGTTTTTTTATGTTTTTTTAATAAAGACTGAAAAAGTTAGCTTTTGTACTTCTGACAACTGTAATTAGGCTTCAATATTCATCATTCATTTTTATTTTATTTTATTTTATTTTTTAAATTTTATATTTTTTTTTTTGTATTTTTTTTTTTTTTTTTTTGAGAACGAGGTGGAATGAGGTTGATTTTTAACACCAACCAGGTGGCCTACAAATATACTTTACATTACTGTAGCTCTCTATGGCTTAGAAGGCTAGTGAGCAGGTCAAAGAAGATTGCTAGCATCAAGGGATCAGCATAATGAACATGCAGGCTGGGTGTGGCTGGAACAGACAGATGGGTGGCAAATGGTGTCAGGATGGTAGAGTCTCATGGTGGTGCTCGGGACACATTCCCTAGAGCAAAGAGAGGAGGAGCAGAGAGATTCATCAGCAATTATGCACAAACAAGACTGGGGAAAAGAACTCCAGCTATACTATAGCAATCTACTTAACACAGCGAGAAAGGGGGGGAAATCCAAAGATGTTAGCTTTCTCAATGGCAAACTGCTCTGAGATGGTGGTGCATTAACAGCACCCGCCTCTTAGTACACATCTAATATGTTTATGTGTAGATAAAGTTTTAGTTCTTGACCTAAAAATTGGTATGTGTCTGATGTCAATATTGGCCAGCAGGCCATATGTCACAGAACGGCCAGGCTCCACCGCCATCCAATCACAACGATGACTATCACCTGAGTTATGAGCACCTGCACCTGTCACGCATTCAATCACCTCCTTATCAGCCAGTACAAAAGCACACACCTCAGTCAGCACATTTGTCCGGTCTCGTACTCACAAAGTGGATTCTCTGTCTTAGAACAGCATTCTATGATACTTATCTGTGTGACTTACCTCCTGTGTTCTTCAGCATATTGAGGTCTGTGCTTGTATTGTGGCACCAGTGGGCATATGATCTTGTCAACGCCCCCTCCATCTTCCAAGACTTTATGCACGAAGTGCTCTGGGAGTTTCTCCATAGCTCAGTTATCGTCTACATAGATGACATCTTGATCTACTCCCGGAGCCTGGTCGAACATCGCCACCATGTTGCCGAGGTCCTTCAAAAGCTCATAGAATACCAGTTGTACCTCAAGGCAGAGAAATGTACCCCTGGAATTGGAACATTGACAGCAGTGGTATTCAGATGGACGAGAGGAAGGTAGAGGCTATCACCACCTGGCCAGAACCCACAACCATAAAGGAGCTCCAACGATTCCTTGGATTTGCCAACTTTTATTGTCGCTTCATTCAGAACTACAGTAGCATTGTCAGTCCGTTAACAGACCTACTACGAGTAAAGCCCAAGTCTCTGTCCTGGTCACCAGCAGCCTCTGAAGCTTTCACCACACTGAAGGGAGCCTTCACCAGCACCCCACTCCTTGTTCACCCAGATCCTGATCTACACTTTGTCGTGGAAGTCGACGCTTCAACCACTGGAGTTGGGGTGGTGTTATCACAGCAGCAGGGGAATCCTGCTCGATTACATCCATGTGCCTTTTCTCGGAAGCTCAGCCCGGCAGAGGTAAACTATGACATTGGCAACCGGGAGCTGTTAGCCATCAAACTAGCACTGGAGGAGTGGAGGCATTGGCTGGAGGGAGCAGCTCATCCATTCACCGTATTAACCGATCACAAGAACTTGCAATATCTTTGTGATGCCAAACGTCTGAACCCCAGACAAGCGAGATGGGCACTCTTCTTCACCAGATTTAACTTTATGATTTCCTATCATCCAGGTCCGAAGAATGTCGAGGCCAAAGCTTTGTCTCGAATCTACTGCCCTTCATCCAATGGAATTCTCCTCCAATGCAGCCCCTAACAATCCGCTGGGCTGTCCAGATGGATGTCAGTATGTGCCACGATCACAACGCACTCCACTCATCCTTTCCACTCACACCTCCTTGGGCACTGGCCACCCAGGGGCCAACAACACCCTTCCGCTACTACAAGAATGCTTCTGGTGGCCCAATATGGCATGGGATGTGAGAAGGTTCGTACAGGGATGTCCAGACTACGCCATATCAAAGAGCCCTCGCCATCTCCCATCAGGCAAGCTCCTTCCGTTACCCGTGCCCAATCGCCCATGGTCACACCTAGGAGTAGACTTCATTACAGATCTGCCGCCCTCTGGAGGTAACGCGTGCATTCTAGTGCTTATTGATCATTTCTCTAAGTTTTGTCGACTTTTTCTGCCTCTCAAAGGTCTGCCCACGGCAATGGAGACAGCTGAAATGCCCTTCAATAGTGTCTTCAGAACTTATAGCATCCCCGAAGACATTGTGTCAGACCATGGCCCACAGTTCATCTCTCGGGTCTGGCACGCATTCTTCAACCTCCTAGGTGTGACCGTAAGCCTGTCCTCAGGATAACACCCGCAGTCCAATGGGCAAATGCAAAGGAAGGTGCAGGAAGTGGGGCGCTTCCTATGGACCTTCTGGCATGGCCACCAGGATTCTTGGAACCAGTTCCTGGGCTGGGCCGAGTACGCACAGAACTCCCTGCGGTATCCATCTACTGGTCTCACTCCCTTCCAGTGTGTGCTCTGTTACCAGCCCCCTCTGTTCCCTTGGTCTGGGGAACCCTCTGATGTCCCGGCCATCGATCACTGGTTCCGAGAGGGTTAGGGATGCGGCTCACCATCTTCAGCGGGCAGTGCGCAGGCAGAAGATGGCAGCTGACCTTCGAGCAGAAACACCTACCTTCCACCATCTACCCGGGACATGAGACTGCGCCTGCCCAGCAAGAAGCTCCGTCCCAGATTTGTTGGCCCCTTCAACATCCTGGAACCGGTTAACCCGGTCACATACATGCTTCAACTTCTTCCTCAATACAAGATTCACCCCATATTTCACGTATCCCTGTTGAAACCTCACCATGACCCTGTTCCTGTTTCCACAGAGCCTGGCCAGACAGAGGAACCCCCTCTTCCTTTGATACTTGACGAGGGTATCATCTACAAGGTGAAGGAGATCCTGGAGTCCTGACATCGTGGTGGTCAACTGGAATACCTCGTGGACTAGGAAGGCTATGAACAAGAGGAACGTTCATGGGTACCCAGAAACGACGTCTTAGACCCGTCCTTAATGGAGGAATTCCACGCTGCTCATCCTGATCATCCTGCACCTCGTGGCAGAGGTAGACCACCACGACGTCAAGGTATTCAGCCCTCAGGAGCGGGCTGTGAAGGAGGGGGTACTGTCACAGAACGACCAGGCTCCACCGCCATCCAACCACAACGATCACTATCACCTGAGTTCTGAGCACCTGCACCTGTCACGCATTCAATCACCTCATTATCAGCCAGTATAAAAGCACACACCTCAGTCAGCACATTTGTCCGGTCTCGTACTCACGAAGTGGACTCTCTGTCTTGGAAAAGTATCATAGAATGATGTTCTGTGTGACTTACCTCGTGTGTTCTTCCGTAGTTCTCCCCAGTCTCAAGCACACTGAGGTGTGCTCCTCCTTCTACGTGTCTCCTGTTCTGCTGGATCCCTGTAAGACAAGATTCTCAGTTATTCTCTTCTCTGATTCTCAAGGAAGATCTCTAAAGACTGTTATACTCACCCGTTCATCCTCCTGCCTGTTTCTCCATTGACTCTTGTGCAATAAACAATTATCTTACTCTTACTTCTCATCTGTGCCCAGCCACTTCTGTTACACCATAAGGGGTGGAACATGTCCTTTACAGTGTGAGAACCTGTAAAAATACAGCCAAATATACCATGTTAATATTTGTATAATTGTTTTACCCATATTTTGAATTGCACATTGGTTGTAATAATAATGGTTCTGGTAATTTTCTGCCTGGATATAACGGTTTCAACTTTTTTTTTTTTTTTTTTTTTTTCCTAACAGTGTGCATACCATGCTTTAATTTGTGTGTGTCTTCATTTCATCTTAATTATCGAGTTTGGTGCAATTTTTTTTCCATAGTACTGTAATTCAACTTTCGTTGAACATATTCGGTTAATTAAATAAACTTAAGAGCCCCCTACAGTTACATGAGTGGAATTCACTGACATAAAAATATCTTAAAGTGAGATTTATACATCTTCTGAAAGTTGAATAAGCTTTCCATTGATGTATAGGTTGTTAGAATCGGACAATATTTGGCTGAGATACAACTATTTGAAAATCTGGAATTTGAGGGTGCAAAAAAATCTAAATATTGAGAAAATCGCCTTTAAAGTTGTCCAAATGAATTCTTAGCAATGTATATTACTAATCAAAAATGACGATTTCATATTTACAAAATTTCATGGAATATCATCTTTACTTAATATACTAATGATTTTTGGCATTAAAGAGAAATCTATCATTTTGACCCATACAGTGTATTTTTGGCTATTGCTACAAATATAGCAACTTAAGACTGGTTTTGTGGTCCAGGGTCACATTTAGTAAGAAGTTATTAATCACTTTGAAAAGAGAGAGAGAGACTTACAGTACTTAAAGGGAAAAATCCCCTATAGAGTAGGGTCAGATCCTACAGAGGTTTGCTCAAGGCTGCTCTAACACACCTGCCCGAAAGTTTCTAGTAATCCTGAATTCCAAATGTGTGTTTGTGGGTTTTTTTATTTTATTTTATTTTTTCCAGGCAGCAAATCTTCATTAAAGGGGGTATTGCAGAAAGCAACGTATTGTGACATTAACCTTGGACTCTGAGTTCATTTAAGCAAACATTGCTTACTCACAGCTATTGGTTCCAGAAACACAGTTTGGAGATAGTTCAGTGTATGCATGTCCACAGTGATCAAAGAAAGACATTCTCAGAGCCCCGAATCCAGGAATCACAGTGAAATGAAGCGTACCTTTAGTGATGCAGAACTGTTTTAAGGACTGTGGATGAGGATTATAAACCAGTCTATCATTGCAAAGATAATATGGCTTTGTATGTTTTGTGTTTTAAGTTTAGCCATTTTGTTTGGACATCTGTGATAAGGTGATATTTATTACACGTTGAATTTTCTATTGCAGAAATTATAATTGTAGTGAAAATGATCCAGTGCAAAGAACAAAAAGAAACAATTTTGTTTTGAATGCAGCATTTTGAATGCACATCCATGGTGTGTGAGAGGCAAAATAAAACAAACATTACTGCCATATTAATGCTTTTCATAAATAATTTCAATATTGTGCATGATCTGTGATGCAATACGCTCTGGATCCTCGTCAGAATGGCATACGTGTTCTGGATACCTCTGAAGCTAAGAAACGTTCATCTGAAGTAAATAATTCTTGGAACATTCTGGAGGACAGAGTAAGTTTATGTGGTTAACTTACCCTAAAAGTTACCCTGGTTTTTGGAGCTAAAAGTTTAGGTTACAATATGAGGATATGTTGCTCTTGTAAAGCATTGGGAAAGGACACCGAATGAGACATTCAAGACTACCTGCATACTGGGGGAAAAAAACTAAGTTGTGTAACCATTTTTGATGATTTTAAACTCTTAATCAGAAAATACTCTTCTGAGAAGCTGTACCAATGTACATTTCAGTCATAAATTAATTATGAGCTCTGAAATGTAACATTTTCATTTGCAAAAGAGGAAGTATTTTGTTCATTTGTGCTGTTAGCGCGTATCATGAGGAGTCTATGGTTAATTAAAAAAGTCCCTGGAAGTGTTCTAGTTGAGCTGCAGAAAGTGGAAATGTTGACTTTATAGCCTTTGACACAGCCTCTCTTCTCTTGTTTAACAGGAGCAGACACAGTGTCAATGCCAGTTAGCTTTCCCAGCAGTTCTTCTCTACTGGACAGGAAAATGGTGGAGCAGGAGAAAGTATACAAGACATAAAATGCCTTAGAGAGACACTGCATGATATCTTACCTCTGGGCTGCACGCATGTTGTCTAAATGAACATTCAATACATCCCATTATTGAATGATCTGTTAACCACCATTAATTATCCAACACATAATCAAAGTCATTTTCAGAGTAGTACACCTCTAATAAGTGCAATCTTTGCCTTGGCAGTGAGTTATTTTAGAAAATAAGGATTAGCCTTGAATTATGTGTAATACCCAGAAGAATTATTTGGGATATCATTGAGAGATATTGATGGCAGTTTTTAGAGGTGTTTTTAGAGATGTTGCTCATGCTCACGAACATCTGAAAATTGCCCTGTTTTACTGCAGCTCAATAATAAGGATCCCTGTTTGTCTGTCCAAAACCACCACAGATGACTTCTTTATTTTTTTCTTCATGTTTCCATGGCTACTCTCCTTGTATTGTTACCTTAGGAAACCTTTTGTATCAGATGCACCTCTAGAGACCTAATTCTTTACTTTAAATAACCAGAAGATTATGCTCTAAATGTAAAGAATGAAACGTTTTATTTTTTTCATTTTGGCTGTAAATTCTGATTAAAGTTGTATATTTGCATTGTTTTAATTTCAAACATTTGATTTTAAAATTATTAAATCATATATATTTATTCTTTTGCCATTTATATCACAATTGTCAAACCACCTGCAGATCATGAGCGTTCAGAAACCCCTGGAAAGCTCAGACTTAATGACTTTCCAAAGGGATTTCCAGTGTTGCCAACTTTTTTTTCTTTCCTTTAAAACAAATGTCAGTTTGTTCTTTCTCCGTTAGACAAGCATGGCTTTTAACAATGTTGATTTTTATGCTAGTAGATTAATTAACCTAAATAGTGTAAACACTGTGGCACTTTGAAAACATTGCTTTCTGTGTTTGAGTGACTCGTCAGATAATATTGGCTCTCTTCTTCTTCTCTCCCAGTTCGCCTTGGTGCTGCTGGTGCCCCAACATTACACACTTTACCTTAGAATGTGTCAGTATATTCAGTATGACTTATTAAGAGTATTTAAGAATATAAGCTTTCCACTTAGCATTTCTAATGCTGGACTGACAGTGAGTCTGAGAAGTGTATTAGACCTTATATGTGATTTGACCCTGGGGGTAAAAAGAAAGCAATGAATGAATATTTGAATGAATATTTGAGATTAGGAGATGTGTGCGTGGAAGAGACATTTTTCCTTTCTCAGACTGGAAAGAGCCCAAAGCCAGAAGCTTTGAGCCAGAGATTAGTCAACATCCTCCCAATTATGGCACATTTGTATGGCCTACTTGTTATTTTTGTCTTCTTTTTATGTATTTATCAAAGATATACTTAATTATACTGATAAATATACCGAGATGTCTAAGTATATTTGGCCTATACTGATAATTAATCTTTTGTTTAAGATATTCAGTGGCTTATTAATATTTTTATTTCACATATATTCACTTCTATGAGAAAGTACTCAAGTGTATATTATACATACTATCTTATAAACTTATATGTTCAAGTTTATTGTAAGAAATCAGTTTTAGAATAGCTTAGAATAAACAGTACATGAGTGAAACTGAACCTGTTAATTCCATTTATAAATAAAATGAATACCAAAATAGATTCTTACTAGTTCTTAAACATCTAAAAGAATACCTAAAACATAATTTGATTCCTAAAATATTGTCAGGGAAAATGTAACATACTACTGCTTAAAGGATACAAGTGTTCAGCTACTGAAAAGCTAAAAGAGTTTAAAAAAAAACAAAAAAAAAAAACACTCACACACACACACACACAACAACAACAACAACACTATGACTACACTGGCAATTAATCTTTCCAGTACTGGTCCAAAAGTGTTTGGATTTCCAAAGGTAATAGGCTAATGCATAGGAAAGCTGAAATTGCCAATAGTTCATTGAATATACTTTAATAAATTAAATCTTTAAATCTTTATCTTGTTCATAGGATACACTCTATATTATATAAACAAGTACATTAAAAATCATTTTTCATAAACTGCTAACAAGATTTTAACATTGTACTGCACTTCATATTACAGTTTGTGAGTATATTTTAACAGGTTTCTGTTGTAACTATACTCTTCTAAAACTCGCATCTTTTTTCTCTCTCTAGAACTCCATCCGCCACAATTTGTCCCTGCACACGCGTTTCATCCGTGTGCAGAATGAGGGAACTGGAAAGAGTTCGTGGTGGATGTTGAATCCTGATGGAGGGAAGCCGGGGAAAGCTCCCCGCCGTAGAGCTGTCTCAATGGACAATGGCACAAAGCACGTGAAGAGCAAAGGGCGAGTGAACCGTAAGAAAATGGCTGTGAAAGCAGAGCAGAGTACAGAGTCATTGTTGGGGTTCTGTAGCTCTCCAGAGCATTGCAGTCCCACTAGGAAGTCTGGAAAAGGTGGTGTGGTGGTTAGGGAGGAGTTTGAGACCTGGACAGATCTCCATTCACTTGGCAGCTCTTCAGCTTCAACTCTTAGTGGTCGTCTATCACCTATACTAGCCGAGGGGGAATTGGGGGAACCTGAAGTGGAGAGGATTTCCTGTTCGGCATCTCCACACCTGTACCCCAGTCCCTCCAGTGCCCACTCACCTGCTTCCCACTGTCCTGCAGATCTCAGAGCAACAATTAACTACCAGCAGCACCAATCCCCATGTCATAAACAGCCTTCTTACCAATACTCCAGTGACATGAAGGGGCAGGACTCCAGCTGCGAGACAGTTTATGCCCAGCCAGATGTCGGCATGCTTCAGCACCACTCCTCCATGCAGACTATTGAGGAGAACTCCAGTAATATGCAGGCCTACAAGGGCACAAGCACTCTCCAGAGTTTGCTGACCATAGGAGGACCCCAGTTCCGTGTCAAGGACATGATACTTGGAAAAGACAATGTGGTCCACTCAATGATGCTTGCTCAAGGATCCAGAGATCTGCATCACAGTGAGAATAATGACCCTACCACTAACCCTTCCTCCAAACCAATTCACGGCCACAACATTATTCTGAACTTGAGCCAGGACCATCAGCCTGCATTGGTCCACTCTCAGTCCAGTGATGGACACATGCAATCGTACATACATAAAGCCCCTTATCTATATAGTCCCCCAGTCAATGCACATCTTCCAGCATCCACCATGCTACCCCCAAACCCTGCAGGCATGCAGGGAATCTCACAGGACACCTGCCACCTTGCTACAGCTCCATACCCACAACACCATCCTTACATTTACACAGATCCACATCAGCAGAGTATGGCATATGGACTGTACCGCCAACCTCAGGGGACGGGGACAGGTTACCACAACTTCCACCACCCTCACCAGCTCTACACACATGAGCGGTTGCCAGCAGACCTGGATATGGATGTATTCTACAGCAGCCTGGACTGTGACATGGAGTCTATACTCTTACATGACATTATGGACTCGGGAGAAGAGATCGACTTCAATTTTGATTCCTCACTGACACAAGGAATGGGCATGGGTTTTGGGTTTACGAGCACACAGCAGAGCCACAGCAAACAGAGCTGGGTGCCTGGATAAATGCCACAGAATCATCAAAGAATTTTTTTTTATCGAGACATAACTACCTACATGCCAGCCAGCAGTGGGGTCCCAACACTCCACCACAATTCAGGGTGAATACACTGTGCTGACACTGAAATCAAATGAAGATAGAAATCTCTCTTTTGAAAACCAACTTTGAATTTATGTTGTCTGTTTCTTACTGCTTGTATGTCCATGTTCTGTGTTGTGTGTCCATGTATTGAAAACTGCTCTGTTCCCTTTTGTTCCATTTGCTGTGAGTGAAACTCCTTTAGTTTTGCTGACTGAACCATGATGACAATCTAAGCTATGTTATCCAACATTGTTTTGTTCTTCAGTCAAAGTTATCTTGTGCAATTTAACTAACAATTCCATCTTTATAATTTTGCCCTCAGAAAGGAGAAATGCTTGGAACTCAAGTGTGGCAAAAACCTGGGACCCTTACCAATTTTAGTGAACAATTTCTCATAGGTGCTACATACTGCCATGTGTATGTGGAGTTTCAGTGATTACTCATTCTCTGTCCCAAACATGTCTCTTGTCCTCTTGTATAAAGCAGGTGGACATTCAGTGGGATCTGCCATTGTTTTCAAAAAGTCCATTTTAATGTATATCTAACCCCATCTCCCCATGTCTAAACACCATTCTTCATTCAGGTGTTGTGGCAGCAGGATATTTTTAACACATTATTATTATTATTTTATATACTTATTTAGGTAACACTTTACAATAAGGTGTCATTTGTTAACATTAGTTCATGTATTAACTAACATTAACAAACAAAGGACAATGCATTTATTACACTATTTATTAATATTTGTTAATGTTAGTTAATGAAAATACAGTTGTTCATTGTTTATTCATGTTAGTTCACAGTGCATTAACTAATGTTAACAAACACAACTTGTGATTTTAATAATGCATTAGTAAATACTGAAATGAACATTAACTAAGATTAATAAATGCTGTAGAAGTATTGTTCATTCTTAGTTCATGTTTACTAATGTTGTTAACTAATGTTAACTAATGAACCTTATTGTAAAGTGCTACCCTTATTTATTTAGTTGTGATCCGTTGACCAGTTTACCTCCTTGTGATTTTAAACCCACAAACATAGACCATATCCTGTTGATGCTTTATAACTGTAGTGCTGCTCTAAATAGCTCACTGCATTACAAAATTATAAAAGTAAACTCTACTATGAGGTTCCTAATCTACTGGTATGCTGATACAGAAATATGATAAATAAATGACAGTAGTCTATGAAACTGATGCGTCAGAGAGATTCTTTCTGGTTCTTTGTGTCTGTGTCCTGATAACTTCATGTTGCTTTCTGTGTTTGAAATAGAATCATTGTTTTGTCACTATATTCTGACTCTTATTTTGTACAAACAATATATTGAAAATATTGTATTATAGTTTTTAAGAAATTACAAGATGTATATCGATATCAGTGCTTATTTCTTTTTTAAGAGAATGTTTTCATCATTTGTTGAATTTGTCCATTTGTTAAATAAATGAGAAGATAATGCTGTCATATGGCTGAATGGGTTTGTTCTTTTCTTCACTTTGCAATAAAACATCAGGCCTTTGAGATGTTCAGATATGTTTATGTGAATGTCAGTATGTGTGATCATAGACTAGAGTGTGTGAAAATGACATGTCCCACTCAGATAATTAAAGATCATGAATAAAATATGAAAATCAATACAGTAAATGCACATTGGCTGCATGTGTAGAGAATTGTAGACATACGATTAGGAAGTTATGTAGTGTTAACAGGTTATTTTACACATTTAAATGTATATGATCAATATATAATGGATAAAATAGAATGTAATGTGAAAGGGAGTAGATGAGGCAGTTTGTGTATGTGTGTGTGTGTGTGAGAGAGAGAGAGAGAGAGAGAGAGAGAGAGAGAGAGATGCTGCTGCTGATGGGGGTGGGGTGGTGAGCATCTAATAAGGCTTGTTATCTCCTCTGAAGCTGGAGTTTGGTCACAGCTGTCATACTCCCGTCTGAGGAAGTCACAGAGGGAGTGTGTCTCTCAGTACAGCCATATTGTTTTCTCACTAGGGAACTTCAGTCCCTCCTTTTTGCAAGAGACTTGTGCTTTTAATTGACTCAGTGTTGTCAGTCCTTCACTATAAAGGAGAGGAAGACTCAGATTTGTAGAAAAATGGGACATGCTGAGATACAGATATGAAAGAAGCTACTGCTTAGTTATCATATTAGCTTACTTACTGAGGCAAATATTGGAATATAGTGTACAAGTCATATGGACTATGCTTATGATGATTTAGGGTGATTTTTGATGATTTAGCTAAACAGCATTGTTTCGCAGTCTTTGTAAATAAAATGTTTTTAAATGACAAAAGAATTAAACAAGCTACGTATGTTGAGGAGAAAAGGAACATAGAACAAAGAAAGTATGTGTGTTTTAGTATGTTAGTGAAGAATCATGTCCTTTAATCCAGACAGCAGTCTAATCTTACTCACTGTTATTATCCAGAATCAACTGCCGTACAGAATGAAGTTTTGTTTTTTTGTTTTTTTAAATCTTAAAATGCAGAAAGTTTTGTGTGAGGGGTAGGGCTAGGGTAATGGGATAGAAAATACAATTTGTACAATATAAAAACCATTACGCCTGTTGAATGTTCACACTGGAAACCATTGTGTGTCAGGGCTCTGCCCTGGCAGCCTTGTCTGTGTTGTCTTTGTTTAATGTTTCTTTGGTTGTCTTGTGTCTTAACACATTGCTTTGTCTTTGTTTGTGTCTACCATGTGTTCCTGTGATCCCACCTCCTTGTTTCCCTTGGTCACGCCCTCTTGTTTAGCCCTGGTCTTGTCCTCGTTTCCTTTATTGTGCTCACCTGGCCCTCGTGTACTTGCCTCCCTTTATATTGTGCTGTTTTTGCTCTTGTGTTTGTGGGTTTGTCTTGTGCCTTAGAGACAGTTACTGTTTGGTTGCTCTCTACTCTAGCCTTGCTGCAGTTTTTGCTCTTTATTTTCTATCTTTTTGGTTTTGTTCCTCAGCAATCTTGCTTATATTTACTTGTATATTATCTTTAGTTGTTCATCAGTCTTGTTTCGAGTTTTACTTTGATTACTACTTTGATTTTAGTTTTTCAGTAGTCTATATTTTGATATTTCCTTTTACGCTTTTTATTTTACTTTAGTTACTTATTTTCCCTTTTATTACATGTTTCTCGTGTTGTTGTGTGGTTTTGAGTGCTGTCTTTTTGTGTGTTTGCTGTGTGTTCCCTCTAGTCCTGCTCTACCAGCCTGAGACTCCCTGCCTGTTGGTTCCCCAAGGCAGTCTGCCAACCAAGCTTGGTGCAGAGAGCCTTTCATTGATACTAGCCTGCTTTATGCCCCTTCACTCTGATTGCACGCCCTACTGGTCTCTGCTCTGGCCTTCTCCCCATTCTGCTGCTTGGTTTGGCCTCTGGAGGCATAGTTCTCTCCTGCTGGTTGGAGTTGTCCCAAGACTGTTCACCCCTGTGCACTCCCCTGAACTTGTGCTTTCAATAAATATTTGTTTCACTCACTCTGCATTTGGGTCCCTTCCTGCTGACCTTGACATGACGAACCCGCCAATCAGGACCCAGCGGAATGAGTCTCAAGATCTTGCCCCCTGCAAATTCTCAGGAGAGACTGGCCCGCCAGCGAGGGCTGGGAGCTCTTCGTCAGCAGGGGCTGGAGGTGAGGGCCTTTGCCCAGTTCTTTTGGATTATGTCCACGGGCCTCGATTACCAGGATGCAGCCCTTAAGGATATCTTCAACCTCTGTCTGGGCCATCCACTGCCTCCATGGGAAATGGAACAATTAACCCCCTGGGGTCGACAAACGCCTATACCCGTTTTGAGGCAGATTTTCCTGATAAGGCCGAAATGAGCTTGAATTACTCTGCCATTTTTAATCGTACAGATAAGAGCAGTACACCATTCGAATCTGTAAGGGGTCTACTTTTATTTGTATACACTCATAATAACAACTAAACTTTGTGCTTTTGAAGAATAAAGAAAACAAACAGGGTGCGCTCTCTGTCTTCTCCGTCTCCGCGAACTGCTTTTTGAAACACTAAAATGAACTGTAACTCAGCAAATACTTCACACAGAGACATGAGAAATATATCTATAGAAAGCTCGACATGTCTACTGTTAAATGAAGTAAGTCTTACCGAAAACAAATATTCTGTGATAAAGTAATCCGTATGAAACCAAGGACATGTCCAGTTTCTCCGTCTGGTCTCATTATCTCTAATTAGGTCACGCCCACGCACTGCTCGCGCTATTGTTATTACAAATCTCCACGTGAGACACGCGGCATGTAAACGCCCACACCACCGTAAACAAAGCAGCAACGCGTTCATCTCGGATACTTTTCAGTTTTGGAAGAACAGGCTGTGAGGAAAAAGCTTTGTTTACCTCAGAACACGAGCGCAGCTGGAGCCGGCGGAGGAGGAGATACTTTATACCGAGTAAGTAATGTTTCTTATTGGCATTCGATAATGTGTTGTTGTGACAAAGTTTAAAGCATTTACTAGGTGAACTTTTCCCAAACTATAACTCCAGAATAAAATGTGTGAAATCGAGTGCAACATTTTGAAATATGATAGACAACCTTTCATTGCATTTAAATGTTGCACGACGTGAGGATAGTTATATGTTCTATAAACAATGATATAAAAGTAATGTCTAAGAAAGTTTAGACCAATCTTTACTGTGAATTAGCCTACTCTGTTTGCAAATACCTGCTCAAACATGTTTATAATAAGCTTAGCAATAATAATTTAGTTTCTCAGTTGTAAAATGCTGTTTTTGTATGATAATACATGCAAAGCATGTGTGCATCTATGTTATAAAATCACGTGGGCAACATTGGTGATTGCTAATGTAATAATATAGTTGCTCCTGATAAGCCTATCAACATGCTCACTAATTTATTTATTGGGGTGGGGGGGCTTTATTTATTTTGAATAGTAACAATATGTAGGCCTATATATTATAATAAATATAATGTACTGTTTTTGCTGTACTTTGGATCAAATAAATGAGCTGAAGACACTTCTTAAAAAAAAAACATTACAAACCTTACTGTTTAAATAATCTGACTGGTAGTGTATTGTCACCATGTTTGCTTTGTCTTTGTCCATTCATTGTGTTGCTCACGTCTGTTTTGTGTTTTCTCATGCAGTTTCTGCTGTCTCCCGTTTTCCTGAGTTCCATTTTCTTGCCACTGTTTTGGATATTTTGGATATTGCACCCACGATGTCTTGACTCTTCTGTTGTTTATTTGTTTGTTTGTTCCTAATAAACTGTTTAACTGCACTCGCAAGTGAATCTCAAGTTATTTTATGTGATAGTTATATATATACACATTTCTTTTTTCCTCACATTCTTTCTTGTAACTCTTCTCTCTCAGTCACACACCTGACTCAATGGCTCATTATGGAGCTCATTATGCGGGCCTTTGTCTTCTCAGGTGTGAGTCACGCCCTCTCGCATAGAGCTTTTCCACTCAAAAAGTGACTTAGAAAATTTAAATCAATATATTGTTTTCTCTGAATGAGTGAGTTAGATTATTTTCAGATAATTTTGAAGCAAATATTCTAGGCTACAAGATCCAGTTCTCAAAAGTCTTGTGAACAAATGTACTGTATGTGTTTTATGGCCTTATTTCAGTTACTATAAAATGTTAGTTTTTTTGTAACCACACATAAACGTTGTTTTCTCAAAAACACAATCACATACGTACAAGCTGTTCACATATTATTGTAGCCCAGTTTGTGCTGAATACAGTGTTTTTAGACTTTAGCCATTAAAATGTTTATAAGCAACTGAAAAAAGCACAAATGTCAGGGTATGTCAAAACTTCTCCGGGGCCCCAAAACACCCTCAGACCCCAGAGGGTTAAGGATTTTGGACTTCTGGGATTTCTCCAACTATGTGCATCACTGCAAAGATTGGCAAATCCTTTCGCAATCAGAGTCCACCTGCACAGACCACCCCACCGTCCCTTCCTCATCGAATCAAGATCGTGTTCCTCTTTTGCCTCCCACATTAAAGCGCCGGCTGAGAAGGAAGAGGGCTGCCCGGAATGTTGCAGCCATCACGGTGTCAGCTCCTGAGTCTATTCCTGCAGCCCCAGAGGGCATTTCTGCTGCCCCCGAGGGCGCTCTAGAGTCAGTCTTTGAGCCCATTCCAGCAGCCCAGAGAGGCATTCCTGTTTCAGCCCTGGAGCCTTTTCTAGACTTGGCCCCAGTCCGAGAGGCGGTTCCTGTTAGTCTTGACACAACCACAGAGGTAATCCCAGAGTCATCTGCGCTCCCTGTCAAGCCCACAGAGAACATCTCTGAGCAGTCATTTTGCCCTGTAACAAGGGTGACAGTCTCTGAACCTCCTGTTTTGCCCAGAGAAGCCATTCCTGCAAGTCATGTTGTACCCACCGAGTTTGTTTTAGCCAGTCATGTCATGCTCCCAGAGTCTAGTCCAGCCAGTCGTACCATGCCTACAGAGCTCATCCCTGAGCTGCTTGTCCTTCCTGTTATGGCCAGTGAGGCCACCCTCAAGCAGCCCACTGTCACCGGTTCATCCATGGATGACACTGAGGCCATTCCCGAGCAACCAGCTCTAACTGCCACAGGCTCAGAATCTGCTCCAGTCCTCCAGACTTTAGACTCAGTCTTTGAGTCCACATCAGTCCCAGACTCAACTCTACCCTCAAGATTCACCCCAGAGTTGTTTCCTATCTTAGACTCTGCTCCAGTCCCAGAGTCCTTGGAGTCTGCCCTGGAGTGTGCTTCAGTTTCAGACCTTGCTCTTCTCCCTGAGTTTACGCTGGAGTTAGCCCCAGCCCTGGAGCCACCCAAGTCCATTTTGGGATCAGTCCTAGAGTCCATTTCAGGGCCAGTCCCAGTTCAGAAGCAGCCTGAATGTATCCAAGAGCCACTCCCATCAGAGTCCTCCACTCTCTCTGTTAGTCTTATCATAGGCAGGGAGGCTGTCCCCTGTCTTGCTCCAAAATCGTCAGAACTCCCCACCTTTTCTATCAGTGGATTTATGGCCTCGGAGTTAACTCCTAAACCCATTCTCAGCCCAGAGCCTGTCCCCAATGCTAAGGACATTCCTGCTCCCCAAGCAGCTGACAGCACCCTGTCCTACTCCACCATTTTCAAGCAACCATTATTCAAGCCAGTCAATACCCCCAGATACACCATTTATGTTTCTCCAACTCCGCCTTCAATGCAACCAAACACTTGCGGTTTTCCAACCCCTCCAGCAGCCTTCCACTCTGCCCTGCCAGGCTACAACACTGGATTTATTCCCACCCTCCCCACCCCCTCTCCTGTGCTGCGTGGCTGCTATGGCTCTGCTATGCCTGCTCCCTTCAAGCCCACCCAGTTGGCATCCCCTTGATTCCCTGTTGTGTCACCACCTTCCTGGACTGGTTTAGATGCCAGGAGGCATCTTTTGGGAGGGGGGTACTGTCAGGGCTCTGCCCTGGCAGCCTTGTCTGTGTTGTCTTTGTTTAATGTTTCTTTGGTTGTCTTGTGTCTTAACACATTGCTTTGTCTTTGTTTGTGTCTACCATGTGTTCCTGTGATCCCACCTCCTTGTTTCCCTTGGTCACGCCCTCTTGTTTAGCCCTGGTCTTGTCCTCGTTTCCTTTATTGTGCTCACCTGGCCCTCATGTACTTGTCTCCCTTTATATTGTGCTGTTTTTTCTCTTGTGTTTGCGGGTTTGTCTTGTGCCTTAGAGACAGTTACTGTTTGGTTGCTCTATACTCTAGTCTTGCCTTGTCGTTGTATATCCTTTCTGCAGTTTTTGCTCTTTATTTTCTATCTTTTTGGTTTTGTTCCTCAGCAATCTTGCTTATATTTACTTGTATATTATCTTTAGTTGTTCATCAGTCTTGTTTCGAGTTTTGAACTTTGATTTTATACTTTAGTTTTTCAGTAGTCTATATTTTGATATTTCCTTTACCCTTTTTATTTTACTTTAGTTACTTATTATTTTCCCTTTTATTACATGTTTCTCGTGTTGTTGTTGTGTGGTTTTGAGTGCTGTCTTGTTGTGTGTTTGCTGTGTGTTCCCTCCAGTCCTGCTCTACCAGCCTGAGACTCCCTGCCTGTTGGTTCCCCAAGGCAGTCTGCCAACCAAGCTTGGTGCAGAGAGCCTTTCATTGATACTAGCCTGCTTTATGCCCCTTCACTCTGATTGCACGCCCTACTGGTCTCTGCTCTGGCCTTCTCCCCATTCTGCTGCTTGGTTTGGCCACTGACTGGGACTGTTCTCCAGACCGTCTACCTCTGGAGGCATAGTTCTCTCCCGCTGGTTGGAGTTGTCCCAAGACTGTTCACCCCTGTGCATTCCCCTGAACTTGTGCTTTCAATAAATATTTGTTTCACTCACTCCGCATTTGGGTCCCTTCCTGCTGACCTTGACAATGTGTTTGTGTTTACTTTTTTACTTCTAAATTTTTGTCAAATTTCAGTAGAAGAACCTGAGGCAAAGACAAAGTCCTTGGAATTTTCCAAGGATGTTTGTAAAATCATTTGTTTCTTGTTGTCACTTACTCAATCATGTATTTCCTTACCTTTAAGCTTGTTAATAACTGACTGTAAGTTATTTACTAAATTACTGGCTTTATATTTAGAATTCTCTCTTTCATTATACTTCAAAATAAAAAAAAGTATTTGCAACAGTTTTCAGTTCATGAAGAAATTAATTTTGGATTAAGCTGCTCTAGTCATCGCATCAAGCTTCAGTTAAAATAATGTTCAGTGAAACTGCCACTTCTTCTAAGAAATTATATAGCTTTTGATATGTTGCAGCCAGATGCCAGCAGATTATTAATTAGAAGTCACAATTTTCCTTGTCTCCAACTTCTTTCACTTTAGTAGTGTAGACTAGAAAAGTTAGGTTATGGTTGACATTAAGATGTACCTCAAATCTTCCTATATATGGATGCTTATCTAACTGTCTTAAGAAAACTACTTTCCTAGATGTCCATATATAATAAAAAAAAGTTCTTCCTCCCCTGTATAGTTGGTCTTTGAAACTGAAAAGTGAGTGTTTAATCTTATCATTATACATTACTGACACGCTATCTCCCAATTTGATACTGTTAAGTGCTTTGACACAATCTGTATTGTTAAAAGCGCTATATAAATAAAGGTGACTTGACTTGACTTTGAGGTCGGAGGTACTTTACTAAGCATTACTCTACTTTTTTCCTGATTTTTTTTTTTTCATGTTTTGCATTGTTATCTCTGTTTATTATTTGACCATTTGTATGCTACATGATTTCTAATCCTCAATTTTAATGCTTTAAAATTATTTTTTTGTTTTATCATGCAGAATGTAGGTGTCACGGTGTGTCAGGCAGGGAAACGCTGGAGACTCAGGAAGCTTCATAATATGTAACATTTAATAACAAAGCTCAGGATCGTGGAGAATACACACATTTAAACATAACTAAGACCAGACACCAAATGAACATAGGAGACAGGCTTATAAAGGATAACAATTAACAAGACTAAGTACACACAGCTGGAGACAGATCAACATAATCAGGACAGGAACTGGAAAACGACCAAATAAGGAAAACCAGGAAACAAAACGGGAACATACATGTGACAGTAGGTCTACCTTATGATGTATTAACTGTTGTTTCTGATTGACGGATTGTCTGATTGCAATAATCAAATTGGCTAGTGACCTGACAGGGCTTATAAGGCAAATCACTGTGTTATAAGAAGTGCACCTTATGTATGTACAGTAGGCATCACTAGGTATTGGATCAGAGCTGTATGCCTCTCTTCTTTCCCTTACTTTTTCTCTCCATTAGCTCTATTTACAAAACCTACTGTGTTTATATCATGGTACTGATGTAATGGTACTGAATGAGTACAATAATTATATACAATTGTATTTATGGTGGGCTACTTAAAAGTACTTCAAAAAATTAAATTATATATACAAATTGGTTATATTTTGTACTTTTTGGTTTGTCTTCTTTTTCAGCCCCTCATTATTTATTCTGCCATGGTTCATGGTTCATTCTTTATTCCTCCAGACTCCTTAATCACCTTTGAGTGTTTACAATCACTGCTGGTAGATTAGAAGAGAAGCCTTTGAATGACTGATTCTGATTAAAAGAAGAAAATAAGCAGTAAATATGTCTCTTGCGAATACTGAGCATACTCTAGATATGTTGACTACACAGTAACACACTATCTGCTTTAATTGCTGTCTAATGACATGAAGCCTGCTATAATGTTATAGTGCAGCATGACTACTTTGGCCAAATTTTAAGGAAGCATCACATTTCTCCTTTAAAGAAGAACACAGAATCCATTGTGACAAGCTCAGTGAACAAATAAAGTAGAGCCATTTTGTGAGTTCCTGCAGAGTATTCCAAATCAGTCACTTATAAGATTTCATGGTGCTGCTTTATAAGACATCTAGTTACGCAGGCTGTAAGCAACAAGACTGTTTTCTAAGATTTGGAACAGAGCCCATCTTTGTCTGTAAGGATCCAGCTGTGGTGTGAAGGCATCTATGACAGAGTCCTTAAGCAATGTTAACACACTCTATTCACATCTCCCTACCCTAGAGAACACACATACATACAGAGCACTCTCACCATCTTCAGCCACACACACACCAGCCCAACTGTCATTTCCATTGCTCAGGCTCTCAAAAATTCCCAAGGTGTGACTGTGCTCCCCTGCAGTAAGTGGCCTGAACTGAAAGCTTCGGTCTAGACTGAGGCGACAGACGTCTCATTAGACTCCTTCACCACACAGCTGCCAGTGCACATTGTTCCCACAGCTAGAGGAGAAAGAGGGAATTCTAGGAAGTGATAGTTGGGGGCTGGGTAGAGTCAGATGATGATAGTTGAGACAATAGTTACAGTAGACTTGGACATGGAAGAGTCGAACATTGTTTTAACCCTTATTATAGAGTTAGTATAGAGTTAATTTTGACGTTTTGCCTTTATTTTGATAGGACAGTGTAGAGCAGACAGGAAGCTAGAGTCAGAATTTTTACTATTCACAAAGTATCTTCTATTTCAGCTTATTCTGGCCAAGAACTACCTACTTACACAGAAAGTGGGAGGATGGCCAAAATGGTGTTGTAAGCGAAGATTTTTTGTTAAGCTTGCCCTTTAAATCCTGGTATCTGGGTGTCAGAAAACTGAGAGTCAAGAGTACTCAGTTTGCCACTTTCCTTTCTCAGATCTTAGAGCTTTGACAGCTGATATGTGCTGAAAAGCATGATTAGAGAGAACTCGTGTGTAATTATTGACATGAAAAAAGTGCTAAAAAGGAAAACAAAATGTTCTGCCCAATATCAAAAATCTAAAAGATAATGTTATGCTTAACATTACCACAAGAGAGATGTAACAAATCACTGTTTTTTGAGGAACAAAAGTCTGAAGATTGTGGAGTATTTGTTAGCATCTACAGAATGTAAAAGCTTAAAAAAGAAAGGAAGATGGAATATTTTTTTGGGAGGTTGAACTTTTGCTGATGGCACAGAAGTTTTGCCTTCTATGCCAATCAGGTGCTTTTAATATCTATTAAATGTCTGATAACATAGGGATTGCCTCTTAAAACCACATTCCCACATAGACATCATGCTACCACTGTACAATCTGTGTAATAAATGGACTGATGATGTTAGCCGTGGGCTGAAGGATACCTACCAACACAGTCAGCGGTGAACTGTTACTTTTGTCAAGACTTCAGTTGGAATATCCTCTGAAGATGGAGGCATGCTTTATTTTGATTTCTGTCAACAAACTTGCGTTTTTATAGGAGGCTCTCATTGTGATTCTAACAACAGAACAAGGTTCTTCCTTAAACATTTTGAATATACATACAAGTGTGTCATTTGGTATTTGTAATGCACATGGTACTTTATTGTATGACTTTACTGTTTCCCAGCACTTACATTAGTTGGAAATGGTTACGTGTAGATTACAACAGAAAAAAACTAAAGACTGTTACTCTCTTTGTCCTTGCCTAATTTGGAAAATAAAATGTACACCACCCAACACACACCCTGGACCTTTTTGTCTCCAGTATTACCTCCTGGGATGGGCCTTCACCTTCTGTTTGGACCATGTCCCGCTCTAGTGACGCCAATGAATGAAAGATGCCAATGCACAGATCACGCATTGTTATCTAGCTCTTCATGTTTAAGGTAGTCCATAGGGGGCAGACATAGCGGAGGTTGGAAGTGGGCATGGCTGAGTGTGTTAGTCAGTGTGGAGTGTAAATAATTGATTTGCATCAAATTGAAAGTTTGATCCATTACCCACAGGCATATTTAACCTGCAGACACCATGACTGTGCCCAATGATGGGCACTATTCTGCTATATCAAAAATAGTATGCATATTTTCTGAAAACATTGTACTATTCATTGCTGGTTATATGATATGTATGTCCTCTATTTGTTCAATGAATTTTATTGTAATTACAACCGGCATGCAGAACATGGGTCTAAAATATGCTATTGCAAATTGTGTAAGGCTTCTGCTATGCTGTGTAGATCTGTGTGTTTGAAGAATTCATAATAATGTTCCTCAGAATAAGGCTTTTAAGATTATTAAAGTCACAAATATCATATAATTCCAAAATAAAACCTTTATTAAGATTAATTTTCCCTTTTCTTTAAAAGAGCTGCAGAGAAAGAAGCTACATGAGAGTTTCTTGAAGTATAATTACAACCCGAATTCCGGAAATGTTGGGACGTTTTTTAAATTTGTATAAAATGAAAACTAAAAGACTTTCAAATCACATGAGCCAATATTTTGTAAAATAAATGTTATTAAATATTGATTTTATGTGTGTGACTGAGACTTGGCAGAAGCCTAATGATGGGAGATGGGAGATTTTAACATTCATTTTGATAATATTGCCAGCACTCAATATAATGATTTTAAATTGGTTCTGGACAGTGCTGATCTTGTGCAGTTTGTTAATTTTCCAACACATAATAAGGGACATATTTTAGATCTTGTATGTTGTTCTGGTGTTATGCCTTATAATTTTACTTCAACTGTATCTCCTATCTTGGATCACAAGCCTGTATATTTTAATATTTCTCTTTTTTTGGCAGGAGTAAAACCTCAACGCTCTGTCTCATTTCGGAATATCAAAAATATTGACCTTAATGTTTTGGATGGAATGATTGATTACTCTGTAAACCAGTGCTGCTTTTCTACTTTTACATCTGATTTGGTACATTTTTATAATAACAGTCTGTCTCAAATACTTGACATTGTGGCTCCTATGAGGAACCGCATTGTATCTTTTGTTAACCCTTCTTCTTGGTATACTTCTGAACTTCGTCATCAAAAGGCTTTAGGTCGTCGATTGGCGAGACTATGCAAAAGAACTGGTCTTGAAGTACATAAACAGATGTATTCTGAGCATCTGGTTTTTTATAAGGTTGCACTGGAAAGAGCAAAATCATTGTTTTATGCAAATATTATTTCTAATGGACAGTCTAGTACAAGGACTTTGTTCAGTACTGTTAACAAACTGTTGAAACCTCACAATGCTGTCTCACTTTCTCCCATTCAATGTGTGACTTATTCTAATTTTTTAAACTCTAAGATTGACAGTATACACCATGAATTGCTTAATTCTGTTTTAATGTCTAGTGATTATGAAAATGGACCAGTGTTGGGTGTAACGCGTTACTAAGTAACGTGTTACTGTAATTAAATTACTTATCCACTGAAAAAGTAAAGTAAGGGATTACTGTTCATTTTTAGGTAATTTAATTACAGTTACTTATAAAGTACTTGCATTACATACACTAAATAATTTCAACAGTTCTAAAATCAATATTGAATTTGAAATCTAAAGTTACCATCTAAAGATAAAATTGAATGCAGTGGCGTTAACCTTCCGCGCGCCGGTTCGTTTACTTTCAGATTTTCCTTAAATACTCAGATACATATAAGTAGGGTTGCCAACCGTCCCATATTAGCCGAGACCGTGCTGCCGCGACTGAGAGCGGCTCGACGGTGTTTAGTGTCCCGCAGCAGCAGCAAGAGCAAGTGACTTCAGCACAGCTGAAGAGTTCTGCTTCAAATGAAAATCTTACCGCAAAGCCCCAGCAAACACGATCATGAATGTGTCCGCGGGAAATAGTAAGGACCTATTTGAATTATTTACTAATAAACTATATGTTTTCTGAGTCCCTGTTGCAAGGATGAAGTTGCTGATCCTGACTCGCCGTCTCCTCGTTATACGCGCCTTTAGAGATAAATGCATCTTTATTGATTATGATTAAGATTATAAAAAAAGAGGTGTTCAAGACGAGACGCCAGAAAGCGCATCATGTATGTTTTCTTTGTTTAATAAAAGCACAACGTTTTGTTGATATTGTGAGTGCACACAAATAAAAGTAGACCCTTTACAGTTCCGAATGATCTATTACTCTTACCTTTATCAGAAAAAAAAATGACGGCGTAGGCTATTTTAAGTTGTTTCCACTGAAAAAAAAAAAAAAAATGCAAGTGATTGCCCTGCCTCCATGTCCTGCAGAGCCGCTTTAGCTTCCACTCTCCGTACAACTTGGATATAGGTTAGCGCACATTAGCGCAGGTTTAACGTTTAAACCTTGTTATATGCTTGAACTGTTTTAGTATATCTATAGATTTTATTTTAGGCAAGTCGTGATGATTTGAGAAGGCTAAATTGATCAAACATAGGCTATGATCAGCTCACTGTATGCCGCTGGCCGCTTGGTCGTTATACATTATATAAAACTTATATTTAACGAACAAAAATACTCCAAACGTTTTTCTAAATTAACTTAATTAAAAAAAAAATTTAAAAAAAAATTTAAAAACGAAACGAAATATAATAATTTTGCCATTACATACAAAACTGAACTATTTTAATAGCCAAAACAGTAGTAAGCTGTTTTGGGAGAAGGGGGGGGGGGGAGACGGGCTCGGGTCGGTAATTCTGATAAGCTGTCGGACATGGGCCGGGCCAGGGCCTAAATTTGAGGCCCGGGCAGAGCACTATCGCACTATCGCGAATTCCGTCCGTGTTTTGACTTCAGTAAATCAGTTTTGGTGAATGCAAACAAAGTGATTATTTTTCATGAGTCCAACATACCGCCGTGCAAGAGACGTGGTCAGTAAGACGTATTTCACTATTGTGATGCTGTTAAATAGAGAAAAACATTTTATATTTAAGTAGGCTAACTAATAGCATAATTCTTAACCTTATTCTTGAGACACAAAATTACCAATAAAAAGGTGTCAAGCACCAAAAGCAGCCCATATAAATCCATAAGCTGTCTTTAATTGAAAAATATGCATTGTGTGAGTGCGGGTATACACGGTCACTCATCCAACGCAAACGCCCACACCTAGATAGATTAAAAAAAAAAAAAAACAAGATTCATCTAATTTTCATCATTTTTGAAAGAAGACCTGCTATGATTTACCTCATTTATAATTTACCTCATAAGAACAGCGCGATCTGACACGGCTTTATTCAGAAGATAATTTCTGTAATTTATTCTTACCCACATTGGTTAATGTGTTATTTTTACATAAACCTGTATGGATTTTACTAGTTGGGCTTTTCCTGAACATCTTACCAAACTGAAATGTATTGTTTAACTTTTAAGCTTTTTTGTTATTCAGATATTTTGCAGAGTATCTATATTTGTTAACCAAAGAAGGTTAACATTTTTTATAAAAATGTTTTAGTATTAAAGTTGTGTTAAATATAAAAGGCTAAACTATTCTATGTTTGACTCAAATTGAAAGAATAAACAGTTTAAGTTCTATTAAGGTTTATAGGGATTTTAAGATTAAGTCATAATTAAGTTACTTATTGAGTAACTAAGTTACTTTTCAGACAGAGTAATCAGTAAAGTAATTTAAATACAATATTGATGATGTAATTAGTAACTGTAATTTATCACTTTTTGAAAGTAACTTACCCAACACTGAAATGGACATAATCATATTTGTTGGTCAACAAGTACTTTGTCAAATTTTGAGCTGCCTTCAGTTGACTACATTACTAAGCAGATTATGAAGTCTAAGACTTCTGTTCACTTGATCCTTTACCTACTGTTTTAGTTAAGTCTTGTAACCATTCAGTTTCCTCTATTATTACAGCTATAGTGCGTTCTTCATTATCAACTGCTACTGTTCCTTCATCTTTAAAAACAGCTTCTATCACTCCAATTCTCAAAAAGAGTGGTTTTGATCCTGATGATTTAAATAATTACAGGCCTATTTCTAATCTACCTTTTATTTCAAAAATACTTGAAAGAACAGTAGCATCTCAACTTGAATTACATCTGCAAAGTAATTATATTTATGAGCATTTTCAGTCAGGTTTTCGACCCAAACATAGTACAGAAACAGCTCTTGTTAAGGTTATAAATGATCTTCTCCTAGCTGCTGATTCTGGTTTTCTGTCTATTCTTATTCTCTTAGATATTAGTGCTGCCTTTGATACTATTAGCCATTCAGTATTATTGGAACAGCTGGCTTGCATAGGAATAGCTGATAATGCGCTTCTTTGGTTCTCATCATATTTAAGTGACATAAAACAGATTGTGCAGATTAAGAATATACAATCAGATTCTGTTTCAGTTACTCATGGCGTTCCGCAGGGGTCAGTCTTGGGTCTGCTTTTATTTATCATTTATATTCTACCTCTTGGTCGTATTTTTCGCTCTCATGGTATTAATTTTCATTTTTACGCTGACAACACACAAGTGTATAGTTCTACAAGACCTAATGTTTCTTATCCTCCTCCTGACCTCACTAAATCTTTGCAGGATGTTAATATTTGGATGACTAATAATTTTTTTAAGTTAAATACTAACAAAACAGAAGCCCTTCTTGTGGGTTCTAGATCTGTTTTATCTAAAACTCAATCCTTTAACTTACTTATTGATAATTGCCTAGTCAATTTTTCTACCCAGGTGAAAAGCCTTGGGGTTATATTCGATGGTTTGCTTTCGTTTGGTTCTCATATTAGTAATATTTCACGTTCTGCATTTTTTCATTTACGTAACATTGCTAGACTTCATTCTTCACTTTCTCAAGGTAGTACTGAAGTGCTTATTCATGCATTGGTTACATCTCGGATTGATTATTGTAATTCTCTTTTAGTTGGCATTCCTGAAAAGCAATTTCATCGATTACAGTTAAATCCTAGAATTCAGCAGCTAGGATAGTTACTAACTCACGTACTTTTGACCATATATTTCCAATTCTTTTTCAGCTGCATTGGCTTCCTGTTCGTTATCGTGTTCATTATAAAATTTTACTTCTTACATACAAAGCTCTTCATAATTTGGTACCTCATTATCTTTCAGATCTTCTTCATTTGTATACTCCTTTGCGCTCTTTGAGATCATCTTCTGCAGACTTATTGTCTGTTCCAAAGTTCAAGATGAGTTCCTTTGGTGGTAGGGCTTTTAATTGTGCAGTGCCGAAGTTATGGAACTCTTTACCTTTGTACATTCGCCAGCTGGACTCAATTTCCCATTTTAAAGTTCAGATAAAAACGTATTTGTTTAGAATAGCTTTTAATGATTTGCTTGTTTAATGTGTTAAATGTTATAATGCTCGTGTTTTATGTTTTTGCTGTACGGTGTCCTTGATGGTCAATGTCTTGAAAGGTGCCTATAAATAAAAGGTATTATTATTATTATTATTATTATTTATATTTTATTCACAATTGAACATAGATAACATAACAAATGTTTAAACTGAGAAATTGTACACTTTTATCCACTAAATGAGCTCATTTCAAATTTGAACTTTGTTGGATGCCCGTGGTCTTTGGGCCCTCAGACAACACCGCATCACTCATCGGCATGATTCTGTCATTGACATTACTAAATGGGCCCAGGAATCCTTCCAGAAACCACTGTCGGTAAACACAATCTTCCGTGCCATCTGCAGATGCCAACTAAAGCTCTATCATGCAAAAAGGAAGCCATATGTAAACATGGTCCAAAAGCGCAGTCGTGTCCTGTGGGCCAAGGCTCATTTAAAATGGACTGTTTCAAAGTGGAAAAGTGTTCTATGGTCAGACGAGTCCAAATTTGACATTCTTGTTGGAAATCACGGACGCCGTGTCCTCTGAGCTAAAGAGGAGGGAGACTTTCCAGCATGTCATCAGCGTTCAGTTCAAAAGCCAGCATCTCTGATGGTATGGGGGTGCATAAGTGCATACGGTATGTGCAGCTTGCATGTTTTAGAAGGCACTATGAATGCTGAAAGGTATATAAAGGTTTTAGAGCAACATATGCTCCCCTCCAGACAACGTCTATTTCAGCAGGACAATGCAAAACCACATACTGCAGCTATTACAACACCATCGCTTCGTAGTAGAAGAGTCCGGGTGCTCAATTGACCTGCCTGCAGTTCAGATCTTTCACCTATAAAGAACATTTGGCGCTTCATTAACCAAAAAATACATCAAAGTATAAAAATTTTAAAATTTTTCGGTTTAAACATTTGTTATGTTATCTATGTTCTATTGTGAATAAAATATTGGCTCATGTGATTTGAAAGTCTTTTCTTTTTTTTTCTTCTTTTTTTTATAAAAATCATCCCAACATTTCCGGAATTCGGGTTGTAAATTTCACATATATGACATGTTTCTGTCACATCATTTACTATCAACCAATAGACATGCAGTGACTGCAGTGTTGGCTACCTGTAGCTGTGCCAATAACAGATGTGTAAATGAAGATGTATGGCATATGCATCAGCTGCTCATAGATTTCAGGGATGAAATATTATTATCATTTTATCTAGCATTGTGCATCAAAACTGGGAAACATCGATTGTGTTAGAATGAAAGAAAGTGTGCATTTGTGTATATATTGTATATGTTGTATATGTGTATGTGAACAGGCTTAGAATGACTTTTCACATTTGCCCAAGGTTTCTGATATCTCGTCTTTGAAGGTCACATATCCCAATCTCTCCTGTCCTCCATTGTTGCCCATCTGCAGTGTCTCAGTGTGCATGTACTCAGTCACTCTCAGTGCCTGCCAGCCACCAACAACCTTTAGCCAGTGATAGTGAACAATCTGACTCTCAGATGTTTGCCTGAAGGTTTGTGTACATTTATGAACATGCATCTCTACATGTATATCTTGCTTACCTTCTTCATCTGCTCTCCTATCCCTATCTATTTCCCCTGTTTCTCTCTCTGAACTCCTGTCTTCTTGACCCTTGTTTCTCTCCATACAGTCTCTACAGAGTAATGCATTGGAATAAACAACATGTTTATACACATTGTGGTGCTGGTCTTCAGAAACAGAGGGGTTGAAAACAGACGTTGTGGAAAAATGCATTTTAATTTTATGTATGTATTTTTAAATACTGGGCTTTAAAAGTGATTACATAACTGCATGAACATCATAATTTGCAGCTATGGAACTAGTTTTATCACTAAAGCTTTTCCTTTCTTATTAGTGCTGGAATACTCTCATAATAATTCATACAAGTTATAGTTAGTAAAATTATAAAATATGGTGGACTTTTACACAAACATGGCTTTTAAGTCAAAAACATGCTTTACGAAGTATGTGAACGCAAATGGTTATGCTTTTCAATGTATTGCAAGCTTGCAGCCCAACTAGTTAAGCATTAACATGCCCGTACGTTAATGATTAACTGAACATATAGTAAAGGAACAATAACCATTATTTATGTAGTAATTAAGCATGAACACATCAGAAATGTAGTACTTTAGTAGTACTTTATTACTGGCAACTTCTGGCTTATTCTGGTGAATAAACTTGAACATCACTCAATAAGTGCCATACAAATCAATAATTAATGTGCATATACTTTTCACTTTAGAACAGGATTAATTTTTCTAATTCATATTGTTCAGTGTACTTAATACATGGCATATCACAGAAATAAAACCTTATGTAAATGACTCACTACACACATAAAAAAAAAAATATTTAAGTTGTAAAAAATGACTGAAGTGGTGACATTGTTTTCGATAGTCCACTTTAGACATTCTGCTGACTGTGTATTGCTATTTGGCTCATGTTGTAACAGACCTTTTTAGGTCTAATACTGAGTGATGTGACTGAGTTGAATGCTGTTCAGTAAATGTGGAGTCACAGACACATAGTAGTTGTCTGAGTTATTTATTTATTTGCTCTGGAGAAGAACAAGAGTGAAACAGACTGTAAGTAACATTTCAAGTACAATTAACCTTGCAAGTCAACCTATTCTAACCCTAACCATAACCATATTAATACTCTACTAAAGTTAGTTAAAATAGTGGCAAAGTTACTTACAGTTAAAATAGACTATCAAAATGTAGGTGTAACCCTAAAACACATTTACTATACATTCAATAACCAATAATTACTGGCGTATTTCTGTTTATTTATCCTTTAGATGTTTGAAAAGTTGTAAATAAAATCAACAAATAATGGCTAATATGCCTTTAATGTTAATCATTAGCTGTCTGTGTGCTAATGCTTAACTATCGCATAATTATAGACCATTAAAATAAAGTGTTACCTCATTTTCATGTCTCTTTTACTTTTTTTATTTTGCTGTCCTAAATATATGTGTCTCTATTGTTTTTTCCCTGCTGTCCATGACCCAATCAGAATTTAAGCATTATTTGGTCATGACCTATCAGGAAACCATGCACTGCATTTTATTGTATGCCTTGCTTAACAACTTCATGACGTTTTACCTGCATTCTTTAATTATTACCTTAGATGTCTTATTTATTAATTAACTTATTTTCATTGTTGAATAGTGATTTCTAATTTATTAAGCAATCTACCATGTTATACCTGTCCTCGCATTTCCCTTTTTCACATCCTCTTCTCATCTATGTATATGTGAAACGTTTTCTCTCGTGCACATTTCTTTCTCATCAGATGGATGCAAGCAGAGAACAGGGGAAGCCCTCTCACCTCACCCAGAATTCTGCCAAATTAGCATATTCATGAGAACCCACATGCATTATACATGAGATCCTGAGGGGAAACAGAGGACTGACACACACACACACACACACACACAGTATAAAGAGAATGGCAAAGCTGTAGGTACACAATCAGTGAATGCAAGTATTAAAAACAGTTACTGGTCAACATTTATTATTATTATTATTATTATTATTATTATTAAATTGAGAAAAATTGTTTTATATGTATTCCAGTCCATGAAGGACAATTATTTCCCAACTGATTATATTTAAGTCTTTAAGAAGAACAAGTTGGTTTAGCACTAAGTCGTACTAAATTGTATATGCAACAACACAAGAAGAGCACTGAATCCAAGATTGCACGCTTTTGATCTGTGCCAAATGGCTTGAGTACCATGTTAAGTTCTTTGTCAAGGCTTATTGTCCCATGATTTGTTTTTGTTTTTTTAATTCACGCATGTGTTTTTATACTTGTTTTAACGTGTCAGTAACATTAAACAGTCTGTGGTTTGCACAATAAACAATGACTTGGTGATCTGGGGTCACACAGTACACAATATTTCACTAGGAAGAATAGCAACAACTTTGTCTTGTTTACAAACCACATGTGCAGGAAGTGATACAGGAAATGGCATTTTCTGTTGTATCAGTTGTATTGTTGTTCGCAAGAAGCTTGCTATCCTAGGGGGTAATCCAGAAAGTAGGTTGTGTGACATTCTCTGGTATTTTTAAGGGTAAGTAAGCCGATAAACTCACCATTCAGTTCCAAAAACGGAGGTAACTTTCAGGGCATGTAAGTTGCCATAGCAACTTGAACATAAGCTGCCCTGGAGTAAGCTCTGTTTCAGGGTTTGTTTACTTCAGAGCTATCAGCTAACATGTGACTCCAGTGGGTGTATATTATATAACAACATACAATATTATAATATAAATATGCTATATATATATATATATATATATATATATATATATATATATATATATATATATATATATATATATTAGGGATGCCCCTAATAGTCGGATTAGTAGACCAGAAGAGGCTTGGTCGACCAAAATTTTATTAGTCGCTTAGTAAAAAACAAAATAAACAAAAAAAAGAAAAAAATCCACCGGCGGGAGTCTGTGACTAACAGATCGTTAACGGCTAGTCTATGGTAGTACAAAACATCAAATATGGCTTATCGTCTGAAATATGTAAGTATTAGCAACTTTACATGGCCGCTCAATCTAATGTTATCCTAGAGAAATGTGCGCTGTTCAAGTGTCTGTGCGGAGTGTGGAAGCTGAACAGTAGAGCTCACTGCATGACAGGTGGAGGCGCCGGTGCGCTTACTTGCTCTTAAAATAGCCTACTCTGTCGTTTTTGGTCATACAGATAAGAGTAATACATCTTTAAAATCTGTAAAGACTCTACGTTTATTTGTGTACACTCACAATACCGCGCTTTTGTAAAATAATGAAAGCAAACATGATGCGTTTTCTGCCGTCTCAGTCTGTGAACTTGAGTGCGAAACTCCATGTATATCTTTGCCTTACATAATCCATATGAAACATACAGGCGCATCACTACTGCGGAGATGACGAGTCAGTGTCGCCAACTTCATCTCTTAATCCGAAAACAAAGAAAGCACTAGTTTATCAAATTATTAAAATGTTAATGCAGTCTTCTGACTGTTTTTTCCCTGACACATTCGTAATCATTACTTCTGCTGGTGCACTGTGGCAAGATTTTTGCATGTACTTGAGCACTTATTAGGCTATATAGGCAATTAAAGGCTCATTATAATGATTTAAATGGTTTATTAATAATGTGCGTTTAGTCGACTAATGCTTCAAATGAACGACTACTAGTCGACTAGAACAATCCTTAGTCGAGGGCAGCCCTTATATATATATACAGTGAGGAAAATAAGTATTTGAACACCCTGCTATTTTGCAAGTTCTCCCACTTAGAAATCATGGAGGGGTCTGAAATTGTCATCGTAGGTGCATGTCCACTGTGAGAGACATAATCTAAAAAAAAAAAAAATCCAGAAATCACAATGTATGATTTTTTAACTATTTATTTGTATGATACAGCTGCAAATAAATATTTGAACACCTGAGAAAATCAATGTTAATATTTGGTACAGTAGCCTCCTCCACACTGATCTTCTCTAGATCAGTCAGGTTTCTGGCCTGTCGCTGAGAAACACGGAGTTTGAGCTCCCTCCAAAGATTCTCTATTGGGTTTAGGTCTGGAGACTGGCTAGGCCACGCCAGAACCTTGATATGCTTCTTACAGAGCCACTCCTTGGTTATCCTGGCTGTGTGCTTCGGGTCATTGTCATGTTGGAAGACCCAGCCTTGACCCATCTTCAATGCTCTAACTGAGGGAAGGAGGTTGTTCCCCAAAATCTCGCAATACATGGCCCCGGTCATCCTCTCCTTAATACAGTGCAGTCGCCCTGTCCCATGTGCAGAAAAACACCCCCAAAGCATGATGCTACCACCCCCATGCTTCACAGTAGGGATGGTGTTCTTGGGATGGTACTCATAATTCTTCTTCCTCCAAACACGTTTAGTGGAATTATGACCAAAAAGTTCTATTTTGGTCTCATCTGACCACATGACTTTCTCCCATGACTCCTCTGGATCATCCAAATGGTCATTGGCAAACTTAAGTCGGGCCTGGACATGTGCTGGTTTAAGCAGGGGAACCTTCCGTGCCATGCATAATTTCAAACCATGACGTCTTAGTGTTTTACCAACAGTAACCTTGGAAACGGTGGTCCCGGCTCTTTTCAGGTCATTGACCAGCTCCTCCCGTGTAGTTCTGGGCTGATTTCTCACCTTTCTTAGGATCATTGAGACCCCACGAGGTGAGGTCTTGCATGGAGCCCCAGTCCGAGGGAGATTGACAGTCATGTTTAGCTTCTTCCATTTTCTAATGATTGCTCCAACAGTGGACCTTTTTTCACCAAGCTGCTTGGCAATTTCCCCATAGCCCTTTCCAGCCTTGTGGAGGTGTACAATTTTGTCTCTAGTGTCTTTGGACAGCTCTTTGGTCTTGGCCATGTTAGTAGTTGGATTCTTACTGATTGTATGGGGTGGACAGGTGTCTTTATGCAGCTAACGACCTCAAACAGGTGCATCTAATTTAGGATAATAAATGGAGTGGAGGTGGACATTTTAAAGGCAGACTAACAGGTATTTGAGGGTCAGAATTCTAGCTGATAGACAGGTGTTCAAATACTTATTTGCAGCTGTATCATACAAATAAATAGTTAAAAATCATACATTGTGATTTCTGGATTTTTTTTAGATTATGTCTCTCACAGTGGACATGCACCTATGATGACAATTTCAGACCCTCCATGATTTCTAAGTGGGAGAACTTGCAAAATAGCAGGGTGTTCAAATACTTATTTTCCTCACTGTATATATATATATATATATATATATATATATACTTACTCCCAGACGCGTCTTTGGAACCAGCATACCTCAGGTAAGCAAGGTTTCAGGGAACCAAGAGTTCAGGGTTTATGTGACGGTAGGTTAACCTTGCTTTCTCGAATGTGAGCTTCTCCTCTTCAGTAAGTGCATTGTGGTGTGTGTTTTGTTTTTGCATAGGCAGTCAGTCAGATACTCTCTGTGTTAGTAAGCAAGTAAAATGTCAAAGTGTAAAGAAAAGTCAAATCGGCAAGCGAACAGCGCTTTAGATTGTTCTTCCCTGTCCTCGTTATCTCACGGGTGGGGATACACACAATCTTTTCGTTGTCTATTTGGGAGCAGAGCATGCATGGTCAGCTCCTGCTGTGTATGCTCTGCTCGCGCCTGGCTCTCTTTGATGAGAGTGGCCAGGTTCGCGATCCTACTGGCACTGGTCTCGCTGCGGCCAAGGCACAGCACAGACTGTTGTCATAGGGATAAGCAAGTGGATTTAGCAGAGGCATCCAAGATGGGCTCTTCCTTATCCCGATCCACACCCACTAGATCCTCGGCTCTCTTTCAGGGTGCGGAAGCACGCTCTGCGGTTTCTTCCCCCCAGAGAGAGCCAGGCGCTTTATCTCTCTCCCTCTGAGGAGGCTGAAGTGATCTTTTTCCTGATCTCCACACAGAGGTGTCGAGGCTGTGGAATAAACCACACTCATCCCATCTCTTTCAGATGTCATCCCTTT
Source organism: Onychostoma macrolepis (assembly GCF_012432095.1). NCBI lineage: Eukaryota > Metazoa > Chordata > Actinopteri > Cypriniformes > Cyprinidae > Onychostoma > Onychostoma macrolepis. The sequence goes on along the minus strand of NC_081170.1, from coordinate 30,157,888 downwards.
TCATCCCATCTGTGGTTAAATCTGTGTGAGCTGTAAGACAAGGACAGATTCTTCCTGCTGGATGCTCGGCTCTTGCCTTCTGGTCTCTTTGGCGAAGGATTAAATACTGTTGCCGAGAGGTTTCAGGAGGCAAGGAAGCATGGGGCAGCATGGGATTCCTCTAGCCATACCAGAGGCCAGCCCTGAGAGGCTGGTTCCCTTAGTAGACTTTCTAGAACCATGGAAACTTCTGGCGAATGTCTCACAATGGGTCCTACAGACTGTAGAGAGAGGCTACAGAATCCAGTTTGCTTCTCATCCGCCTCGCTTCAACGGGGTTATCCCCATACTTGTGGGGTCAAAGCAGGCTCTGGTAATGGAACAAGAAGTAGACGCTCTCTTGAGAATGGAGACCATAGAACGTGTCCGGATTCTACAGTCTATAATTCATCGTTCCGAAGAAGGATGGGGGGTTGGGTCCGATCATAGATCTGTGTCTACTGAACGGCGCTATCAAACGCTTTCGGGTCAAGATGCTCACTATCAAACAGATTGTGTCTCAAATCAGGTCAGAGGACTGGTTTGTCACGATAGATCTCAAGGACGCATACTTCCACATATCCATCCTTCCTCAACACAGGAAGGTCTTGGTATGGCGAAGCATACCAATATCGGGTTCTTTCCTTTGCCCTATCATTCTCACTCCGCATTTTCAAGTCTTTGGATTCTGCCATTGCTCCTCTCAGACTCCAGGGTACGTCCCTCTGGGTGGTCAGTCATTTGGAAGAGACCCGCTCATAACTCGTTTCCTCCTTGGCACTTTGAGGCCTGCACAGCACTCTTAAGATATCAACCTGGGACTTGGCGGTGGTTCTGGAGGGCCTCTGCAATGCCCCCTTTGAACCTAGTGAGGAAGTTAAGTTTTTCTCCTTGCTATTTTCTCCCTTAAGATAATAGTAGACTTTCAGGCACTCTCAGTCTTGCCTTCATGCCTGGAGTTTGCCCCTGGAATGGTCAGGGCCTTCCTCTACCCGAGATCTGGTTATGTCCCTCAAGTGCCCACTAATACGCTAAGGCCCATAGTGCTGCAGTCCATCTGTCCTCCTCCCTTCCAGGAAGCTGACCAGGAGAATATAAATGTGCTCTGTCCAGTTTGAGTGTTGGATGCTTATGTCCATAGAGCTGCCCTGTGGCAGTTGTTTGTCTGCTTTGAGCTGCTGGGCATGAGGGCGTAGAGTATGTATTGCTCCAAGGTGTAATTGTTGGTATCCCAAGGCATCTGGAAATGTAGTGGTTCATTCAGGCCCCCATGGAATCTTGTCATTAACACCATATCATTGAGGTAGACAGTGGAAGATAGCTCCCAGAATCTAGAGGTAGAGTACACCTCTAGAGACCCAAACATTGTAAAGCGTTTTGGGTGTATAGCAATACACAATAAAGCGCTATATAAATGCTTCATTCATTCATTCATTCATTCATTCTAGGGAACCAACGAAATAGAGCAGGCATTCCAAGCCTGTTTCGACTGCACTGATTGGAGTGTTTTTAAAGCTGCTGCCACTGATCTGGATGAGCTCACAGATTCTATAACGTCATATATCAGTTTCTGTGAGGATATATGCATCCCTATCAGGACTTATTTAACGTTCAACAATGATAAGTCATGGTTAACAGCAAATCTCAGACATCTTCGTCAGTCCAAAGAGGATGCCTACAGGAGTGGGGACAGAATCTTGTACAATCAGGCCAGAAACACGCTGAATAAGGAGATTAGAGTGGCTAAGAGAAACTCCTCTAAAAAAGCCGGAAAATCGGTCTGATAGACGTTGCAAACTACAAGACACCATCGCCCAGCACTCAGGCAAATCAACAACTTGCTGAAGATCTGAACGAGTTTTACTGTAGATTTGAAACTCCAACACCTCCAGCAACCCCCTTCTTTACTTCAGATCAGTGAAGATGATGTGTCAGGTCTTCTGGAAGCAGAAGAGATGGAAAGCACCAGGCCCAGACAATGTCACACCAGCCTGTCTGAAAACCTGTGCTGACGAGCTGTCCTCCATCTTTAAACAGATCTTCAACAGATGGCTAGAGCTGTGTGAATTCCCTGCCTGCTTCAAACACTCCACCATCATCCTCATCCCAAAGAAACCTAAGATAACAGGACTTAATGAAAACAGACTGTTGCTTTAAAAACAGAAAACAATTTTTTCAGAAAACAACGTTTATGCGTGGTAAGTGAAAAACTAAAATTTTTAAGTCACTGAAATAAGGCCATAAAACACATATGGAACACTTGTTCACAAGACTTTTGAGAACTGGATGTGGTAGACTATAGGTTTTGCTGCAAAATTATGTGAAAATCATCCTGCTCACTCATTCACAGAAAACAATGTACTGGTTTAACTTTTGCAAGACATGTTTTGTGTTAGAAAGGCCGTATGCAAGGGAGTGACAATAGAAATGAATATTTAGTGATTCACACCTGAGAGACAAAGGGCCATCAACTAATGGAAATAATGGGGGTTTTCATTATTTGTATTTTATTTACAACACAGTATAATCAAAATATTCACAGTGAAGGTCAAAGACACATTATTGAACATGACTGAACTGATCTAAACACTGAGACTTGAACAGTAACATACCTTTGTGCCAAACATTCTTAGACTCTAACATTCATAGTGTTACAGTGTAAACACTCATACTACTTTTATATCTTGTGGTTTTATATTTTGTAGAACATTAAAAAACATCCTGGCTGACACATATTTCAAAATGTTCACTTGATTTCATACATGTAGTCAGGAATTATAGTTTGGGAAAAGTATATCAAGTAAAATGTGTACATGTTACATCACAATAACAACCAACGCAAGTAATCTTACTCATCAGAATGATCTTCTCCGCTGGATCAAGCCACGCGTCGCTTCGCATTCTTAGGTAAATTCTGGGTTATTCCTCTCGGTGTATCTTCTTCCTAAAACGAAAAGAAGCCGAGATGAACTTGATGAATCTTCATGTTTTGTTTACAGAGGTGATGTGGTTGTTTACAGGTTTGCGTGTCTCACGTGAATATTTATAATATCAATAGCCGCTCTGCTCATGGTTTTCGACCCCAGAGCATTAACATCTCTGGTTATAAAATCATTTGAAAGACTGGTGTTGGCTTATCTGAAGGACATCACTGGACCCTTACTGGACCCCCTGCAGTTTGCTTACCAAGCAAACAGGTCCATGGATGATGCAGTCAACATGGGACTGCACTTCATCCTGCAGCATCTGGATAGATCAGGGAATTATGTGAAGATCCTGTTCATGGACTTCAGTTCGGCATTCAACACCATCATCCCAACACTCCTCCAGACCAAACTAACCCAGCTCTCTCTTCCTAGCTCTATCTGTCAGTGGATCACCAGCTTTCTGACAGATAGGGAACAGCTAGTGAGATTCACCACCAGCACTGGTGCCCCTCAGGGTTGCGTCCTCTCCCCATTGCTCTTGTCCATGTACATCAACGACTGGACCTCTACTGACCCCTCTGTCCAGCTTCTGAAGTTTGCGGATGACACTACAGTCATCGCCCTCATCCAGGATGGTGATGATTCTGCTTACAAACAAGAGGTTGAGCAGCTGTCTGGTGCAGTCTTAACAACCTGGAGCTGCTCACACTCAAAACAGTGGAGTTGATTGTTGACTTCAGAAAATCACACTGGATAACTCACATCCAAGCTATTTCCTTTTTGAACTTTTGCCATCTGGCCGACGCTACAGAGCACCAAATATCAGGACAGCCAGGCACAAGAACAGTTTCTTCTCCAAGGCAATCTACCTCATGAACAGTTAAATGTTCTTCCCATTCTGCAAATATAAGTACAGGTGCTGGTCATATAATTAGAATATCATCAAAAAGTTGATTTATTTCACTAATTCCATTCAAAAAGTGAAACTTGTATATTATATTCATTCATTACACACAGACTGATATATTTCAAAAGTTTTTTTGTTTTAATTTTGATGATTAGAGCTTACAGCTCATGAAAGTCAAAAATCAGTATCTCAAAATATTAGAATATTTACATTTGAGTTTGAATAAATGACCATCCCTACAGTATAAATTCTGGGTATCTCTTGTTCTTTGAAAGTACAATAATGGGGAAGACTGCTGACTTGGCAATGATCCAGAAGACGAACATTGACACCCTCCACAAAGAGGGTAAGTCACAGAGGGTCATTACTGAAAGGTGTGGCTGTTTACAGAGTGCTGTATCAAAGCAAATTAAATGCAAAGTTGACTGGAAGGAAGAATTTTGGTAGGAAAAAGTGCACAAGCAACAGGGATAACCGCAAGCTTGAGAATACAGTCAAGCAAAGCCGATTCAAACACTTGGGAGAGCTTCACAAGGAGAGAACTGAAGCTGGAGTCAGTGCATCAAGAGTCACCACGCTCAGACGTCTTCAGGAAAAGGGCTACCAAGCCACTTCTGAACCAGAGACAACGTCAGAAACATCTTACCTGGGCTGTGGAGAAAAAGAACTGGACTGTTGCTCAGTGGTCCAAAGTCCTCTTTTCAGATGAAAGTAAATTTTACATTTCATTTGGAAATCAAGGTCCCAGAGTCTGAAGAAAGAGTGGAGAGGCACAGAATCCATGTTGCTTGAAGTGAAGTTTCCACAGTCAGTGATGATTTGGGCTGCCATGTCATCTGCTGGTGTTGGTCCACTGTGTTTTCTGATGTCCACAGTCAACGCAGCCATCTACCAGGAAATTTTAGAGCACTTCATGCTTCCTTCTGTTGACAAGCTTTATGGAGATGCTGATTTCATTTTCCAGCAGGACTTGGCACCTGCCCACACTGCCAAAGGTACCGAAAGCTGGTTCAATGACCATAGTGTTACTGTGCTTGATTGGCCAGCAAACTCGCCTGACCTGAACCAAGAGGAAGATGAGAGACACCAGACCCAACAATGCAGATGAGCTGAAGGCCACTATCAGAGCAACCTGGGCTCTCATAACACCTGAACAGTGCCACAGACTGATCAACTCCATGCCACGCCGCATTGCTGCAGTAATTCAGGCAAAAGGAGTCCCAACTAAGTATTGAGTGCTGTACATGCTCATACTTTTCATTTTCATACTTTTCAGTTGGTCAAGATTTCTAAAAATCCTTTCTTTGTATTGGTCTTAAGTAATATTCTAATATTTTGAGATACTGATTTTTGACTTTCATGAGCTGTAAGCTCTAATCATCAAAATTAAAAGAAATAAACATTTGAAATATATCAGTCTGTGTGTAATGAATGAATATAATATACAAGTTTCACTTTTTGAATGGAATTAGTGAAATAAATCAACTTTTTGATGATATTCTAATTATATGACCAGCACCTGTATGTGCAATAACCAGGGTTGGGAAGGTTACTTTTACAATGTATTTCATTACAGATTACAAAATACATGCTTTAAAAAGTATTTTGTAACGTATTTCGTTAGATTACTTAATTTTAGTAACTTAATCTAAATACTTTTGGAATACTTTGGAATATTTAAAGTAAGGGCATATTAACTTTGATGTCTTGTTTTTATGTTAACCACCTCTAAATAAAAATGGGTGGCCCAAATGCATTTAAAATAATATAAATGCAGAAATAATGCTATGAGATTAATGTTTTAAATTTAACATTGTGAACACAGAAATACAAAATAATGGGAGGAAAATATATTTTTAAATATGAAACTAAAACCACCAGTAGGGGGTGGCAAATCACTGTCTTAATGAAAGAGTCATGGAATCATTTGATTCGTTCAAAAGGATTGATTCATTCAGTAATCAAGCAAGTGATTTTATGAATGTAATTGAATCATTCTCTCAGCTGATTGTTCAAAACACGGAGTTCAGCAGGCGGCTTCAAACTCGGGTCAGTCGCATCAAAATCTTATCACCATGTGTCTCAAATAGGCGTCTTTTCTAATGATGTCAATCCCAATCAGATTTGCTGTTAGTGTAAATAGGCGATGGGTTGTATGGAACCATTTTTGTTGGCACTACAGAGCAAATCAGACAACATTGTCTAAAATCACTAAATATTAATTTTTTGTTATGAATTGCAAAAAATCAGCATCGCATTTGCAATTGCGCTGATATTTGGCTAAACAGCACTCTTCTTCCTCGATTGATATTGCTTAACTATACATAAATATAGAAAAACAAGAACTCGTACAAACCTGAGGCTGAGAACAACTTATGCTTTTTCAAGGTTAGATGTTCCTTTGTTCCTTTTGTTTGTTTGTTTGTTTTTGCAGGTAAACAAAAATTACATTGTACTGTGATGTTACGTTCCGTACTGTGATGTTAAAATTTCCAATCATTTTACATTGATCTTTAATGTCATTTATTTATTTTAATATTAAAGTAAACACTTTGGTAATCTAAAATACTTTTCGGATGTAACTGTAATTTGATTACCACCCATTTAAAATGTAACTATAATGAAATACAGTTACTCATATTTTGTATTTTAAATACATAATGATGTTACATGTACTTCGTTACTCCCCAACCCTGGCAAAACCTTATATTTATTTGTTATCACCCTACATCCTAGTACATCCCTACATATTATTCTATTTTATTCCTATTCTATTTGATCTATCCCACACCTGTACATACAAGTTATTTTATTTTTCTATTTATTTTTCTATTTTTTGTTAATTTATATATACACATGTATTTTTATTCTCATTTTATTTTTTATTATCGGTGTTGTTGTCTATGTGTACTGGAAGCTTATAGGTTTTTTTTTTTTTCCCTTGGTAACTGATTAGTTGCACCTGTGTCTAATTTGGTTCCTCATTTCCTTTGTGTATTTATACCCCTTAGTTTCTTCAGTTCTTGGTTGGTTATTGTCCTAGTTAAACTAGGCTGTTTCATTGTGTTTTAATCCTGTATTACTCCTGATTTTTGTGTCCTGGTTATTATCTTGAATAAAGAAGCTGCACCTAGATCCTGCCTCCACTACGCCTTACTACAATGCGACAGAATTACTGACCATACTAATGGATCTAGTAGCAGCATTAACCAGCCTTCATCATAGGGGACTACCTCCGTGGGAATGCTCCATCCACTTTTGTGAGCTGGCTATTTTATCCAGGTTTGATGACACCAGTTCAAAAACCATTTATTGGGTTAGTGTGCAGAGCGGCCAGTTGGTGGACTTGCCTGAGATGGGGAATCTCACTTCGAGGGAGTATGTCCTCACCTGTTTAGTGTCTGCCTACCTGGTGGTGATGGGTGCCTTGGACTCAGAAAAAGAGCCTGCGCCCACTCCAGAGCCTAGCCAACCACCTCCCCCAATCTGCACGGAGCAAACGCCAGAGCCCGAGCCTGCCGCAATGAAGGAGTCAGACTTGAGGGCTGAGCCAGCCATTTCCCTGGACCCTGAGCCCCTCGTCTGCATCCACACCCTCCTTCCTCTATTGGACTTATTTTCTATGGCACGAGGACGCACCTTTTGGAAAGGTGGCTACAACGTAAGTCTCTGATGCTGTTTGCAAATGTTCGTTTGAATTATGGTTTCAGAAAACACAGAATCATAGAATTACATTAGTAATGACAGAAGTTGTGACCATAGCTGGCTATCAATACTTTTGTGAAATGCACCCCTCTGTTTCCACCTGTTTTTAAAGAATTAATCATGAAATTCTATAAATAATTTCATTCATTTTATTGAGCTGATTTTGTTAGGTTTAGGGCTAGGTTCTGTCACTATAATTTACAGTAATAACAATTTGGTATTGACAAAGGGTCTGTATTTGACTGTATAATCTGTTGCATATTACACTAATAGCTGTTAATTCAAACTTCAGAAGATTCAAAAGCAGGGTCATTCTGTGTCAACTCATCCAGAGGTCCCCGGCTCAAATTTTTGATTTTGATAATATTTTTTTCTGCAGAAAGAAAAACATGTTTAGTGATGTAAGCCAAAATATTAAATGTCAAGGATGAATATTTACTGATCAATCTGCTTTTTTGTAGAGGAGGGTCAAAATGGAAATTTTCTCCTGAGATTCAGAGCCAAATTGCAGGGGGGTAAAAATGACTTCAGAAAGATGGCATCATCATGTTAATTTTACACAGAGATTGGTAGGTCTATTAGTCAAATCTGTTGACTTTAGCAATCTTTGTTGCATTATGTGCCAATGGTTACCGTTAAAATATGGGGAAAGAGCACTTTTCAAGTTTTTTTCTCCAAAGTTTAAAGGCCTGTAACTCAAAAAGTTCTTAATGGCCTTCTAGATTTTGGGTCTTAACAAACTTTTCTTTTGATGTCTTCGTTTTTAAGGCCCTATATTGTTCAGTTCCAGAGATATTGGAATTTTAATATGGCTCCAGGAGTAAATCGTTAAATTGTACACATTTTTAGTGGTCAAAAACCAAATGTGGGTCAATTTGCAAAAATATGATACTTCTTTTCTTTTAAAGAGGAATGTCTGAAGAACAAATAATGTTGAAACTAGAAATGTATCTTGTTTCCTTCTGTCAAAAAAATTGCATTGAACATAACTGTCCGAATGCCATAAATATTATTTTTCCCAAGTTTGCGTGCCTATAACTTAAAAGTCTTAAAGGTATCACAATATGATTTTATATTATAGTTCTTAAAAAAACTTTTCTTTTGGAATCTTCATTTTCAAGGCCTTACATCATTCAGTCCCAAAGATAGGGGGGTCTCAATGAGGCTCCAGATTGTTGAAAGTTACCCATTTTCAGTGGTCAAAAACTGAATATTGGTCACTTTGTATACAGTCTATACTTATTTAATTTAAAGAACAATGTCTGAAGAATAAATAATTTTGAAATTAGAATTGTATCTTGTTTCCCTCTATCAAAACAATATGTATAAAACATACCTGTCGGAGTGCTTAAAATACACTGAACTGGACAAGCTGAGGCACATTACCTTTCTTTCAGTAGTCTATTCATAAGATTCCATATTTGAATCAGTTTCAGGGATATTTTGAAGAAGGGATTTTGTTCATTTTAACAGCTTTTACCACACATAGCATTCACATCAATAACCCAAGATTTTTCCTCATCTGGATTAATTATTAGAATTTCTTCTTTTTTATTGTTATATAATGTGAAGTGTCATCAGATTAAGTAGTATCTACTGCTAGATCTCTCACACTTGAAATAATTAACATTGAATAATTCTAAACCCCAGGTAAACGGGATCCTGAGTAATCATATTTTACATTGCACACTGTTCATACTTTACCTAGAGCTAACAATTAATCCTGGTCATTCATAATCTGATGAATTCTTCAGATATTCTGCTTTAAATACAACTAGATAAAAAAGTTTGTCAAGACAAACTGTAGGCTGGCTTGAGAAAGCCTAGCCTGAACGTTTAAAGCAGCTGTAAAAGCTTAAAGTTTGAAAATTTAGATAAATTTGAAAATCAGTGTCACAAATAGGTCAAACACAGACAGGTAAGTGAAACACAGGCAAGTTTATTGAGCAAACGGCTGATAGGATTTTGTGGTAAGCAATGGCAGGTGAGTGAAAGATACTGGTATCAGTCCTTGGAATGTCTTGCAGAATATTGACTGTCCTTATCCTTGCAACCCAAGGCCTCTGGGTGCGGTACGATTCAGATGAGTGTGCTGGAAGTCATCGAGCAGCATGGGATCTAGAATATCATCCCGGACCACCCAGGAACGCTCCTCTAGCCCATAACCCTCCCAGTCGACCAGGTACTCGAGCCAACCACCCCGAAGCTGCGAGTCCAAGATGTTCTCGACCTGTTCTCGATCTGATGAGGAAGGAGAAAAGGGTTTAAGGAGTGACACGTGAGAGGTGGGATGGATTCTGTACCTGGGTGTTAGGTGAAGCTGGTACGTGACTTAATTTATCTGCCTCTGTATCCGGAAAGGACCGATGTAGCAGGGACTCAGCTTTTTACAGGGCAGGCGGAGGCACTGATCTCTGGTGGACAACCAGACCCGTTGTCCCGGATGGTAGGTAGGAGCAGCGGAGCGTCGAGCATCTGCAAACCGTTTTTGCCTCCGCACTACCCGCTGGAGTTGGACGTGAGCTGAGTCCCATACTCTCTCGCTCTCCCGGAACCAATAATCCACAGCTGGCACCTCGGACAGCTCTCCCGACCAGGGGAAGAGCGGGGGCTGCTAGCCGAGCTTGCACTGAAAGCGTGTGAGGCCGGTGGTGTTATGCCGGAGGGAGTTTTGTGCATACTCGGCCCAAGAGAGGAAGCGGCTCCAGCTGTGTTGGTCCCTGTGGCAGTATGCCCGGAGGTAACGTCCGAGCTCCTGGATCTTGCGCTCAGTCTGGCCATTCTTCTGGGGATGGTAGCCAAGCTCACAGTGACCCCTAGCAATCCGAAGAAGGGAGATGAATTGCGGGCCTCGGTCCGAGACTATGTCTTCGGGGATTCCGTAGTTCCTAAAGACGTGGATGAACAGGATTTCAGCTGTTTCTAGGGCTGTGGGTAAACCTGAGAGGGGAACCAGCTTACAGGCTTTCGAAAAGTGATCCACAGTCACTAACACACAGGTGTTTCCTTCCGAGTTGGGTAAATCAGTTACAAAGTCGATGCCGATGTGCGACCACGGACATCGAGGAATGGGTAGGGGCACGAGCTTGCCTACGGGGAGGTGACGAGGAGTCTTGGCCTGAGCACAGACTGAGCAACTTCGGACGTACCTGGTGACATCACGGGACATACTGGGCCACCAGTAATGGGGTTGGAGGAGCGAGAGGGTCCGTCGGCTGTCTGGATGTCCATAGCCCTGTACTTGGTGAACCGAGCCCAGAAGGGACTGCCATTGTGAGGTGGGAACATATATTTTACCTTCTGGGCCTCCCAGCGGAGCAGGTTCGGTCAGAGTGGCGGCTTGAATGTCCTTGTCGATATTCAATTGAATCGGACTCACGATTATGGCTGGAGGGAGGATTGGCTCAGGCTCGAATGGGGCATTGGGGGAATGCAGGTGGGAAAGGGCGTCCGCCTTGCAGTTTCGATTCCCTGGACAGTAAGTGATGGTGAATTGGAACCTCGTGAAGAAAAGTGGGTAGCGAGCCTGGCGGGGATTGAGCCGTTTGGCATCACAGAGATATTGGAGGTTTTTGTGATCAGTAATTACCACAAATGGATGGTAGACTCCCTCCGGCCAATGCCGCCACTCCTCTAAGGCAAGCTTGATGGCTAGAAGCTCCCGATTCCCGATGTCATAATTCTGCTCCGCTGAGGACAGCTTCTTGGAGTAGTATGAGCAAGGCTGGAGGCGAGGAGGCTCATCGAAGTGCTGAGAGAGCACGGCCCCCACTCTGGTTGTAGAGGCATCCACTTCCACCACGAACGGTATATGAGGATCTGGATGGCGAAAGATGGGGGCTGTGATGAATGCAGACTTCAGGTTTTCGAATGCTTCGTGACCGCTGGTTTTCCAGGACAGGGACTTGGGCTTTCTGCGGAGCAAAGACGTCAAAGGGGAAGTATGCTGGCTGAAATCCTTGATGAACCGACGATAGAAGTTTGCGAAACCAAGAAACCTCTGTAACTCCTTCACCGTCTGGGGGCGAGGCCACTCCTTGATGGCTGTTACCTTCCCCTGGTCCATTAGGATTCCATTCTGACTGATGATGTATCCGAGGAACTGCACGGTGGGGCGATGGAATTTGCATTTCTCCAGCTTGAGGAACAGATTCTGCTTACGGAGCCTCTGGAGGACCTGCGTAATGTGGTGCCAATGGTCGGCCAGGTTCCGGGAGTAAATGAGGATATCGTCTATGTAAATGATCACGAACTGGTGGAGGAACTCCCGGAACACCTCATTCATGAATCCTTGGAAGACAGATGGGGTGTTGGATAGGCCGAACGGCATAACGAGATACTCGTAGTGGCCAGTAGGGGTGATAAAAGCCGTCTTCCATTCATCACCCTCCCGGATTCTAACGAGGTTGTAGGCGCTACGCAGGTCCAGCTTGGAGAAAACGCGTGCCCCACGGAGTTCCTCTAGCGCCGCCGGGAACAGGGGAAGAGGATATGGGAGTTTTACAGTTTGGGAATTCAGGACTCTTTAATCAATGCATGGCCGCAAGCCCCCGTCCTTCTTGCCCACGAAGAGGAAACTGGATGCCGCTGGGGATGTGGAAGGACAGATGAAACCTTGATTAAGAGCCTCCTAGATGTACTCCTCCATAGCCTTGCTCTGGGATGGACAGGGGATAAACTCGACCCTTAGGGAGTTTCACACCAGGCAGCAAGTCGATGGCACGGTCCCATGGCCGGTGAGGTGGTAAAAGGGTAGCCACTTGCTTGCTGAAAACATCCTGGAACGCCACATAATCAGGTGGGATCGAGGATGAATCCAGAGGCGCGGGACTTTCAATACTGTTGGAGGCAATCTGGGCGGTGAAGGTTCGACTGAGTGGTCGGGGCAGAACCGATAGGCAGTGCTGATGGCAGCACTCGCTCCAGCGAGTAACCTCACACGAGTCCCACCTGATTTCTGGAGAGTGGAGAACGAGCCAGGGGCGTCCCAAGATGACATCCACCGTGGCTCCCTCCAGTACCAAAAAGGTGATTTCCTCCTCATGTAAGGTGCCAATCTTAACGGGAGGTGCTCGATATCACACCATGCCCTAGCGGCTTCCCTTGAATGGTCTCGACTCGGAGCTTGGGGCAGATGAAGACGGTTTAGAAGGTTTTGTGAGATGAAGTTCCCCCGAGGAGCCCGAGTTGACAAGGGCTGGGACTGAAACAGAGCATTCTGGAGTGAATAGTCGCACTGATAACAAGGAAAGGGATGCGATGGCTGGTTCCAAATTTACAGTACTCACCCCTGGGCATGGGGGTCGGACAGGGCAGGTTCCGATGAAGTGTTTGGAGGAGGCACAATATAAGAAGAGTCCAGCCGCAAGGCAGCGAGCCTGCTCCACATGAGGGAGTCTGGTGGAGTCCAATTGCATGGGCTCTGGTACTGGAGGAATGGTGGCGGGTGCGCCAGACTGGTGAGCGGCTTCCCCTATGTGGCAGACTGACAAGTGCTGGGCGATGCAGTTGGCTTTCTGCATGAAGTTTTCTAGACCCACAGAATCGTCATAAATTACCATCTGAGTACGGATGAAGGGATCTAGGCCTTGCCGGTAGGCACTGAGGAGAGCTGTCTCATTCCACCCGCTGGACGCTGCCAGCGTCCAAAACTGAACGGTATATTCGAGGGTGGTATGAGCGCCCTGGCGCAGACGAAGCAGTTGGTCAGACACCGAAAGGGTTCCTGCAGTGGAGCCGAAAACTTCCTTGAAATGATTAGTAAATGCGTTGAAGGAATTAATTATGGCAGTGTTGGAGTTCCATATAGCTTTTGCCCAGAGTAGCACTCGACCAGAAAGGAGAAAAATGAGAAACGCTACCTTCGAGCGTTCGGTGGGGAACGTCGCTGGTTACATCTCGATGAACAGCGCCATCTGGAGGAGGAAGCCACCACAGTCTGCTGCGTCACCCGCATAAGTAGCTGGCAGGGCCATGGGACTTACAGAGGCAGATGGCGATGGGGAAACTAGCATAAGTGAAGCCCGGAGTGTGGTGACCAGTTCCTCGAGGATATCCGCGGGAGAGGGAGTGTGAGGATCCATGGAGGTAATTGTCCTGGTCCGGTCTTCTGTCACAAACGGATCAAACACAGACAGGTAAGTGAAACACAGGCAGGTTTATTGAACAAACGGCTGATGGGATTTCGTGGTGAGCAATGGCAGGTGAGTGAAAGATACTGGTATCAGTCCTGGGAATGTCTTGCAGAATATTGTCTGTCCTTATCCTTGCAAGATAGCGGGAGCAGAGGAGTCCAAGGTCGAGGGGAAACAACGTGGGAGGATCGCTGGATTATCTCTGGAGAGTCAACGGGAAACTGGAAGGTAAGTAACACAGGTTAGAAGCACAGGGGAGTCAGGTACTGTTCGGGTTAGTGAACGGTAGACCGGACAGTGAATGACAGAGTGCAGCGTGCTTTTGAGTGAGACTTCATTGGAGATCGGCAGGTGCAGGTGATCAGAACACAGTTGAGTGAGATATGGTGTAAGTGGTGGTTGATGACTGAGGTGACGGAGGAGACTGTGACAATGTGACATCTCTGACAATCAGCCTGTTGCTAGCATGATTACCATACAGTTAGCATGTTGCTAATCATGTTTCTAGCATGATTAGCATGTTGTTAACATGATTGGCATGTAGTTAACATGTTGCTTACATGATTAGTATGATTAGCATGGTGTTGACATGATTAGCATGTAATTAACATGTTGCTAATCGTGTTTTTAGCATGATTAGCATGTAACTAGCATAATTAACATGACGTTAGCATGTTGATAGCATGTTGTTAACATGATTGGCATGTAGTTAACATTGCTAACATGATTAGTATGATTAGCATGGTGTTGACATGATTAGCATGTTGTTGATTAGCATGTAATTAACATGTTGCTAATCGTGTTTTTAGCATGATTAGCATGTAACTAGCATAATTAGCATGACGTTAGCATGTTGATAGCAGGTTCCTAGCATGATTAGCATGTTACTAGCATAATTCTGGCATGTTCTATGTGTGTGTGTATATATATATATATATATATATATACACACATACATACACTGTAAAAAATGATTCTGAGTTTTAGTCAGGTGGACAAGTAAAATTATGTCCTGTCAACTTGCAGTGTCTCACTACACAATAAGATGAGTTATAACAACCTCAGCTTGAAGGGAAATGGAAAACTTAATAACATGTTCATATAACAACAAAACATAAGTTCTATCAATTTTCTGTGTGATGTGCATGTGCCAGAAGCTCTACGTCATGTTGACGTAGTATTTTAACAAAGTTGAGACGCACCATCCGCCATTTTCTGCACAAGAAGTTGCTGATCATGCAAGAAAAGATGAAGGAGCCTGCGTTTGAACGATTACAGATGGACTTTATGGATTGCCGATAATGAAATGAATAAGTATACCCTGATTTGTGCTTTCTTTAATGTTAATTTAGGTCCGCGTTTTGATTTCAGGCAATCACATTTTGCGAACTAATCGGGAGTCACACGCACTGCCTGGCAAATTCGTGTTTATTCACTTACAGACGTTCTTGACAGTCCCTCAGACTCGAAATAAACCAATATTTCGGAGTATATGTGTTGTAAACCTATGTCTTCTAAAGTTTAGGCAACTCAGAAGTGAAGACCAGGAGACTTCGGGTTGTATCTTCAGCAGGATTCTTTTATTGAGAACACAAGCTGTCGGTAGCTGTAGTCATCGAAAATCTAAATCTAAAGCAGTGATACATTGTAGTTTATATACATTTAGGGGGCAGTGCTTAGGAGTGAAAACAAAGCACCTGGGTGACGACCTTTAAGCATGCAAATGAGGTATTCAGGTATAGAATCCTGCCCCATTTAACCACTCCTAATCTAATCAGCCTAACTGCCCAAAGATTGGGGCAGGGGCATCAAGAGCAATTACAAACAAAAGGCAAGAGTCTCCGTCGTCTGGCTCATTAGACTTACAATAAGAGAACAGGAACTGGCAGGGACCTCTTGAATCGTTCATCTGATGTCATCATCTTCACCATAAATGCTAAATACAATGTATATAACTTCTTCAGTTTGTACACTATTACATTGGAATCTAAATTAAACATTTAAATAAATTTGTAATCCCACATATGTTACGCCATTAACTATGGAAGCCCGTTCCCGCCACCTTGAGAAAAAATATAATTCTGTAAGTCATAATAATGAGATAATTATGACTTTGTTTCTCATTATATTCAGAAAATTTCTCGTGATAATGACTTAGTTTTTCATAATAATGACTTAGTTTCTCGTAATAATGAGAAACGTTCTCGAAATAATGAGAAACTTTCTCATAATAATGACTTAGTTTCTCGTAATAATAACTTAGTTTCTCGTAATAATGAGAAACTTTCTCGAAATAATGAGAAACTTTCTCGTAATTGTCACAAAGCAAGGCCAGAGACAACAGGTAAGTGACAAACAGGATGGTTTATTGAAGGGGAATTGGGAAACTGGAATGGGAGAGGCAAAAGTCAGGTGAGTGAGCAAAACTGTGTAGGATTCAGAGTGCTTAGCTGTGATCGTGCTGACGTGTTTCTTTTGTAGGTTGGTGGGGGATCTTGTAGCATGAACAACAGGATTCGTAGGAGGATCGGCTGAGAGAGTCCAAGGGAAAGTATTCCAGGTAGGTAATTCTCTGGGGAGTCCAGAGCAGTCCGTGTAGGTGAGCGGTAAGAGAGATAGTAGTATGCTTTGTGTCCAAATTTTTGATTTATTGCCCCCTCATAAAGATAAGACCCCCCACCCCTCCCACCCGCCCAAACTGGACACCTGTTTGTCCGCCCCCACCCATCTAAATGAGCATCTGTTTTTACTGTCCAGTGATCCTAAGGTATTTATGAATGTTTTGGGAACCGTGTTTTTGTGTGGGCCATTGAAGACTATTATGTGTTTAAACTTTAAATTGTGAAACTGTGTTAAACGGGATAAAGGGAAGTTTTTATTAGAGTTTTCACGCACACATATCAACAAAAACATCAAACATATCGTAAAATGAGCAACGACTTGCTAGCGTTGTTCTAACGAACTCTAACTAGTTTAAAAACGTTTTAAGTTAAATAAAAGAAGTGTACGTGTTTGTTTATTTAAAACAAACAAAACACCTTAGTTAAAACAATAGCATAACATTACAAGCTAAATAATGTCGACTCATCTTCTAAAACAAAAAGCATACTTTACAACGTTCTATCATTACAGATTAAAAGGTAGCTTTTCTCACAAGTTACAGCAAATAGCTCTGACTTATCTTACCCGTCTTCTAAAACAGAAAAAGCATCAGACACGTTCGTTATGTAAGCTACTCGTCAAAATCTTGTTACAAGTTAGGAAATAAAAGAAAGAGAAAAATAACTGCGATGTAAAATAAAAGAAAGAAAGAAAAAGAAAAGAGCAGACTCCGTCAGATAACCGCACACTAAGCGCGTCAAAACTCAGAATGCGTTTACGCCGGTGAATCCAGACCACGCCTTCCGCCACCCCTAACAGCGTGAGGAGAGACCGACGCAAAGACTTAAAAGAATTAAAGTAATGTTTTAACATTAGAACGAACGTTATTTTTAATAAATCTTTAGTATTTCTTAATTAATGAAACAATTCGGCACTCATCCTAAAGCTTTTCATTTTAAAATTAGGTTAGTCTAGTTTTGACCTTTTAAACAAACAGTAGGCCTACCTAACCCGCAGGAAATGGTGCTTATTTTATTTACTTTAGTTTAGTTATTTACTCTTCTATTTTTGTCAAGTTTAAGACTTCTGACGTGTTATATAACCCAGACTTTTTCACTTTTAAAAATTTGTTTTTAATTTTTTTCTTATAAAAATCGCCTCTAAGCCGCAGGAAAAGGTTGTCTGTCTTGTTTTATTTTATTTTAGTAGTGTAATGCCTTTATTTACTCTTGATTTTTGTCAATCTTTAAACTTTCTAGCCTGCTATAACGGTTCAAACGCATACGCGCGCATGTGAGCGGAAACCGGAATGAAAGCAAATATTTCGGACGTCTTTGGATTTTTCAGCCATAATTAGACGCCTAAACTTTTACATTATCGCACGAAATGTAAAGGGACAACGAAATGAGAACTGTGTGTCTGGACGAATGATTAACGACGCGTCCGTATCAGATCGAGAGAGTTGCTGTAAAACATCTAAAGGTGTTTCTGGAGACGCAACTCATTTGCAATCTAACGAGTTTTGGGGATCTGGCATCGTAAACTTTGGTGTAGCTGTTCATTTATCAAAGGATGTGTCCCCTTTTGAAGTTTTTATATGACACATAGCTGGTTAAGTTAAAAGTTTAGGTATAGTTTAGGAAAAACATACTCAAACATACACAAACAATCCCCTACATTTAAACATGTAAACTTTTATGATGTCTCATACAAACCTTTTAGAAATAAAAACTTTTAGCATCACACAGGGTATCTCTACAAGATGATGAAAAGCAGCATGATTAAACAACAATATAACTATTGTTTTAACAAATAAGTTAAGATTTGTAGTTTTTATATCTCTCAAACCTAACATGAACCTCTAAAGCGAGGATTAGAAGCAGTCAAACGATCCTGTGGTGAATACAGAGAATTTCTTCATGAATTAGACTGAAAATTAATTGTCATAGGTTGTTTACAACAAAAGTAATTCCTAAACAAGGTGCTACAAATCCTCACAGAATCTTTCTTTCTCACTTTAAAATTGTATTATTTACTGTGGTGTTTAAATGCAGCATATTTATTTTCAAAGTATGATGTTTTATTTTATTAAAATAAAACGATTGGTCTATATAGGTTTATTTTACTAAGAATTGATCAAATAATTGACAGAAGTAGTAATTCAAATAAACGATAAGTCCAACTTATCAACCCCGCCTGACCTGTCTGACGGTTTGTGACAAATATCTTACTGATACAGTTGTGTTAAGATATTAAGTATGTGTAAAACGTGCAAAGTTCAATATTACTGTTAAAAATAGTATAATAAAACACAAACACTGCAAAACAAACACACACACACACACACACACACACACACACACTAAAACAAACCTATACAGTTAAACATTTAGACTTGTATGATGTTTCATACGAGACGTTTACAAATAAAAACTTCACACTGGGTATCTCTACAAGATGATGAAAAGCAGTATGATTAAACAATGATATATATCTTTTGTTTTAACAAATAAGTTTTAGATCTTTCAAACCTAAATCATGATGAGGATCAGAAGTTGTCAAATTAACTTCTGATGAATGCAAGTCAGCTACAGAGATTTTCTTTATGAATTAGAGCTAAATAGACTAAAATTAGTTGTCATAAGGTAGTTTGCAACAAAAGTAATTCCTAAACAAGGTGGTGCAAATGTCTCACAGAATCTTTTTTCACAGTATAATGTTTTATTTTATTAAAATAAAAACAACTGGTCTATATAGGTTTATTTTACTAAGATGTGATCAAATAATTGACAGAGGAAATAATTCAAATAACGATAAGTCCAATTTATCAACCCCGCCTGATGTGTCTGACGGTTTGTGACAAATATCTTACTGATACAATTGTGTTAAGATGTTAAGTATGTGTAAAACATGTACAAAGTTCAATATTACTGCTAAAAATAGTTTAATAAACCACAAACACTCACATGAAAAACACACACACACACACACACACACACACACACACTAAAACAACCCCTGCAGTTAAACATTTCAACTTTTACGATGTCGTATAAATACACTTTTAGCATCACACAGGGTATCTCTACAAGATGATGGAAAACAGTATGATTAAACAATGATGTAACTTTTGTTTTAACAAATAATTTAAGGTTTTGTAGATTTTAGATCTTTTCACACCTAAAACCGTGATGAGGATCAGAAGCAGTCAAATGATCCTGTGATGAATACAGAGAATTTCTTCATGAATTAGACTAAAATTAGCTGTTGTAAGGTTGTTCGCAACAAAAGTAATTCCTAAACAAGGTGCAACAAATCCCTCACAGAATCTTTCTTTCTCACTTTAAAACGGCATTATTAACCATGCTGTTTAAATGCAACATTTATTTTTCACACTATAATGTTTTATTTAATTAAAATAAAACAATTGGCTCTTTATAGTTTTATTTCACTAAGATTTGATCAAATAATAGATATAAGCAACAATCAAATATTTGATAACTCCATCTTATCACCAAAACTGATGTGTCTTACGGTTTGTGATGACATCAGAATCAGAATCAGAACGAGCTTTATCGGTCAGGTATGTTTGCACATACGAGGAATTGTTATAGTTACAGAAGCTCCACAGTGCAACAGAAAGACAACAACAGGACAGGACACAGATAATAAAAGAATAATATACAAATAGACAATGTACAAAATAGCAAAAACACAATATATAATATAGACAAATATGTATGTACAGTTATGATATGTGCAAAATTGAAATGAAACAATAAGCGTGTGTTAAGATGCACGTTACGTATGTGTAAAATGTGTCAAGTTCAATATTACTATTAAAAATAGTTTAAAAGGGTCATTTTTAGCTTTCATATAGGATTCACAACCACACTCTGTAACAGAGACCCGCCCCCGGGGGCAGATGAAAATAGAATGTATGAAAGACTTTTCTTATTATAATAAGATATTATAATGACAGACTAACAACTTTAGATTGATTAAAACAACTGAGGTTACGCATTTCTCTTGAATATGTATACAGTAACCAGTGAGTACATGAAACATTATTGTATAAATACACATCCTTGTAAATTCAGCATGATTCTATCATATTAATCAATAAAAAAGAACAACCGGTTTGTTGGAAATAATAAAAAAATTAAAATAGTGTTGTGTTTCTAAGTTAGAATGTTTATAGTGTGTAGTAAAATCTTAACTTTAAGCTAAAGCATTTTCTTTCAAACTCTCTCACGCAAGCACATGGCTTTCCCACAAACTCCCAACAACATACATAAGTTTTGTTTTATCATCTAGAAACCCTATAATGGAGTTATGTTTTGCATTATTACAACTATAGATGCCGAAGAGGACATTAACCTGTTTAACCTGTTTAAAATGTGAACAATATCACTTAAGACTAGTTTGACAAACAAGGGTACGATCATAAAACAAGCCTGGATCCAATTTGAAACATTCTAACAACAAGTACAACCATTGCAGCAAATGTATTCAATCAATCAATCAAACTTTATTACAGACTCAAGGTCCAGATTTAAAAAAGACAGTAGACAGCATATACAACCCATAGCATCTATCACAGACATAAAGAGTTACAAAATACAGCAATACCGGTGTCTCCACAACTTTGACTGATACCGTGTAGTACTAACCCCTATATTTGATAAACCCACAATAATCTCATTTTTAGAAGCATTAAGCCGACCGATAAAACTATACATAAGATTTCGTAACAGTGTTTTAAAAGTGATTACTCTCGCACTCACAAACATTTCACTTGCACTATGACATCTAGGCCTCCGTAGTAAGATTCTCCTTGCATCATTATAAGCTACTTGCGGCTTTGTAAACTAGATGGTCTGTAGTTACGCCGCAAATGAGTATAAAGTGTTGTACAGTACGCTTTGAAAAGTGACACCTTTACCTCATCTGAACAGAAACTAAACTTACGTAAAGTATGTTCGCCTGCATATACATCATACCTTTCAATATCCTCAGCATCTGTCACGCGTTCAGTGATAAAATGTCCAAGGTATTTTACTTTCGCACACACAGTGAGACTCTTGTTAGACAACTTAAAAACTGGAAAATTTATATTATAACACCGCAGCAAGATAAAACTCTGGACGAACAACTTATCAGACGTTCTACGTATTATTACAAGTCCCTGCTTACCTAGTTTATGATGAAACTAGAAAATATAGACGTGAGCTAACGGGTGTTCAAAATACCGGTCACGTTCAATTAGACGAAGACATGCCGAGGTAGCGAACACAACGAACTCGGGAGGGTCATGAAGCAAACAGTCTAACACAACACACGTTCTCCAGAATGGTGCTGATGATGGGTTCATAATTTCACGATGAAGACCAACGGGGTATTCACCTGCAGCAGGACTGACTGACTTTTTCTTAAGATTTGATTTCAAGAACACACAACCGAATCCTAAAGCTATTTCACGAAATAACACAACAACGGGTGCACCATTTCAACATATACACGTCAAGTCTGTTTTACCATAAGTATATCGTATTCTTTTTATATATATATATTTGTTTAGGCTAAATACGTTTTAACAATTATTTTTGTTTTTACAAAGATGTTAAATTGAACACGTGTAACTAATACCTCATTCAAATGTCACGGTCTTTCAGGCCAACGAACTACAATACCCAGCATACACCTCAGACTACAAACATGGCCGTCGGGGATACATATACCAAAATGGTCATACGCGACAGATCTCTAAATCGTCGGACTTCTAATTATTCGCACGCTCAGATAACCTATATAAAAAGACACACGTCCACACTTTTTTGTGAAGAATATTAAGTTCTGTGTTGCGATGTTACAAACCCCTTTTTGTGAGCTCTGTTAGTGTCGCGAAGCCGATTCATTTCCGTGAATCGATTCTTTCCCACAGTTCGGTTCAACGAACCGATTCATCGGATCCTTACGCCATCTCGCAGTTATGTCAGTATACACTTCTTTCCTAACAACTCGGGTCGTTTTATATCAGTGAAACATACAAATAAAGTTAACAGCGTGAAGGCGTCTTTTGTTCATTTAATCTGTTTGTGGTCATGATTTCATTCACCGATCCTTCATGTCGGATACGAGTCAGACCGACCAATATTGAGTAGCCTACACGTAAACGCTGATATGTTCTACATGTCTGAAGTATAAGTGTGTAGAAAGAATAAACCGGTCTTATAAACTCATCGATTTGGCTTAACAACTTTAAAACATAATCTGCATGAACGATAAACCATACACTCTTAAAATCGATAGCACACAAAATATGTGTAAAAGGACCGATAACATAATAAAGTAATGTTTTGGTTCGTGTCTTACACAACTGCGCGTTATAACGGGTTTATTAAGTTTTAATATAAAAGATAATAGTCTGTTAACAATTTAGATGCTTTTATTATGAAATCGCACAAAGAACCGCTGAAGTACGTACTGTTATGGAATTAACTGAAACAATACTACGTGCTCATTTAACCGCTTATTTACGGTATGCTGAATATAAAACTCTTAAACAGGAACATTAAAACATTTCAAACTTGTTAAACACCGCTTCAATACATTCAATACATAAAACATTTATCAAATACTACAAAACAATAGTTAGGTAAACGACTTACAGTTGATGTCATTTTAAGCGAAAGGCGGAATGATTCACGTCTTTTTATTCTGTCCACACCAATGCTTTGACACCTGCGTTTTAGAGGTCTGTCTTTTAGGTCTGACCCAGAAAAGCGGATGTCGTAATATTTTGTTCTTCTTTTATGAAAACATGCGGCAAGAAGTTTTTACCTCATCTGCATTATACCGACACATTTTAACATGTCGTAAATTCCAATAGTTAGCAAATGCAACTGTTTATTACCGAGATAAGACACATCAGAGTTGCGTTCTATTTAACATTTTTCATCTACCTACATGTTTATCGGCGCTACTGTTCTAGGCCTCCTCACACCTTTGTGAGATATAAACCATAAAGTTTTTTCACGGCG
Organism: Onychostoma macrolepis; assembly: GCF_012432095.1. NCBI lineage: Eukaryota > Metazoa > Chordata > Actinopteri > Cypriniformes > Cyprinidae > Onychostoma > Onychostoma macrolepis. The sequence continues at coordinate 30,134,553 of NC_081170.1, read as the reverse complement.
TTACGCTTTGAACCCAGAACCGTTTCCAAGAAGTTTCCATGATTTTGTTCACTCTTTCTGTTTGAATTTGTGTACCGCGGTTTCACCATCCTTATCTTATTTTCCCAACCTAATTGTAATTGTTAGGCCTTACGCTTTGTCTCGTTAGCTCCTCTTTGTTCGCATAAGTCAATATTTCTACAATTTGGTTGATTTAATAAAATATTGCGTCTTCATTCGAGACATTTACGTTATATTATTATATCATCCCAGTTTATATCAGATATACAAGATCGTTTCTTATTAAATATTATTAAATTGATAACAACAAACAAAAAAAACTTGCTATCTGTACCGCGTAAATCGTTACATTTAAATAATTTTAAATAAAGACGTTTTTATGAAGTCAGAGAACAGAATAACGAGTTAGTTGAGTCAACCTTTTATTTCAACAATAACTGTCGAGTATACAATCATACATTGAGTGAAGAAAATGATCAAATTTACAAACAAACGGTAGTAACGACATTAAACCGGTGGTCTAGCCAGAAAAAGAAATCTCTGCAGACAAACATGTTTTGCTCAAATATAAAATCAACCAGTGATGCAACAATTTCGCACGTCATAGAATCACAATTTTTTACAGCCAACAACACGCATAGATCTGTCACGGACGTACACAGACAGAGAACCTTGTTAATGTCCATCTCATCATCACATTCAGACATCACATCCAAAATTTTTCTGGTAATTAGACAGACCGGCCCCTGCCGGTGAGAAACATGCTAGTCAAATCAGGCCATGGATATTTCAGCCTTCTTACAATTTTCATTTCGTTCTTGAGGGTTGTTTCGCTTGGTATCTTCTGTACAATCGTGATTTGGATCGCACTCCGCCACGATGATCTTACGCATCAGGTCGATCATTTGTCCTCTGTAATGTAGTTTAAACGTGGGGTCTCTGACGTCTTTTACTAAACACGTTTTCCCGCATCGCAGTCGCAGTCCAGTTGCTCATCCGCAGCATAGCCAGAACTCCGGTCACGATCCATTAGCTTTTGCACGGCGTCAGCCGACTTTTCAGAATTCAATTCTGTCCAAGAGATACATTTTGTCCCCTAACCAATATAGAGCTTTGTCGCGTTTCCTAGAATCTTGATTGACTGTTTTAATCCATGACGGCACTGTGGAATTTCGCTTTCAGTTTCAATTTCCGGTTCATGGTTCAGATCCGCCGAAGCGTTATTAGTAGAAAAATTGCAGAGCGAGTCGGGCTCAGGCGATTTGGTTTCTTGAAGCTGATTCTGTCGATCCATGTAGATAACGTTTGACAAGATCTTACAGTATCTCTGTCTGCACTTTCAAACCTGGTAGCGAAGCCGTAACTGAGTTTATCGGGTCGGTCGTCGTTGGTTTTAGCGTTCGGACCCACCCTCAACTTTGCGTGGTGCACAGGGGCGGGTTGTCATCAGGAAAGCCATAAACGCCGGTCACGCCTAAGATACTTTTTTGTTTGTTGTTATCAATTTAATAATATTTAATAAGAAACGATCTTGTATATCTGATATAAACGAGGATGATATAATAATATAACGTAAATGTCTCGAATGAAGACGCAATATTTTATTAAATCAACCAAATTCGTAGAAATATTGACTTATGCGAACAAAGAGGAGCTAACGAGACAAAGCGTAAGGCCTAACAATTACAATTAGGTTGGGAAAATAAGATAAGGATGGTGAAACCGCGGTACACAAATTCAAACAGAAAGAGTGAACAAAATCATGGAAACTTCTTGGAAACGGTTCTGGGTTCAAAGCGTAACGCCGTGAAAAAACTTTGCGGTTTATATCTCACAAAGGTGTGAGGAGGCCTAGAACAGTAGCGCCGATAAACATGTAGGTAGATGAAAAATGTTAAATAGAACGCAACTCTGATGTGTCTTATCTCGGTAATAAACAGTTGCATTTGCTAACTATTGGAATTTACGACATGTTAAAATGTGTCGGTATAATGCAGATGAGGTAAAAAACTTCTTGCCGCATGTTTTCATAAAAGAAGAACAAAATATTACGACATCCGCTTTTCTGGGTCAGACCTAAAAGACAGACCTCTAAAACGCAGGTGTCAAAGCATTGGTGTGGACAGAATAAAAAGACGTGAATCATTCCGCCTTTCGCTTAAAATGACATCAACTGTAAGTCGTTTACCTAACTATTGTTTTGTAGTATTTGATAAATGTTTTATGTATTGAATGTATTGAAGCGGGTGTTTAACAAGTTTGAAATGTTTTAATGTTCCTGTTTAAGAGTTTTATATTCAGCATACCGTAAATAAGCGGTTAAATGAGCACGTAGTATTGTTTCAGTTAATTCCATAACAGTACGTACTTCAGCGGTTCTTTGTGCGATTTCATAATAAAAGCATCTAAATTGTTAACAGACTATTATCTTTTATATTAAAACTTAATAAACCCGTTATAACGCGCAGTTGTGTAAGACACGAACCAAAACATTACTTTATTATGTTATCGGTCCTTTTACACATATTTTGTGTGCTATCGATTTTAAGAGTGTATGGTTTATCGTTCATGCAGATTATGTTTTAAAGTTGTTAAGCCAAATCGATGAGTTTATAAGACCGGTTTATTCTTTCTACACACTTATACTTCAGACATGTAGAACATATCAGCGTTTACGTGTAGGCTACTCAATATTGGTCGGTCTGACTCGTATCCGACATGAAGGATCGGTGAATGAAATCATGACCACAAACAGATTAAATGAACAAAAGACGCCTTCACGCTGTTAACTTTATTTGTATGTTTCACTGATATAAAAGCGACCCGAGTTGTTAGGAAAGAAGTGTATACTGACATAACTGCGAGATGGCGTAAGGATCCGATGAATCGGTTCGTTGAACCGAACTGTGGGAAAGAATCGATTCACGGAAATGAATCGCTTCATGACACTAACAGAGCTCACAAAAGGGGTTTGTAACATCGCAACACAGAACTTAATATTCTTCACAAAAAGTGTGGACGTGTGTCTTTTATATAGGTTATCTGAGCGTGCGAATAATTAGAAGTCCGACGATTTAGAGATCTGTCGCGTATGACCATTTTGGTATATGTATCCCCGACGGCCATGTTTGTAGTCTGAGGTGTATGCTGGGTATTGTAGTTCGTTGGCCTGAAAGACCGTGACATTTGAATGAGGTATTAGTTACACGTGTTCAATTTAACATCTTTGTAAAACAAAAATAATTGTTAAAACGTATTTAGCCTAAACAAATATATATATATAAAAGAATACGATATACTTATGGTAAAACAGACTTGACGTGTATATGTTGAAATGGTGCACCCGTTGTTGTGTTATTTCGTGAAATAGCTTTAGGATTCGGTTGTGTGTTCTTGAAATCAAATCTTAAGAAAAAGTCAGTCAGTCCTGCTGCAGGTGAATACCCCGTTGGTCTTCATCGTGAAATTATGAACCCATCATCAGCACCATTCTGGAGAACGTGTGTTGTGTTAGACTGTTTGCTTGACCCTCCCGAGTTCGTTGTGTTCGCTACCTCGGCATGTCTTCGTCTAATTGAACGTGACCGGTATTTTGAACACCCGTTAGCTCACGTCTATATTTTCTAGTTTCATCATAAACTAGGTAAGCAGGGACTTGTAATAATACGTAGAACGTCTGATAAGTTGTTCGTCCAGAGTTTTATCTTGCTGCGGTGTTATAATATAAATTTTCCAGTTTTTAAGTTGTCTAACAAGAGTCTCACTGTGTGTGCGAAAGTAAAATACCTTGGACATTTTATCACTGAACGCGTGACAGATGCTGAGGATATTGAAAGGTATGATGTATATGCAGGCGAACATACTTTACGTAAGTTTAGTTTCTGTTCAGATGAGGTAAAGGTGTCACTTTTCAAAGCGTACTGTACAACACTTTATACTCATTTGCGGCGTAACTACAGACCATCTAGTTTACAAAGCCGCAAGTAGCTTATAATGATGCAAGGAGAATCTTACTACGGAGGCCTAGATGTCATAGTGCAAGTGAAATGTTTGTGAGTGCGAGAGTAATCACTTTTAAAACACTGTTACGAAATCTTATGTATAGTTTTATCGGTCGGCTTAATGCTTCTAAAATGAGATTATTGTGGGTTTATCAAATATAGGGGTTAGTACTACACGGTATCAGTCAAAGTTGTGGAGACACCGGTATTGCTGTATTTTGTAACTCTTTATGTCTGTGATAGATGCTATGGGTTGTATATGCTGTCTACTGTCTTTTTTAAATCTGGACCTTGAGTCTGTAATAAAGTTTGATTGATTGATTGAATACATTTGCTGCAATGGTTGTACTTGTTGTTAGAATGTTTCAAATTGGATCCAGGCTTGTTTTATGATCGTACCCTTGTTTGTCAAACTAGTCTTAAGTGATATTGTTCACATTTTAAACAGGTTAAACAGGTTAATGTCCTCTTCGGCATCTATAGTTGTAATAATGCAAAACATAACTCCATTATAGGGTTTCTAGATGATAAAACAAAACTTATGTATGTTGTTGGGAGTTTGTGGGAAAGCCATGTGCTTGCGTGAGAGAGTTTGAAAGAAAATGCTTTAGCTTAAAGTTAAGATTTTACTACACACTATAAACATTCTAACTTAGAAACACAACACTATTTTAATTTTTTTATTATTTCCAACAAACCGGTTGTTCTTTTTTATTGATTAATATGATAGAATCATGCTGAATTTACAAGGATGTGTATTTATACAATAATGTTTCATGTACTCACTGGTTACTGTATACATATTCAAGAGAAATGCGTAACCTCAGTTGTTTTAATCAATCTAAAGTTGTTAGTCTGTCATTATAATATCTTATTATAATAAGAAAAGTCTTTCATACATTCTATTTTCATCTGCCCCCGGGGGCGGGTCTCTGTTACAGAGTGTGGTTGTGAATCCTATATGAAAGCTAAAAATGACCCTTTTAAACTATTTTTAATAGTAATATTGAACTTGACACATTTTACACATACGTAACGTGCATCTTAACACACGCTTATTGTTTCATTTCAATTTTGCACATATCATAACTGTACATACATATTTGTCTATATTATATATTGTGTTTTTGCTATTTTGTACATTGTCTATTTGTATATTATTCTTTTATTATCTGTGTCCTGTCCTGTTGTTGTCTTTCTGTTGCACTGTGGAGCTTCTGTAACTATAACAATTCCTCGTATGTGCAAACATACCTGACCGATAAAGCTCGTTCTGATTCTGATTCTGATGTCATCACAAACCGTAAGACACATCAGTTTTGGTGATAAGATGGAGTTATCAAATATTTGATTGTTGCTTATATCTATTATTTGATCAAATCTTAGTGAAATAAAACTATAAAGAGCCAATTGTTTTTATTTTAATTAAATAAAACATTATAGTGTGAAAAAATAAATGTTGCATTTAAACAGCATGGTTAATAATGCCGTTTTAAAGTGAGAAAGAAAGATTCTGTGAGGATTTGTTGCACCTTGTTTAGGAATTACTTTTGTTGCGAACAACCTTACAACAGCTAATTTTAGTCTAATTCATGAAGAAATTCTCTGTATTCATCACAGGATCATTTGACTGCTTCTGATCCTCATCACGGTTTTAGGTGTGAAAAGATCTAAAATCTACAAAACCTTAAATTATTTGTTAAAACAAAAGTTACATCATTGTTTAATCATACTGTTTTCCATCATCTTGTAGAGATACCCTGTGTGATGCTAAAAGTGTATTTATACGACATCGTAAAAGTTGAAATGTTTAACTGCAGGGGTTGTTTTAGTGTGTGTGTGTGTGTGTGTGTGTGTGTGTGTGTTTTTCATGTGAGTGTTTGTGGTTTATTAAACTATTTTTAGCAGTAATATTGAACTTTGTACATGTTTTACACATACTTAACATCTTAACACAATTGTATCAGTAAGATATTTGTCACAAACCGTCAGACACATCAGGCGGGGGTTGATAAATTGGACTTATCGTTTATTTGAATTATTTCCTCTGTCAATTATTTGATCACATCTTAGTAAAATAAACCTATATAGACCAGTTGTTTTTATTTTAATAAAATAAAACATTATACTGTGAAAAAAGATTCTGTGAGACATTTGCACCACCTTGTTTAGGAATTACTTTTGTTGCAAACTACCTTATGACAACTAATTTTAGTCTATTTAGCTCTAATTCATAAAGAAAATCTCTGTAGCTGACTTGCATTCATCAGAAGTTAATTTGACAACTTCTGATCCTCATCATGATTTAGGTTTGAAAGATCTAAAACTTATTTGTTAAAACAAAAGATATATATCATTGTTTAATCATACTGCTTTTCATCATCTTGTAGAGATACCCAGTGTGAAGTTTTTTATTTGTAAACGTCTCGTATGAAACATCATACAAGTCTAAATGTTTAACTGTATAGGTTTGTTTTAGTGTGTGTGTGTGTGTGTGTGTGTGTGTGTGTGTGTGTGTGTTTGTTTTGCAGTGTTTGTGTTTTATTATACTATTTTTAACAGTAATATTGAACTTTGCACGTTTTACACATACTTAATATCTTAACACAACTGTATCAGTAAGATATTTGTCACAAACCGTCAGACAGGTCAGGCGGGGGTTGATAAGTTGGACTTATCGTTTATTTGAATTACTACTTCTGTCAATTATTTGATCAATTCTTAGTAAAATAAACCTATATAGACCAATCGTTTTTATTTTAATAAAATAAAACATCATACTTTGAAAATAAATATGCTGCATTTAAACACCACAGTAAATAATACAATTTTAAAGTGAGAAAGAAAGATTCTGTGAGGGATTTGTAGCACCTTGTTTAGGAATTACTTTTGTTGTAAACAACCTATGACAATTAATTTTCAGTCTAATTCATGAAGAAATTCTCTGTATTCACCACAGGATCGTTTGACTGCTTCTAATCCTCGCTTTAGAGGTTCATGTTAGGTTTGAGAGATATAAAAACTACAAATCTTAACTTATTTGTTAAAACAATAGTTATATTGTTGTTTAATCATGCTGCTTTTCATCATCTTGTAGAGATACCCTGTGTGATGCTAAAAGTTTTTATTTCTAAAAGGTTTGTATGAGACATCATAAAAGTTTACATGTTTAAATGTAGGGGATTGTTTGTGTATGTTTGAGTATGTTTTTCCTAAACTATACCTAAACTTTTAACTTAACCAGCTATGTGTCATATAAAAACTTCAAAAGGGGACACATCCTTTGATAAATGAACAGCTACACCAAAGTTTACGATGCCAGATCCCCAAAACTCGTTAGATTGCAAATGAGTTGCGTCTCCAGAAACACCTTTAGATGTTTTACAGCAACTCTCTCGATCTGATACGGACGCGTCGTTAATCATTCGTCCAGACACACAGTTCTCATTTCGTTGTCCCCTTTACATTTCGTGCGATAATGTAAAAAGTTTAGGCGTCTAATTATGGCTGAAAAATCCAAAGACGTCCGAAATATTTGCTTTCATTCCGGTTTCCGCTCACATGCGCGTATGCGTTTGAACCGTTATAGCAGGCTAGAAAGTTTAAAGATTGACAAAAATCAAGAGTAAATAAAGGCATTACACTACTAAAATAAAATAAAACAAGACAGACAACCTTTTCCTGCGGCTTAGAGGCGATTTTTATAAGAAAAAAATAAAAAACAAATTTTTAAAAGTGAAAAAAGTCTGGGTTATATAACACGTCAGAAGTCTTAAACTTGACAAAAATAGAAGAGTAAATAACTAAACTAAAGTAAATAAAATAAGCACCATTTCCCTGCGGGTTAGGTAGGCCTACTGTTTGTTTAAAAGGTCAAAACTAGACTAACCTAATTTTAAAATGAAAAGCTTTAGGATGAGTGCCGAATTGTTTCATTAATTAAGAAATACTAAAGATTTATTAAAAATAACGTTCGTTCTAATGTTAAAACATTACTTTAATTCTTTTAAGTCTTTGCGTCGGTCTCTCCTCACGCTGTTAGGGGTGGCGGAAGGCGTGGTCTGGATTCACCGGCGTAAACGCATTCTGAGTTTTGACGCTAGTGTGCGGTTATCTGACGGAGTCTGCTCTTTTCTTTTTCTTTCTTTCTTTATTTTACATCGCAGTTATTTTTCTCTTTCTTTATTTCCTAACTTGTAACAAGATTTTGACGAGTAGCTTACATAACGAACGTGTCTGATGCTTTTCTGTTTTAGAAGACGGGTAAGATAAGTCAGAGCTATTTGCTGTAACTTGTGAGAAAAGCTACCTTTAATCTGTAATGATAGAACGTTGTAAAGTATGCTTTTTTGTTTTAGAAGATGAGTCGACATTATTTAGCTTGTAATGTTATGCTATTGTTTTAACTAAGGTGTTTTGTTTGTTTTAAATAAACAAACACGTACACTTCTTTTATTTAACTTAAAACGTTTTTAAACTAGTTAGAGTTCGTTAGAACAACGCTAGCAAGTCGTTGCTCATTTTACGTATATGTTTGATGTTTTTGTTGATATGTGTGCGTGAAAACTCTAATAAAACTTCCCTTTATCCCGTTTAACACAGTTTCACAATTTAAAGTTTAAACACATAATAGTCTTCAATGGCCCACACAAAAACACGGTTCCCAAAACATTCATAAAATACCTTAGGATCACTGGACAGTAAAACAGATGCTCATTTAGATGGTGGGGGCGGACAAACAGGTGTCCAGTTTGGGTGGGTGGGAGGGTGGGGGTCTTATCTTTATGAGGGGGCAATAAATCAAAAATTTGGACACAAAGCATACTACTATCTCTCTGCGGTAGACCGGACAATGAGAGGTTGAGATGTGTGTGAGTGTGGCTTGATTGGTGACAGCAGGTGCGGGTGATTAGTACTCAGGTGACTGTGAGCGGGTGATTGTCCTGGATGGTGACTGTGGTGATTGTGAGGAATCCCTGACAGTAATAATGAGAAACTTTCTCGAAATAATGACTTAATCCACGCTTGCGCAATGCATGAGTGACAGCATGCTAGCGACATCTGTTGGTCAAAGCCATGCAGGAACAGTCGTTAAATAACGATTTCAGATAGATTATCTGCATGTAGTCTTTTGTTAATTTGTAGCATTTACCCTACAAACAAGTCACTCTGTCAAAAATCAAACGCATTTTATGAAGAAATGAAAGCCATAGCCATTACACATATACACTTAATGAATAGATGTTCATTTCGATGATTTGATAGTTTTTTTTTAGCTGTCACTTTCATGCATCACATGCATAGGCCCACAATGTTTATACAGTAGCCATCTTGCTAGCACAAAGCGTAGTTGTTCGTTACCACGGCAACCGCTTGGTCTTCAGCGTCCCACACCGCTTCTTGCAGATGTGAATGTGAAAAATGCTTAATGTGGCTTAAAGTACAATGACTAATTCAGGATACAATATTATTGATCATGCATACAGGCAAGCATAAGCAAGGTCCAAAGTTGCACATTAATGTTTTCCTATAGAAAATGCATAAGCGTTGCTGTTTTGCATTGCATTCATATTTTGGGTCCACCTGAATGCCTGTATATACAGTTTTCATGATCGTTAAGTTGTGTACTGAATTTGGTTCAATCTGTCTTTGTACTTCAAGCCATGTTAAGCATATTTCACGTTAAGCCTTTGTCCTGCAAGAAGCGGGATGCTGAAGACACCCAGCGGTTGCCGTGGTAACAAACAACGATGCTTTGTGCTTTTGAAATGAGATGGCTATGAACATTGTGTATATGTGATGCATGAAACGGACAGCTAATAAAACTAATAAATCATCGAAATAAACATCTATAAATTAAGTTTATATGTGTAATGACTTTCATTTCTTCATAAAATACCTGGATTTCTTAACTGAAATATTAGTCTGCCCAGATAGCACACGAACGTCTGCAAGATGTCTGTTAAAGATCTCTTGACCTGTAAAGCATCTGCTGCCTACAAATGTCTGACAGACGTCTTTCAGATGTCAGTTTTACATACATTCTAAATCATCTAAAACATCTTAAAGACATCTAATAGACGTCTATTTGACATCTAAAAGGAAACGTCCTATAGACATCTTGCAGATGAGCAAACACTCCAAAAAATACGTCTTGCAGATGTAAATGCAGATGTCAAATACACGTCTCTGAGATGTGCGTGTGCTATCAGGGTGGAATGTTTGAAGCCATAACTGTCTGGCAGAGTAACTTGGTAAGTGCTACAAATTAACAAGACTACATACAGATAATGTATCTGAAATCGTTATTTAATGACAGATCATACACTTTAGATTACAGAACAAAGCAATGTTTGCGGTGTTCCTGCATGGCTTTGACCAACAGATGTCGCTAGCGTGCCTTCACTCATGCATTGGCATACGTGGATTAAGTCATTATTTCGAGAAAGTTTCTCATGATTACGAGAAACTAAGTCATTATTATGAGAAAATAAGTCATTATTATGAGAAAATAAGTCATTATTTTGAGAAAATAAGTCATTATTACGAGAAAGTTTCTCAATATTATGACTTATAGAATTATATTTTTTCTCAAGGTGGCGGAACGGGGCTTCCATAATTAACTCCAAACGTTCACTGAATCGAGACACGCTGTGCTGAGAGAGCTGATGAATACGAACAGCTGATACTGAGAATGAGTGTTCTACCGCCGAGGTTCTCGGATCTCCAGTACACTGTGAATTTGGCGAAATGTAAGTTAATAAAAAAAATAAAACGTACGCCTAAAGATACTGGTAAATGCAAATGCGGTTAGACACATCAGAGCCTGCTTTTGAAAAACGCTAATGTTAGAAACTTTTTCAAGACGAGACTATGGTGATGATTATTATTATTTCAATTAAGTTATGATTACAAATCACTTTATTTGAATGTGTTTTTTCATTAGCTGGGTACGATAGAAATGACGTCATTAAGTGAGGACGTAAAAGAACTGGTGAACCGGTTTTTTGAACCGGTTCATTGAAACGAACTGTCGAACCGGTTCGCGGAAAAGAACCGGACTTCCCATCACTACTAAAATTGTGGATCAAATGATGATAAAAAGACAAAAGTGTACATATCAGTGACTTTTTAGCGTGTTCTTAATCTGAACTCATTATCGTTAGTTTTAAGTAAGATGTTCAGTGAATATTTCTGTATGTAACGTGTATGTGTACTTGGCTGGAGTTTGACTTTTTAGCAGGATCAGTACAGTCAGTGCAAGCAGAGTGGAAGCACAACTCCATATCGATGAGGCAAGATTTGTAGATTTTCCTCGCCCAACCAACCAGCATACCCTAATCACACACTACAAGCTGAAACACTGCCATCAGGCAAGTCACTGTCCATGTCCACTCCCATGCATCTATAAAGATTGTGTTTGCACATTTAGGAGTGAACTGTCTCTGAAGAAGCATTTAACTTGTGACCATAGTCAGTGTGTTCAAGCCTCCTCAAAATTGTTTAAAGCAACATCAAATGTGAACTGTGACCTGTGTAATTTTTATTTTTACAGTTAATTAGGTCAAAGCGTTATGAGGACATTCCAGAAATCACTTCAATACTGAAGAGCTGACAAGGATGTGAGTCAATTTATTTTAAACTTGGACTCAAGTTCAAATACAATCAGCTTTGCTTATAGTTTAAGGCACAGTTTTGGGACATTCTATAACGCTTAATGTGGCCTATTGTACTATAACAGTGACATTGGAGGCCCAATTCGGTATTAATAAGTATTATTAATACTAATAACAATTGTAATATTAATAACCTTATTAATAGCATTACTATCAGTAAAGCAGATAGCCATGAAGCTTTTTCTCCCCCCATAGAAAACCGTTAGGCTATAGAAAATGCTAAGGGAGGCTAATGGACAAAGATGGTATAAAACCAAAATATGGCACACAGTTTATAGCCCAGCACAGGAAAGTAGACAAGCCCAGAATAGCTATAAACGAGACAAAATCTAATTTAAAGCAAAACTGAAAGTATGGGCTCACGTACCGTTCTCATTCAGCACAAATCCAAATGTTTCTATAGTCACAATGTATTTGAAGCTAAACCATTATTTTGTAATGATCGGCCTTATCAGAAGATATTACAATTGTTAAAATGGGGTCAGATTGTACATGCTAAAAAATGCTGGTTTAAATATAACCCAGCGCTGGGTAAAACATGGACGAACCCAGCGGTTGGGTTACTGCCCAGAAGGTTGGGTTAAACATTTAACCCAACAGTTGGTTGAAAACAACCCAGCATGTGTTCTGTCCAATATTTACCCAGCACTGGGTTGTATTTAACCCAATCATTTTGCAGTTGATTTCATAAAAAATCTGGTTCCAGATAGATATCCAGAACTTTGTCAAAGCAATGAAGTCCAGTAAACTCAAACAGTATAATAAGTTATGATGAGGAAAAATTACTATTTTATGTCAATTAGACTTAGTTCATGGTAATTTCATTCAAACATTTTATACATAAAACTTAATATGTATACTTGATTTTTTTTTTTTTTGTAGTGGCATCCATTCCAACTTGTAGTGGCATGATAAGTAGTATTGCAGGACACAAACTCCTCCTTACCCCTCCACTACATAATATAGCCATGCCCGGTTTTTAAACATTTTTTCTGAATTTTGGTGAGAACTAACCTGTGCTGAAATAGGGGTTTCACAACCCTTTAAGGCATTGTAAGACATAGGAACTGTAGTCTTCATGTTTATTGTTGTTTAGTCACTGACTTGTAATTAGATTGCTTTGAAATAGAGGATAGAAAGAGGTGTACTGTATATGTCACTGTGTAAGCCTATGCTGAAGTTATTGGTTATACTGCTACTAGGCCAGTCAGTCTCCTATATGGAATCCCCAAACATGAAATTTCTACTTTTGTTACTTTAACGGTCTTTCTCTACTATTTCTGTGTGTTTCGATCCCCTCTCCTGGGTATTTGAAGGCTTTTCTTTGCTCCTGATGAAACTGCCGTGGCCAGTTTTCACAGAGAACAAAACACTCTTTCTCAAATTGCCGTGGTTTAAAAGCTGTGTCGATGACAATGACAACCCATTCTCGCTCTGAATCCGTCAGTTTAGAAAGATAAGAGACACATATAGCAATAAATTGAAAGCAATTGCATTCCTAGTTCATAGCATCTCAATAGAGACACACAAGGTGCTTGACCATTCTTATTTTATATTATAAAAATAAAAGAGTAAAAGGATTGTTTAAAGAGTAAAAGGAGTGTCACTTGCAGTCTCAAACCAGTGCAGCAATACAGAGATTGAATTTTAGCATGCAGTATTTAATACTTCTAACTCTGTTCAATTAACTGCCTTTGCAGAATGCTCCCTTTATGCTTCCTTTGAGTATAAAAAGAACCTTGCAAGCTCCTCTGCAGCTTCAAACATCCTCCAGAGAGAGAGAAAAGAGGGTGGTGAAGAAACTTCAAACACGGAGGCATCAGAGACGAGGCAAAAGGAAACAAGCAGAATGATTAAACTGGGAGGCTGATATATGTCATTACTGTTTGCTTTCAACATCCCAATTTCATCAGAGTAAAAAAAAGACTGCCTAATATGGGCCTTAGTTTACCCCAAAATGAAAACTCTGTCATGATTTATTGCAGATATTTTTCTATGGAACACAAAAAGGAAATATTTTCAAAGATCTTTTTGTGTTGAATGTTTAATCTGAGAGAAATGATCACCCTAAAAGTTTTTTTATTTTTTATAAAACAAATTATGTTCATGAAAATAATATTTTCTTGCACTGTGTGTTCCATGCATGGTGCTAACAATCACAAGAACATAGGTTCAATTATGGCAAGTTGGGAATTTAAAATAAGTGTCAGAACAATGCACTCAGTCTGGCTGTTTGTTTGCGAATGGTACCCGGATGAGAAGCTGACTGTGACTCCAAGGAGCTTGAAAAACACCTTCCAGACATGGGAGATAAACTGAGGACCCTGGTCTGAGACTATATCTTCTGGGAGTCCGTAGTTTCGGAAGACGTGGTGAAAGAGACATTCAGCAGTCTCCAAGGCAGTCGGGAGGCCTTTCAGGAGGATTAACTTGTAAGCCTTTGAGAACTGATCTACGACGACGAGAACACAGGTGTGGCCATCCGAGTTAGGGAGATCGGTGACAAAATCTACCCCTATATGTGACCGGGGCCTCCGTGGGATAGGCAGAGGTACCAGCTTGCCGGTAGGGAGATAGCGAGGGGTTTTGGACATGGCACAGACTGAGCAGCTGCGGACGTACTGGATGACATCCCAGGCCATACTGGTCCACCAGAACCGAGCTTGGAGGAGCGAGAGAGTTCGCTGGCTGCCTGGGTGTCCAGAGGCCGGTACATCGTGCACTGAGCCAAGAAGGGATTGTTGTTGGGACGTTGGGACGTAGGGACATAGGTCTTCCCTTCTATGCCTCCCAGCAGAACAGGTAAGTGGCGGCGCGGATGCGTTCGGTGATGTCCCACTGAATGGGGCTGACTATAATGGCTGGAGGGAGGATTGGCTCAGGTTCCGTGGGCAGATCTGGAGAGTGGATGCGTGACAGGGCGTCAGCCTTTACATTACGGTCTCCTGGGCGGTAGGTGATGGTGAAATCAAATCTTGTAAAGAATAGGGCCCAGCGAGCCTGTCGAGGGTTGAGTCTCTTGGCATTTCTCAGATACTGGAGGTTTTTATGATCGATGATGATGGTGAACGGAAATTGTGCTCCCTCCAGCCAGTGGTGCCACTTCTCTAGAGCCAACTTGATGGCAAGCAGATCCTGGTTTCCAATGTCATAATCTGGCTCCGCTGGGGTGAGTTTCCGGGAGTAGAAATCGCAAGGATGGAGACCAGGCTTTTCATGGTGCCGTGACAGCACAGCCCCAACTCCCGTGGTGGATGCATCCACCTCTACCACAAATGGTGCCTGGGGATCGGGGTGGCGAAGGATGGGGATCGGGGTGGCGAAGGATGGGGCCGTGCTGAAGGCTTCTTTGAGTCTGGTAAAGGATTCGTGGGCTTCGGGGCTTAGACTTGAGGACAGAGACTTGGGCTTAACGCGGAGAATGGAAGTGAGGGGCACTGTGAGAAGGCTGAATTTGTTGATGAAACGTCTGTAGAAATTGGAGAATCCAAGGAATCGCTGCAGTTTCTTTCACGGACTGTGGCAACGGCCACTCTCGGATGGTTTGCATCTTCCCCTGGTCCATCTGGATACCTTCAGGGCTGATGACATAGCCAAGGAACTGCATGGTGGGGCGGTGGAATTCGCATTTCTCCAGCTTCAGATAGAGGTGGTGTTTCCTGAGCTGTTTGAGGACCTGCTTCACGTGGTGGCAATGTTCGGCGAGGTTCCGGGAGTATATCAGGATGTCATCGATGCAGACGATCATGAAGCGATGGAGGAACTCCTGGAACACCTCGTTCATGAATCCTTGGCAGACAGAAGGGGATTTGGCTACGTCATCACCCGATATTCGTAGTGGCCAGATGGAGTGATGAAGGCAGTTTTCCTTCCCAGATGCGAATGAGGTTGTTAGCGCTCCGCTGGTCCAGCTTAGAGAATATGCGGGCTCCACGGAGTTCCTCGAGGGCAGCTGGGTCCAGGGGAAGTGGGTATGGCAACTTTACCGTCTGGGAGTTCAGGGCGCGTAATCGATGCAGGGCCTCAAGCCTCTGTCCTTTTTTCTCCCATGAAGAAGAAGCGGCGGGTGACGAGGAAGGTTGAATGAAACCCTGCTAGAGAGCCTCCTGGATGTACTCCTCCATTGCCTTGCACTCCAGGATGGACAACGGATACGCTCTACCCTTGGGGAGTGTAGCTCCAGGCAGTAGGTCAATAGCGCAGTCCCATGGCCGATGTGGTGGTAAATGGGTGGCTGCCTGCTTGCTGAAAACATCATGGAACGCCATGTAGTCAGATGGGATCGATGGTACATCCTGAGGTTCTGGACTGTCGATGAGCGTGGAACAGATCTGGGTTTTATCTGGGAACTGTGGAGAGGCAGTTTTGGTGACCAGCCTCGCTCCAGCGAGTGTTTTCACAGGGATCCCCCTCTGACTTCTGGAAAGTGTTTATTGTGCCAGCAGCATCCCAGGATGATGTCCACGGTGGGTCCCTCCAGTACCAGAAATGCGATGTTTCCTTATGCAAGCATCCAATCTGCAGCGTCATTGTGGGGGTCGGACGGGGCAGGCCTTGATGAAATGATCGGCCGCTGCACAGTACAGGCAGAGTCCTGCTGCGAGGCGGCGAGCACACTACATGCGTGAGAGGCGGACTGAGCCGACTTGCATAAGCTCTGGTACTGGAGGACCGGCAGCAGGTGAGGCAGGATGGTGAGTGGTTTCATCGAGCTGACAGGCAGAGAGTCGTTGAGAAATTCTAGTTGCTCGTTGCATGAAACTTTCCAACCCCATGGTGTCGTCATAAATAGCCATTTGAGCGCGGATGCATGGATCTAGCCGCTGATGATGTGCTCAGGAGAGCGGCTTCATTCCAGCTGCTAGTTGCCGCCAATGTGCGGAATTGAAGTGTGAAATCACTGGTTGATGCTCTGCCCTGGCACAACCACAGAGGCTGATCGGAGACTGACAACTGAGGGTATTGACCAGTTCCTCCAGCATGTCAGCTGGAGTGGGAAGTCGGGGATCCATTTCGGTTGAGTGAATGGATTCAGGTCCGGTCTTCTGTCAGAACACAGACGAGAAACACAGAGGTAAGTGGGCAAAACAACGGCTTTATTGACAGATGGGCAGTGGAGATGTGGAGCAGCAGACTGAAGGCGAGTATAATGCAGATGTAACTGTTCCAAATTTCCTAGCTTGCAGTAACGGGTGTTTGTCCTTTGCAGGAGCTCCGAGGGAGCAGTGGAAAACGGGAGCAGTGGACCGTTGGAGTATCTAAAGGTAAGCAAACACATGTAAGTAGCAAGGTAAAGAGTCAGGCAAAGTTAGCAATACAAACTGTAGACCGGACAATGAGGGAGTGAGAGGAGTGCAGGGATATGGGGAGCTTAACGTAACAGGTGTGGGTGATTAGAATTCAGATCAGATTGGGATTTGGTGTGTGCGCTGGGGCTGATGACTGTGGTGACTGTTTGTGACAGCGGTAACTGAGACTCCCTGACAATAAGTTAATTGGCTGGTTTTAAGTAAGTCAGATTTCAATCTGTTTTTAACCTGAAAGTGAAACTTGTCACAATAAAGTACAAAAATAATAAAGTGGCTCATCACAACTCTTTAAGTAATGAGACAAGAGTAAAAACCCCTACAATTTGGTAGTTTTTGTATAAGTTTTCTGGTAACCTGTAAACATACAGTTAATTTACAACGTTGTCTGCAGTGTTGTGCAAATTGGATTTAAACAGATGGGGGTTTTTTTCTTTGGAAAGTGGTATTTTAGTTTAATAAAAGCTAAGATCATCTTACAGTCTCAGTCTGAGTAGAAGGGGAACTCAGCAACTTATTTTAGTACTCATTTTTCAAGGCTGTGTTAGGCTCCACTCCCTGCCTCACATTTCTTCTTTTTCTGAATTTACCAGCTAACTAGGTCTTACAATACTTCCAATACTCTTTGAAAAAGTTTGTGATTCCTCCAGCTGTGGTGTGGGACCTAGCAATCTAGTCTACCCTCCTTCGCAATTCTGTTTATGTGGCAGACACATGGAATCTGAATCACCATCACTCTATGACCCTTTCCTTTTTGTCTAGCTGTCCCTTCTCACTTCCTCTTCCCTGGTCTCAGTGCTCTTGAAGTACAGCAGCCAAAGCACAGAAGGTTCCTGTGGGTAAGCAAGGATGGGTTTTTGAAGTGATTTCTCACTTAGCTCACAGGGAGTACAGCAGGCATTTGGTCTGAAGAGCTCATCCTTTGCAGGCTTCTGCCTCGGGATTCTGCTCTACTGCACCATGTGATCTGGTGACTGTACATATAACACTCTTGCTCTTTGAACTGAGCTCTGCTTCTACGACCTTCTTAACTTTTGTGCCAAGTTATGTTTTCAACATAGGTCATTTTTACATGGGTCATTTTTTAAAGTTTGAGGAGCAAACAAGAGGCAAAAAATAATAATACATACATACATAAATAATAGGGGCCATCTTTAGATCACTGGACATTTTGGAAATACTAAGAATTTGAACAAAATTTAAAAGAAAAATAAAAGGACTGAACTCACCATACACCCCTCAGATCAAACATCACATGCAATGAACTATACACACAGAAAGTGTTCCAAATGGATTTCCCCTTCTCTTATTAAAGGGGCAACATCCATTGTTGTAACACAACAAAGAAAGTTGGTGGACACTTTTCATTTAAAAGCCAATGGAAAACTGGGGTACAAAATACATCATCACTGCAGCACTCAATTACTGAGAAATTGCTAATCATTTAGATAAGCTCAATTTCTATGATCAGCTATGCACAAAAAAATACATGTGCAGCTATTTCTTGTTCTCCTCAGCAAACACAGAATTTTCCCCCAATGTTGGTTCTTGGTTGGATATTGTTTGAGAAAAATTTTTACAGTGTTTAGTCTTAATGCTTTAGATTCTATATTTTGCAACCATACAATAGAACGCAGTGGGAACCAAAAATTATTAGCTGGGTCTGAAATGAGCACATACCAATCCACAGATCTCCCCTATTCCAAGTTTTATTGACAGCTACAAATGCAATTTCTTTATTATCCCCTACTTGGTAGCTTTTCACAGGGAGATGTGTCTTTGAAGATAAGCATTTGCTTTAGCTTTAATGATATGCTGTTTGAGCCTCACTTCAGTTCACTTCCTTTCCAAGATATGAACAAAATGATGAATTAGCCGGGCTTGTTGCCTTCAGTTTGAGCAATTGAAAAGCCAGCTTTGACACACTTCAAGCAGGGAGGAAACCAGAGAGCACCTGACAGTTTATGCTATTGTTTGATGACTGTCAGAGGTTGCTTTTGCTTTGCTCAAATTGGATTCCGTCTCCTGGAATGAATTATCAGATGCTGAGGGGAGGATTAATAAGTCATGGAGCTGTTTTCTCTGTGGTGTTATGGTTATTTCACAAACGGAATGGCTCCTCTTTGCTAGTCACGCTGTCTGTTTTTGTTCTGTATCCACCTTCCTTCCCTGAATTTCATGTATCTTATTCTTAGCCTCATTCCAAATGCTCAGGTGGAAAGAAAGAAGGTTTGTGAAGAATCTTGGGAGTTTTCTAAGGCTGGTGTCGTTTCACCATGATCTGACTTGATGTGTCCACAGTAGAAGGGAAAACCACCTGTCCTGGCTTAGAGCATCTCCCAGTGTTCTTTGCTCTGATCAGTGCTGGATGTACATGTAATAAAACCCAGAGGTCAGTCAACTGCAGCACAGGAGAGACAGAAAAGGAGAAAACGGTGTATTAATATTCACAGACTTCTTAATATTTTATTACTTCCAGCTGTTTGATGTTAAAGTGGCTCATAGGGGACGATGCGCTCCCTATACACAAAACAGACACATACAGTATACACACAGCATACAGACGAGTTAATCTGAGCAACATACTACATGAACAGTGTATAGAGATTGCATTTGTAACAATCTTTTGACATTTCTTTTGAACTTTCTATCAAAAAAACTGGTCATCAAATGCAACATGTTTTAGATTAGACAAACCAACTAATACTACAACATCCCAAAATACACCCCAGCAACTCCATTGCTAATACTGTTTGTGTTTGAACAAACTGGTCTGACAGAAAAAGGACTTGCTACTTTCAAAGGACATTTTCTTTTCCCAGTATGCCAAAAAGGATGAAATCACTGCGCTCTACCGACTCAGTAAGTCGAATGCTATTCACACTTTTCTCAGTAAGCCACCTAGTGGATAACTTCAACTTCTCTCTCCACATTGTGTCTGCTAGTGTACTCTTGTAAAGTGGTGATGACAATAGTTCCTGCTCAAGGATGTATACAAATTTCTGTAAAATGCAATGCAAATGCAAACGCTGTGATGTAAACTAAAGGCTTTTGACTATTCAGGAGCGCCAACTTTGTGGCTGCAACTTATCTCAAAGTGACCATTTTCTGAACCTGCACAAGTACAGAGTTTACATTCACAACTATTTCACAACAGCCTATTTGGCACATGAAATGTACTAGTGAAGACTGGTGCACAGATTCTGATATCACCATCACCACCTCCACATTTCAGTGGTTTTATCAAGTGATGTGAATAAGCAGATCCTGTTTGATTCCTCAAGTAAGCAAACAAAAAGTGGTGGACAACATCTGGGCCTTATTTAATAAAGCTGAATTAGGAATCCCTCAGGGAACCATTTTAGGCCCTATTCTTTTTAGTCCTTATATTAACTACTAACATACTAATGTATACTGAATGATACCTTTTAGGTATCTGGTAAAGACTGTGTGGATGTTGGATAAAAATTAACAAGAAATTTAGAAAAAGTGTCCACTTGTCTAAAAGCTTCTTGCTTGACCTTAAAGGACATTATATACTATGAAAACGAAGTCTGTATCTTTTTCTATTAAAAAAGTACTTACAACAGAATCTTTAAATGTTAGTATTAAAGGTAAGGTTGCACACATTGTTACTTGCACTTGACTTGCATTTGCAGTTTTAGCTACTGGATGTATATTGTAACTGTTTTTATATCAAATACGTGTGTAAAAAAGTGTGTACATTTGCTCCTTGATAAAAACCCATGTCTTTGAACTGATTTATTCATGGTAGTAAGTTGTGTAATCGTACAAACCTGGGAATGCACTGAACAAGTGGTCAGTCTGATTGTCAGCTGTAAACAAAAAATGTCTGTTATTGCATGGACAATTAATAATAAGAAATTAAAATCTTATCTCTTATTTCATTATTTAAATATCCTATTTAAAAATAGAAAAACTGATGCACTGTGTAGCAGACCCCGTCCGAATGATGGCCAACACTTTACTGATGTTTCTTGAAAATTATAAACAGTGCTTTTGTGCACGAGTTCTGTTAAGCCGTCATGAAGCGTTCGCTCTTCCTACCGTTTTTCTTTTCTCTTAGCCGTCAAAAGCAGTTTCCGTTTCAAAATAAACGTCCCCGTAACTAACGGAAATAATGCGATCCTTAAACAATGTTTAACATAAAAAATAGTTCAAAGGCAACGCAAAACAAATAGAGAAATTAAAGATAACTCTTATTAAAGTCTGTTACACACTGTTTTAATTTCAGTTTTCTACCTTGTAAATGATGGATGTTATTTTAAAAATGTTGAAATTAGCAGAAATTAGTTAAAACAAACTCTTAGCATAAGGTTTTACATAAGGTAAACATTGGACCTGGCTACTTCAACTAGTAAACATTAGTTGTGCAAGCTCTAATTTCTATAAATATTTACAAGAAATTATATATATATATATATATATATACACACACACACACACACACACACACACACCATAATAATTACCTATTTCAGAAAGTTGTGTGATTTAATTTTTTTGTTTTTTTTCTTAACATCTCCCACTCACTGTAGTGAAGTTTCCTGCATTTCAGTAATAAAAGTGTCCATTTTTAAAATGTGTGCATGTTATGAAATACAGCATTTATTATACAGTGCTTGGAAGTGGTCAAAAATACAGTGCATGGCCAAGAGAGCTCAACGTGCTGCAAATAGAAAAAACACCAGCAAATTAAGAAAACAACTTCATCAATTTGACAACACACACGCTGCAAATGCTCACAGTACAACCAAACAAAGAAAATAAAATTCTTTATTTGTTTGCATTGTGAGCATTTGCACCACCAGCTGTCAAACTGATGAAGATGTTTTCTTGATTTGCTGGTGCTTTTTCTATTTGCATGTGTTTTCTGAAGTTGCAGCGCATTGAGCTCTCTCGGCCACCGTACAAAAATGATTTATAAAACGACTTTTGGATTGATCCCTTCATGTAAACTCAGAGACTTGAATTCGGGTTGAATTAAATAACCACATGACCTTATAGTTTTTGTCAAAAAAACACCAGGAATTTTTATGCCAATGTTGGGAGAAAATAACTGACACTCTTGATTCAGATGCCAATGAAATCACACACTGAAATTGTTGAATTGACCTTATGAGAAACAAGCACTGTCTGAATAGGGTTTAACACATTCTTTTTTCTAACAGACAAATAAACAAAAAGCATGTAGATGCATACAAGAAAATTATTTAAATTATACTTCAGTGTGAGTATGTATGTGTTTTGAACATCTCCAGAAGGACCAGATCAAAACCATAATCCCCATCAAAACCCTGCTCTGTCTTTCTCTCTCTCTTTCTACTCCTCCTTCTCTCATTAAAATGGTGAGCTCTGGCTTCTAATTAAATCCCACTTGAAAAGTCTGAAAAGTCAGACTCAGATTGATTCAAATTTGCATTTCTGAATAGGGTCTGTTGCTTAAAGAATTAATAAATTGGCAAAAACCAGCCCTTCTAAACCAGGAAATCCATAGCTCTAACAAAAATAGACACTTGTCACCCAAGTAAACAAATCTGGTTTGTTAATGGAAGACTGCAGAGACCAAAAAAAAAAAAAAAAAGAAGCACCCTGAGCTGTCTAATTGCTTTAATATTCTGTGTTTATATCTGTCACAATATGTGTAAAGGTTATATTTAAGGCAATGTACTGCTTCAGAAAAAATGTAAAATAAAGAGTGAAACTCGCAGTGAACTGCTAAAAATGTAAAACAATAGAAGCGCTATGCTACATTTCTGCTGCATTACTTCATTACCTATATGGTTATCAATAAAAGAAAGAAAGAAAGAAAGAAAGAGAACAAAATTCAGTTTTGTTCAACGCTATTCTTTGTATATTTTGGCCCTCTAGCTGGAAGTTTAAAAAAAAAAAAATGTAGTAGTGTAAAAACATGGAGTACCTTTAAAACAATTTGAAAATCCAATCAAATAATGACTTCAATAAAGAAATTGTAAAATCACAGCTGATATCATTTCTAATTCAAGTTCTAATTCACATTGAAAAGTACAGGTTTTCTGGTTAGCATGACCTTATTACCCCCTGCTGGTATTTGCTACAACTACATGCAAAGAACATTTTTCTCCATTGGTTGCTATACTAAAAAAAAAAAATCAATGTTTTGAAGAAGCAAAATGTTTTGTGTGGAGTGAGCAGAGGATTGCATAAGAAATGTATAGTAACTGGACACAGGGCTGCAATGGCTGCAGACCATATGAGCCACAGACCTTATATAACATGCATTAGAATGATACTACCAGTAAAGTGAGGAAAAAAAAGTTATAGCCTCTCCGCCTTGGTCACACAACTCCTGCAATACATAACAACAATCTAATGTTCAAACAACATCAGTCAGCCCTATACCACTACACCTAAAATGAACCCATATCTAGCACAAAACATACATAAATAACCCCTGAGGGCCAAAAAAGTGACATACGCAAACAGGGAAAGAAAACAAAAATATACAAAATATATATTTCTAACAAAATAATTATTTCAATAGCAATAAGAACAAAGCAAAGATGACAAAAAATGATCTGAAAAAGAAAAAGAAAAAAAGTAGACTTCGAAAAAATGTATTCAATCCCTCTCGGATATAAAGGCTACTTCTCCAGAATGACAGAGCATAGAAAAACATGAAAACCAGTCTGGAATACAGTTACAGTGTCATCATTGGGCATTAACAGCACATGACATTAATAATGCATTCGGCAGATACTTTTATCCAAAGCAACCTACGGTAGATTCGAGATATTTTCATTTATTATTTCACTTCATGCATTCCCTAGGAGTCAAACCCACAACACTGGTGTTGCCAACTCAATGCTCAACTGTTCGAGCTACAGGAATCCCAACCATCACTACTACAAAGTCTCTCAGTTTTGTCACAGCAAACACACTGCATTAGCTGTGGTTAAGTATGAAAGGTGAAATTCCACTGGGGCTTCCTGCTGAAATACTCACAATAACAGATTTGTGGTTCTTGTGTTCTTCCTGTACCATGTAGTTTAAAATCAGGGGCTGGTCACATATCTTTAGTTCACCTGTTACCTATAACAATAAAAGGTTAAATTTTCCATTCCACAGGATTAACTCATTCCACAGAGTTCACACAATACCCCTTATACCCCCCACATTCCAGAACATTATCACCTGCCACTCATGCAGCAAGCAGATATTTGGGCAAGCTGGGAACAGTTAACTATAGAGGTATAAAAAGTAACTGAAAACCATACTTGAGTAAAAGTATAGATACCTTAAAGCAAAAATGACTCCATTACAAGTCACAAGTTCCAATACGATTTGAGTAAAAGTCTAAGGGTATCTGATTTTGAACAGTACTTAAGTATTTTACTTGTACTGATTGTAGGCTCAAACATGCACTAGTCCTCAACACCTAAGAGACATGCCAGCAAGACATGAAAAACAAGAAACAAGAGCAATCACGTCTATATCTTCTAAAAGCAAAATAAAAACCGAGCACCTCAAAACTGCAATAAAACAAGGTTGAAACAAGAGGCTCTTAAACGTCTACAAACACTGAAGAAGGAGGCTGGAAAAAGAAAATGAATCTTTGTGTTCTGACTTCTCCAAAAGCTAAATGGAGTCAGTTAAGTATGCGACTGTGGGTTGGTAGCATAGGTGACCTGCCCTGTGAATAAAGGCACACATAGCACAAAAAAAAAATGCATTACAGAGATGCACTGAGCTGGAAAAAGCAACACAATCATTGCTGAAAACCTGAGGCCTGTACCATGATGGTGGCCGATCAAACTCAGGGTTATAGGATTAGTTTTGAGTTGACAAAACCAAACCAGTCCAATCCGGCTTTGTTGGTACCATGAAACTTATTTATATTGCATATTATCTATATGTTTACACTGATTTTAAATAAAAGCTTAATAATTACTATTAAACTAAACTGGCTTGTGTAATGGATTAAGGGTATAATAACTATATAAATAATTATAAAAAATAATCATCTCTAAAAATCAATGATTTTATCTTTAAAAATGTTTTACTATGTAGCGTCCTTTCATTTGGAGTAAGAGAAACCGGAGGAGTGGCTTTATTGCGTCAGAGACGTGTCACTTTGCTTGAAGCTGATTGGACAAATTCCGTTTTGCGATCTCTAAACCAGAACATAACCTGCCCCAGAGCAGGTTAGCTGTGGAGCATAAATTACTATGGTGATAAACACTGCTAAAAGCCAAACCACTTTCATGGTACCTAATACCCAGAGTTGGCGCAAACTAAACTGAAACTTACCTGGCTAGCCAGCTAAACCGGCTTCATGGTACAGGCCCCTGGATGTTCATGAATCCATAGTCAAATTCTTAACTGTTGCTACTTGAACAACATTGGGGGGAAAAAATTGTAAATAAAGATTATTGGAGTGTTTTACAAGAAAATAGTAATTCAGTCTTTCCTCATAAAAAAATAAAATAAAAATAAAAAAAACCCATTAATGTTGCTTGACATTTCTTTGTAGTTATTTGTGAAATTTATAAGCAATTCCTATAAGTAAATATAAGTAATTCCTACACCAATTTTTTCCAGCAAGAGCACACCCTGCAAAGATCACACAACAGGCAATCCAGAAAGAGGTGAGAAAGACAAACTAGAAGTTTTTGTTCATATGTTCAGTTGGAAAGTCTGAACTGAACTAAACAAGAATGGGGTGCATGAAAGAAAAGCACTGCTGTGTGGTTTTATTGAGACGTGTCTCATGTTTGCCCACAAACTCAAAAACCTGCCTGGGAAAATGTTTTGTGGACATTCAAGTCCACAAAATGGCAACCTTTTTTAGAGAGAAAAGACCACCGCACACCAACACCTAAACCTCTTCCCAACTGTGAAGCATGGTGGAAACATGATAGTTTAGCACTGCTTTGGTGCCTTAGGGCCTGGACACTTCCTTGGTTACAATCATTTAAAGAACAAAAGATTCAAAACCGCATCAGTGCATTTTACAAGAGAATGTTAGGACAGCAGCTCGTGATTCAAGCTTTACAAATGTTGGGTGATATAACAAGACAATGACTTGAAGAAATTAAAATATGTTTAAAAACTAAAATGTCAAAATTAGAACTCACATATTTGAGGCTTGTATTATAACTGAATTTGAATACCATAAATTAAACTCAACATCTGGATGAACAATATGTTTTAAATAATGCAATTATGTACTTATTTGCAATCTCATCTCTTTGATTTCCAAATGAAGAACTGGTTATACACATTTCTCAATAATGAGTGCTATATATATATATATATATATATATATATATATATTTATTTTATTTTTATTATTATTATTATTATTATTTCACACTGTATACAAGCAGCAGGTTTCTGTGCACTAAAGTCAATCATTTTTCTACTGCATACACTAACCACATTCTTCTTTGAAATGTTTTGTCCCTCAAATTCCCACTAGCAAACCACAAACCATAAACCATACTGCACATTCACAGTCCAATAAGTTGATTTTGAGACATAAACAAATTTTTTGTGGGTTTGCATTCTGGAACTGAGACTAACCGGTCTGTCAAACCGCTTGTTGGAAAAGAGAACTACATGAAGTTTTCTAAAAGTGCACTCAGTATTAAGAAATGCACATAACCAATTGTAATACACAGAAGAAAGAAATCTCAGAACAAAACTCACACATTCATATCTGTGTGCACATTTAGTTTGTGTAAAGAACTTGTCACACAAGATGTAACTACTGGAAGATAAGTGTTCTGTAAGTGAAAATATACTCTAACAGATCTCACTGACATTTCAAACAGCCATTGCACGCAGAGTCAAAAAGTAAAGCAGACACAAGTGTCAAGAATTCTTTGGCATATATAATAAAACATTTTACTTCCAGTTAATAGCACTCACACATGGATCTGAAGTTTGGCACGCCTCATATTAATAAAGTATTCATTACTGACCGTGTCAAATTAAGACAAATGAATTAGAGGTATATACGCTGACAAGACTCCATAGGTGGGATGCGGTTTATGGTGATATACTATAATATTTCCGCTGTAATCTGCTAAATGTGACTGTAAGGCATTAGGATATTATAAACATTAATATAATGGATTTATGTATAGCTGCTTTGATACAATAACTTGAGATAGAATATATGTTAAATTTTGAGTGAATAGACTATAAATGTCATTGGTGTAGAGGCATTCCATACTTAGTCACATGAATAATGCAATAGTGCAATTGCAAACAATATTGTTTAAACGTACGTTTTATATTGTATAAGTACTACAATATTGTCAAAGTATGATATGAAAGCACATGTAAGTAAATTGTTTAAAAAAAAGTTATAAAAATGAAAACTAAAGTATACTCTTTTTTTTTTTATTCGCGGATCTTTGCATGAACCCAGAGGCTTCTCTCAGATGCTCATGGTGCACTGGATGAACTGTGAAAAGAGATGCAAAAAAGAAATTAATCTATACCAGGAAGACCTTTAAAAGGAATCATTTTACACATCTACATTACCTAATGGCAGATAATCAAAAGTAATTATTTATGTTTAAAATAAAACAATGGCAGCAGCAATAGGATAAATGAAACCAATGTTCAATAAATATTAACATTAATAAATCAATCAATTCCTCTACTAAGTCATTTTGCAAAGCAGCACAATTTGTGTCTCAGGGCACAGATTAACTGTTGCTGGGTGAGCAATGTTCAAAATATAAACACTATAATGTTATAAACTGCACAAATTCACATATTAGAGGCTTATATTAAAAATGCATTTTAAAACTATAAATTCAACTTAATATCTGCATGAATAGTATGTTTTAAATAATATTTGATCTTTGACTATTTTTTTTTTTTTCTTAATAATGGGTGCGCTTTTGTCCCACACTGTGTGCAACAGCAGTATCTGTGGACTATGGTCTGTGGGAATCGCCCCCACCCCCCCCATTCATTGACCACATCCTTTTCATAAAATACGTTGTCCCTCAAATGCCCACCAGCAAACCTACAGTCCATTTTGCACACCTGATTTTGCACATCAGCAGTTTAGGGACCACATAAACAATTAAGTAGAGCTGGTGAATAATGTATAAATTTGAGCCTTGCAATGTTTTATTCCTACCAACAGCATATTATTAGTATACAGCTTTACCATGATTATATCACATCAGAATAGTCTTTCTGTGGTCCCCCATCCAGTGAGTTACTACTGTAACTGAGGCCCATTATTAGCCTTTCTAATGATTATTTAAGAATACCTATTTAGCCTTCTGTTTTATTTGAACTATCACATGTTGATTTACAGATTACATTGTACTGAAATTATTTTGAAAAAAATAAATAAATAATTACATTCTCTTGCACCAAGTAACAGTTTTTCTTCAGTATATTATGTTCTGTAATGTTTTGAGGACTTACATCATCATATTGAAATGTCGCCACTCCCTGTTGTGCCTGGTCCCTCTTTCTGAACACATCTGATCATGAGACATTACAATTTTTCACTTAATTAGTTCAGTCAAGTTAATTAATCAATCACTTAATTTAAACAATGCTGGTGAAAGTCAGATTATCATTAGGGTAATCTGGAACACCTAAAATTTGAATTAAAAAAAAAAAAAAAATTCACATGCATTGACGGCCCTGAAGAAAAAAACTATCTTGACCATTCCAGAGAGCTGTCATTGTTGGTTAGAAGTGTGGAGATGACAATAAATTTCCAAAGTGTGTAAAATGAATAAGTAAATAAAAATTTGTTCCAGATTACACTAAAGCCTGTTGCACATACTCTATGAGTATATGTGCTATTACAGATTATTTCAGCACTAACAACAGGAAATTAGAAAAGTGTTTAAAAGTCAACACTCTGCAGGTTTACGCTCTATTTAAGGGTTGTCCTTCTATTCGTGTGCATACATTTTTATTTCCATTATTTAAGAAAATATTCCGAGTAAATAACTTCATTTTGTCTGTTAAACAGAAAACTCACATGGTATGTGGAACAGGCATCATTCAACCTAATAGTTCACTAAATGGAAAGCAATCGGAATTTAAAGAGACAAAATCATCACGATTTTTCATACTTACCAGTCAAGCTCCTCAGTTTGACACAGCAAGCGACATAATCATCAAATGAGATCTTCCCATTAGAGCTGTAACGCTTAATTATGCAGTTCATGGCCTGAGGACTCAGCCTGTACCCTGCACACATGACACACCATGACCTTCAAAAACACATTAATACAGTTTATTCACATTCCATTTAAACCTCTTGCCACTAATTAGCCAGATGGAAATCAAATTGCATCCATACTGTTTTTACCCTGGTTTGCATTCTTACATTTATGCATTTATCAGACACTTTTATCCAAAGCGACTTGACACTGCATTCAAGTTACAGTTTTTTACTTTTTTTTATCAGCTCTTGCTTTCCCTGGGAATCGAACCCATGATCTTGGCGTTGCTAGTGCCATGTTCCACTATTTGAGCTACAGGAAAGCATTCAGATATTCCTACAGATATCCCATTCTGTCTTTTTATTCATTTATCCACAGCCCTGCTAAAGGAAGTCCTCGGATCTAGCAGTTGTATAAAAAATTGGGCTGATGTATTCAGACATCATAACCTTATCACACATTAACTAAAGTCTTTATGAAAATACCATTACAATAGATTTGCTATATGATCATTTAGAGCATGACTTGGCTGCATTGTCACTTCTTTTCAAATGCTCTCTGTTCAGCTCAAAGAATATGGACACTTTCATTTAGGGACCAATTCTCACTATTACTAGTTGCATATTAGCATGCAAAATATTAGCATATTGGCTGTTTATTAGTACTTATGGAGCACATATTAAATGTCTCATTCTACATGACCATATTTTAGTTCCCTTAATCCTGCCCCATACCTAAACTTAACAACTACCTTACTACTTATTAATAAGCAGCAAATGGGGAGTTTATTTCTGCCAAAGTAGTAGTTAATAGTTAATTAATGAGAATTGGTCCTCAAACTAACATCTCATAAGAAGTTTTACCCATAGAGGACATGGCTTGGCTCATCTCCTGTGGGTCAACTGTTCCACTCGCGTCCCTGTCAATGCTCATGAAGTGCTGCTTCCAGCCACTGAGCACCGCCCACAACTCCTTAAACTCATTGAAACCCATCGAGCAAGACATGTCTCTCTGATGAAAAACTAAGTTAGGGAAAAAAGTTCAAGTAATGGACACAATTGATTCAGAACCAGGGTCGGCATAGTAGTAAGGTCTAATACATCCAGTGTTGAAAATCAATACGTCCGTGAGTGAGAAGGATACATCAAGCATGCTAATCATCAGTCTACAAGTCTCAATGTTGAAAGCTGCAAGACAAAGATGGACTGTTACAAACCTGCAAAGTCATAAATCTACAAATACTTTCAGTTTACAATTATGGGAAATTCTGTACATTCTGCACCTCTATTAAATTAAGACAAACATTCTTACGTCTGTAGCCACCAGAGAAGTTGGCCTGAGTCAAACAAGTCTGAAGTTCCTCTGCAGATACCTGGCCATCCTAGACAAAAACACATACCTCTATTAATCAATAACTCTATAATATTCATATTAGAGAAAAATGCATTTATGATTGTTCAGCAGAATGAAACAAGGAGTAGCATGTAATGAATTTAAACTTTCTGTGAGAAAGACTGATGTGTATAGGCTACTCTATGGAATCTCAGCAGAATTTATATGCAATAACTTTTAAAGAGAAAATGAAACGCCCTCTTACTTGACCAGCGACTGCAGTGAAGTATCCATACAGAGGGTCCTGCTGCTGTCCAGGGAATCCACCTGGATACTACAGAAGATCGGGGAAGGAGCTGATTTTAGTGCCATTATAAATTGTGGTAACAGGGAGAGGCACATTCTTATTAGAGAGAATGTCAAATTGAAATGCATATTTCTGCTATACGTTTAATTTGTATACCTTTTGTATTTTGTATACACACACACAAAAACTGGTACAGTAAAAACCTGTTAATTGTTTGACTTTAAGTTGCCTTACCATGGTGAAAATCTGTTAATGGTTGAACATTACATTACATATAATTTTACTGTAAAATGCTGTCAAAATTATGTTTTTTAGCAAGTTACAGCAATGATTTACTGTATAATTTAAGTTGACACACAGTAAAAAGGTAATTCCCAGAAGTCCCTATATGTAATGCACTACATATGACGCTTTATTAAACATAGTCTTCTTATATATATTTTTTTAATATATTAATTTCATGTAATTAATGTTTATTGCAATGGTGTTGTAGCATTTGGACCAATCAGACACACAATTTTTCATTTGATTTAACAAATGAAATTAGTTATTAGATTAACAAATAAATCACAGACCCCTCACCCAATACACATACTTAGGTGCCCCTATGTCTGTGGACGCCTCCAGGCCCCCCCGGTGCCATGGCAACCCATCAGATAACACTAGTTTTATTGCTCAAAGGAATGCAAATGGCCGAGCAACACTCACTTCATATCCCCTTTAGGAAAAAGACATTATGCCATAAAATGGACTCTTCTCTAATTAATTCATAGAAAAACCTTTCTTTGAATGAGCACACATATCATTAGGTCATTGTGTATATTATTACTGTTCTTGTATATGTTTTTGTGTATTGTATACCGTTTTATGCATGCTTATAATAGATCACTAGTTAATATCACTCTAACTGTAACATGTTTGGTCTCTATCAATTCGTCTCCGGATGATCTAATTGAGAGTGAATATTACATGTTGATACCTATGCAACATATGAATGTCCTAAGAATCTTTAATAGTTTGTATATCAATGTCCAATCCAACCCCTTTGCAAATTACCATGCTCTGAGACAAAGGGCCATAAACCCCCCCAGTATTTCCAAACTCCCGCTTGGAAATTCAGCCTTTCTCATTGGTCAAGCCAATCCTGAGAGGTGTGACTCTTTGCAGACCTTAAAGAGCTCTGCTAAAAATCCCGGACTGCTGCCCGTGTGGAGAGCCTGAGCCGGTACCGGCGTGCCCGGTGGGCTCCAACATATCTCAGTTTTGCGGTTCTGTTAGATCCTAGAAGGATGTGAGCTAGAACTCTTCTGAAACTAAGTTTTGCGCCAGGCCTTGTGGCCTTGACTTTCCATTCAACCAAAGCTCCTCGGACCTCAGAACACATAATAACATCTTGTGGAATTCATCACTCTTCAACCCGGAAGAACTTGATCGCGAGTCCAAAACCTTGAAACCATCAAGACTTGTCATCCGAGACTGCATTCCAGACACACGTCAACAGCCGTGGAAGTGCAAGTATGGTACATCTAACTAAACTAAACAGAGATTTAGTATAAGTTGTAGACCCCATTATAAACGGCGCTGATGGTTTAACTCAGGTGGTTAACTGACTCTTTCCATAACTGCATTCTGTTTTCTCTAATGGCTTCATTCATCCACTTTAGCTCCCCTTTTGTATATACACGTGAGTGTATGTTTGTTTGTTTGTTTGTTTAGATTAGTTATGCGTGTTAGCGTTTAGTTAATAAAAGTTGTGTGCACAAATTACATGAGTTTCTGGTTCTGCCTTGCTAATGTCCCTTTACGATTTTGACCCTCGCTACATGCTCTAATGCATTAATACTTAAGAAAGTATTTTCTGTGGCCACGAAAATATCCTTTCTTAGAGTTGATTTGAAATTGCACTGAATGGTCACTGGACAACCAGATCAGTTGCTGGCAATTTGATTCTGCGACAGTTATCACTGTCAGCCGATATAAATAATTGTAATTAATCATAATTAATTGTAATTATTTATATACAATTCCCTTTTAAGCTAATTTGCTACAGTGTAATAATGTCATGTGTGTTACTCTGATGGCATTTTGTCTTTGTGTGTTTGACCCTGTGCACTGTGCATACTATATATTTGAGAATCGGCAATGGCTTATGGTCAGGCCACTTAAGATGCAACTTCATCATGTAGTTGTCATCAATCATCTTGTGGTTGTGTTTATTCTGGCGTTTTCCCCTTCGGGGTGGTTTCAGTTGTGTTTTTGTTTATTTTGTAATTTGTTAATAAAGAAAATTCCTTTTGCCAGCAATTGAGTCTTCGTTCCTCATTACCCGTGACAGTAGTTGTCTATTTGGTCCCACTTTATATTAGGAGGCCTTAACTACTATGTACTTACATTTGAATCAATTATTTGGTACAATGCACTTCTTGTGTACAAACATGTTTACATTGTACTTATAGGTATTTTTAAAAATACCTATATGTAGTTACCAAACCTGTCCCTAACCTTACCCGTATCCCACCTCAATAGCAGCAATAGTGTTTTGCAATACAGTATGAACACAATAAGTACATTGTACTTATTTTTTAATGTAAGTACATAGTAGTTAAGGCCACCTAATATAAAGTGTGACCGTCTATTTTACCAACTGCATTTTAACATTATATCACTTTATAAAATATCAATATGCCATCCCGTAATACTTGAACCACTGTTCACTGTCACCACATTTTTACAGTGAATATTTATTTATCTTTAATTTTTTAATTGTAGTGATTAAATAACCCTGAACATGACTGAAATTCAATGAACTTAAAATATGGAAGTCAAGTACCAGCAACTGTTTGGTTACCAACATTCTTAAAAATATCTTCTTTTGTGTTGAAAGAAGAAAGAAACTTTTGAAACATCTCGAGGGTGAGTAAACGATGACAGAATTTTCGTTTTTGGGTGAACGATCCCTTTAAGACTGAAGACAAGCTCTGAGTTTACATCATGCAAATAGTACTATAATGTACACAGTACATCACACTTATTCTAGGTTCAGTTTGTGTCTACATAACTTTTGTTTACAGGTCAACACAAAGTGTGTGTGTGTGTGTGTATATATATATATATATATATAAAGTTAAATAGTTAAAAACAAAAACATTTACTTATTTATAAAGCATGTGATAAAAGAAAGCCTTCGAGCAAGAACCTTTTCATATTGTACTTCTTCATAATTTATAGTAGAGAAGCAGAGAAACCAAAATTATGTGAGCATAAAGTTGAATATAGGAGGAACTGATATACACAATTGATTGTATAAACTCAAACACCATTATTCAGTGAACATTCGCTACTTTGTGCTTTCCTGATGATTTAACCGGTTTTACACCCACCAATTATTAATACTTTAGCTGGTACTTTTATTTTGAAGTTAAGTATTTGTAGGAAGGGCCATCTAGAGATACACTACAGTAACGTTACAATCCTAGGCACAGCACTGCACATTTTGTATGGCTTTTTTAATTAACACAGTAAATGCATACCACAAGCTCCATTAAGAGAGAGCTCCAGGAAATGGACGGAGTGCTTCAGATAAGAGAAACATATAAAATGCGCAATGCTGTGGGTCAGGACTAGTATGAAAAAAAAAAAAACCCCACTGACCTAACAGTCGTGTCTCAATAATCTGACACACCCAGTTCTGGTCAAGGGTTGCTGTACTAATCTGCTGATTAAAACCAGGTGTGTTTTGTAAACCAGAGGTAGGCAGACCAGCAACAATTAAATACCATATTTATTCTACCACCCTTCAGGAGAGCTTTAAACGCCACAAAACATACTATCACTTTCCATTTCCACCGCGCACTGGCTTAAGCTCAAGCCATTCACCATGTGGCAACTTAAACAACATTAAACAAACTCATGGTCACACTATGTTAGAATAAGCGCGAGATTGTTTAACATCAGGCTTTACAAAACGTCCTGTCTAAAATGTTCATGTACAGCGAGTGAATTCATATAATTAACAGAAAACTGATCAATCATACCCCGCCAGCAGCCGGTGCACCGTATCCCTGGAAATTCATTGTAACAGAGCGATTTCTTCTGGCGATTGCCCAAAACCGGATAAGTCGTTGCTTAAATGTGAGATTTTAAACTCCACCCTCTTCCGTGATGGGAGTGGCAAACAAACGAATGCTTTTTGTTTTAGTTTTAGTTTTCCTACGAGAGTAAGATGATCTGGCTTGCACTATGGTAGTAAAACGAACCAAACAATAAATCCATTCTTTTGTCTTTACTCAACGCTGAAATGGATTTTAAAGCCTAGGAGCGAATGAAACTATTGCTTTTGGAAAATGTTTGACTGTTCAGAGCATAGACATCTATGGTTCAGAGTATACCGCGACACCTGCTGTCAAATGAGTGAAAATGCAGTTATTTGCGATATAAACAAATCTCTGTAACACTTTATTTTAAGGTGTACTTACTATTATAATAACAATAAATTATGCATAATTACATGCAAATTACCCCAAGACAAACCCTAATCTAACCATTGGCATAACCACATATACATGTATATGTAGGTTAGTTAATATTACTCAGTACTTAAACGTATAATTACACTGTAACAAGGACACCTTAAAATAAAGTGTAACACAAATCTCTGTACAATGTGCAATACTTTATATTTAGATGATCATATTATCTTTATTAAATAGGTTGTGCATTGAAAAATTAGATGGCCTACTTGTGTAATTGAGTGAATTAGTTTTATTTATAAGTGTTTTAATAACTTAAAATAGAAAAGCTGTTAGTAATACTTTAAATTAGGGAACACTATTCACTATTAACTAGTTGCTTATTAATATGCATACTACTAGCATATTGGCTGCTTATTAGTAAATATAAAGCACATAGTACCTTATTATTCATGACACTATACCTAAACATAACTACTACAGTTTACTGAGGGAAAACTCTTTTTTTTCTTTTCTTTTTTTTTTCTTTTTATTGTGGAATATTGTGTTTTTGTTATCTTAACTGAAAGAACTGTATGTAGGCCTATTTTTTTTTAGGATAACATTTTATTTACATGAATATTAATCCAGAAAACAATTTTGTTCTGCCTGTAGATTTACAACAGCTACCAACAACAACTATGTCCCAGAATTCGGAGGCTAAAATAAAGTTATTTTAATTTCATGTTGATGGTGGGATGAATATCATTTTGGTATGACAGAGAATAATAAGCATGCAGTAAACGATTACAATCCTGCAGAAAAAAAACAGAAAAAAGAAAGTGCGCCCTCTGGAGGCAACGGTGTCCAGTCGAGCGCACTGCATTGTGGTATATAGCCTGCTATGTAGTCTTCTCTTGTTGCATACTTCACATTTGGACAACCGTAGTGTATCATCCGGGAATTCTACGCATGCAGACCGTTCTAACAGTGGACATGATACATACTACATAGCGCAGAAACAGATAGAGAGTAGGGTGGCTGTGTGCCGGTCGGACACACCCCATAAACGTAGTGTCTGCGCGACAAGATTTGTTTTTACCCGGAGAGCGGACATGGACAGAAACGCTGTGGTTAAAGTCGGCGCGATGGCAAGCGCCACTATGTGCGCGCTGTTCGGCGGCGTCGTGTTCGCTCAGTACATTTTCACCAAGAAACAGAGAGCAGGAAAGAAAACCAAGATAATCGAAATGGTGAGCGCACATATTTTCCCATTTATGTAATGGCTTCCACACCCCGTTTACGCTGCGAGCGTGTAGCGCATAAAATGTGAACGTTCCCGAGTCTGTTAAGCTCCAGAAGTTGACAGCTGTCTTCGTTCAGTAAAACGGAAGTGTTCGCGCTGAAGTGGGCCCCGGCGCGCGCCAGTACTGTCAACGTATATGGGATGTAGAGGTCATGCAGCGCTCTTGAGCTCCGTTTATTCAGAATAAATACAATATCATGTTTAGAGAGTAAATACAATATCATTGTGCAGTGTCCCACGTGTTCTTTCAATCTAAAATATTTGTATTGGCATTTATGAAGACGTTTATTTTTTTTATTAAGTTACTTGGTTGTTATCGAATGACATTAGATAGCAATATTATTCACTACAGGCTTAATGCCATACTAAATATATATATATATATATGTACAGGTTATTTTAGTATGGTGACCGTACAGCAGTTACTACACTGTTTAAATGATTTTGTAAATGTATTGCTTTAAATGTATTTTGCTAGAGAGGAGCTGGTTGTCATGGTAACTTTTGGTGCAACAGAGCTCATCCACTTTTTCAGCGGCTTTGGTACCAGAAACATTGTTTTCCTGAAGGGATGAGCTATGAACCAAATCAACCAGTCCAGCTATGAGGTAACGTTAAATTGCAGCATTAAAAACTTTGGTTTCAAGCGAAAAATTACTTGAAAAATGGACAAAAAGACGAGACGGTGTAACTTACGGCTTTAATGAGGGGATTTGCGAAAATTAAATGATTGATGGATTGTTGATTCAAAGACGTTGATAGTTTATAGAAAAGTAATTTTATGCATATATTCACAAACATTCAATTTGTTTGAGAGCGTACGGTAGTGAGGCGTTTTTTGTTATGATTTGCTTTGTTTTGGTTTTCGGGTTGGTGGAGGTGGCTTTAATCAAAAGCATATCATTAACAACCTTGTAGCTCACAGTAGGCCTTTTTTTATGTCGGTTAATTTATTGTTCAAAATCAATATCTTTATAGAGAAAATGGGATTTTTGTCAAATGTTGCACTATAGAATGGTTGGTGAACACGGGGCAACTTTTGTGAGCAATGTTGCTTGTATCACCCATAGACTGTATAAAAACAGGTTTCACCTGGTTGCACATTGATGGCAAAATTGCTCAAATTTGCCCTGTGTCATCAGCCTAAGTCAGCATCACCCTGGTTTCCTCAGCAAAAAAAGTAAATAGGATTTTTCCATTGGTTTTGAGATCATTGCAGAAAGTAATATCTATAGTACTATTTAGCCACCAGCCTTTTTCAAGACTTGTACAGTAAAAGCTTAAAAAATTACAAGTGGGGTATTACAGATGTATTTAATTTACAAGATGTATTTAACCACAGACCACATTGCGGCCGTTTAACAAAATAAAAACATTGACTTTGGGACAATGGAACCAGAATTTCAGAAATACTAATTCATTTCTGCTTTTTAAGGCTCATAAACAGTGCAGTGACCATAGATATCTATATGGAGATACCTCATTCAACTGCTCCATGAATGCCGCCTTGGAACGGTCAACATTTCAGACACTGCTCATTACTCTAACTAATCAATGAATTTTCATTGAAAATGGAACATGCTTGTAACAACCTGCTTGTAAGAGCCATACATATCTATGGTACAGTACTTCAACTTCAACTTCAACTTTTATTTATTTGTATAGCACATTTTAACGCAATTTTATTGCCCAAAGTGCTTCACAATTTAAAAGAAAGCATATACAAAGATTAAAACAATGACATCTGACATAATTAGTAAGAATAAACCACTTGATGAACCAACCCACATGTGACAAATACCCTTTATCGGGTGTTGTTCCTCTATGAAAGAACTCTACGAAGGTCTTTTCTCTACGAAAGCTAATGTAAAAAGATGAGTTTTCAACTGAGACTTAAAAACTTCTAAGGATGGAGCCTGGCGAATATGAAGTGGAAGACTATTCCACAATTTGGGAGCCACAACCATAAATGCTCTATCACCTTTAGACTTTTTTTTAGAACGAGGAACCGACAGTAACAGTTTATCTGCTGATCTCAGTGTCCTAGCTGATGTGTGGTACTCTAAAAGATTAGTGATATAACTTGGGGACATGTTATGAAGTACTCTGTACTCAGTACTCTGATGATTAGTAATGTTTATAAGAGTTGTAACTAATATTCTATTTTTATTGATGCAGAATTATCTGATAATCAAAATTCTGTGAAATACTTCTAAAGACTTTCAGATTAACGCAAACAGTGAAAATTGGATGTGTCAGACTCAGTATATTAAATCCATGTATTAGTAAAAGCATATATCTCCTGCTGTGTCATTAATGTTTATCAAACAACAAAAGACAAAGAGAAAAGCACTCACTGTTCTTTGACTGAATCACATTTGTGTCTTTAATAAGTGCCAATTGATTGTTTCAGTAACCATATTTCAGTTTTTACCTTTGATAGGGTGGGGACACAATTGCAATGCACACAGAGATGTACATACAATGAAACAATCGATGTGTGATGTTTAAAGATATTCCCCATCACTGGAATGTGTTGTGTCAGAAACACTGGCAAGTAACAGCATGACTCCCAAACCCTACGACTGTGGCTGTTACAGTTTGAGAGGTGGAACATATTTAGTGCTCTCAAATACATGAACCATAAAGAATCCAGCGGTGCAGTCAGTTTCACTCTGGAGATTTATCAAGGTTCTGCTTATAATTTCTCTTTCTTACATTGTGAAATACCTCAATGCAGAGTAGAGCTGTCAAACCCTGACCTCATTGAGCCACACAATCCACACATGCCAAACATTCAGACTCAAGGAGATAACTTTAGTCCTTCAGTCAGCATAATTTAGTTTATGTATATACACAATATACTGTTTGACTTCCTTTTTTTAAGGTTGATATTTAGTGTTAAAAAACACTCCAAACTGCACCTGTGCTTCATCTTTCATTACCAAATTTTTTTGGATGTGTTGTTTGTTTTTGTTTGTTTGTGTGTGTACTTAAAATGGCTGTTTGTGTCATGTGGTTCCCTGTGGGGGTTTAGATTATGGGGTCTTATCAATTTTGTGGCAACGCCCCCTGTGTGCCAGGACTATATAAGTGTGTGTCAGACAAGAAACATTTTCTTCTGTGTTTGACACAACGCCTGGAAGAGGAAAAGGTACGCTTACATGCTATTAATACATATGTTTATATACTTGTGTCACACGGTAAATGTTTATGGGGTCAGCATTATGTGATAAAAGTCTGTCTTCACTATGACCATTTATTTGATGTGTGGATGTTCTTGCATGCTTGTCATTTGGATCAGAACAAACTCAGCAGCAAAATTGGCATGTTTTACTCAAAAGTACCTCTTGCAGTGGTCATTATGGTTGACTATAAGTGTTCGTTGTAGTACTTCTTGAATGGGTTGTTCAGCATTTCTCTGGGAGAGTTTGGTAAACTTAAAATTAGTTTCAAAACCTGTACAATCATTATCTTCTTCGGCCTTGTAAATATGAGGGATCTGATTACCATCTGGAAGGCATGAGATGGGGGTAGGGGTAGATCACAAGTACATCCAGTGTACTCGGGGTATGTTGTCCACTGTATTTTTGGAATAGAGACGAGGAGGGACTCAACCTTCACAGTGACAAATGACATGTCAACACTGTCAGAATTACAGTTACAAACCTATATTAAACCTGTTTACCTGTATACAGAAACCAGTCTCTAAGATATATTTATATTGCAGTCAAAGCATGAACACATTAATTATAATACAAAAAAAGGCTTTCGAAACATTAGAATGCATTACAGAACATTTAAATAATTATGAATTTGATTTTTAAATCATAATTCTGTAATAATTTGGTTATTACAGAATTGTAACTCAGAGATGTAAGTTGTAAAGTTTTACCTTTGATATATCACAGTCATTTTCTTCCGCCTCAGTGGATTTCTTCCATAAGACTCAAGCTAATATCTTTTTCTCCTTTACTGGTGAGAGACTTCGGCGTCTGCCCTCTTCTGGCTCCTCCCTCTCTGCAGTGATATCAGCACAGCATTAAGGAGAGGGGAGGGAATAATTAAGCATGCCACTGAACCGCTTAATCTCATTGGTTCTTTCTGTATTTGTGTTTCTGCAGATGCCAGAATTTGAGAAGAGCACAGTTCACATCAGAGACCCTGAGAGGGTGGAGCAGATTATCTGCAGTCTCATTAAAGGTGGAGCATCGAAACTGCAGGTACAAACACCGTCTCCTCCCTGTGCTTTATTAGGCCATCTGTCTATCATACAACTGCTGTCACATTACTAGTGTTATGCACTGAATAAAAACACACTTGTTGTGTTAACATGGTCACTATTCACTATTGCTTTATAATGCTGATGTATTAGTCTGTGACTAGGTCTAATGACTCATGGTGTCCACCTTGGATCTGCTGACTGACTCTCCTTCTGTTCTTCAGATCATCACAGATTTTGATATGACGTTAAGCAAGTTTGCTGTCAATGGAAAACGTTGCCCAACATGTCATAGTGAGTAAAAAAAAAATAGCCCATTTTTATCATCATTTTATTTTGCAACAAAGAGCACAACAATTTAGTCAATAAACAAAATATTCTAAGAGGGTTACTATACATGAAATAAATGATATCTTAAAAGTATAACACCATAGAAGACTCTTACAAGCAATTCAATTTTGTAAGAGTTTTTTTGTTTTGTTTTAGTATTGGAACAGTGAAGACAAAATTGCTCTGTTGGCTGTGGAGTCTAGACATTTGCAAATATGATGAAAAGATGAATATGAAACAAAACTACAGAATGTCACATTTTATTATTAGCCGTTTCAACACATACATGTTTTACCAAATAAAAAGAACAGCACTTTTAGAGTTCATCCCAATCATTGATGTGAGCATAAGTATTGGGACAGTTGAACATAAGGCAGATATAAAAGATTAAAAGCTATTATTTAGTGTGTTCCTGCCTCTTGTTTCCATATTTGGTCATGTTCCTGTCCTTGTTTAGTGTGATTATTAGTTAAGTGTTGTCCAGCTGTGTTTTAGTTATTATCAGTAATTGTCATGTGTATTTAGTTCCTGCCTGTTTAGTTAGTTGTCGTCTGGTCTACTCGTTATTCCCCGGTGTTCCTGTCTGTGTGAACCTTGCCTTGTCTTGCCCTGTCCTGATGTCACCATTAAAGACTATTATTTTGAAGTTACTCCTCGTCTCCGTGTTCCTCGTTCCTCCCTGCTGTGTGCACCATGACACATATTCATCTTTTAATCATATTTGTAAATGTCTTGAATCCACA
Organism: Onychostoma macrolepis; assembly: GCF_012432095.1. NCBI lineage: Eukaryota > Metazoa > Chordata > Actinopteri > Cypriniformes > Cyprinidae > Onychostoma > Onychostoma macrolepis. Next base: position 30,092,664 of record NC_081170.1, on the reverse strand, counting down.
GCCAACAGAGCAATTTTGTCTTTACTGTTCCAATACTTTTGGAGGGCACTGTATATATGTCAACATTTTTCTTGATAATAGGAGGGTATTTTCTTTTATGTTACAATTTATGGATGTCCAATTTCGCAATAACCTGTTCTGTCGGGATATAAATTTTGATGACACTGAATTGACTGATAAATTTTTTTAAATCACACTAAAACATATCAGATCCTGTGATCTGTACATTTTGCTTTTTCAGATATTATTGACAACTGCAAGCTGGTGACAGAAGAATGTAGAAAGAAGGTATATAATTTTCTTTAGTTTTTCTTCAATAAAACGTGAGTGTATAAAAGTTTGTATAAAGTTGTATGATTTACATGCTAAAAATTTTATTTTCCAGCTGCTTCAACTAAAGGAGACGTATTATCCAATAGAGATTGACCCACATCTGACCATGGAGGAGAAATATCCATTTATGGTGGAGTGGTGAGTGACCACACATGCAAATAAACACACATGAAATCATCTTTCAGAATGCTTTGTTAAACAAATTTGGTCTATTTTCCTCAGGTATTTTAAGTCTCACACGTTATTGGTAGAACAGAGATTGCAGAAGGGCAAACTTCCAGAGGTGGTGAGAGAGTCGGATGTCTGTCTAAGGTACGAACATTTCCACTCACATCAAGAGGTTTTCACAACTTTCACTCTGAATACCAAATAAACTTGCATTAGAATTGCAGCAGCTGTGGTATCATTTTACTACACCAAAAGCACTATTAATCTCCTAAAGATGTTGCCGGATCTGATCTTTAGCATGTGTTTGGTCGCATGTGACAGGGAAGGGTACGAGCAGTTCTTTGACAGGCTGCACCAGCACAACGTTCCTATGTTCATTTTTTCCGCCGGCCTGGGAGATGTGCTGGAGGAAATTATCAGACAAGCTGGCGTCTACCACACCAACGTCAAAGTTGTGTCCAACTTCATGGACTTTGATGATAATGTGAGTCTCAAAGCTTTTATAAATATCACCGGTTTGTCTTACTCTTAAACACAGCTTTAATTGAGCTCAGTGATGATCATCTGGCAATCAGGATCTTCTGTATTGTCTTGCAGGGGGTTCTGAAAGGCTTTAAAGGAGAGCTGATCCATGTTTACAACAAGCATGACGGTGCCCTGAGGAACACAGAGTATTTCAAACAGCTGAAGGACAATGGAAACATTATTCTGCTAGGAGACTCTCTCGGTGATCTCACCATGGCAGATGGTGTGCCCAACATAGAGAACATGCTCAAAATCGGCTTTCTTAATGATAAGGTACTGATTTCTTTTCTCATTGCTCAAAACAGGACAGTTGTTTAGTTCATTTCACTGATAAGGTTTTGTTGTATTTCACAGGTAGAGGATCAGTTAGAAAAGTATATGGACTCTTACGATATAGTTCTGGTGAGGGATGAAACACTTGAAGTGCCTAATTCCATACTACAGAAGATCTTATAATAGACACCGCAGAGCCACCGGCCCACAGCACAGCCTGCGAGGAAAAGACTCAAATTCCAGGATGTTCAGAGTCACCTGGATAATTCCAGCACTGAGGCCAGCCTTCATCTGTCGACATGCCTCACATGTTCACAGGCCATACACACTTCACCCTTTGACCTTTTTAAAGTTGTATCCTCTCATCATAATGAACTATTTTAATAAACACATACACCTGGGATCTCGGTGTAAATTAATATCAAAAGAAAAATACATAATTTGCATATTGGTTAAATTATTGTTTGTAGTACTTTTTGATATGGAAATATGTGTGTTCAGTGTTTGCAATAAAAGTTGGGACTGTGAAGAGTACAAAGCCCAACTGACATATCACATTCATCATCATTCTTAAAATGATGTGCACTTTGTAAAGTCTGAAGAACTGTCAAAGTTCTCATGGAAATTTGTATTTCATGCAGGCTGCATGCACTGATCAACATTAAAGCAATACTGTAACTTGCTTCAAAAGCCATGATGTTTCATGTATTGTGTGCTTTGTCCTGTGAGAATGTTTTAGCATAAATTAACAACCTTTTGATGTTAACGTTTGCACAACCTCTTGATTACCTGAGGTAGGCAATAAAGTTTTTTTCTCTGGAGTGTTTGATTCTATGAAATTATGTGTGAATGAATAAGAAAGATATATACAAAGTTGGCAACAAGTGCAGGTGACTATTTGACTTTTTCTTAAAGAGAAATCCCGACCTGTTTGTCAGGAAGGCTGAACACATGGTCTGTATAAAGTTTGAAAAAACTTAATTTTATCTGTTATGCTTTCAAGGTTTGAAATGTGTCTGAATTTGGAATATGTTCCCTGAAAATTCTAGTACCTCCAAACGTCTCGAGTCTGTCCAGTGTTGGGGAAATTTACTTTTAAAAGTAACGCATTACAATGTTGCATTACTCTATAAAAATAAAAAAAAAGGTACTTAATTGCATTACTTAGTTGCTTTTTGTAAAGTAATGCGTTATGTTACTTTTGTTTCACTTTTTATCAGCTGGGCTGGGCTTGCTTATGTATTTAAAAAAAGAAAGAAGTAATTTTTGGCAAATGTAAAGGCCCTTTTTCACACCAAAAGTAAAATTAATAAGCCTCAGCCTGAAGGAAATGCCTCTGCACCTCACTCTCAATTTTTCAACACGAGGACAGGAGAAATGTCAGTGAATAAATGGGAAAACAAAGTAACATGCAATACTTATTTTAAAAAGTATCTCAGATATTTTCTTGTAAATTTAAAAGTACATTACTTTACTAGTTACTTGAAAAAGTAGGCCTAATCTGATTACGTTACTCGCGTTACGTAATGCGTTACCCACAACACTGACCATAAACCTAACATATTTGTTCACAGTGACAATTTATTCAGTTTACATTATGCCATTAGGTCTAATGTCTAATGCTTTAGTGTTTTCCCACTCAAATTAGAGCAAAGTACATCTATTTGTCCTTCATTGTGTGAAATACTGAACATGAAATTGTATCTCCATGGGCCTTCCTTTTTTTCTTTCTTGTCTGTAGTTACAGTGCTAGTTGTGACCTGCCTTTGAAAATCAGACTGACATGCAAACAAAATGACAGGCAATTATCAACACTCTCTGCAGGTTCTGACAATTGTCCAATAAGCAAACAATGTATATGGTAAACGAAACAATTTATTATTCAGAAGTTTCTTTCTTGTACTCCTCCATCCACCAGTTCGTTAAAATTGACTCAATGGCTATAAGTGATAGAGACTTACACTTTTCACATTCTGGTTCTAAGTTCATTTTTTACTCAAGACAGTTTGGACAATTAATGCTCTCCCTCACAGTTTGTAACTAGCAGTCTCAGAAAGAAAGAAAAAATACATAAATGATGAATTTGTCAGTGACATTCAGTGTGATTTCTTCCATCATGCTGTACATCTGGTTCTGCACTCTAGTCTGCCACTGTTTTGTGCTTTTTGCACACTGGAGGTCACGCTTAAAGCCCTGAGATTCGCCAGATACATTTATGTCTGCTCTTTCAAATTCTTCAAATTCATCTTGCTTCTCTGCCAAAGAGAGTTCTGCAAAAATGAAATGAGACGAGTTGACGTAAATGTGTCTATATCACGCCTCTATTGCTGGCTTGTGGCATGGGAATTTTTTAGTACTGTGTACCAAAACTGCATCACGAAGGCCATCCCCAAAGTTTCCAGTGGTGGCAAGTTTCTTGTCTCCCATGCATGTCATTGGATATTTTGCTCAAGGTCTCTCTGACCTTGTCTGACCTCTCTAACTGCATGACACAAAATGGATTAAGGGATTATTTCTGTTCTTTCCTGACGTGTTGCTTGCATTGTTGCCCCCTACAACTGGAAAGGTCACACCCAAGACTGTTAACCATAGCCAGGATGCACTCATGAGAGAGGTCTAAGCTGGAGTATTCAATGCTTTGAATCCCCTTAGTGACAGTTTGCTTTAATTTCTCACCTATTAGCAGAATAGACTCTTCACATGTTAACATGTGAATAAATAGGACACATGCCTTCCTCTAACAGTTATGTCACTATTACTGTAATAGCTATTATAGTACAGGCTGATTGGACCAGTCATTACTTGCACCTTGGCTACTAAACTCTAATTGGGCCAGAAAAACTTTCAAATATACACTGATTAATTGGCTACTTTTTTATTTTAAGGTGGGAAGGTGGCTTTTACAGTCATATAACCAATTGTATGTGAGCGAAGCAGGGTGTTTTGACAAGAAATCATAAGCAAAAACAGTCATAGTTTATTGTATCACTATCACACGTTTTCATTTGTGTATCTTTTATATTTTCTCCAACATCCAAAGCATAGCCTACCTATAGGCCTACAGAACAGTGCATAAAACAGATGCATAAGGAAAAAGTCACCAATCAGCTGCATAGAGAACTCCATGTGTTCATTTTAAAACCATTACATGGGTTCTGCCAGCCAGGTTGCCAAGTCTGTAATTTTACCATGGAATTAAGATACGAAGCACCTAAAAGGTGCTATTATTTTTCAACCACAACATGTCGGACAGAAGCACTGCGTCTCAATCCAAAAGAAACATGCACTTCGGCCAATTCTTCAGCGATTGTATCGAAATATTTTACCTATTTTATATGCTACCATGTTAAAACTGAGCAAGATGATGATGAGACTTGCTGATGAAAGATTTTTGGGAGGAAGCAGCACTGGTAGGAACCCTTTGAGCTCCTGCAAACTCCTTTATGACAACAGACTGTTTTTATGATTAATACTAATCTACACAGTCAAAATATAATGCATAATAGTGACTATAAAATATGTATTTTTGGTATGGGGGCATATTTCGAGGGTAGGGTTACTGGGTTAGCTTTGGTACTCAGATCTGGCAACCCTTGCTGCCGGTGTTGGGCGCTCGCGCATAATCAGTGACGTACAAGACGAAGGGAAAATAGGAAAGGAAGGGCATAAAAAGTTGAAACGGAACGCGGTTATTGGCTTCAAAAAGACTCTCAGTGAACGAGAGCGTTTCATTCACTTAAACCACCAATTCGTTCACATCAGAAAGAGGAGACACAAGGACACAGATAGCATGTCGATGATTGTAAGGAGACTGTTTTTACGTTTTGGCTAATTGGTGTTACTTTGTTAGCTGCCTGGTTAGTTACTAAATATTAGCTGCACGATTTCGCGTGAAATATTATTAGTTTGCATTAACTAGCTATTTAGTGCGCATACATATTTGTCCCTTTAGCCGTGGAACCAGTGGTGACAACAGTAGCTTATACCTTTCTAGGCACATTCTAATTCTGTTTAAAGCAGGCATCCTCAAATCTGGCCCACTCCTGCAGAGTTTAGCTCTAACCCTAATCAAACACACCTGAGCATGCTCATCAGAGTCTTCAAGATCATTAGAAAATCACAGGTAGGTGAGTTTGATCAGGGTTGGAGCTAAACTCTGCAGCAGATTGGCCCTCCACGGAAAGATTTGAGGAACCCTGGTTTAAAACTATAGTTTATCAAGTCCCAATCTAGTTATCTTGCTAGATTAGATTTATATGCGGGTCAAAGAAGATAAGGGGGTTTCAGTCATCAAAACAATAAAAGTTTAATACAGTTTTTCCATTAGTATCTATCTATCTATAGTAGTCAACATTTGAAGTGGATCAAAACCTTTCATCAAAGTTGTCCTAAAACCAAAACAATACCCAGTCTTGTTTTTGGACAACTTTGATGAAAGGTTTTGATCCACTTCAAATGTTGACTACTCATTCATTCATTCATTCATTCATTCATTCATTCATTCCTTTTTTTAAAACACAATTATTTACAGAAAAAAATCTGATTCAGTTTAACAGTTTGTATACAAACAAAACAAAAAACAAAACATCTTGTCAGGCATATTTAGAACAAGAATTGTTATATGACAAAGACTTTATTTAAGGATCACAGTGCGACCCCAAAATACTAATTAATTGTCATTTTAAATCTTTACCAATCTTGACCACTATCCTTCAAACCATTAGATTTTACCCATTTGTCAGGAATACGTTTTTAATCACACACATTATATATATATATATATATATATATATCAAATGATGTAGTATGATCACTTATTCATTTATATAAGTACAGGTCAGAATATGTTGTTTCATTTTTACATGAAGATATCTTTAATGCTGAATAACAATGGAACATTATTTCACCCATATTTTAACATTTATTTCCACAAAAGTTATTTGAAGCATTAAAGTAGACACTTTAGTTGCATTTAATATGCTTTCTGTGTATATATATTTTAAAAAACAAAATCACTTTTGTAAATTGAATTTGGCTACCAAAATGGGATGTCTTGTCTTTGACCCATTCATGGATTTATGTGCACATACATAATGTAGCTTAAGTAAAAAAATTTTAGTAAAATGGGAAACAATTGTATTATAGTGAAGAGAATGCATTTTGGGTTATAGTTATATTCCCTAACTAACACTTAGAATATTCTCGTCTATTCAGCACATCACAATTAAGCAGAAAGGACAGGAGCCTCGACCGCGACGCTGCCATGCAGACGCTACTTTATTCACATGCCCCTTCTGCACTACTGACGTATGTAAGCCAAGACAGTACCATCAAATAATGACCCATATAGCTGGCCATAAACTTAGAGCAGTTGAATATGGAGGTGAGTGTGTGAGCATAAAGTTTCTTTGGTTTCTTTTCTCTCTTCTCTTTTTTTTTTTTTTTTTTTACATCATCCATTATGCTTGGTCAATATTGTGCTTATACAAATGTGCTCAAACCTCTGTTTTAGATCATGTTATATACAGCTGTAACATTGGCTGTGGCAAAAAGGCCAGACATTTTCACTGCTGCCAGTGTCCCAAGACTTACTTCAATAAAGGTGCCATAAAAAAGCATCTTTGCAGCGCTCATCCAATAGCTACTTGCACTCCAGAACCACAACCTGTAAGTCACCCACTACAAGAAGCTCCTTCACAGCTACGACCAGCATCTCATCCACCACCAGAACCTCCTTCACAGCAACCAGAACCTCATCCACCACCAAAACCTCCTTCACAGCTACGACCAGCATCTCATCCACCACCAGAACCTCCTTCACAGCAACCAGAACCTCATCCACCACCAAAACCTCCTTCACAGCTACGACCAGCATCTCATCCACCACCAGAACCTCCTTCACAGCTACGACCAGCATCTCATCCACCACCAGAACCTCCTGCACAGCAACCAGAACCTCATCCACCACCAAAACCTCCTTCACAGCTACGACCAGCATCTCATCCACCACCAGAACCTCCTTCACAGCTACGACCAGCATCTCAACCACAAGAACTTGATTTTCAGCAAGCAGCACCTGACCCACAAGAATTAGCAGCTTCTCCAGCGATTGAGAAAAAGCAAATCTCTATTCAGGTTCCTCGTAGGGTAAGCCTGAATTCTAAAAATTGAAATACATTGAGCTGAATGACTATCTAGCGTTAAGTATTATTGGTTAACCTTAGCTTGCTATTTAGTGCATCTAGCTATTTGTCGCTTTAGCTATGAAACCAATGGTGATAGTGGTAACATGCATTTAAAAATTCAAAGACTTATCCAGTCTAACCTTAGCTAGTTATCTAAGCTGGAGTTCTAGGCACGTCATGATGTAACTTGTTGAAATAATCTATTGGTTAAATTAATCAGTTTAGTATAAATATGAAGCAATGGTAATATACATTGAGGAAATATATTTTAGACTAAAATGTATAGACTCTTGAGTGTAATTGACATATTTCTTGTCTATTCAGCACATCACAGTTAAGCAGAAAGGGCAAGCACCTCGACCGCGACGCTGCCATGCAGACGCTACTTTATTCACATGCCCCTTCTGCACTACTGACGTATGTAAGCCAAGACAGTACCATCAAATAATGACCCATATAGCTGGCCATAAACTGAGAGCAGTTGAATATGGAGGTGAGTGTGTGAGCATAAAGTTTCTTTGGTAACACTTTGTAATAATGTGGGAAGAGAACAAACATGGGTTACGAATGTTATGAATGAAACTGTTAGGAACAGTAAAATAAAATACAGCATTAATTTATTCTTTGTCAATGATGGGCTTATACAAATGTGCTAAAATCTCTTTAGATTATGTCATATACAGCTGTAACGTTGGCTGTGAAAAAAAGGCCAGACATTTTCACTGCTGCCAGTGTCCCAAGACTTACATCAATAAAGGTGCCATAAAAAAGCATCTTTGCAGCGCTCATCCAATAGCTACTTGCACTCCAGAACCACAACCTGTAAGTCATCCACCACCAGAACCTCCTTCACAGCTACGACCAGCATCTCATCCACCACCAGAACCTCCTTCACAGCAACCAGAACCTCATCCACCACCAAAACCTCCTTCACAGCTACGACCAGCATCTCATCCACCACCAGAACCTCCTTCACAGCAACCAGAACCTCATCCACCACCAAAACCTCCTTCACAGCTACGACCAGCATCTCATCCACCACCAGAACCTCCTTCACAGCTACGACCAGCATCTCAACCACAAGAACTTGATTTGCAGCAAGCAGCACCTGATCCACAAGAATTAGCAGCTTCTCCAGCGATTGAGAAAAAGCAAATCTCTATTCAGGTTCCTCGTAGGGTAAGCCTGAATTCTAAAAATTGAAATACATTGAGCTGAATGACTATCTAGTGTTAAGTATTATTGGTTAACCTTAGCTTGCTATTTAGTGCATCTAGCTATTTGTCGCTTTAGCTATGAAACCAATGGTGATAGTGGTAACATGCATTTAAAAATTCAAAGACTTATCCAGTCTAACCTTAGCTAGTTATCTAAGCTGGAGTTCTAGGCACGTCATGATGTAACTTATTGAAATAATCAATTAGTTAAATTAGTTTAGTATAAATATGAAGCAATGGTAATATACATTGAGGAAATATATTTTAGACTAAAATGTATAGACTCTTGAGTGTAATTGACATATTTCTTGTCTATTCAGCACATCACAGTTAAGCAGAAAGGGCAAGCACCTCGACCGCGACGCTGCCATGCAGACGCTACTTTATTCACATGCCCCTTCTGCACTACTGACGTATGTAAGCCAAGACAGTACCATCAAATAATGACCCATATAGCTGGCCATAAACTGAGAGCAGTTGAATATGGAGGTGAGTGTGTGAGCATAAAGTTTCTTTGGTAACACTTTGTAATAATGTGGTAATAGTTAACATGTTATAAACAATGAACAAATACTTTTACAGTATTCATTGGTTAAACTGAAACGGTTAAAATGAAAAGTTGTATACTATATATTTACACTGGGTAATCTATTATGAGCTAAGTAACATTAATTCTGTAAAAGCAAAAAAATGTTCATTGTTAATTTATGTTAATGTACATTGACTAATGTTAAAAAAAGAAGTTTATTAGAAAGTAATATCTTTTTTTTTTTTTTCTCTTCAGTTAAAGACATTATGCAGGGAAATGTCTACTAACATGTGTTTTTATTTTTAGATCATGTTATATACAGCTGTAACATTGGCTGTGGTAAAAAGGCCAGACATTTTCACTGCTGCAAGTGTCCCAAGACTTACTTCAATAAAAGTGACCTAAAAAGGCATCTTCACGGTGCTCATCCCATAGCTCCAGAAACACCTTCTTTACAGCCACCAGCACCTGGTCTATTACCAGCTCATCCAGTGATGGCTCAAAGAAAGAAAATCTCAGCGCAGTGTCCTCACTGTGGGCTCAGTCTTAATTCTAAAAATTTAAAGAAACACATTGAGCGGAAGCATCATGAAGCCTTGCATACCGTAACTTCAGTTCTACCAGCACAGTGTGTTGACAAAAAGAATGGACTATTTGTTGTTTTAGAATCATTTTATGGGCCCTGTACCCCCATTCATGTGGTCAAAAAATTTTGGGGTTCATCCCACAAGGTTAAGTGTGAAATGGATAATTGCAACAGTCGTGTTGAAGTGGCACAAAGGAGTGGACATTTGGTTGCACAATGTGTGCATCTAAGCTCAGTAGACTACACCTGTGCTGTTGCACCGAGTGAGGATTTATCAGAGCATTTGTTGACTGAGATGGTGGAGAGAAAATGGATTGGAGACATGAGGAAAAAACGATGCCTTAAGCTGCAAAATCAAGCTAAGCTTAAAGGTGCCACATTTACTAGCCTTGTTACCATTGGAGGCCCTGACTACATGTATTATATATCAATATATGAGCCAAAGGTGTCACATTACAGTAAACTGGGCAGAGTCTTGGTGGATTACAATGCCAAGACAAACACTTGGAACTGCCCTTGTGGCAAAGGTGGAAAATCATGCCTGCACAAAGGTATTGCAAAGTGGTGTCTCTATCAAATGAAGAAGCAGCTCTTCAAAAACCTGCTTGAAGCAGAGGAAGAAAATGAATCGGCGCAACTTGAGGATCTATCTAGCCAAAAATGGGGTGCCCAGCGACTAGTTGGGATAAGAAAAGCTGGGACATCTCAGCCCAAAAGAAAAACTGACTCTGACCCACAACGAACTGGCACTTCAAATCGGTGATTCTACGGATATCAGTGAACAAAGACAGCATGAATGTAAAATGAAGAAAATAAAAAGAAATCCAATGTCCAATTATTTAATTCTTGATGCTGGGAATGTAAATAAATTAACTGACAATTGAGAGAAGCTATAGTGATTTATTCTGGGGGAAAGAAGAGCATACAGAGACCATCGGCTTTTTAAAAACACATCACCATAACAGATCCAACGGTGATCCCCTTTGTGTTTTTCAGTTCATAGCAAAGCCCAACACACATTTAGAGTTGTTAATGGAGTTTTATTAAACTCATTATTTTTAAATAATTTATTTAAAATATAAAAGTTACAATATATAGCTTATAGTTTGTCTACAGTTTGAATGTAGGTGTTGGTAGGATTTTGTAGAAACATATCATATAAAAATATATACACTATATTATATTATTATATAATATTATATGCATAAAATATGTAATAAAAAAAATAAAAAAAAAACGTTATGCCATAATTTAAACACTTCAAGAGTTATGAATGAAATTTTCCATAATTTTCCTTTTGACACATAAGATGTTATTTACTATAAAAGCATGCTGTTAGTGTCAGCTTAACTCAACTCGAAACTTCCTTGTTAATCCAAAAATAGCTTTTATTGAAATGAAGACTTTTTTTTAAACATCCTTGTCTGTGTAATGTCATATGAATAGATCAGCACACGACTGCTTCAGACACATATCAACACCTGCTACTTCATCAGCTCCTTGGCCTGAGTCACTGGTGCATTAGTGAGGTGATAAGGATAGAAAGGAGAAATCCGAAAACAGTATCACTGGACTAAAAATTGCTTTATCTTCTGATAGACTGTAATGTTGGAAACGCTGCTTGGTTTCCATGTGATTGTCTTAGTGGACTATCATTTGATGTTTGGTACATTCCACTGTGAATTAATTTGTAAACCAGTCACAAATAAACGCAGGGTTTGCAAACAGGCTTTTACGGGGAGATGGAACCATCAGTAACGCAGCAGCATGTCTAATGCCTAATCTGTCATCTGTGATTTTTGATGACAGAACAATTTTTCTGTTCATACATTGATAAAGCATACATAATAGTAACGGCCATTTATCTGTACGCCTTTAAGGAAACATGACTCATAAATGGAGTGTTTTAAATTATGGGTAGAGCTGCAGTCACACTAGACTTTAAAACTTCTTTGGACACTGAAAAAAATTAAAACAAATGGAGGCCATTTGTAGTTGCAATGTGTTGTATTTTTATTTATTTATTTTTTATATTCATTCCCACTTTCCTTTCTGCCAAAATAACGCATATGGATAGTTACAATTTATTGTCACTAGAATATTCCTGCAGTATGATCAGGAAATACTTGAAACAGTATACGAATATATGAAACAGTAAGCTAAATTGTTATTTTCAAGTGATTTAATGGGATCTTTGATATACTATAATAAATTATGATCTCTTCAATGAGTGAAAATTACAGATTGCATTAGTATGTGTATATAGTAGCATAATGGCAGAAGAAAGGGCTCAGTATGCATAGACAGCCTATCCTGCTGGAAGCTCTAACTACAGCACATTTTAATCTTATTGACAAGTCAGTCAGATGTTGATTTAATATCTGCTGGCATTTATTGGAATTTTATGATACCATGTATCCTAACAATTTGTAGAAAATTAGCAGCAAAGCATTAAAGATCCTAGAGAATACTTAGTAGAGATGAGGGACTTTTCTACGTCTTTCTGTTTATGCCAAACCCACCTCTATTGGTTTGTTTCCATAAAAATATATATTTATTTTGGTCTCATCTGGCCATAAAACCCAGTCCTACTGAACCCAGTTACATTAACGCCTGGCAAATTGCAGGTACATAAGTTTGTTTGATGACACCAAAGGCTATTTCTGGATATTTTCCCAAACATGTTATGCTTATAGATGAGGTCTGATTATAGTTTTTGAAACTTTCTCATCCCAAGACCCGACTAGCACCTGTAATATTTATCAAGGGTGCCAATATAAGTGGAAGATGCAATATATTCATATTTTTGTTGTTGCGCTAGTCAAGGCAAAAGTTGTTGAAAAAGGTAAAAACTGGTGGTAATCAGCTACAGAATCAACAATACACAAACCAAAACTACACAAACATAAAATTTAACAAAATCTTTGTTGAAAAAAATGTTCATGAGTCAACTACTCCATTACGTTGATTGATAACGCTCTTTCTCTCAGATGTCTTTCAGAGTTGTGGAAAGAATGTTGTTTTCTTTTAGGGCTGTGCCCGTGTGTTTAGTCAGATTTAATGAAGCTCAAACAATAACACTTGTATGATCACGACTGAACTACAGGACTTGAACACTCTATACACTTAACACTCAGGTTAGTAATGTAAAAGTTTTATCAGTTTACAGTCCCTACAAGTCGAGTTTTATGTAACTAGCCAAATTCTTGCCACATTGTCACATAATATGATTATTTTTCTTTTTTTGCTTTGTTCATGAGCTCCTCTGCCATAGCTGCAAAGTCATTTATATATCTCAGTCCTGAATCACCACACGACATTGCTGAACCTGAGTTGTATGCACAAACGTCACTGCATTTCCTGATGACAACTTTTTCAGAAATAAGCATGTTTTTCTTTAAAAGTATATAAGCTTTATACTGGTCATATATAGTATCTTAATGGGTCAAGTAAAATATACATTTATAATAACACATACACGCATCAGTGTATGAACACTTGGCTGGACGAATACAGTACACTTCTCTTTAATGCTATAACAGTCACATTTGAGTCCCGACTTACAAAATAAACAACAAATACATAAATAGTTTCCCTTTCGGTCAAGCAGTTGTGAATTAAATACTGGCTGACCCAATAAATGGATAATACTATTGTATGCCATATACCCCACACATAATGTCCAGCTCAGGTCCTTTTTATGATTGAAGCATAAGGAATTTGGTAACTCTGAGCTCATTCAGTAAGGCACTTAGGATTTGGTTTTCATCACCTATGAGAAATCCACATACAGCGATCAGTGAGATCCTGGGTCCCCACAGAGAAGCTAAAGGGAACTAGTGGTGAGTCTTCCTGCTGAGGGTGTGTGTCTCTCTCAGTATCTGAGTATTGTACAGTCCTGTTTGCAAAATTGCATGCCCAGTTCTCTTTCCCTCTGTGTGTTTGGATTTCTCGCAGCCCTCTGCTTTTATACGAGTCCTGTGGGTCATCGCCCGGGGCAGGATGTAGGTTTAATGCAGTGGCCCTCAAACAGGACCAGGCTGGCCGGACAGTGGCAGCCAGCAACACAGGGCCTTTGACAGGGTCCGATTTCGTTCCAGTTATTGCAGGTTTTAGTGCAGCCAGGTCCACATGTGTCATAAACTGCGCCATGTTTGCAATGTGTGCCTATAGCAAAAAAGTGAAATGAATACTAGTCAAGAACGAAGAAAAGACACATTCATGTCAGCTTTTGCCACATATGTAATTAAGACGGCTTCTTAAAGGGGTCATTGGATGCGAAATTCACTTTTACATGTACATGTTTGAACATAAATGTGTGTTGGCAGTGTACGTACACAACCACCCTATAATAATAAAAATCCACCTAGTGTTTTTTATTTTTAAATCCCCATAAATAATAACCCCTTTCTTAAATCAAGCCGATCTCAGATTCTTGGTTGTGTGATGTCACACAGGCCAAGGCCCCTCCCACGATTATTGACTGACACTGGCGTATCAACATAGACCCTCCCTGAGTGAGCTGTAAACAATCCACCATTGTTTCGGCACTGGAGCAGGTGTAAACAAGAACGTCTCCTAAGCGATTGAGGTATTTTGTTGTTGGATGCAATAATGAATATAGCAGTCGTCGTTTACTACCTGAGCCGCTGAAGAGCAGTGGATTACTTTTGTTTTTGAAGGGAATGCACCTCCCGATCTACCTAAATGCGTCAATGTTCGCGTGAATCATTCGTGATCCAGCTTCACCTCCAGAAGAAGTGAGTATAAGGTTTTTTAGGAATCTTTGCAAATCACCTTTCCTAATAATGTTCTAGTTAGCAAGTTCCACAACGAATGCGGCTGAAGTTTACAGTCTAATCAGGACGGCTCATCACCCCACCGAAGAGAGGGGCGGGGTGAACAGAGCTCATTAGCATTTAAAGAAACATGCCCCGAAACGGGTCGCTGTGAACAGAGCTGTTTTTGACAAGGTAAAACGGGTGTTGTTTACACTACCATTGAGAAATTTTAACCAAAGTATGTTACAGACTTTTCATTAACCCTCTAAGCGCCAAAGTTGCAAAATTGCGACAAGACGTCACACTTAATAAAATAGACTGTAGTTCCTAATATGGTGTAATATCTCATTTGTATTCCCTACCACTAGATGGCAGACATGTAGTACTTCGATTCTAGACCAAAATTACGCCATGTTCCTATTCAAAGTGTTCGAGGAAATAGCAGAGCAAGTGAGCTATCGTGTCATTGGTTTCGGAAGCAGTTCAGTTCATAGCGTGCAAGTAAATTGTGAGATTTGTGAGAGAAAAATCGCCAAATGACTAATAAAAAGTTGTACTTGAGGATGTGTTGCAAATGTTATTCGCCAATTCTGACTCTGAAGGGGAATATTTGCCTTTTGGTCATAGATGAGATGAGTATATTTACACCCCACATAAACTTTCGGTCATGCCCAACATTTTTCTAATTTACAGTAGATCTCTATCTTTAATCCCTTTCAAGCCACAAGCTTTTGAAATCTTGATGCAAACTTGTGCAAAATGGGCATCCGATGAATGGGCACTAATTCCGAGTATGGGTCACCATACTTGGCCACATATCACTTCCCTTTCCCCCACTTCCCTTAACAAGAAATCCCAAAACATTTAAAATGTAACAGAGACAAAACATGTTTTAACATCAACACTATCCTAAAAAAATGGGTAATTAATCTCTGTTGTATTAAACAACAACAACAAAAACACCATGCAATGAATGAGGGTTTCAGTTCCGGCTGTCAATAAATTTATCAGGTCTGACTTACTCATGCAGGTGAGCTCCGGTCTCCAGTGCACACGAATGCCCTCTCTCTCACACGCTCGACTGTATGCTATAAACGACTCACAGTAACAGTTCTTATGCACTGGACACTCACACATGTCTGTTACACACGACCTAAAGAGGAAGACATGGGGAGAGACAGAGATAGAATGAGTGTCAGTGTTGAATGTTGAAGAACTGGCACCAGTTTAATGCTTCTCTACCCTACAGACATTTAGTTTATCGTTTTAGTATTAAATATTCAGCATCAAAATGCAAAAGACCTGAAGCTAATTCTGCAGTAGTACAATAAAATGGCACATGCACAATCCATGATTTCTAATTAAGTTTGATGTTCATCTGAGCTCTGATCTTTTATTTATCTATTTGATAATGATGATTGCATAATGGGAAACTCACTTGTAGAATGAGGTAAAGTCTACAGCAGAATGGCACTTCTGAAACTCCCAGGACTTGAGTTTTTGGCACGTCCTGTGTGCACGCAGCTTTACTTTGACTGTGCCGGGACAGAGGAAGGACGTGGGCCTGCGGTTTGGTGCCTGACACACCTCATTGTCCTCCACACGCCAAGATACAGCAAATTCATCCACGTCAAACTTAATCTGGCCGTCTCCACCTAGAGAGTCGTCCCGTCTTTGACCGTTGTAGTTTCCACACAGCCCACAGAGCTGCCCCTTCAGATGTGGTGCTGCGACCACCTCCACCAGACTGTCCCCGTCCCAAGTGATCTCCAGTCCTGATAACACAGCCAAGATGATGATTAAGGAAAAGGAAACATGCTGCATTTGCCTGTGTTTGAGAAGATGACATATCTTGTAGTCTGACACAATCTAAATCTATCTTAAACAGCATTTGAATCAAGTCATTTAGCAATCAAATTCATTTAAAACTGCATGGAGTCTTTCTTCTTTTAAAAACTCATTCATTACAGTGAAGGCAAAAAAGGTTTTTAAGAAAGTATGAAAAGAAACGGTGACCAGAATAAAGACCTCTAACATACTATTTTCAAATAAATTTTGACCTACGATTTGGATCCTGAAAATAATCTATGGACATGTTCTTCACAGCATTCTATGGACAGATCTATTGTATTGTATCTATTTTTCTGTTATCTATTCAAAAATGTGCTTAAAAAGAGTTCAATTTATCTGCACTTACTGCACTTTTGTTCAGGTGAGAACAAAATTGTACTGGATAATGACATCTTCCTGGCAAAATCAACAGTTATTGAACTGACTTTAGCTGAATATTGACACTGTTTCTTTCCAGAACTGTTGCAACATTGACAGTTATTGAACTGAAGTGAAATAACACTGAAATAAATTGAGCTGAATAATGATTCTGTTATCTTCTGTGGAGGTGCAAAAAATACATTTGTTTCATTATTGATGTAGTTTACATCATGAACACTTATTTTCCCGTTTATTAATGTCAAGTTGCTTCGAAACAATCTGCATTGTATAAAGCGCTATATAAATAAATGTGACTTGACTTGAGTTAAACCAGCATGCTGAATTGGAAGCTAGTTTGGAAGTAATTGTCATTTGTATTGAATTATGGTTTTAAACAGGCCGAACATGCTCTTTTGAAAAAAAAGGTGCGGAAAACTGTAACCCTCCTATACTATCTGTGCGAGTTGGAATGATTGATTTGAACTGCTAACACAAAGGTTGCTTACAGATAAATGTCATACACACATGGGAGACTTAATCAAATCACAATCCTGTCGCCAGTCCAAGGGTCAGCATTGTGCAAGGCACTACATTAGCTCATTCTTACACTGCAAAATCCATTTTCTTACTCAGAATGTTTCAGATGAATTACCTTTAGTTAATATTCAGTTAATTCAACCCTAAGGCGGCATCCCAGTAGCTGACACAAATCATTTTTGGTCAGAATGCCATACAGTCTTTGATGAATAAAAAGCTCAAAAGCATTTATTTGAAATGAAAATCTTTTGTCACATTTGAAATGTTTTTTACTGCCACTTTTGATTCATTTTAAGTGTCCTTGCTGATTAAAAGTATTAATCTTTCTTTCCTTTAAAATCTTACTTTTGAATGGTAGTATATCACAATTTCCACAAAAATATTAAGCGACAAAAACTGTTCCCAACATTGATAATAATAAGAAATGTTTCTTGAGCACCAAATCAGCATGTTAGAATGGTTTCTGAAGGATCGTGTGAGAAACTGGAGTAATGATGCTGAAAATTCAGTGTTTCCATCCCAGGACTAAATTAAATTTCAAGAAAAAAACTGTTCTTTTAAATAGTAATAATATTTCACAATAGAACTTCTTCTGTCAGAGGTCTGTTATACTCAAAAGAAGATTTGTAGAAGAGTGAAGGACTGCTACTATTTCATAAAGTCAATTTGTGTAATTTTTTTATTTTTTTTATTGATCCTTTCAGGGCTTTCTGTGTAAAGTATTTGTTCGTGCATATCTTCAGTGAGAAAAAGAACTCACTGAGAATGAAGTCACTGGAGATGTTAACGCCCACTTGCAGAGACTTCGCCACAATCGAAACCCTCTGATTCTCCAAAAGCTATGTGAAAGAACCTATGATAGAAAATCAAAATCCCATAGCAAGTGCTGGCCTTACCTGCGATGGTGGTGAGTTTGAGCAGGTATCCATCCAGGTCAATGTGGACCCCTGTGCTATGGAAGGGAAGAGCGATGCGTGTGCCGTTTTGACGGACGGTCAGGTGTTGGTGAAGGCTGATGCTCAGGCCTGATGTGTGCAGCTCTACTGATTTGGTCCATGAGAAGGAGCGTGTGCGACGCGCATCGTTCTTCACAAGCACTGTGAAACTGGCCGCTGGAGAGCAGTCCTTAGTGAGCACGTATTTACACGTGCCCTGGAAGTTAAAGGTGCGGCCGTCAAAAGTGTTATAGTGAGGGTCTCCAAATACGGTACACACACCTGGCTCTGGAGTTACGAAAAGAGCAATAGAGAGGATATTTGTAGTGAAATAATGACTTTGCATTTCAAATAAAGAATGCATATTTGTATGCAAACTGATGGCACACATGGAACTTTTCATTTATACTTAAAAGTTACATTGTGGAGTATGTGATGATCTGACCGAAAAGCTTGTCATTTCATAAAATCCCTCTTCTTCAAAACTAGTTTTATTCTGTTCAAATTCACAGCTGGAACATCATGTGAGGAAGTCAACTTACTATCAGTGCAAACAGGACAGCATCCAGTTCGATTCAGTATCTTGTTCTGAAAAACGAACGAAAAACGTTGTATAGTGACAGACTTACATACAGTAGGAGACAGAAAATCAAACAGGTTTGTTAGGCACTGCTGGGTGTAACTAGAAACAAAATATTTAGGCCTTGTGTCCACCGAAGAGTTTTTGGCCAGATGAAAATGCCCAGCTGGGGAGCAGTCTTTGTGACAGTATTTGTTCACAAGACTCATATCAGGAACACCCATACAGGCATAAACAGACACACCCGCACACAAGCAATCATACCACACACACACACGAGCGCATTTTTCCAAGCTATTTTGTTTGAAAATGGAAACTTGAAGTTACATTACAAAATGTTAGGTAAATGTTCTCTTCAGTTAGTCAAGACTCACTTATTGTAATGTAATATTGTAATGTAACATCATCAGTCTTTTGCTTTCAAGCTGACTTTCAAACCACCAGTCTTTTTTCTGAAACTTCACATTCACCTTTTGACGGTGGAAACACCATCTACACTCTATAAAGTATAACGTATGACTATAAAGTACTGGCGACTTCACATAAAACTCTGGTTAGGTGTTTTTATGTGCTTTGTAAAACAAAACTTACCGAGGGACAGCTGGAAATAGGAACACAAATCTTGGGCTGACATTCAATATTGCCCTTAACACAGGTGCACAGAGAACAGTTAGTAGACGACCATCTGTCACCATCCTAAACCAGGAAGAGACAAAGTTATACACTCATTCTCCTCTGATATACAGTGGGTACGGAAAGTATTCAGACTCCCTTAAATTTTTCACTCTTTGTTATATTGCAGCCATTTGCTAAAATCATTTAAGTTCATTTTTTTCCTCATTAATGTACACACAGCACCCCATATTGACAGAAAAACACAGAATTGTTGACATTTTTGCAGATTTATTAAAAAAAAAAAAGAGCTCAGAGACAGAATGGCAAGGCACAGATCTGGCCAAGGTTACAAAAAAATTTCTGCTGCACTTAAGGTTCCTAAGAGCACAGTGGCCTCCATAATCCTTAAATGGAAGACGTTTGGGACGACCAGAACCCTTCCTAGAGCTGGCCGTCCGGCCAAACTGAGCTATCGGGGGAGAAGAGCCTTGGTGAGAGAGGTAAAGAAGAACCCAAAGATCACTGTGGCTGAGCTCCAGAGATGCAGTTGGGAGATGGGAGAAAGTTGTAGAAAGTCAACCATCACTGCAGCCCTCCACCAGTCGGGGCTTTATGGCAGAGTGGCCCGACGGAAGCCTCTCCTCAGTGCAAGACACATGAAAGCCCGCATGGAGTTTGCTAAAAACACCTGAATAAGATTCTCTGGTCTGATGAGACCAAGATAGAACTTTGGCCTTAATTCTAAGCGGTATGTGTGGAGAAAACCAGGCACTGCTCATCACCTGTCCAATACAGTCCCAACAGTGAAGCATGGTGGTGGCAGCATCATGCTGTGGGGTGTTTTCAGCTGCAGGGACAGGACGACTGGTTGCAATCGAGGGAAAGATGAATGCGGCCAAGTACAGAGATATCCTGGGCGAAAACCTTCTCCAGAGTGCTCAGGACCTCAGACTGGGCGAAGGTTTACCTTCCAACAAGACAATGACCCTAAGCACACAGCTAAAATAACGAAGGAGTGGCTTCACAACAACTCCGTGACTGTTCTTGAATGGCCCAGCCAGAGCCCTGACTTAAACCCAATTGAGCATCTCTGGAGAGACCTAAAATGGCTGTCCACCAACGCTTTACCATCCAACCTGACAGAACTGGAGAGGATCTGCAAGGAGGAATGGCAGAGGATCCCCAAATCCAGGTGTGAAAAACTTGTTGCATCTTTCCCAAAAAGACTCATGGCTGTATTAGATCAAAAGGGTGCTTCTACTAAATACTGAGCAAAGGGTCTGAATACTTAGGACCATGTGATATTTCCTTTTTCTTTTTTAATAAATCTGCAAAAATGTCAACAATTCTGTGTTTTTCTGTCAATATGGGGTGCTGTGTGTACATTAATGATGAAAAAAAATGAACTTAAATGATTTTAGCAAATGGCTGCAATATAACAAAGAGTGAAAAATTTAAGGGGGTCTGAAAACTTTCCGTACCCACTGTATACGCATACATTTTTCAGCTAGCTGTCCACATGTGTTTGTTTGTCCCTGTTCTTGGATGCCTCACCCTATAGATTTTGCTCTTCACCCTGCAGTACTTCACATCTTCCATCTTCAGGTGAGACTGGCACTCTTCACAGCATGCACTGCCATGACAGCTGCCAGGCGGTGAGCATTTCTTCCTGCACAGCACCGTAGAGTCCACACATGTGCAGGTGGTGCAGTTGTCATGGCTAATGGATGTACCGTTCTCATAAACCTCACTGTGGAACAGACAGCTGCCAGGTGACAAGTCAAACACCCTCCTCTGACCTAGAGAAGACAAATAAGACCCTGTCATTTTACATTTTCATGAACGCATACTAGATTCAAGTGCAATCAAAATTATTCAACCCCCCAGAGACTATACAAACGTCAGCTTTTCTGAACATCCAGAATTTAAAAAAAAAAACAAATAAAAAAAAACACTTCGACAACAGTTTGATGGAAGTGATAATGTCAACATATTATAACATTTTTTTTTTTTTTTTGTAATACAGCTGTCATAATTATTCAACCCCTATTCAGCACTGCTGTTTTTAAGTCTCTTATTTGTATGGTAGGGTGCAAAATTGTGATTTAATTACACTTGAGCCCCTGGAAACTCCATTAACAAATCTTAATTAGCTTAAGCTGTTACATACATACAATACATAAATTTGAGTAGCAAATATGGTTCAAAAAGCTATAGAGAAGAAATAGTTTTATGTTATAAATAGTTTATGGCTACAAGAGGTCACTAGACGTTCCTAGAGACACAGCTAGCAGCATTACTCATGTGTTTAAAATGTGTTGTACCAGAAAACTTTTGAGGCCAATGAAGGAAAAACACAGTATAATCAAGGGGAAAATGTTTGATCAGAGCAACTGAGAAAACCCCTCAATTTACTGCCAAAGACTTGCAAGATGACCCGATGAAAGGAGGAAAAACATTTCAATGCAGAGTATAAGAAGAACACTAAACAAGCATGGGTTCATAGTGGAACATCACTCTTGATCAAGAAGAACATAAAAGGCTTGAATATACTAAAATGAATTTGGATAGACCTGTAGAGTTCCAGAAGAACGTTTTATAGACCAGAACTTCATAGATCAGCAGTATGTCTGGTGCAAAAAAGGCTAGGCCTTAAGAGCAGAAGATCACTATCCCTATGGTCAAACATCTTGTTCTAGGGGTGCTTTGCTGATGCAGGAAGAGGAAATCTTGACTGTATGAAAGACATCATGGAATTTTTTTTAAAGTATTTTGGTGAATAGACTGAAGTTTGATGACCATCGGAATGATTATCTCAAAGTATACATCTAAATCTAATTAAGCTTGGTTAAAGCATCAGTCGTAAAATGTTCTTCAGTGGCCTGTTCAGTCTTCAAATTTAAATCTCTTTAAAATATTTTGTGGAATTTGATGTAAGCAGTGGCAACATGAAAACCAAATATTAGAAGTGATCTGGAAGCTTTCTAATACAGTATATAGTCAGTATGTATGGTATTTGTCATTGTGAAAAGTTTGTACAAAAAATCTAAGTGTCTTTAGGTGTCTTGATTTTTTATTTTATTTTTTTACCCCAAAACATTGAGAAGAAAATAACTTACCACGGCATCTAGGACAGCATTGGCCAGGTGGAGTGTGGGTGAGATGTGATGGGCAGGACAGAACAGGACACACCACTTTATGACACATGCTTTGCCCTCCCTGAAAAACACACACATGATTATACAAAGCATATCAAAACATATGAAGAGTTCATTTGCAAAAACAGATAACTCCATTTTTAACAATTTTTAAAAATCATGTTTTTTCATTGTGCATTCCAATTAATCTCAATCAAACTGCAGTTGGGTTATTTTGATTAAGTAAAAATAACAAAAACAAAAACACAGCTAACCAACACAATAAAAACATGATAACATAATAAAACACATGATAAAAAAAAAGAAAAAAAAAGAGTTATCTCTCATTTATCTTTGTGTTATTTCACTGAACTATATGTGCTACTGTGTGACACTGATATACTGTAGAGGTAGAAAACAAATGTTTATATTTGAAATGAAATATCATGTATTAGGCTACTATGGGACTAAAAGCACATTTGATTTTCTTCCCTGGTAATCTAATAAAAGTTAATTCTGCACTAATTCGATCTAATATTCAATGTTTTTAAAATGTTATATGAAGCAAATTACATATTACGTAGCAAAATTACTCAATATATTTTGAGACAAAAGTCTTGTTAATCTTTTTTCAGTTTTGTTCAAGGAAGAATATGTATATGAGAATGTATGTGAGATATGAATATGTATATTATATATGTATATAAGAAAATGAAGAGTAAGCATATTGTTAGGGGTAAGAAGTGGCCTTCTTCTGATGAGACTAAAGGAACAATAATTAACACGATAATAAATAGCTGGCTGACTTTTTTGACATGACATGGTTAGATATAGATGTAGATATAGATGGTCAGTTTGATTTTTTAAGTTGGGTGTCCACTTTAGAAATAATCACCATATGTATAATGATTTGAAATTTTTGTTGTGACTTGTAACGCTGGTAAGGTTTAGCAGATAAACTCACAGTGCAGATGCATTTAATACAGGGATTCCCTTCAGGATGAAACTCTTCGTCTTCTTTATATAAATTTCCCTCGAAAATACACCCTGTGAACATCCAAAATATGAATAAGCACTAGGATATTCACATGCACCTAGACAAACAAGTTTTGCCGGTATTTTAATGAAGTGTAGTTATTGAGGAAATGTTGTGCACATCAATATATAGAATTCTGTTTATAATAGTCTGATTAAATATACTGATCAAAATTATGAACGCAACACTTTTGTTTTCACCCCATTTTTCACAAGCTGAACTCAAAGATCTAAGACTTTTTCTATGTACACAAAAGGCCTATTTCTCTCAAATATTGTTCACAAATCTGTCTAAATCTGTGTTAGTGAGCACTTCTCCTTTGCCGAGATACTCCATCCACCTCACAGGTGTGGCATATCAAGATGCTGATTAGACAGCATGATTATTGCACAGGTGTGCCTCAGGCTGGTCACAATAAAAGGGCACTCTAAAATGTGCAGTTTTATCACACAGCACAATGCCACAGATGTCGCAAGTTTTGAGGGAGCGTGCAATTGGCATTCGGACTGCAGGAATTAGTTCTCTTCATGGATGAATTCCGGTTTTCACTGTACAGGGCAGATAGCAGACAGATGGGTGAGCAGTTTGCTGATGTCAACGTTGTGGATCAAGTGGCCCATGGTGGCGGTGGGGTTATGGTATGGGCAGGTGTATGTTATGAACAACGAACACAGGTGCATTTTATTGATGGCATTTTGAATGCACAGGGATACCGTGACGAGATCCTGAGGCCCATTGTTGTGCCATTCATCCACGACCATCACCTGATGTTGCAGCATGATAATGCACCGGCCCCATGTTGGCAAGGATCTGTACACAATTCCTGGAAGCTGAAAGCATCCCAGTTCTTGCATGGCCAGCATTCTCACCAGACATGTCACCCATTGAGCATGTTTGGGATGCTCTGGATCGGCGTATACGACAGCGTGTTCCAGTTCCTGCCAATATCCAGCAACTTCACACAGCCATTGAAGAGGAGTGGACCAACACTCCACAGGCCACAATCAACAACCTGATCAACTCTATGCGAAGGAGATGTGTTGCACCCCCCAATACAGTATAATCATGCTGTCTAATCAGCATCTTGATATGCCACACCTGTGAGGTGGATGGAGTATCTCAAGAAAGGAGAAGTGCTCACTAACACAGATTTGTGAACAATATTTGAGAGAAATAGGCCTTTTGTGTGCATAGAAAAAGTCTTAGATCTTTGAGTTCAGCTCATGAAAAATGGGGGCAAAAACAAAAGTGTTGCGTTTATAATTTTGTTCAGTGTAGATTTGTTTTTAAATTGGTAAAGATTCCCTTTCTCTCTTATATTTTTAAAGGGAAAAGCACTGTATAAGAAATGAACAGACATAAGCACACACATAATAACATTGACTGACCTGGGCAAGTTGGGCAGCATTTCTTTGGGTGGTTTTTGGGATTCTTACAGTGAATGACACACCTCATTTCTGCTTCAGTGATGACACCTTCCTGTCCAAAGAAAAAAAGAAAATAATGAACTTTACAATCCCCTTCTATGTTTACTTTCAGATTTATATTGGTAGGTGGTTTCTTGTTATAACTTAAATATGAAAATGCACGTATTGTTTTTGAGGTGAGGTAGGAGGTACTCAAGTACTATTTCATCTACATTATAATTACTGTTATTTTCCCCAAACATTCTCATTTAAACCAGTAGTTTATTAAAGCAGTCAGCTTGCTAAATTACTCATTCATTTGTCCAGCCCTGTTTTTCCCCCACTCTATTTATCCTACTATTAGACTAGTTAACTTTAACAAAGTAAATCCATCCAGCCATTCCCAAGACGCAGCCAGTGTTGACCCACCTGACAGCTGTATGTGACACAGGGTTTCACAGGGCTGATCCAGTGATGGGAACTGTTGTAGGACGTCCCTTTTAGCTGACAACCTGCAGAGAGAAGAAATGCTCAGGTAATATGATTTCAAGCCATGTATGCTGAAACAAATGGTGTAGGATTTACTTTTAAACAATTTTCACTCAGAAAGCAATTACAAAGGAACAGCAAGTAGCATATTTAAATAAATATGATATTTTGAAGTAGAAAGACTGTAGTATAATAGTATTTCCTTGTAAAATGTACTCCAATAATCTGTTTTATTTACAATTTTGGAAAAAAAAAAATGTTTTTACAGTGTAACCAGAAAATCTGAGCCACCATTGTTAACTGCCTCTTATATTAAAAATAGGCTGAACATCATCTGCAGATTATTGATTGATTTATAACTGATTATAAGTTTATTATATTGATTAGAAGAATGTCAGATATTCTAAGGAAACCCATTCAAATTAAACGTCTGAGAAAGAGGGAAAATCAAGATCTCAGCTGTAAAGAGTAATGGCGTCTCTCAACCATAAGGTGGCAGCGATGTTAAACATAGCAAAACTATACATTATGATTAAAGAACCAAAGAAGTTTGTTAGTCCACACATAATTAATAATAACCAGATAACATTATTTTGAGTTATTTCTCAGTTCTTCATGAGGTTTGAACTGACCTTTGCATCTTTCACAGCAGGCTCCTGTCTGTTTGACCACCAGCGCACAGTCCTCTGCCAGCGGCGAACACTTCTCCTGCTTACAGTCTGCTTTCTGATTCTATTGATAAACAGAAACATTTAAAGGACAATCCTTTATCATTCAGTACTGTGCACAATCATTTTACTTGCTGACAATGTGACAAGGATAAAGCCATGAAATTCAGTACGGGATGTGATCTGCTTTCTTGATAGATCAGCTTAATTCAATCACGTTTGGTTCGTGACATGCCCATCAACAGCAGACAAATGCATGTACATGAAGAGCAGCATCATCTTTCAGAGATAAAACTTCCTGTATTGATCTCTATTCATCAACTAACATGCTACAAAATCAATACGAGACATTCATCAACCCATCGTATCGGCTCTCACGCACTAACCTTGTGAAAGGCACATTGTTTGACTCTCATACTGTTCTCTCATATCATTCTCTTTATAAAGGGTAGCAGACGCATAACATAGACCAATGCTGATTTTTGTGATCAGGACAGAGACAGATGTGGATTAAAGTAGTTACAGTAATTCCAATTTATCACTAATGTTTTACCATCTAAATTTATTACGTTGGATATATGCAACATTTACAGTTCTCAGCACTGAGAATTTAAGCACAGAGTAAATTCCCCTATGAACAATATGTAAATTATTAAGCAGTACTGAGAGTAGTCTATATTTTTGTTGTTGTTGTTATATCGAAGACTGTATTCTATATATTATTTATCTACGGTGACAGAAGTTCCCTAAAATGTAACTATCTCTTGTAGCCTATAATACTTATTAAATATCTGTATCTCTTGTATAGTCATTCTATTCTGTATGACTCTTGTGCTCAAGCTGCTATCCTGAAAGCTCAGGAAAATCTAGTTTGCCCAGCCACGACTCCTCACTGCTGCCTCACAACAGAAATGCCTGTTAAAAGTAGTCATGCGAATCTGCAAACTGCACTACTAATATTTAACCATATTTCATACTGAATTCCCGCACAGGTAGTTCTAAGGGTTTGTGTTTTCTCACCAGACAGACGCAGGAGATGCAGGGATTGTCTGTGATGTTGGGGATGTGTAACACTTCTCCCTCGTTCTCACAGCTAGCCTCCGTACCTGAATGAAAAAATATGAATAAAATGAACATTTACACAAGATATTTCCTCTAAACATTTTATTTAACCATACAAACAAAGCCTGCAAATAACTAAATCACTTAAAAATGAGTGAACCCAAACTGCTCATGTTTAGTTTAAGTAGAGTTTACAAAACGTACCGGAATGTAGGCCACACTTTATTTTACAGTGTTGCTCTGTATTTAAGTGATTACCGAGTAATACTAGTTAAACTAACGAGCTGCATACTTACTGGCAGTTGTTTTATTTTTGCTTTATACCTTTGCGTTTACTGTGCACATTAACAATTACATGACTAATGCAACGGACACTGTAAAGTAATCATTTATACACACAGCTCAAATCTTTTCATCAAACTTTTATTATTCATTTTCAAGTCTGAAATAAATGGCTACTACTAACTCAAATTCAAAGTCATGTAAAAATTGCAATTAAAGCGTTTCGACATTTTCAATCTTGCAGTTTTGAAACGATAAAAATATCAAAACCAATATACACGACCACCATGACAAAACAACACAACATATATTCCTCAGATTTCGAATATACATCTTAATGAAAGTAATTTTATGTCTAATATTTGATGATTTATGTTTATATTATTACATTTCTTGCGGAAGTTTATTTATGATTCTTACCGGTAATTAAAGGTGCAGATAAATGTGGCGTTTGGAGAATTAAAAACCAGAATAACAGGTTGTAGGTTACTGGAGGAGACAGACACAGCATCCTAAATTCACTCCAGACGCAAGGGGGGAAAGAGAAAAAATGAATAAATAGAGTATCCCAAGCCTGTAGAAATGGTTTTCGTTAAGATCCAGAGAGAGGGGGACATTGGTGTCATGAGGGAGTCGATCCCGCAACCTTCGGCGAACGCGCGCGATGCCCAATCAGCTCAACATTGTGATAAAAACGGTCCAAAAAACACGTCAACAGCGAGGCAACTTTCCGAAGATCCAGGTTTGCAGGTCACAAACTCCACAAAGAGTTTAAAACAGAGATAAGATCCAGAGGTCTTCTGGAGACAAGCGCGTGGAGAGATGACATTGCCATGATCCAAACCGAGATATCCAGTCTTTGGTCAGAGCGCGCTCGTTTGGTCTCCGGCGGTTCCTCTCTGACAGACGCACGGATGCGCACTGCTGGTCATTTCTGGCGACGCCGATACTCCTCCAGCTCCAGAGCTGCAGTTAAACATTCCCGCGGTATTGGTCCGTCCTCCAGTCCACGCGGATATCTGCCCCTCTCTATTTAAACGCATGTGTGGGTTTATAAACCCGCAGATCTGCTGTATGCTGAGGTCTAGTGAGATCCGCCCCTATCTGTACCTCAACATATCAGCATTCAGCATGGGCACACTCGTGTAACCTTCTCACCAAACAAGAATGTCAGCCTATTATATAGGCACGGGATAGGAACATGCCTTTTGCGTGTAATTCTCAATCTTAGAATAACAATGACTTCATTCATTGACCATAATCCAAAGTGTAGGTGCTAACTGTCTTCAGAAACCCAAAGTATCTGCTCGCACAAAGGATTGTTCCATCTGCACTTCATTTAAAAAGGTCAGATTAATGCCTAAATATATGAAGCTGAAGCAGACCTAGTCTACTTACATTTGAAGAATGATGTATCCTGAGACTAATTGCTTCTAAAGGTAGACGTGCCTCTGAACACCAAGACAGGGCTCTCAGAGAATCTTTAATATTAGTCACTAGATAGCGCCAAAGAGTACTTTTACTGGAGATCTCGCGGCCTGGTGTCTAGTGTCTTGGAAATTCAACTCACCTTGGTGACAATCCCTTTTGCCAAGCCCAAGCAATTATAGTGGGTTTGACAAATCTTCTTATTTAGATCCAATTATAATAATGACTTTTAATTGGTTTAATTATTAACAGTGAGCATAAACCATCCACAGTCACTTGATAGGACAAAGATGATGCTGGCATATGGTGTAAGAAGCCGATGGTACTATTTTTTTAAGTTTGCAAAGATATATTGTGAAAGGTGAGGCATTTGATCTGCAGTGTGTTGTGATAAGACAATCCACCAATCATGTTTTGCTGTACCTCTGCCATACACTTGTTGATCTTAGTTATTGAGAACGATTTTCAATGTAATTACTCAATTCTCTAGTGAAATGACTTCTCTCTGATGACGTATGTCAGATTTCCCCAATTATTTAGTTCACTTAAATCCTGCCCCACTCCATCCAATCAACAAACAATGAATAGAATCAATTCCCCACCCAACGTCTTTTGTTTCTTCTTCTTCTTCGTTTTCATTTTTGATAATCGGTTTCAGAAAACATCTACTGCTACTTCCATTAAAGCTATTTGTAGAGAAGGAATTATCTTGACAGAGTTTGCAACTGCAGTCAATTGTTTTTGGTGCAGTTATCTTCAGACTGTGTATGTACATCTATTGAAATGACAAAACCACCATTGTCTGTATTCAGAGTCAAATGAAAACATAATTTAGATGTATAGGCCAGTTCACAGCAAGACGAATGTTCAGTGAGATAAATATTTCCAATGTGTTCCAAACTTTTTTCCACTTCACTGGTCAACCAATAAGATTTGTGCTTTTAAGTCATGTGCCCGTAGACACTGCTGTTACATAAAACCAGGGGTTTTCTGCTTTTTTCTAAGCGCCACCTACAGTCAGAGATTAAACCAGCATTTTCATTCAGCCCATCTGCTGTTTATGCATTGGTATGAATAAAGAGACAAATTTGCACAGAATTTTTGTGTTCAACATTTGTGTTGGTGTGAAAGATATAATTCTATATAATTAGCCGAAAAACCAACCAACTATACAACTGTCTTTAAATTTGTCTTAACACTCAACAGCCTCTCTTTTATTCAAGTTCGAATAGTTAATTGCATGTCTCAAATCACATGTCTTAAAATGGATACTTACATGGGTTAAATGGCATTAGAGGACAAGTTACTAGTTTAGCCCAAAATATAGTTCAATTTTTATGCACACAGTGCGCGATGAAAATTTCACCATCAGCATGCGTATACAGTCTTTACGAACTGTGTGGAAATTTCCCTATCGGTGGCCATTTTCCAACCACTTTCCCCGATTTGCTTTAACCCACTAGGGGCTATGCTTAGGGGTGGGGCTTTGTGATTTTTGCAAGCTGGGTAAAGCTGTGGAAAAACATCTAAAATTGCATACTCTCTCAAAATTGCTTACTACGCAAACATCAAAAAAGTATGTTCTGTATAGTACGAATGTGTGTTGCATGAATGTAGTATTGTTGCCATTGCAATTTGACTGCATTCCTTTTCAGATGACAGTCAATGTGAAGCCCCTTAATTGGTTATCATTCATCATTCATACTATAAAGACAACTAAGAAATATTCCGTTTTTAAAGTTATAAACTGAAATCGTTCAAAGTACCCCCAGTTGGAAATCACTGGTCTAGTCTGTAGTATGATTTACACTGACTATGTATAGATGTGGGATATATGACTCATTTCTTCCCACTAATAGCCGCACAGATCAGCACTGTAAGGAGTTGATGATTTTGTACGAAGGGGAGACATTATTATCTAGACAAATGGCCCTATCAAGTTGCCAAAATGAGGCAACATAATACAGAAACAATGCATGTAAAACCACGAAAAACTCCATTAAACATCTAATCTTGGTCCACACAGACCCACACTCCCAAAAGAGTTTACCATCTCACTGGAGCATTTGTACATTTTAATATTTGTAAGTTTTATTATTGAGTGACATTTTTATTGCCTCATTTGACAGTGTAATTGATTTACAGAGAGAGGTTGATCTCTCTAACGTTTCAGGTTTAAAGGGAAATGTTTTCTCAAAATACACAGCTGATACCAAAAGATCACATTAAAATCTATTAGTATGAATGTAATATTGGTTCAACAACTGGAACACGGAACATAATAATAATAATAATAATAAAGGTACTACGAATAAAAATCTTAATATAAAATGTAACATGATGTGATATTTTTGTATTATGAATGTTTCTGATGACTCTTACAATGTAAAGGTAGATTATTGACATACGCAAACAATTTTCTACAGATAAGGAACATAAACGAGACAAAACGATCAACAAATACTGCTTTTTCTAAGACCACATATATCTGAAAACTATAAAAATAGTCTGTACATGATTATCCACTGCTATGGCCTCGGACTCTCTATATAGGTATATAAAGTTTGTGTGTGTGTGTGTGTGTTTATAAGAAACTGCATGTCTTCACATCATGAAGAAAGGGAGACAAACACCCACAAGAGTGTTGTGCAAAATTCAGAATTTAAGAATTAAAAAAGAAAACATTTTTAATTCGAGAGTTGATTTGATAACATGCGTATGGGTCTTTCACCCTGAGAAATAAAATGAATAATTAAAAACTACACTTCCATATGAATTTCATTCTATTTTAGTTTGAATTCCGGTTCTGCATCCTGTTTGCTACCTCAATTCAAATTCAGAAATTGGATTGGAATTTAAAAAGCTCACACAAACAGACAGCAGAGATAAGGTGGTGTGGTTATTCTTGGCCGTCTCAGCGGAGCGTGGTGCCCGTGATCAGACGTCACGCCAGCTGCGGAGGTGGCTTTCTGAGCAATAGGAGATGATGGACACACAGACTACATGCTGCAGTGGCAGACAGCTGAGTTTAAATATAAACCCCTCCTACATGTCCACTTGCCCTCAAAGAGAGTGAAAACATGCACTTTTTGATTTTTTGCCACTATGCTATCAACTCTAGAATTACAGCAAAAACATCAGGATGAGGTATTAACACCGACCAATAAAAAGCCAAAGAATTTGATCAGTGCAGCAGCTGCCAGTGTTTTCAACCGTCTCCTGCCTCTGACTTCTTCTCTTTGACCTTCACTGAGGACTTCCTGGACACCTTTGTCTTCTCCTTCCCAGACTCCTTTGATGACTCTTTCTCTCTGGTTGACTCCTTGTCCTTTGTGGGTTCCTTTGACTCTTTTGTAGACTCTCTTTTGGATTCTTTCGAGGATTCCTTTGACGACTCTTTTTTAGAATCTTTTGACGACACCTTAGACTCCTTTTCTTTACCAGAGTCTTTCTCCTTCTTCTCTCTGGACGATTCTTTAGATGAATCTGATAAAAAAGAAACAGACACTTTCTGTAAAAATATATAGAATATAAGAATAGATATCATGATATACACTTTGTTGCAATACCTAGTGAGTTTTGCCTAGATGGCAATTTTAAGCATTATAGGCATGATCCTCATGAGAAGGTAGCATCATACTACTGTCTGAGATAAGAATCACATGGATTGTTCACAGATGAGACAAATCATAGTGCTCTGGAACACATCTAATAAGAATCCATCCGATATTGAATATTTTTGTGTAGTACATATTTTTTAATGCATATTACAATATCACATTATTAGCTTATCAATGCTAAAGGCAAAAAGGGTGCCAAATAGGATTGGCACTGATTGCAAATTATGTAATAGTAGTAGTCCCTTGTGAAAAAGAAGTACATGTTAGCATACTTTTAAAAAAAGAGCACTTATTATGGAAATAATATACTTGATATTCTTAATACACTAAAGTCCACACTGAATGTAATGTGTTTTCAGACAGTTAATTGCATGTTATTTAAATGAAAACATATTGTAGTTTAAATTTATATTAAGTTACAATTAGTTGAACTCAAAAGTGTTTTTTGAGCCATTTAAGTAGGACTTCAGTACATCTTTATATATCATTTGTTAATTCTGCTGCTGAAATATGCTAAAAGTGTACTGTTGAATGTGCTGACAAGCATTAACAGTATGGTAAACTAAAAATGTATCTAATGTAATAGCCGTTTGAAACTGCTATACATCTAAACTGTATTTAAATATATTTGTAATTGCAAATCTGTAATGATTCATTTGCAATTGAGTCCAACTAAAAACACTCTAATTGCATTTAATATAAAATCAAACTATAATAAATATTCAGTTAATTTAAAATAACATGCAAGTGTCCGAAAACACAGTACGTTTAGTTCCCACTTAAGCATAATTCTTTTAAAGTACATTATTTCTGTAATAAACACTCTTTCAAAAGTATGCCAAAGTGTACTTCTTTTTCACAAAGGACTTCTATGATTTTTATTTACTAGATATTTAAATAACTTCCCACAGTCTTATTAAAGTTTGCCTGCGAGTAGGTTATGTTGCTATATGGTTCAGTTATGTCATTTTTTTTTTGCTCAAAAGTCATTGGAAACATATGCCAGTTCTGAGAGAGGATCACAAATGTACATTTACTCATTTAGCAGACCATTTTATCCAAATGCACACCAGGAATACAACTGATGCACCAACATCAGAAGTAGCAGAACATTGGTGGAAAAGGAGCATGAGAGACAGACAGCTATTAGAGAGATTCTTTGTGTGTGTGTGTGTGTGTTTGGGGGTAGGGAGCAGATCTTTTTGTTGTGTACCAGGTGCCATTGTCACTCAGTGTCAGTCACAGCAGGCAGTCAATTCAGCACACACACAGATAA